>NC_073302.1:12732560-13391310 GCF_027595985.1 Sorex araneus | reverse complement strand
CTAAAATTAATAAAATCTTGAGTTTGGTATTCAGGGTATAAGTGGTTATCTGATGGCTTCAAAAATCAACATATCTGACACCAAACATCATCACTGCATTCTTTTAATTTGCTTTTGTAACTGTATTTTTATTTAATAGAATATCTCTTCACTCATGGCCCTGAGTCAGAAAGATATATGAGAGTCATATATCTGCATGCATCGCTTCCTCCATAAATACAATCCTCCAATCCTGTACATTTGTTGATTTCTAGCTTCGACATCTTTCGTATTGATTCCCTCATTTCTAGCCCCATAGATAAAAATCAGTTGTTAATGCTTTACGTAAGCCAGGCCCTTATCTTCTCCTGCTTGCATTGTTACAATATTCTCACTGGTCTACTTGCTCGAACTCACTCTATCCACCAGACACCGACAGAATAATTTTTCAAAAAAGCAGGTTCCCTATCATTCCTTATTTAATATTCTTCAATGGACAAA
This sequence comes from Sorex araneus, assembly GCF_027595985.1. Lineage (NCBI taxonomy): Eukaryota > Metazoa > Chordata > Mammalia > Eulipotyphla > Soricidae > Sorex > Sorex araneus. Next base: position 13,390,830 of record NC_073302.1, on the reverse strand, counting down.
TTTTCATGGCATACCAGGCACTTCATCATCATTTGGTTCTTTTAATTCTCTATTCATTCATTCATTCATTCATTCATTCATTCATTCATTCATTCAGTCAGTCAGTCAGTCAGTCAGTCAGTCAGTCATTATATGAGTCTAGTTGTACCAGGCAAACTTCTGAAGTTTTAGAGACACAATAGAAAACAAATAGATACAAGTCTCATCTCCTGTCATTTTCTACTCTTTTTTTTTTTTGGTTTTGATTTTTTTTTTTATTACTGAATCACCATGAGTTACAGTTACAAACTTGTGAACTTTCATGTTTGCATTTTGTTTATATCCCTCCACCAGTGCCCAGTCCCCTCCACCAATGTTCACAGTATCCCTCCCACCCTCCCACCACATCCCCTCCACCCCACCCCACCTCTGTGGCAGGGCATTCCCCCTTGTTCTCTCTCTCTCCTTTTGAGTGTTGTGGTTTGCAACAGAGGCACTACATGGCCATCATGTTTGGTCTATATTCTATTTTCAGAGTGCATCTCCCATCCCGTGCGGGTCCTCAAACCACACTTTACCTGGTGTTCCCTTCTCTATGCGAGCTGCCCCTTCCTCCAGCATGTGGGGCCAGCTTCCAAACCTTGGAGCCAACCCCCTGGTACTTATCTCTACTATTCTTGGCTGTTAGTCTCCTATCCTGTTATTTTATTCATCTTCTACTCTTTTGAACCTTCCATTCCAACACTATCAAGCGCTATTTGCATTCAAAAAAGTTGTGAGTTATTCGCAATCTACTAAAGATAACTAAAGATAAAAGTTGTTTTTCTATCAACTTTTTAAATTGAATAACCGTGAGATACAGTTACAGACTTACAAACTTTAATGATTACATTTCAGTCATATAATGATGGAGCACCCATCCCTTCACCAGTGCCCATTCTCTACCACCAATGTCCCCAGTATCCCTCTCGCCACCCTCTCAACTTTTACTATCCTTCAAATCTTCATTTCAATCCAACCTCATCTTTCAAGATCTCCCTGAGCATCCTGTGTATTTTGCGGGCGGGTACTCAGAGTTTACTTGCATTTCTGCCAGTAATTTCCTTGAAACAATATGTTTAGACATGGTTGGTAAATGTGATTTCTTTATTAAATAAAATTAATGAATAAAGCTTTCCTTATTTGATAATGGTTTCTAATGATCAAGGAACTTTTCCTGGAACTCTCAGAATTGGAGTCAAAATAATAAGAGTTTAGGCAAGCATGTCATTCTTTGTTATTCTAAATGTTTCTTTGGAGCTCCCTATGAATGTGAACTTCAGTGGGTTTGTCATTTTTCAATCTGACATTTATCGCATGTAATTTAAATTGTAAGTAAAATTCTGCCCTCTGTTTTGGGGAAAATTCTCGTCACTGAAAACGCAAAGTAGTCAATTTTCAAAATATAGAGTATAACGGCAACCCCAATTTTATTTTTTTTTAAAAAAAGGGTACAACACCTCCTACAAAACTTCTTTGTTTCTTAAAAGACAATGTAAAATGATGCATGGCACACACTCACTCTGAATATGCTAAAAAATTCTCAAATCAGTATGTAGTAGCTTATGTTAGCTACGACAATCTTTTTAACTGGCTCGATTAGGAGATGCAGATTCACTAGACATACTATGATAAAATACTATCCATTTTAAAAATTGATTTATTGAGCAAATCCAAATGTAAACTGGTAAAACATAGTCAGGGCATTTCAAAAGAAAAATTGAAAAGTTCACTGTATACTGTTTCCCAGTGAAACAAGTTGGACCCGGCGGGCAGTGGAAGGGGTGGCCATCTGTCAGCCACATAAAGGACCGCGTGTTTGCATACAAAGACGTTGTTCAACCCGCATCTGACTCCTGCAGCCAAAAATCTACCCTCACTGGGACAACACCCACTGAAATATATGAGCATAAAGAACAGGGAAATTAATTTTTTAAAAGCCAGATGTTCATTCCATGGACATTAGATGTAGGAGAGAATTGGGACAGAATTAAGTCAACTTTTCTATGGTCATTTAATTTTTTTTTTTTTTAAAGAACAGGGAGGTCAATGAAGAGAATTTGAGTAGGTGTAAGAGACCAGATTTCTCATCTCACAGTTTAATGCTTGTGAAAATCACTTATATTCATGTTAATTTTTTTTCCTGATAGGGTATATTCTTATCTCTGTGTCTTCCCGAATCATACCCTGTAAATGATGTATCTCAGTCCAACCTCTTTCAGAGGTATTTCCTTATTGAGCTTATTCCTGTCCCTTCTCACTATAAGCTACTCCACTCAGAATTTTGACATATATGTATATACTGGTGTGTATTGGTTTTCGTAAGTTTTTCTTTTTAATTTATTCTTTTATTGAATCACCATGTGGAAAGTTACAAAGCTTTCAGGTTTAAGTCTCAGTCATACAATGCTCGAACACCCATCCCTTTCGCAAATTTTAATCCTTTTAGTCTTCCATAGATTATAAGCTTTTTGACAGGAGCAGGAAAAAAATTGCTTTAAAGTTTGTTTTTATTTGTGGGGACAGTTCTGGAGGGGCTCAGGGATGGGGGGTGTGCATGTGGTGCCCAGGTCTTCACTCTCCCACTAAGACATACATCCAACCCCAAGACAAAAAATTTACCTAAGTTTTCACTCCTTTTTGTGAGTTACCAATTCTCTTTCACTTTTTAAACACAAATTTCACTTCATGAGAGCCAAATCTGTGCGCCAATCACAATGTGTGTATACAAGCAATTTAATTTTCACACACACAAAAATAATCCTTCCTGCTTAATCCTTTTGTCAGATGAAGCCACTGAGACTTAAAGATATCAACTATATCAATCTGGGGGTGTATTTTCAATATGTAGATAAATCAAGAATGGAGCCAAAGTCTACTTTCGTATTTCCCTTCCTTTCTACTACACATCATACTGCTTTGCTTACAACTTCCCTTTTCCTTTAATTTGCCCATATAATTTATAGCACAGCAGGACATTAGCAGTGTTTCCTTATAATTCACCCAAAAGCTCTTGCCAAAATACATAGTCCTGCAACTTCCCATTTCTGCTCCTCTAGTCACCTGTCAATTTCACTTCCTTTCTGGAAGAAAGAAATGCAGTACTCAGAGCTGGATTGAGTGCTCCCAGGCCTTCTTTCTAATGACTTCCTTTAAGTAAAGGCTTTCAAATGACTCTTGTGGTGCACTGCTTGTTCTGACAAATTGCCTGACAATCTGAAGTAATATTGTTTAATTTTTTAAGTACTTATTACTCTGCAAGAACTCAGGGAACGGAATTACAAATGTGTCTCATAAATGTAATATTCCTATCCTGGGGCCAAAGACAATCAACACATAGAGTATAAGTAAAAGAAATAAAGAGTCTCAGTCTGAGGAAGAGAGGATGAAAAAAGGCTTATGAGAAGAGAGGTCAAGAAAGGAAAGGTTGGGGCTGGAGCGACAGTACAGCAGGTAGGGCGTTTGCCTTGACTCAGCCAACCCAGATGCGATTCCCAGCATCCCATATGGTTCCCCAAAGTAGTAATTCCTGAGTGCAGAGCCAGGAGTAACTCCTGAGCATCGCCGGGTGTGACCAAAAAAGCAAAAAAGGAAAAAGAAACGAAAGGTCAAACTATTGTAAGAATCATTATCAGTAGGTATTGGAATTTACTGGAATTAGTTATTCTGGTGCTCAACGGGTGCTCCTCCCAGATGGGAGTATAAAATGAGGCCCCCATAGCCTTGCCACCAGACTCCACGCCAGGCTGTTTTCACATGGGGCACCCCGGAGGGGGGCAGGTGAGAACCCTCCTCACCCCAAGGAACCCAGCCCTCGCAGCCGACCTCCACTACCCAATTGCCACCACGTTCCAGGCCACTTTCCAGACCGACACATACAAGACACTTCCTAACCATTTTCCATAATTACCACACCATATTTGATGGAGTTCAGATAGAAGGGGAAAAAATCATAGAGTAATACATTTATACACATATACCTCTCGGAGAGCCCAGCAAGCTACCAAGAGTATCCCGCCCGCACAGGCAGAGCCTGGCAAGCTACCTGTGGCATATTCGATATGCCAAAAACAGTAACAATAGGTCTCATTCCCCTGACTTTGAAAGAGCCTCCAATCATTAGGAAAGACGAGTAAGGAGAGGCTGCTAAAACTCAGGGCTGGGAGGAATAGAGATGCTACTGGTGCCCACTGGAGTAAATCGACGAACAATGGGATGACAGTGGTACAGTGATATAGTTATTCTGGTATTATTAGACACAGCGTCAGAGAAGCAACAGTGGGACCTCATGTAAGAAATAAGTGGCCTGGAGCGGAAACAGCTTCAAGGCCGTGTGGTGGCTTAGCTTAGCAATGGGGGCATCAGAGGTGGGGTTTCAGGAAGAGAAAACCTTGAAGAGAACGCTGGGGGTGGCTCCGAGGAGCCAGAGAGATGCCTACTTCAGCTCCACATCCAGAGGTAAGAGGATTGAGAAAGAGAAAATAACCCTCACTGAGAAACTGAAAATAAACATCAGTTGCAAGTGTGGGCGAGAAGGCAAGATTCTGCTAGGAATTCAGTTAGAAGACGATGGCAAAGGATCATGCACTGGCATTAGACAGATCACATAAAACTGCACCGTTGCTTTCTAGGAGCCACTCCCAGCAGTGCTGGGGGTAGGGGAGATCATGTGGCCGCAGGAATCACACTCTGAGCCTTGAAAACGCTAGCCATGTTCTCTACCACTGCTGATAGATCCCCAGGCTCCACGTACCTGTCTACCTACTAATGACAGCAGAACCTCTCAGCTATACACACAAAATAGTCCTTGAGTAACAGATAATAATAATGATAACAATAAAAATATTCATAATACATCTTCCACCATCTGCTTACATTTCAACCTCAAACCACGAACTTCCTAAAGTGTTATTGAAACACAGTAAAGCCTCTCTATGAGTAACAAATGCCAATACTAGGAAGTAAAGTGCTTAAAAAAACACTTGCAGATTAAAGGCAATATAATTACATTCCTGTAATTGTTATTAACAGTTGCTTCATATGCATTAACACACTGAAATTTATCCTCCTTGTTGCTGACATGTGGTGTGCTTTAGGAACTGTATATAATTCTGACTTTCTACCAATTATATTTGGAATTTTTTAATGTAAGATTTACCATACTATTTTGTTCATAATGTACATCACTTTACTGGGTTTCTGGGACAAAAGACAATGTTTTCTTACAAAATCATCAGCTAAAACACACTGAATTGAAAGATAACTGATGGGATATTGGAGTATTAAATATCAAAAGATCTTCTATTGGGAAAACTATTATTTGTGAAAAGATTCTGCTTCGCAGATTGAGCATTGACTTATTAGGTTAGTTCGACTAGTTTGAATAACTTCTAGAGTCTGAAAACTTAAGAAAGTTAACTATATTCTAAAAACATCTTCATTCTCATTATCATGGAGCCAGAGCCATGTATAAGCAGAAGTCAGTACAGTGAATAAGGGATCCCTCTTGGACTCTCAGTATGGTTTCCCAAGTCTGCCAGGAGTGAACCCTGAGCACAGAGACAGGACTAAATCCTGAGCACAGCTGGGAGTAGGAAAACAACAACAACAACAACAACAAAACAAAAATTCTCATGATCAAAGTAGAAAAATAACAGTGCTCTGCTCAACAGTTTTGTGAATACTAAATGAGATAATGCACTTGTAACAAATAGCACAGCGCATCCTAGCATACAGTACATGCTCAGTAAATGAGTGCTGCTATTATTATTTTTGATTGTCTGGCAAGTGTAGATTATGAAAATATACACAAGTATTATATTAATCCTTAAATTAATCCTATACAAGAGAAATAGCCTATGAACTATTATCTCAACTTCATTAATAATGCCAGGGGAAAAGAGTAATCAGAAATAATAATATCCAGGGTCTCTAAGGTAGGGGGGGATCCAGTACCAGGGACAGAGTTTAGGGCCTTATGAAAGCTAAGTATATGCTCTACTTCTTTTGCTATCTCCCTGACCCCAGCACTCATCTCTTTTTTTTCTCCAATCTTATGAAAATATTTATTAAGCATATACTATTGGTAAGACTCTAGGGTAGAAACAATACTGAATAAAAATCAGTTGGTCAAGCTTCCAGGATCTTCCTGACAGACTAGAATAATAGATCACAAATTCTTTTATTTATTTTTTAATCATAGACTCATTTCTAGAAAGTGAGTCTTCTTTCAAGGTTCTATTTGTTCTATTGTTTTATTTGGGGGCTTTCTTTTTTTTGGCTAAAAAAATCCTTCATTTTGGGGGCTAGAGCGATAAAACAGGGAGTAAGACATTTGCCTTGCACATGGCTGACCCGGGTTCGATTCCCAGCATCCCATATGGTCCCCCGAGCACTGCCAGGAGTAATTCCTGAGTGCATGAGCCAGGAATAACCCCTGAGCATCGCCAGGTGTGACCTAAAAAGCCACAAAAAAAAAAGTCCTTCATTTTATTTTATGTTGTTTAATATCCAAGTGTTTGAGTTTTTCAACTTTTCAATTTGTGATTAATTTCCATTTTCATCACCTTGAGATGATAATTGATATGATTTTTTAAATTCTTTTTTCTTTTCTTTTTCTTCTCTTTTTTTCTAGAAAGTTGATATGATTTCTATCTTCTTGATTTTATGTTAATATATTTCATGGCCCACTATGGTAGGCAATGGCAAACAATTATATAATCTTAGCTTCAGTTTTCTCATAATAGAGGCCATAAGGCATGGTGTTATGGACACAGGATTTGGAACTGGGAACCTTATTTGGAATTTATTTTCTGTCACTATTTTTGCAATTTAATAAGATATACACAAATCTATATAAAAGGAGCTGTTTTAAGGATTTGATCAAATAAATATTTTAAAATACCATGCATCGATGCTGGAGTGATAGCACAGTGGGTAGGGCGTTTGCCTTGCATGCAGCCTACCCAGGGTTCAATTCCCAGCATCCCATATAGTCCCCTGAGTGCTGTCAGGAATAATTCCTGAGTGCATGAGCCAGGAGTAACCACTGTGCATCGCCGGGTGTGACCCAAAAAGCAAAACACACACACACACACACACACACACACACACAAAAAAAAAAAAAAAAAAAAAAACTGACTATCAATCCATTTAAAGTTATAAACTTCCTAATTTTATATCTGTACTTTAACATAATTATAAATGAGATATAGTATTATATAATTAGTATAACTACCAAAAAGGGTAAAATATTGGACAATATTTTATTGTCCAAAAATAATTTAATCCACCCAAATACCTACTTAAGTATAATCTTTTAAAATATTTCCTGGAGCAGTATAGGAAGTAAGTGCCTGACTTGCATGCAGCCAACTTGTGGATAGAGTCTATGGCAAGACATGTGGGCCCCAGAGTATCATCTGGATTCAGTCCTGAGCACAGAATCAGGATTAGTCCCCTGAGCACTGTCCAGTGTGTCCCTCTCCCCACCACTAATGACTTTTCAGGGTTGGGATCTAGCTCAGGGGTAAGACCCTCTCCCCACCCTCAAACCCTTATTTAAGCAAAAAACATTCTTTTTTTTCAATTTATTTTATTTTAATTTTTTTGGCTTTTTGGGTCACACTCGATGATGCACAGGGGTTACTCCTGGCTCTGCACTCAGGAATCACTCCTGGCAGTGCTCAGGGGACCATATGGGATGCTGGGAATTGAACCCGGGTTGGCCAAGTGCAAGGCAAACGCCCTACCCACTGTGCTATTGCTCCAGCCCCTAAGCAGAAAATATTCTTGGGAATTAAAACAAACCAGAATATGTTGGGTGCTGTATGCTAAGCATTCACACATATCTACTTAGTCAACTTCCACAACAATCTTGAGAGGACATGGGCTCAGAGAAGTGTGATATCTTGATGAAAGAACAAAGTTCCTAAGTGACTCCATACCCAGGTTAGATTGATTCTGAAGTTTCTAGTATTTCCTTGCATAATGCTCCCTCTTCAGTTTATTTTTAACTTGGGGTCCACAAAAAGCTAAGCACTTCGTAAAAGATCAAAGAATAATTACTTTCAGTGTAGTTGAAAGCAATTCCTCAGGTTTAGGGGCCCTAGACTAAATCTAGCAGATTAAGTCAACTCTAAATAGCATACTATTTTGAAGATAAGTTCCAGACAACTCCTCATCAGTCTAATTATGGTCCCCTGAAGTGTGCTGGGACATAAAGTAAAATTATTCTTTCTCCAGCTAGTTAAAGAAATTAGAATTATTACCAAGTTTAAGCCTGAAACATGCAAAGAGATAGTTGGAGAATTTGATATAGCAAATAATAATAATAATAATAATAATAATAATAATAATGTAAAGAATACGTTTCTGTGGCATATTAGTGAACATTAAACTGAATATTTTCCCCCTGGAAATGCCTGAAGGTAATCACTTCCAGAAAACATTACTTTGGTTTTTTTTTTAGCTTTTGGGTCATGCCTGGCGATGCACAGGAGTTACTCCTGGCTCTGCACTAAGGAATTACTCCTGGAGGTGCTCAGGGGACCATATGGGATACTGGGAATCAAACCCTGGGTCGGCTGCATGCAAGGCAAATGCCCTACCTGCTGTGCTATCACTCCAGCCTCAAAACATTGCTTTCTTAATAGTTTTTCTTTTTTCATGAAATTTAGAGAGACTATCACATTGAAAAGTTGGTGACTTTATGGGGGCTGGAGTGAAAGCACAGCGGGTAAGGCGTTTGCCTTGCAGGCGACCGACCAGACTTCAAATCCCAGCATCCCATATGGTCCCCTGAGCACTGCCAGGGGTAATTTCTGAGTGCAGAGCCAGGAGTAACCCCTGAGCATCGCTGGGTATGACCCAAGAAGCCCACCCCCCCAAAAAAAAAAAGAAAAGTTGGTGACTTTAATTTTATGGTGCTTTTGAAGAACTAAATAAGTAAACTGAAAGCTTTTAAACCTTGACATCAAATATATAAAAAATGAGGGTATAAAAATATATGAATTATTTTGCAAATAAGTGGACTTTATTCTGCCCCCCCACCCCATCTCTTTTATTTAAACCAGTCTGGTCTTCAAGAGAAGACATTGCTGAAATAAAACTAACTTCACCTCCAGTTTCTGCTGCTTACCTGTCACAGAGCAGGCTGAGCGCGCCCAGTGGACTGCAGTGACAGGGCAGACAAAGCCCCGAGGTGTGATTCTGGTAAAAGCCCTCCGTGCACAGCTCACAGCCAAGGCCCCGGTACCCTGGCCGACATTCACACTGCCCTGTGGTCTGGTTGCAGCGATTCTCGTCCACGCTTCCAACCGCAGAGCAGTTACACTTATATTCTGCAAAAGAAAGGAGAAACACAGTTAACAAAGAGTTCATGTTTTTTTTTTTTAATAAAATTAACTCATTGTTTTCCTAAGTGAATGTTTGTGCTAACCGCTCTCGGTGTGGCTGGATGAAATTCTAGTTCGAATGAACTTTCTGTTTAGCTCATTTGAAATGAGAAATCGCTATGATAAAGTAGATGGAATTCTGTATTTTTTCCTAATTGTAAAGTAAATATTCTCAACTTCTTTTCTATTGCTCTCCTAGGTCCCTTACTCTGCATGCCAGGGTGCATGTGTGTGTGTGTGTGTGTGTGTGTGTGTGTGTTTGTGTGTGTGTGTGCACACGCGTTTTACTAGTTTTTCTGGATTAGAAATTCCTAAAGACAGGGCGTATCCTCTTCCATAGTGTACTGGAGGGTGTGCTGGAAATAACATGCTAAATAAGGAATAATCTCATTGACCAGCAACAAAAGCACAAATTTCAGATGGTTAGCTGTGGTAATTTATTCAGGTTAGGCAAAACTGAGCAACAGCTGCAATCATAAACTTGTCTGCATTGTCCAGGAATTCATGAAGAGAACACAGAAACTTTAAGGTGAGGAAATATTAAAAAGCAAGTCCCAGATAAGAATGCTTACAAGTTCAGGGGGCTGGAGCGATGATAGCACAGCAGGTAGGGCATTTGCCTTGCACACACCAACCCGGGTTCGATTCCCAACATCCCATATGGTCCCCTGAGCACCGCCAGGAGTGATTCCTGAGTGCATGAGCCAGCAGTAACCCCTGTGCATCGCCAGGTATGACCCAAAAAAGCAAAAAAAAAAAAAAAAAAAGAAGAATGCTTACAAGTTCATCCTGATGACTGAGCTAAAATTATTCACAATTTTCATCTCCTTCCCAATTTAAAAGTTTTTAAAAACTAAGCATGTGGGGCCAGAGTGATAGGAGACCCCAGAGAGCGTTTGCCTTGCATGTGGCCAACTGGGGGTCAATCCCCAGCACCCCATATGGTCCCCTGGGCACTGCCAGGAGTAATTCCTGAATACACAGCCCTGAGCATGGCCAGGTGTGACCCCAAAAATAAAAAATGAAAAACAAAGTATTTTACATTTTCTCTTATTAAGTTCTTTAAATGAAAATAATTAGAAGTCCCTCGCTTTAATCGTTTAATGAAGATACATTTCAAAATCAGGACTTGCTTTTTCGCTATTGGACTCATTTTGTCAAGAGGAATACATTTTACATTACACTTTGAATGGGTGTATGTTCAAATGTATGAATTTGGCATTATGCTGATAAAAGCTTAACCTGAAAAAGATAAACTTTAATTTAATCTTTAGTTATGTCTTAAGTTATGGCATAACTACAAACAAATTTAGAGTCTTAAAAAAGTAATTAAGGAATTTGCTTCTCTGTGCTAGAAAAGCAAAGTAACCTTCAAAATTCTCTGTCTCGGTCATGACAAGCAGATAATTGGCATTAAAAATTCTGAAAAGAAATTCTCCTTTGGCCAACTCTACTCTCCACACCTCTTCAGTTCCCAACCTCTGGGGTCAGTTTACCTACCTGCTCTTTACGCCTTTACTGATTTTTACACATATTCCAAATAAATTCATATATGCCAGTGGAGGATTACTTTATATATATTCCATACTTCTTGGAAAACCCATTCCAAAAGCACTAAATCGAGGAGAGGAATCAGTTTCCCATCTCATCTGATACTCTTGTTTTTACTGTGCTACATAAGCAAGACATTTCTTTGACAAAGTTACATACTTTCACATATTTCTATGTGAGGTTTTTTTTGGGGGGGTGTGGTTTTGTAAATAACAAAACCACATTCAGTGGTCTGTAAATCTGCCAATGACAACTTCATGGCAAGATTTCCATTCCACCAAAAATGACCAGAACGCTTAGAAGAACATTTTTCCTCCAAAATTTGGCAGAATTTCAACATATATCCAATTCTTCCTGCTGGAACCAATTTTGTCACAAGTTAAACTAACCAAATTATGCTGGTGTGGGCAGAACTACCTCAATAAAAATGAACAGCCCGAAAACTCCATAATTAAGACCGGGAACTTTATGCTATTATTTCCTTGCTAATGTATTTCTATCTGAAAATCAGTGTTCCCAATGAATGAGATTAGTAGTATTATTTCTAGAAAACCCAATTAAGCTAAGAACTAATATTTTTAAAGTATTTCTTTCCAATAAAGTTTTAATGACTAAACCTTCACACTAACCAAGCTCCTTGGCTATTTATCATTTCTATAGTCGATTACTCACGAACATACTTTTTATTTGTACTTGTGTACCTTAGTTCATTTTGTTTTCCTTGTAATGACTTCCCCTCCCCATATTCTAACCATCCCCTATTTTAATAATTAGTTGAGACTTATTCCTCTTTAAACTAACACCATTGTGCCGACTGTAGATACACAATAACATCTGCTCCTGATGATTTATATGACAATAATTTCAAAAAGCAATCGTAAGCATTTTATGAACACCAGCGATAAAAGCAGAGAGCCACAGGTTCAAATGCAGCTCTTCTTAACTTCCTGTGCCAAGGCAAAAGTTAGTTCTAACTTTCATCTATGTTCATTTTCTCCTCTGTAAACAGGATACCATTTAGTATCTATAACCCTCAGCCCCACTCAGCTATAAGTGGCCTGCAGTCCTGTAATAACTGAAACAACAGCTGGAGGAGAAAGGGATCCTAGATGAAATAGCAAACACAATTCAGATGTCAGAATTATAGGCTATGGTTCTGTTATGAGCTACGCACAAGATCAAAAAGCCTGAGGCTGGGCCAGAGAGGTAGCAGGGGGGTAAGGCACTTTCCCTCCATGTGGCTGACCTGGGTTGAATCCTTGGCACCACATATGGTTCCCTGAGCACAGTTAGGAGTGATCCCCAAGTGGAGTCAGGTAGTAAGCCCTGAGCCCTATTGAGGCCACAATCTAAACAGACCAAAAAAGCCTGTTGGGGTTGGGTTTATTACCAAAACGCCAGTGTTTGGACATATCTAAGGAATAGAATAAATAAACTGTTGTTCAGAAACAAAGTTGTGGGTCATCTCAACATTCCACATATGCTTAGACCCCTACATCACTACACATATAACCTATAAATACACTGACAGGAACATATGGTTTCAGAATGAGGTTTCAAAGCAGATGAAAAGAGCAGTTGATGATGTATAAACCCATGGTATTAATCATCCGAATGGTATAAAGGAGTGAATGGCAAATATTTCCCCAAGAGGGGCCACCTGAACACCAGAAATGGGATTCATCTACCAAGACGAAAATATACACCATCATGTTAACATTCTTCACCAAAGGGAAGATGCTGAAAAGTAGCATACCGATGCCAGGAAGCATGTGTCTCTTCTCTGTTTAGAGTTTGGAACCCCAGCTCCCCAACTTCATTGCCCAGTGAAATGACTTGAGTTTAATAAATACTCTGAACAACAGTAGTAACTGCAAAGCATCATGAACATCCATTGAACTGCAGCAGAACAGATAACGTGTTGGCATGTATGTAAAGAATCTCAGAGCCGTCACAGTTCTTGACAGTCATAATGAACTAGACAGGGGGTAATAGAGAAACAAAGCAATTTACTAGGAAGCCAGCAACATGCAAAAAGAAGAAAGGAAATTAAAGAAGTGGGAAGGACCTTCAGTCTAAGACGAGAGATGAGGCGCTGACTTCTTAATGAGGTAGAATCTTCAGACACCGGAGCCACACAATGGACGCTGACATGACTAATGGCAAGTCACTAGTGTGGCTGTTAATGGCAGTGAGACAATAGGAAGAGGACACAAAAAACTAATCACAGACAAGTCTGAACAAAGTGCCAAAAAGCTCTCATTTGGTTGCCTACGAGTAAATAAGGAATAAATCCTCTGTCATTTGAGTAGCAGGTTTCTTTTTAATGACCTATAATTCTTGGAAAAGCACTATAGAGAAATAAAAAGTGACTGAAATCATTGGCATTTTCCTCCTTTTTTGGGTTTAACTCCTGTAGAGTAATGAAATGCACTGATGTGAACCTTGAAGAAGGATTTAAAAAAAAAAAACACTAAAATCTGGTGCCAAACACTTAAAAAATAGAAATATAAAGATCCAGAGAAACGACAATAAATTGGCATTGTCCAGAGAACCTGAATTTATAGAATGGTTCTAATTAAAAGTATCCACAGAAACCTTGTGTTTAAATTACTGTGCTTTTTTAATCCACTTCTTGCCCAAAATCAAGAAATGAAAACTTTCAACATTAAAAAAAAAATAGTTAATGATCTTGCTTAAAAATCCCTTGAGTTTTCTTTTCCAAACTATGCTCAAACACTAGTCTGATAAGAGAGTATCTGCCTGGTTTTACTAATGACCTTGAGCTTCTCCCTGGCATCCTACTTTTAACTAGTTCCTCTGCCTACAACAGAATATTCACTGATTTTTGGTACCTCCAGCTACTTGACACAAATGGTGGGAGTTTTTAGAAAAGTATCTTTTGCGACAGTATGTCCGAATGTGTCCTCTCTCTCTTTTTATCTATTTTTTCCTATGTTATATGCTGTACAAAGTTTGGTTGATACATAAGTGCAACTAAACATTTACTGTAGTTTTTACTCATTATCACTAAAGAGAAGTATAGTTTACTTCAAATAATAATTTGCTAAACTCTGATCATTTTCTGTCACATTCTACTATTTGATGTACTGGAATCTATTTGATTCTTAAATCGATCTATTCTTATGTCAATTAAGTAAAATGAGATTTTAATAATTGCAGCTTTATAACATATTTCACTAAGACATCATTCTTCTTTGAATTATTTTGTTGTTCATGGTTGTTTCTATATAAACTCTATTGCCACATTTCCTCCAAAAAACAAAAAATCCTGTTGCAATTGCCTGAGCAATTCCATTTATTCTACAAGTGGGTTTATCAAAACTAGTAGCTTTGTAGTATTTAATTTCCTCAGTGAAAGAACTGGTACACATCTCCATTTATTCAGTCTTCTCTAATATCTCAGTGAAATTCACAGTTTAAAAATACATATGAGGGGCCAGAGCAGTAGTACAGCAGATAGTGTGTTTGCCTTGCATGTGGCCGACCCAGGATCAATCACTGGCACCCCCCATTATCCCCTGAGCCCATCAAGAGTGATCCGTAAGCTCAGAATCAGGAGTAACCCCTGAGCAGCACTGAGTGTGAACCCAAACAACAAAATAAAACAAAAATATGAATTTCACTTATAACTTGAGAGTATTAGGATTTTCATCACTGTGGGTAGTGATGGCAGCAATGATAAGAACTGTCATCTTATTTTCCATTATATCGTCTAATCCACATATGAATAATATTTATGTTAGATTTCTTTTTAAGTTATGTAATTGCCATTTGATTTACTCTTTGTATTTCTGTGGTTTTTCTCTGGATTCTCTTGAGAAAGGCTTCTATTTTTAAGTTACATGAAATGAGGTCTTCATTGAAGGTCACACCTTACCTGTGTATTATAACAGATATAATCTTGGGTTCCTTCGATAACCCATTTGTTGGTTAAATAGAATAGGATGTTTCACACAACTATTTCTTTTTGTCCCATGGTTTGCCTTATCAATGATAGTGAAAGTACTTACCATTTACTGTTTAATTTAATGACTTAGCCTTTGTCTGACATTTCACTTGTATCAAACTTTAGCTTGACAATAATCTGGTAAGAGTTGTTTATGAATTAGTCTTCTTGCATTTAGAAGCTTGGATATTTTTATTTTAGGGATTATTCTTAGTTATTATTTCTTGGAATTAGGCCCTTTGTTGACATATCTCTCTTCTGTTTCTAATATACCCAATTTCCTTATGTTTCTTTATGTTTCTAAATAGTAAAAATCACTGTATCACTGTCATCCTGTTGCTCATCGATTTGCTCGAGCAGGCACCAGTAACATCTTTATTGTGAGACCTGTTGTTACTGTTTTTAGCATATCTAATATACCACTGGTAGCTTGCCAGGTTCTGCTGTGCAGGCGGGATACTCTCAGTAGCTTGCCGGGCTCTCCAAGAGGGACGGAGGAATCAAACGCCCTACCCGCTGTGCTATTGCTCCAGCCCACAGGTATAGAAAGGTTAAAGAATGCTACTACAGATGACTTTGAGAAAATAAGGGAATCCTTTGACATATCCCTCAGTGGACACTTACTATTTCCTTAAAAGCAAAAACAACACAGGGATAAGAGATAAAATGGAAATAAAGGATTCAAAAAGAGCAAAGGCCCACAGCAACTTCTGTACAGTGAGACAATGCATTATAAAGAGGTTCTGATCCCTTGTTATATTTTTTTGCGAGTCAACTCTCAAAATGCAGTTATTGGTAGTATTCCCTCAATTTCTAGCGGTAATGTGCCACTGCATTAAATGCAGAATATATGAAGGATGTAAATAAAATTATTATATGGTCATTTTAGCTAAAGCTGGTATACTGCATATGTTCATGAACTATGTATTCATTTACAATACTTAAATGTAAGAAGGAAGCCCACCAAAAGTGACCCTTGTACATTTTTGGGATCATGCCTCAGTCTAAATTTTTCATGTTTAAAACTAGTTTTATTTTGAAGGCAAGTTTATAAATGATGTCTTCGTAATGTGAATCTCACTTGACTTAAATAGTAAAATAAGAACTCAAAAGAATCTAAGTAGCTATACAATAAAGCTTTAGTGGTTAAAAGAGCACTCAAACCCATGTTTATGTTACTCTCATAACCTTCTCATAGATCACTAAAGAATTATCTTCTCTGAAAAAGATGGGGAGAATACAGTCAGGGAAACTGCTTAGAGGTTAAGCACATGCCTGGCATGAAAAAGGCCCCAGTTCAACCCTGGCACTGCACAGCCTCCCCCCAAGCACCACCATGTATGACCATGTATGTCCCTGAGCACTGCTGGGTGTGGCCTTGTGACCCTTAAGCACTACAGGATCTGAGCATTACATGACCAGATGCAAAAACTGAACTATCAGGCCCACACTGCCCGCTTGAGTGTACCCAGGAGTGAACCCCAGATTGCCAATTCTTTTTTAAAAAAATGGAAGATGGGTACTCCTTTGTATGTGCATATTGGTGGATCAACATGGAAAGTATCATGTTAAGCGAAATGAGTCAGAAAGAGAGGGACATACATAGAAAGATTGCACTCATTTGTGGAATATAAAGTAGCAAAATGGGAGACTATCACCCAAGAACGGTCAAGATAAGTACCAGGAGGATTACCTCACAGCTTAGAAGCTGGCCTCAATTCTGGGGGAAAGGCAGCTCAGATAGAGAAGGGACCACCAAGTAAAGGATGCTAGGAGGGCCCGCTCAGGATGGGAAATATGGGCTGAAAGTAGACTATAGATCGAACATGATGTCCACTTAATGCCTCTACTGCAAACCACAATACCCAAAAGGGGAGAGAGAGAGAGAAAGAGCCCTGCCACAGAGGTGGGGTGGGGTGGAGGGGACAGGGTGGGGACAGGGTGAGAGGGATGCTGGGACCATTGGTGGTGGAAAGTGGGCACTGGTGGAGGGACAGGTACTCGACCATTGTATGACTGAAATGCAAGCAGGAAAGTTTGTAAGTCTGTAACTGTCCCTCACGGTGATTCATTAATAAAAAAAAAAAAATTTTTTTTAATGGAAGGTGGGGGCTGAGCATGTGGCTCAGTGATAAAGCACATGTCTTGAATGCATGGGACCTGGGTTAGATTCTTGGCATTGCAAAATAAACTAAAATGATCAGAGAGCAGAAACAGAGGAAAAATACAGGAAGAAAGGAAGGGAGGGAGGGAGGGAGGGAGGGAGGGAGGGAGGGAGGGAGGGAGGGAGGGAGGGAGGGAAGGAAGGAGGGAAGTCTATTTCATTTTATTATATGCACTTGAATCTTTGCTTTCTCCCCTCCTCCCCAGTCTGCTTTCTTTGTAAGCAAGTGACATTAAAGCAAACTGCTATCAAACACGAGAGGGAGAGCGGAACAGTAGTTCAAGCAACAGAATAATTCTCAACTGATGACTAAGAACACTTTGTATTTGCTTATGGCTGGTGAGTCTTAACACAACGTTCAGAGCCAAAATACACACTCAGGATTTAATATTTGGGATCTGTTCATTCTATTTAAATGAATAACGGCTAATTAGAATCTCCAATACCTCTCAAGGAGAAGTACACTAATTTAGGAATCTAGAGTGCTAGATATGGACTGTGCTAAACTTCCGAACTGCTACATATTGCTTTCTTAGTTTTTGGTTTTGGTTTTTTGCAGTGAGAGATTGAATCCAGACTCATGCCTGGAAGCTGTACACTCTACCACTAAGTCACATCCCCTACTCTTAAATATCTCTTTGTGACAATATTTTCTAATCTATTTGCATTTTCAAACCTTCTGAAAAAGTAACTTAGTTTTGCTATTTAATTAGAGTCTACTGCTTGATTTCTGAAAATGCATTTTACTGTGTCAGGTCACAATCAAATTGATAATGAACTAAAAAAAAAACAAGTAACATAGACATGATTTAAAAGGATACCTATTCTATCCCTAATTGTAAAGTGATAAAAACCTTTAAAATTCATAGAACTTTTACAGTGATCCTGAGTTTTTAGAGGAGGGAGAGAAAAGAGGAAGTAAGGAAATTAATTTGGACAACTTGAAATCTGGCTCTAGGCTATAATAGAAAAAGATCAATCTATGAAGCTAAAATACCTGAGTTCAAATGTTAAACCATCCATAAATCCAATATCCTTTTGGTAAAGACATCAGAGAATAGGTAGATTGACACCTAAATTTATATGGGAATTACAAGAGGCAAGACAAAGGAAACACCTGCCTTCTCACCCAGACACTACATTTGTTTTACAAGCAATGCTTCTAGCAGGCAACACCCTACAATGTTACTACAAATTATAAGAATGAAGAACAAAAAAGGTTTGCCAGAGGTCTCTGAACACACTCGAAATACAAAAAAAAAAAAAAAAAGAACCCACTCTATTGTTAATACCTTAATTGTATAGCAACAGAACAGAAAAGGCAAGAAAATGAAGAGAATTTGTATTTCAAATCCACTGCCTATGGCTCCTGAGCTATTCCTTAGTGACTCTGTTTACAGAGGATCACGGAGCCAGTTACAGGCTATTTGCTCATTGTCATACCTGGAAAATTAGTTTGGAGAAAAAGAATACAGAGAGTCCATGAGAAGGTCCATTTTTAAATACCCTCTTGAGGCCAGAGAGATGGGTCGGCTGGTCAGGAGCTTACTTGGCACACAGCCAACCTTGCACCACCTACGGTCTCCCAAACAGCATCAGGAGTGATCCCTGAGCACAGAGCCAGGAATAAGTCCTGAGCACTGCTGGGTGAGCACCCCCAGCAAAAAATTTTTAAAAAGACAAAAACATATGCCCTCTTGGAGGCCTGGGGATGTGACCAGTGGTGGAGTACAGGCCTTCCCTATGTGAGGTCATTAATTCAGACCCTCGTACCGAGCCTTAGTAGAATGTGACACCTGCACCTCAGGACCACACCACAACCACCCCCACCACAAAAACACTATTCTAAGATACCCGGTGATATAACCTAGAAATTGCCTGCTAATTCTTAACAACAAAAAAAGTGGGGGGTAAGAGGGGCTCAAATACACTGAGTTCAGCATTCCTCCCTAGGCAATTTTGAAACACACGGTTAAATGGATTATTAGAAATAAATATGCAGGAGCTGGAGCAATAGCACAGCAGGTAGGGAGTCTGCCTTGCACATGGCGGGCCCGGGTTTGTTTCCCAGCATCCCATATGGTCCCCTGAGCACTGCCAGGAGTAATTCCTGAGTGCAAAGCCAGGAGTAACCCCTGTGCAACACCGGGTGTGATCCAAAATATAAATAAATAAATAAATAAATAAATAAATAAATAGCACTGTAGCACTGTCGTCCCATCGTTCATCAATTTGCTCAAGCGGGCACCAGTAACATCTCCATTATGAGACTTGTTGTTACTGTTTTTGGCATATCGAATATGCCATGGATAGTTTGTCAGGCTCTGCCATGCAGGCGGGATACTCTTGGTAGCTTGCCGGGCTCTCCCAGAGGGATGGAGGAATCAAACCTGGGTCGGCCACATGCAAGGCAAATGCCCTACCCACTGTGCTATCGCTCCAGTCCAATAAATAAATATATAGACAAATAAATAAGTATGCAACTAGCAAACAAGAGTTCCATTCCATCCTGAGAAAAAGACATGGGGGCTACAGGGAAGAGTGAGAGGAGAGAGAATCCACTGATTACGGTTATAACCTAGACTGAAAAGAAACAACAGATGGGAAAGAACATATTGCAAGGCATACTGGGGTCCTAAATTCTGTCCCAGAAGTTTATACTTCGTCTGACAAAGAATGATTCTCCAAAGAAGGTCCCAGTAACACCCACTTCAAAATCATGCAGGGCGATAGTCTGAGTGGTAGAGCACATTATCTGCCATGCGCATGGCTCTCAGTTTGATCCACAGTACTGCACAATCCTTAATATCATCGGGTGTAGCCCGAGTGACCCCCAAAGACCCAGGCACCACCCCATGGGCAGCATGGGCCCCGGTGTCTAAACATTAGGCCCACACCCTCTGGTTGATCATGCAGAGTGGCCCCTGCTACCAGCACTGCTGGATGTGGTTCTGTACAAGAAAACAGACCAAAGAGAGCAAAAACAGTTTATAATAATGAAGAGAGCAACTCTTTCTACTACTATTTAGTTTCTTATCACACGCTAGGCACTATTTTGCGTCCTTTACACGCACTGCCACTTAGAACATTCAAGAAGCCATAAAGTAGGTGCAAGGTGATACAGGGGGTGAAATAAGGAAGTGGGTACCCAGTGACATTAATTCCCCCAATTCAGATGGCTATAAAGAGTGCAGCTGGGATTACATTATCCTTAGCAGCACTGTGAAAGGAGAAGGGGGAAACGGAAGGTGTTAGATTTATTGATAAAGACTGTAGCAGTTGGACAGGAAAAAAAAAAAATCCGAATTTGGCCAGGTCAGTAAAGATTGCTTTTGCAAATACACAGATCCCCATCTGTATATGAATACGGTGAAATTAAGTCGGTTGGCTGTATGAATAAATAAACACGACAAGGTGGAAAATATCCCTGCCTCCAGCTGTCCGTGCTGCTAAAAGTTTAATAGATTTGGAGTTAAGAGCCAAGTAAAATAACCGAGCCTTGAGGTATTCCAAAGGACACTTAAAAAAAAAAAAAAGAAATCCTTTATTTTTTCTTTTGGAACTGGAAGCTGGTTCTGGCTTACTCTGCGTTTCCCTATCTAATCCTCTTACTCCTCAAAACATGTTGACAAATTCTTCCCGCTCTCCGGCCACACTTCACTATTATCAAACACTTATACCGTATAAACATTGTCCTGCACTTGCAAACTGTGAGGTTCTTCGCTCTATCATCATGACTAAGCAGTTGGGTGACACTCGGAGTTGTAAAATAGGGGCATGCCAGGGGAGGAACCCCCTCTTCTAATGCCCATTCCTGCTCCTCTTCACACTGCAAAACTCAACCACCCCCCAGCACACACCCCCTCTCCTCCCCCAGACAGACTCCTCCCTCCGTCTTCTACCGCTCCTCTCTCCATCTGTCTCACACACAGGATGCTCAAGAGAAAGCTGAGAACCTGAGAGTTCAGAGGGCTGAGCACCAGCTTTGTGTGCAGGGGCCCTAGATTCCGGCACCAGCAACATGTGGTCCCCCGAGCACCACTGGGTGTGATGCCCCCCAAGCCCAGAGCAGTGCCGGGCCGTGTGACCCACTGCCCTGCATTTCCCCCAGCCCCCACCCCCAAACACACAAAAGAAAACTTAAACCCTAAGAAGTTATAATACTCAAACAGATCAGGGGGGCTTCATTTTTTTAATTTATGAAAACCTAGAAGTATCATGATGTTAAAGACTATGTTCAAGATTGAAAATAAGCAGAACATAACATCCAAACTTCCTCTAAGCATTACTACAGAACATTTGGAAGTTAATAATCTTGGAACTTCTCAGGGACCAAGAACAAATAAAAAACGATGAGAACTTAATCCCCCTCCCACTCCTAATGTAAATAATCTTAAAGAATCAAACAATGTACAATCTAAGAGAAAGCATGCTAAGTGAAATTTACCTCTACTCTAGTGCAATTTGCTTATTCTTCCTACTTCTTTTTTTTTTTTTTTTTTTTTTTTGCTTTTTGGGTCACACCTGGCGATGCACAGGGGTTACTCCTGGCTCTGCACTCAGGAATTACTCCTGGCGGTGCTCAGGGGACCATATGGGATGCTGGGAATTGAACCCGGGTCGGCCGCGTGCAAGGCAAACGCCCTACCCGCTGTGCTATTGCTCCAGCCCCTCTACTTCCTACTTCTGATTACACACATTCCATTCACTATACGCTCAGTGGGATTGTAAAATAGTATACTGCAATGAAAAAAAAGTATGAAGGTCCTGTTGTTCATCAATTTGCTCGAGTGGGCACCAGTAACGTCTCCATTGTGAGACTTGTTACTATTTTTGAAATTACTTCAAAAAATTATAAAATAAAAGCAGCAGGAAGAGATATTTACAAACTTGTATTCACAATTGCATGATTTATATTAGCCATGGTGTGGAAGCAACCAAAATATCAATGACTCCATCCATAAAATGTGGGATATACAATCATTTTCCGTCTTAAAAAAATAAGGAAATCCTGTCACACGCTATAACGTCATGAGCCACGAAGTCAATGCATTAAGTGAAATCAGTCAAACAAAAGCAAATGCTACATGACTCCATGTATATGCCATCACATCTATAGCAGTCACATTCAGAGAAACACAGGAAAATTCTGATTAGCAAAGATTTTTGAGGGGAGAGTGCAGAGAGAAAGGAGAATAATTGCTCAGTGGGTATAGAGCCTCAAATTTTAAGATGAAAAAGTTCTGGAGATGTTTCACAACAAATATAAATATACTCAATATACTTAGCTATATGATTAAAATACTTATAAGGATAAATTATATATGAGCCTTTTTAATATGTTTTCATTTATTTGGGGGGCTGGGGCCACACTGGAAGTGTTCCTATATAAACTTTAAAGCCAGTGAGTAAAGTAAAACAATTTAACAGTGCAATATGGTACCTGACACACAGTTCTTTTTCCCTTTCTGTAAAATGAACTTTACAGCCAGGGTTAAAAAAAATATATGGTAAATGGAGTAAGGGCTTAAAAAGTAAGAAGTGAATCTTAAAATAAATAAATAAATAACTTTTTAAGAGCAGTATACAGAGGGTAAGGTGTTTGCTTGCAGCTGGCCGACTCAGGTTTAATCCCCAGCATCTCATATGGTCCCCTGAGCACCACCAGTAGTGATTCTGAGTACAGAGCAAAGAGTGATCCCTGAGTGTCGTCAGGCACGGCCCAAAAGCCTAAATAAATAAATAAAATCTGTAAATCTAATTTTGATAAATTCCTGCAAAATGTTGCAATTAAACTTAAGCTAAACCATGCAGTAATGCTGCTTCGTGTTGGTGTTTTGCTTCCCTAAGTCAAATCTGAAGAAGCAAAAGATGACAGAATGAATTCAAAAGATCACCTAAAAGAGGTTCCTAAACAACCAAACCTCGCAGATACTCCTGATGGGAATAGAAACGCGTAAGGTGTCTTCAGAGAACACTGCCAAAAATCTAGGCAGGAACCAAACACCTGCGCATTCCCTCAGCCTACTAGCACCTTCCAGAAGGTGACGGTTCATAGTGCTGCATCATCTGGGATTTTGACAGAAAGGCTGAGTCTCAGGCCCACCGCAGACCGACTGAGTCAGACTGTGCACTTTAGCAAGTTATCCAGGTGACTGCAATGCGCATTAATTGAGATGCGGTGCCTAAATGAAACCCCTGCCAGTGTGAAGACAGACAAATGCCAAGTTGTTCAACTGCCGAGTTCCCTGAAGTGAGAAAGAAAAGCATGATTTGAGATGACTAACAACAAGAAAATGAATACACTGTGACATATTCACAAAATGGGAAACTATATAGCAATTTAGAGGATGGAAAGTTACATGAACAAAGATCAAGTTCAAAAACAAATGGAGAATGAAAAAAAATACTTGGTAAGATGCCACGATGCAAAGTTCAAAACACTACCACTGTATTTGTACGTGAATAGGGGTTTTGTTGTTGTTGTTGTTGTTGGTTGGTTGTTTGTCTTTGGCCCACACCCAGCATGCTCAGGGGTTATTCCTGGCTCTGTGCTCAAGAATCACTTCTGGTGGGCTTTAGGGACCATATGTAGTGCTGGGGATCGAACCCGGGTTGGCAGCATGCCAGGCAAGTGCCCTACCAGCTGCACTATTTTTCCTGCTCCTTTATGGGAACAGTTTTTAATGCACAGGATTTGTCATCAGGATTGTAGTGACATCTGAGTAGGAAAGCAGGAGATGGTTTAACACGGGAATGCTTTATCATGTCTAGTATTTTATTTTAGAGTTTAAAATAGACCCAGGGGCCAGAGCAATAGTACAGCAGGTAGCGTGTTTGCCTTGCATGTGGCCTACCCAGGTTTTATCCCCACTGTCCATTGTGGTCCCCTGAGCACCACCAGGAGTAATTCCTGAGCAGGGCCGGGTGTGACCCCAAAAGCAAAAATGAAATAAAATAAAATAGACCCAAGGCAAATAGAGGAGAAAATTTAGATATTACAAGGTTGAGAGGTAGGTCTTCTGGTGATGTTCACTCTATTACTTCCTACACTTTTCTGAAAGCTTGAAACATTTCATAATTTTTATGAGACATGTTTCTTCCCATTGATACACATTTTTTCATTAGTAAATTATATCCCACTCAACATTGTACTACAGAGACTCATTTACTTGTCCTATTTAAGTTCTAGAACAGGGGCGGGGACTGTCCAAGCTGTGACATCACGTGGTCTGGCCCTGCAACATGATGAGACAGACGTGGATGCTTCTGGCCAGCTGTCCCCATCTACCTGTATTGGTGTTATAAATATGCTAATGGCCCTTGATGGTAAAAAGAAGATTCTAGAACAACAGGTTTTGACCTCTGACTTATTTATGAATGTATATTACTCCTTAGGCTTTTCGGGAAGCTCGATCTATTTCACAATGTTTTATGAGATATGTTTCTCCCAATGGATTAGCATTCTCATTTATTAACATTTTTCATTATCCTATTCAATGTTGTATTATAGTTACTTATCTATTTGTCCTATTTCGATTCTAGAAGAACAGGTTTTACCTCTCACTTATCTCTGAATGCATCCCAACCCCTCCCCAGTACACACATATGATTCTGTTGGCTTCAGATACCAGGTTAAGAATCACAGAGATCAGCTTTAATTGAGGCTGCATACTGGGTCAGAGATAAAAGTAAGCAACAGGCACTTGCTTTGCATGTGAGAGGCCCTGGGTTCAATCCTCTGCACTGAAAATAAATAAATAAATAAACAAGCCCCCCCTCCCCAGGGACACTAAGGCAAAAAAAAAAAAGTGGATATACAAAACCTATAGCTGGAAATTTTTATTAGGGATTTCCAAAATATGGCCTCAAAGCAGGACTAAATGTGAAATAAAACAAAACAAAAAAGAAAATTCAAAACACTGTGTTGGAAACAAAACAGACGGGTGTAACCAATTTCAGAGCACTGGGGGCAGACAGGACAGACAGACTGTCAAATCACTAGGGTAAGAGAGAGCGCAGTACGGCAGAGGACTAAGAAACGTTTGTATGTCACTGGCATAGAATTAAAGTCCCTGTGGGTGACAGGTGAAGTGCCTCCTTACGATCAACTAGGTAAATCATAAACAAATTTGCAACAGTGTATATCTCACCGTGATTTAATTAAAAATAAATTTTTAATTTTTTTTTTTTTTTTTGCTTTTTGGGTCACACCCAGCGATGCTCAGGGGTTACTCCTGGCTTTGCACTCAGGAATTACTCCTGGCGGTGCTTGGGGGACCATATGGGATGCCGGGGATTGAACCCGGGTCAGCCGAGTGCAAGGCAAACGCCCTACCCGCTGTGCTATTGCTCCGGCCCCTAATTTTTTAATTTTAAAGAAAAAAAATTTTTAATAAAATATATAGAATATAATAAGTCTCTTATATTTATAGTATATTTATAAGGAACACTGGGTAATGTTTTTCACATATTTTAGTCACAGGTCTGACTTATCACTATGCCTCTTCTCTCCGACTCGTAATTCATGCATTGCTATAAAATCTGATCAGTGAGGGGCTGGAGCGATAGCACAGAGGATAGGGCATTTGCCTTGTACATGGGAGATCTGGGTTCAATCCCCGGCATCCCATATGGTTCCCCCAACACTGCCAGGAGTGTTTGAGTGCAGAGCCAGGAGTAACCCCTGAGTATCACTGGGTGTGACCCAAAAAGAAAACAACAAACAAACAAACAAAATCTGATCAGTGAATAATTGAAAAAAAATAATAAAAAAAAAAGAGCAACGGGGTAGTCATGAAAGAATATTACACCAAAGAGGAGGGCATGGGCCACTCTACATTTTAGAACACAGGCCTGTCTAGAAAGTGGAGACTAGAGTCGGGGGAAAAGGAGGACAGAGACCTGCTGGTCGCCTCCCTCAGCAAACAAACTCGCTGAGAAATCAAGTTAGAAAAATTAATGCCAAAAGCACGGTCTACGTTATTATGACCACAGGAAACGTCTCATTACCTGGGCTGACCGACATGGCCATCTCCCAAAAAACTAGTTTTCTGCTGTAGCAGAAACAAACCATGTGTGTCAATAAATTATCAACATCACTTGCCCAGAAAGCAGGGTAACTACACAGCACCTAAGACCCTACTAACATAAAAATAAGGTACATAAAAATGGTATCAGGGTTGGGCTTCATAGCCACACGATGTCAGGGTGTTTGTCCCTAAAAACCACCTTCATTCTATATTACGTCAATCTTAGATAAAAAAGATTCATCCTTTCCCTCCCCAAAACAAATTTTCTACCCATTTGAACAGTTTCTGAGATCTTGAGAGATTTATGCCTCGCTGTGTAAAGACCAGCAGTATTGCTTTTCAGCTGAATAAACAAAGACAGACAATGAGGGCAATGTGGCAAATGAGTCTACCCACTCAGATATTTTCCACAGTAGGTGTTCATGTAGGGCCTCCTTGGTTGGAAGCCTAGGGGAATAAAATGTCAGATATATAAATGAACCAAAAGCAAAACATACTTCATCTGCACCGTCATTGCTGCTGATTGTTGAGTCGAATGTACACGCAACACTGGGGGAAATTATAAGGCCCAATTACAAAGCATAAAAATTAAAGAATAGGGGGGGGCTGGAGTGATAGCACAGCGGGTAGGGTGTTCGCCTTGCATGCAGCCAACCCAGGTTCGATTCCCAGCATCCCATATGGTCCCCTGAGCCCCTCCAGGAGTAATTCCTGAGTGCAGAGCCAGGAGTAACCCCTGAGCATCGCTGGGTATAACCCAAAAAGAAAAAATATATTAAAGACTTGGAGTAAAGGAGGTAGGTCAGCTTTGTCTTTTTGTCGACAACACCCATTAAATCTTTTTTGCTTGCCCACACAAACCAGGAAAGCACTGAGCTTTCTTAAATGTCCTCTAGAAGTCCATGTTTATTAAAAGATAAGTAACAGGAGTCAAAGGTGCCTTACTCAAGATGAAAATTATTTATATATTAAGATACTCTCTAAAAGATTAATGCCATGGGGCTAGAGAGAGAGTATAGTAGGTAAGGCGCTTGTCTTGCACACCGGTGACCCAGGTTTGAGCTCTAGCACCCCGGGGGACCACCAAGAGAGATCCCTAGCTGCAGGAGTAATCACTGGGTGTGGCCCCAAAACCAAATTAAATAAATAAACAAAAAATTAAAAAGAAAAAGACTAATGCCTGCGTCAACTATATATCAGATGTGGCATGTTTGACTTGGGTGAGGCAGTGTTTGAGGAGGCTTCTCTATCCTTCTTTCTTATTCAAAGTGAACAGTACATTCCTAGCCAGGTCTGCTCAGATACCCAGGGTGCCTCCGAAAGGCAGTACAGCCGCCTCAGTGACCAAGCAACCAATATCCTGGAATCTGAAAAGATCTTTTTATAAAGAAAAGCTCCACTATCAATAGACCAACTGCCTGGCTTGTTTTCATAGCTGCTACTGACCCTCTGCCGGAGACCAAACTTTGTCCAGTACTAGGCCTGAAGTCACGCTACCAGCTGGAAATTAGGATAGGACTGAGGGAAGGAAAAACACTTGACAATTCAAAGCAGGCACTGGAGAGACAGGACAGCAGGTAAGGGTACTTCCCTTGCTTATGGCTGATCAGGGTTGGGTCCCTGGCACCCTAGAGTGCCCCCCCCCCGCCCCCAGAATCACCAGGATGAACCCTGAATGCGGAGCCAGGAGGAAGCCCTGAGCAACACAGAGTATTGCCCCAAACAAAACAACAGCAACAACAAAATAATAATAAAGTTTAAAGATGATAAAAGGTAGGCCACAAGATATTAGTTGATCAAATGTTTAAATGTCCTCATTATAAAAATAATGTAATAATGTGGCCAACAGATTTTTTTTTTTTGCTTACTGGGTCACACCCAGCGATGCTCAGGGGTTACTCCTGGCTTTGCACTCAGGAATTACTCCTGACGGTGCTTGGGGGACCATATGGGATGCCGGGGATCGAACCCAGGTCGGCCGCATGCAAGGCAAACGCCCTACCCGCTGTGCTATCACTCCGGCCCCTGGTCAACAGATATTTTAAAATAAATAATAAATGTTTTGAATTCAATGTCTAGAGGACCATAATTCAAAGATAAATTTCAGCACAGGTTATACTCAGTTTGTTTATTACCTCTGACAAGTCCTTTCTTTTTTCAGTTTATTGACACACAAAACTAGATGATAATCTGCACCCGATTCTACCCAGATAATTGAAGTTGTCCTTATATTGCTGTTTTGTCCTCATTTGGGCTATTATAAGTAGTTGGAAATGTCAGAATCAGTTACAAAAAGGTATCAATTTCATTACTTCTGGGGAGAAAAAAATCAAGTATTTCAATTTAATTTTTGAAAAAAATAAAAGGAAGAGGGGCTGGAAAGTACAGGGTATGGCATTTGCCTTGCATTTGGTCAACCCTAGTTCTTAGAACTTAGCACTGTCTAAAGTTCTCTGAGTACCACCAAGAGTGATTCCTAAGCACAGCTGGGTGTGGCTACCCAGCACTACCCCCCTCAAAAATGGAAGGAAATTATTTGCTCCCCTCATCATAAAGAAGCCATTTGGCTGTTTAAATTCAATGATATGCAGACATTATTCCTTTTTTGTTTCAATATGGTAACAGTGTCATGGCTGCTTTAAAACATTATGAGAGTCCTTGAATTCTAGAATGATATTCTTAAATAGTCATATATAAAATGATATGATGTCTGGGATTTATTTTTATTTATTTATTTATTGCTTTTTTTTGGGGGGGGGGTCATACCAAGCAATTCACAGGGTCTATTCCTGCTCATGCACTCAGGAATTACTCCTGGCGGTGCTCGGGGAACCATATGGGATGCTGGGAATCGAACCCAGGTTGGCTGCATGCAAGACAAACGCCCTACCTGCTGTGCTATCGCTCCAGCCCCTGGGAATTATTTTTAAAAGAGGAGTATGGTAAGGTGAATGGGGGTTTGGATGAGTCAAGACAGTTTCCGGGTGGGTGATTGGTATGAGAAAGGTCACTGTATCATTGTGTTTATTTTTGCATATTTTCAAAGTTTTCCACAAAGTGTCATTACGTTACTTTTACAGGCATATTTTCTTAGATTTTTTGTTTGTGATTAGCGAGGTCACTCATTGGTCCCCTGCAGCAAAGATCTGATTTCAAATATGCATGCCAAGCAAAAGGTATTTACCAAGATTAACTGAAATCAGATAATTTGATTTAAATGCACAATAATAAAATTTCCTGAGTGCTTAGAAATAGATGAGTTGCTAGTCCAAAGATGATTCTTTTTTTCATGTCCCCAGGGACTGGGCCTGAGGTCTACACAAGTGTGGCATATACCCTATCACGGAACCATGCCCCTTGCCCAAAGATGACTTGAACAATGAAGAAACACTAAATTCTTTCTCTAGGGGCCAGAGTGATAGTACAGCGGGCTGGGCATTTGTCTTGCATGCAGTCAAACTGGGTTCAATCCCCGTCATCCCATATGGTCCCCACCCCAGCCCGCCACCCCCAGGTACCATCAGGAATAATTCCTGAGTGCAGAACCAGGAGTAACCTCTAATCATTGCCAGGTGTGACCCCCCCCAAAAAAAAAACTTTCTCTAAGCTTCCACAGTTCCACAGTTTATTTTATGTTTTCAAATACACCCAGCAGTGGTCAGTGGCCACACCTGGCTCATATACTCAGGGGCAACTCCTGGCAATGCTCAGGGGACCATACATAGTGCTGGGATTGGAAGCAGGGTCACCGCTGCTGCTGGATGTGAGGCAAGTGCCTTACCCCTTCTTGTTCTGGTCTGTTTTCACTGTTTTAATTGTTCTTGCAACATTTCTTTTTTGTTTTGTTTCTGGGTCACACTTTCTGATGCTCACGAATTATTCCTAGCTCTGCACTCAGGAATTACTCCTGGTGGTGCTGGGGGGACCACATGGAATGCCGGATATCGAACCCGGGTTGGCCGTCCACAAGGCAGGAGTCCTATGGGCTGTGCTATCCCTCCCTCCGGCAGTCTAGCAACAAAATTTCATAACTCTACCCTGTGGCTCCTCTAAATTGGTTGACAAGCTTGGATTCAGAAAAAGAAGGAGCTGGAATCTGGCTGCAAAACAACATGCTTTGTAGAGCCTGTCGAATCTGCACTCTGATATTTCACTGCTGTGAGGGCCACACCCAGTGGTGCTGAGAACTACCAAGGCCACACGCTGTCATGTTCAGGGACCATCCAGCGCCAGGGGATTAACTCAGCCTCGCACACGTCAGGCATGAACTCTGCCACTGGAGCTACACACCCCAAGAATACCAAGACTTGGATAATACTGGCTTGCAATTTTCATGAAAAGAATGAAGAGGAAACAAGCAAAAAAAAAAAAAAACTATTTCTTGAGCACAAAGATGTATGGATCAGTAACTGTACCCTCACGATGACTCTCTAATTAAAAATAAACTAATAAAAAAAAGAAAAAAAAACTATTTCAAACTAAAATATATCTATTCATTGCCTTGTCAGGGGAAGCAGTATATATGGGGGTGGGGGAACAAATTGGGGGTGCTGAAGCAATAGTACAGTGGGTCTAGCATTTTGATCTTTGGCATCCCATATTATCCTTTAAGTTCCACCAGGAGTGCTCCCTGAACAGAGTCAGGAGGAACCCCTGAGCACTGCCTGGTGTGGCCCAAAAAGGGGAAAAAAAGGGGAGGGGGAGAAAATGGCATTAGGTATATTGAATATTGAGTTGTAACTATTTACTATTTATTAGTATATGACCTTGACTAAGTCAAAGTCCTATCTTAAAAATGATCTGCTTTATTATTAAAGCAGATCTCTAATATTCTTGCCAGAGGGCGGGAGAGAAAGAACAGGGGTAAAGTGCTTGCACTGCACGTGACTGAAATGGGCTCCATCCCCTGTCCTGATGATGGTCTCCTGAGAAGCGCCCAGAGCAAGCTCTAATTAGCAGGGACCCAGGAATAAACCCTGAGCAGTGCATAACCCTACAGCCCTGCCTCCAGTATTCTTTCCATAATAACAACAATATGGCAATTATGTGGGGGAAGGATTTGTTAATTAATCTTACTGTGGGAAATATATAGCTATATATGCGCAACAAACTGTCGTGTTATATACACCTTAAGTTTAATGTTACACCTTAATAAAGTTGGTTATAAACATTCTTATCCTTGATTTCTTCATCTAAACTTTGAAATTTTGAGCTAAAGATGGAAAGCGAGAATGTGTATTAAAAATTCTAACACATGGGGCTGGAGCGATAGCACAGCGGGCAGGGCGTTTGCCTTGCATGCGGCCAACCCGGGTTCGATTCCCAGCATCCTATATGGTCCCCTGAGCACCGCCAGGAGTAATTCCTGAGTGCAGAGCCAGAAGAAACCCCTGAGCATCGCCGGGTGTGACTCAAAAAGAAAAAAAAAATTCTAACACATAAGAATTCTAAAGTCTTTGCACACAAGTTTGTCCTTTCTTGACATTATCAACGCCTGTCACTCACCAGGAAGCTTGTTTTTCCTCGGCTCCTAGCAGAGGATTTGTTCAGCCCAGTACCAATTGCTGGCTCCATTTGTCAAAGTCTCTAATTTTAGTCATCTACGTCTGTGTGTTATACCAACAAGCAAAATACCTTTCAAATGTTTGCTTAATAAGAGAGGATACAGACTAATTTGTGTCTCCTTCCTATTATTATATTATCCTAGATGCAAACCCTTTAATCCAAAATTAATGCTGGAAAAAAATTTAGGGAAAGTCAGTGGCCTCTAATTATCTTTGTTGGGGATCATTTACTCGTTCAGGAGTACCCTGCAGCTTCCAGAGCATATAAAGCACAAGCCTTAGCCATGCCACTTCATGGCTGAGATGCCGTCATTGCTTTTAGGATGAATTTCTGAGCACGGCATAGAAAGTTTGCCATGATTTGATGACTGCAGACCGCTCCAGTCTCAAGTCACACCAAACCCTGTTCTACCATCACCTGCCTTCGCCTCACCTACTTGAGCCACTCAGAACTTTGGTTTCCTGAACACGACACAGTTTATTACTTTGTGCGTTTATTATTTCAACACTTTGAGACATGCTGATCCTTCTTAGGATGGTATGTCCTTCTCCTCCACCCATCTGTTTTTAAGACCATTTAATGGCTGATTTTAAGAGTGTGTGTTTCTAAATGGCTGATCTATTATATGAGATTACACCTGAAGCACAAATACAGCACAAAGTGGGTCAGTGGCAAAGCACATGCCAGGCATGTATGACGGCCTGAGCAGGATCCGCAGCTCTACCTGACCCCAAGCAGTGCCAGGTGTAGGCCTGGAGGGGTCTCAAACACTGCTGGGTGTATCACTGTATCACTGTCGTCCTGTTGCTCATCGATTTGCTCAAGCAGGCACCAGTAACATCTCCATTGTGAGACTTGTTGTCACTGGTTTTGGCATATCGAATACGCCACGGGTAGCTTGCCAGGCTCCGCCATGTGGGTGGGATACTCTTGGTACCTTGCCAGGCTCTCCGAGAGGGACAGAGGAATCGAACCCGGGTCGGCCACATGCAAGGCAAACGCCCTAGCCACTGTGCTATGGCTCTGGTCCACTTCTGGGTGTAGTTCCTATTTAAAAACACCATATGGCACGAAAAATAATTCTTTAAAACAATTCATTTAAAAGGATAGAATGATAGTATGGAGTGTAGGGTGCTTGCCTTGCACACGGTTGGCCCAGGTTAGATTCCCAGCACCCGATATGGTTTCTCAAGCCCACCAGGAGTGATCCCTAAGCACAGAGTCAAAAGTAAGCCCTGAGTACCACTATGTGTGACCCCCAAAACAAAACAAAACAAAAACCGTTTAAATAAACTTTGTCCCTTTGCAACTGACATCTTGAGTCATTTGGGATTTCTCAAAAGAAGTTTTATATACAAGTTAAATAATGATTAATACACACTTAAGTACTTGACTGGGATACAAACTTTGGTAGCAACTCGGTACTATTTGCTATTGTCCCCATTTATGATAAACTTGTGTTTCATTTTAAGCACTGGCTGAAGTGGTCCTGAATGTATGTTGTTTTCCCTTAAATGTTATCCTGGCTGATGTATAAAAGAACTCATCTGATTCATAAGATAGATTTAATCTCTTCTGGCAATCGATTCACTGTACAAGCTGCTTCAGGTTAACAAACAAACTAAAATGGAATGATGATAGTAGTATGTGAGGATAGGTCCTGGTTTTTCTTATAAAGTAAAAACTCTCTGCTATGAAGTCTAAGAATTAGGAGGAAAATCAAAGATGGCAGTAAGTATATGTACAAAAATTAAAGCAATAATGACAAATCAGAAAAAAAAGAGATGCAACAGGGAAAGAGGTACCCTAAAACTAATCTAGGTTACGGGCCGGAAAGATAGTACAGTGGGTAGGGTGCTTGCCACACACACAACTGATCAAGGCTCACCCACCAGGATGTAAGCACAGAACTCCGAGCAAATCCTCGAAGCGCAGCCCGGTTTGTTCTCAAAACAAAAACCAAGGGAACACACACACAGGGAAATAAAACTAATAGAAGCTAGGAGGACATAGTAAACACATCAGTGAAACAGTCTAATTTTAACATGCATTTTTTCTATTAGTTCTTTTAAAAGGTCTTTTAAAAATAAGCTAGTCCCAGTTATGAATCCTAGATAACTATAATTCCCGGCTAGATGGGTGTTGGTAAAACTTTTTTTTTTTCTGCCAGAGGACTCAATGCTGATACCATCCTGCTTGCCCCAGCAATGCCAGGGGTCACCGGGGCAGCCCTGACATGGTACAAAAGACCTTCAGTGCCAGAGACGAAGAAACTGGCTCTGGCATGTGTGAGGCACATACCCTGAGCCCAGGCCCTGGAACACTGGAACACCCTGGGGGCGTCAGCTGCTCCCCAGCCTGCCGGAGACCACTGCCAGTCCAGAGCTTCCTGTGCGCTCCAGCCCCACAGCTTCCTTCCAAGCTGCCCAGCCTCAGTTCCAACTTCTCTGTTTCTCTGGTTTCTGTATTTTATGAATTCCTTTTTGGAGCAGATATTTGTTTGTTTGTTTTAAAGTGATTAGTAGAGGTTATAAAAATTAGGTTTATAAAAGTAGATCGTGGGCTTCATGTCCTGAATTTGCTCCCCCTGAAATTCTGTGAACCTTTCAACCTCCTTGAAATAAATTTCACTTCTGATTAAATAAACAAGCATTAATCTCTCTTACCATGAAGACTCTTCTTAAAGCTGGAGAGATGAGCACTCTATGCAGGAAGAAACAGCAGAAGCAGAGTAATGAGAGGCCAGTGAGCCTGGGGATTATGAACGGGGACTCAGGCTAGACCACTGTGGGCCCGAAATAAGGCCCTACATTTCTTCTTCTTCTTCTTCTTTTCTTTTCTTTTTCTTTTTTTTTTCTTTCTTTCTTTTTTTTTTTTTTTTTGCTTTTGGGTCACATCCAGCGATGCTTAGGGGTTACTCCTGGCTCTACAGTCAGGAATTACCCTTGGCAGTGCTCAGGGAACCATATGGAATGCTGGGAGTCAAACCCAGGTCAGCTGCTTGCAAGGCAAATGTCCTACCCGTTGTGCTATCGCTCCAGCCCCAAAGCCCTACATTTAATGAGCTAAAAGAACTTGTGCGGTGTATCTGGACTCTTCAAAGCCTCAATTCCTGCCTTCTAAAACGGGGGGACTCTACATATTTCATAGCAGATCTTGAGAATTACCAAGAACATATCATTTAAAATATTTATTCTCTGACACAGAATAAGACCTCCATGGATTCTTGCTGTATTAATAACAGTGTCAGCAATAATAAGCATTGGCACTCGGGGGTAAATATAAGCAGTTTGATGCTACAGAAGCTGAAAACACAAGGACAGGGGTAATAGGAACGTAGAACAGAGACAGAAATTTTAAACCATACTGACATTGGAACATCATGGGGGGCATCAGTTATTGCAATTAAATACAAGAACTATACTAAAGTATAAATATCACTGTCACTGTCACTGTCATCCCATTGCTCATCAATTTGCTCAAGCAGGCACCAGTAACATCTCCATTGTGAGACTTGTTGTTACTGTTTTTGGCATATTGAATACGCCACGGGTAGCTTGCCAGGCTCTGCGTGTGGGCGAGATACTCTCGGTAGCTTGCCAGGCTCTCCAAGAGGGGCGGAGGAATCGAACTCGAGTCAGCCACATGCAAGGCAAATGCCCTACCACTGTGCTATTGCTCCAGCATGTCAAATTATTCACTGAGACTATGATCAGGTCTTTACATTGTAGATATGTTTTCCACAATCACAGTTGTATAATTGGGCCTGATCACTCAATTTAGACACTGGCAGAATGTCCCGATATACCTAGTTATTGTTAAGTCCAGGTCACATGCACGCTGAAGCTATTTCATCCTCTGTAATAAATAGGAATCTTCTAAAGTGGTGCCCGTCACCTGTCAATAAGTCTTGCAACTGGATCAGAAAGTGCTGAGTCTCTACTTGAAATAAGAGACTGACCCGAGAGATCATTTTTTGAGTGAGGAGGCGTGTTTTAGGAACTAGGGGAGGTGAGAGCATCCTGACGGGATTGGCAGAAATATGACTCCCATTTGTGAGTCTGGGTTTCTTCTCTGGCTTTCAGAGAACACGGTGTCATTTGTTACTTCATATAACATATTGTTTGGCACTGGCCTCTTGACCTAGAGTCCACAGTAAGTTAAAGATGAAAGACTGCATTGTCAAGAGCAATCAATACCACCACTTTGTAGTATGTGGTATTTCTTGCCAAATTTTAATAAGCATTGCACTGTCCCTGTTAGCAACAATCCTTCTGGCACTGAGTTAAAATCTCACAGATACTTCTCAGCTCTGCTTTACATTTAGCATGGTCCGCTCTCATCTAATTTCCATCACTCTCCTCTCTCCCCACTGCCCCTCCACAGACATCTCTACCTCTGAGAAACAGTCTTCGATGCAATTTTGATTTTCTTCATGGTGACTGAAACCACACTGAGTGCTGAGGAGGACAATGTATGGGCTTGTTGGGGGAGGGCTGGGACGGCGACAAAAACAGAACCCAAAATGTGCTCGATAATCGCTGAATGCTTTATTTCATTCTCTGCTACTCCCATCTGTTTGGCAATGCAGCAGTTTTGTCAAAAGAAAAAAAAAAGGGCACAGACTTTTAGTCAGACCGAGCTGGATCTGAATTCCGGGTCAACAATCAAGAACCCTTTTCTGTTGGTACGAAAATACTCAGGTTACAGACGACGGTATAGAAACCCAGGGAGATTATGTGAGTCAGACTGTACATGTGCGTGTTATATTTTTTGGCCTGATTTCAAAAATATCAATGTGCAAGCCACATAAAATTGAGTGGTCATGTCTTTCTGGAAGGCCGGGTCTCTCTTCCACTTGATTGGGTCGTTGGTAACTATGACTTGATCCCAGTGAGAGATCCCAGAGGAGGATGTATGTGCCAGGCCTGGACAACAGCTATTTCAGGGAGTCCCTCAAGTCCTATCTGTGCATCTGCCTTATGAAATAACTTCAACTTAGTCCAGTTCTGAGCGGTACATCCCTGTCCTATCTGGCAACTGGTCCCGGATCATTCTGGCTTGACCAAGACACTGTGACAGGATAAGAGGTCGAGTCAGCTGCATTACCTCTAGCCTGCACCTTTGAACTACTTGGTTTAAAAAAAAAAAAAAAAAAGGTTGAGCTACAGACCAGGGAAATAGCTTGAAGAATTGGAGGGCATATGTTGGATGCAGGAATCCTAAGTTTGATCCCCCAGTGGTGCCCTGATCACCACTGGCTATATCCTCCTCCCTCCTCAAAAAATAACAAATTGATTGTGACCATGTGACCAGGTGTTAGTTCTGATTACCAGTTCACAGACTGTTTCAGAGCCCAGCAAATTTGTTCATCTAGAATTAACAAAGGTTTCTCTGCTGCTTTTCAAACACTGGAAATAGGTAATAAAAAACAAAATTAACAAGATAGCTGACATTGAGCGTTTCCTCTATGCTTATTATTAATCTAGAGGTTGGTTATTAAGAACTGCCAGATTAGTGATTTTATGCATTGATATAATATTATTAAAATTATTAATAATAATTTTCAAACAATTCAAAAACAACATTGCTTTGTTAATATTTAATATTAATATTAATTTAATAGTCTCTCAGAAATACTATTTCTTTACATTTAAAATTATACAATTTTCTTCACATTTTAGGCAAATTTTGATTTCTTGTTATGTAAGGTAGAAATTCATTTTCTGAAGACCAGAACGATTCTTTGGCATATTCGTTAGCACAGCACTGAGGCTTTTTCTGGCAATACATAAGCTAGACAGATGGTACCTTGACTTCTCTCATCACAGAATTGAAAATACCAAATGCCTGGATTGGGTCCAGACTGCTTTGGGCTTCCAGGGCCCACCTGAACCCAAGAAAAAGTCATGATCATACTGGAGAAGACAAGAACAATCACTGATTTGGTTCTGACAAAGAGTATCCAGTTTCAAGTAAAACATCATATGGAGTCTGAGATCTCCATTCAAAATATCTTTATGGCTTTTTGATGATAACGACAATTTTAAAATAGCGATTTCCCCACATTTTAAACTATCACACAGGTAACTTCAGAAGAGTGCTACATCCAGTGCACACCTCTGTTTTCATAAGAAATAAGTGATCTCATTTATTGCTGTGAGAATGCATCAGTGTATGCAGTAATAAAATATTACTGAGTCAGTGATAAAAAACTACCTCTGTAACTATAAAAGATACCTAATATAGTAGCTTAGTAAGCACTCAGAATTTGATTAATTAAATTATGGTACCACCACCAAGGTATTACTTTCAATTTCTCTTGAAAAGTATCCCATTTTAAATTTACAATATTTTAAATATATTACCTTAAAGAACAGTTGCAAACAATACATCTATACAGAATTACCTCAAAGACAGGAAGGGGGATAAAGTAAACATTATGGTAAAAGAAGTTTGTATTTACCACTAAAATACTAATTTCAATTAATTTTGGTTGCATTTTTTTTCTTTATACTACCTCACATTTTCTAAAGTGAATATATTACTTTATGAACAAAAAGACTAAATAGAATCCACTATAAACTGATCCACCAAAATAATTTTAAAGACCTACAAAAACATAACATTTTAGTTTAGTATGAAGTAAAGATTATTTTATTCTTTCAGGGCAGTATGAGAAGAAAATACCAAAGGATTCAAAATCTTTAGAAAACACCAAAGCATAAACTGCTCATAAGTTATATAAATATGCTAACTACAAAATAGCATAAATTATTTTTGCATAAAGAAAGCCACATGTAAAATGCATGTGATTTTTTTTGTTATTGTGTTTAATCAAAAGCTATTCTGTTCAAGCTACATTCTAAGCATTAATATAAAGCATGTAATCAGGAAAGAATATCAGAAAACACTCTGAATTCTGTAGAGCCTTTGTGTTTGAGAAAAGCCCTCCATAATTTATATATGCTGCTTCTCTGAAACATTGGAAGGCCAAAGTCAGTAACAGGCTTCATTTTAGAGTTAGAGAAACAAAGTCACTAAGCTTAGGAACCTATCGAGTGAATGGGAAGAAAGACTGGAATTTAGTTCTTCCATCTGCTACTCCTTCTGAGTAGATGGACCATTCAGCCCTGTCTTTGTGGACAAGTTGAAGCAACAAACTAACTTTAAGAACTAAAACCAGTTGAACAGGATGGGTTTGCAGGCAATACACCAACAATTCTGTATAATAATACCCAACGAGCCGGTTGCATTCTGTCTTTGGTTCACTTTATAACTATTCATTAAGCCACACATGTTGTGGATGATGGACTGTATCGTTATTATGGTTAATACAGAAAGGAGAAATCCAAACATAGTATAGGATTCTAGTGAATATGAAGTCAAATGAGAAATCTACAGAAGAAGCCCAATTCCTAAGATCAAACACAGGGACCAGGGATATGGTTGCAGCCCTGGGTTCAATCTCTGGCTCTGGAAAATAGACAAAACACTTCAATACACAAACCAACTATATTGGAATACCAAGGATACTTTTTTCCTCCATTATTTCCATTAGCCCTTATCAAATTACCATTACATCCCTATTAAAAATAGAACCTAAAAGCTACATGGTCGATCCAATTTCCATTAGAAAAGAAAACATCTAAACTTACCTAGAATGTTTTTAAGAAATTTTACCACTCCTCTTTTCTAAAGAACACTTCCAAAATTAAAAGGAACTAGAGAATATGTTATTCTTTCAGTTAATAATGCTACTCTCACCTCACTTTTGTACACATATACTAAATAAAAACACTAGGTTTAAAATAAATAAAAATCTAAAAACAATTATCCCAAATAATGACAGCTTTTTTTATAAATGCAATGCTGAAACAAACTTTTTCAAAATCAGTTATCTAAAGATTAAAGATTATTTAACATTTTTATCTGGTTGAAAACATTCCTATTCCATTTAATTTTCCTTCTGACTAGGCAAAAAGCATTTCTTTTTTCCAACTGACTACGTTTCCCCCTCTCTCAGAGCTTAACTATCACCCTAGTAGGGCTAGCATATAGAACAGCTGTCTTAGTACCAGTTCAAAAGCAATCCGATCTAATTGCAAAACATATGTTCAGACTGAAACCAACCTTTACATCGTTAAGAAAAGAGACATCATAGATCTATTGATAATGGCTATAAACACTGCTATGAATTCAAATCTTGCACAATTTAAATAAGGTTCAATAAACTACCTTAATTAATCTGTAAGTACATGCTTTAAATTCCCTGCACAGAATGAAATAAAGAACTCTGGTTTCAGCTTCTGCTAAGATCTGTTAATCTTCCACAGAGTTTCCAAATCACATATATATACATATATACATATATATGTATTTATTCCCTATACAACATGTAAGATTTGTCAGGTATTGGGAATAGTTCTCTTTCTTGGGTTTGGTTCAACAATCTCCTTTCCTCAGCATCATAAATCATTGAAATTGAGCAAATATCCCAAATATAGTTCTAAACTGTATCGTCAATGGCAGAAATTATAAATAAGGGACACTAGGTAGTACCACCTGCAAGTTTCACATAAGTAAAGGTTTACCAAACATACCCAGAATCGTTGTTCCATTTTTAAAGTTTTATCCATCTTTTAATGACTGTAAAGTCAAAATCGAACATATTCGTTAAAAACTTGGGATATTTAGAAAAACATGAAACAAATAAAATGGTCCAAAACCCATTTCTTAACTTTAACCACTATTTTCAATAAATAGTGGGCTCTACCATAAAATTCCACCCCCCCACTACTTAGGAAAGAAATATAAAGTAGCAATCCTCTTCCCCAAATACCATTTTTCTTTTTTTTTCTTTTTGGGTCACACCCAGCCATAGACAGGGTTACTCCTGGCTCTGCACTCAGGAATTACTCCTGAGAGTGCTCAGGGAACCATATGGGATGCTGGGATTTGAACCCGGGTCAGCTGTGTGCAAGGCAAATGCCCTACCCGCTGTGCTATCGCTCCAGCCCCCCAAATACCATTTTTCTACCCATAAATAAGCGCAATTAAACCAGCCAAAAATTTACCTTCAACAAAATAAACTTCAAGACAACAGTTTGAAAGACTGAAGTGTGGAAAATTGTCATATATAACTAACAATCTGAGAGACACAGCTACAAAAAAAAGTGGCAAATGTGAAACACAATGAAAACCTATAAAGGTTTTGTCAATATTTACCAATAAAAGTAATAATAGAAGACAGGAGGTGGGCCTTTATTTACTCATATAATAACCAAAAATCAACAAAATATGGATGTTATGTCTTGGAGGCCTAAGAATAACCTTGTAAACTGTAAAGTACAGCACGCTTGTTAATTATTAGAAGCTCTGTTCACTATTAACTTTAATTAGATTCCTACAGGGGAAATTCTGTCATCCAAGAGATCTAAAACTTATTTCTCAATTAAATCAAACCTTTTATATTGGTAAGCAACCCAAATTTACCTACCCAACAACAAACAGTTAATAATACTCATAAATGGAGGGGGGAAATTTTCTGCAACTTATTTGATGTGCTTTATGGAATTACTATGGGAGGCAGATGACTTCTACTGTGAAAGGTTTTTTTCTGTATCCTTCCTCAGGAGAATTAAAAAAATAAATAAATAAAGCTCGGCCATAACAATACCCCAGCACAGAAGAAAAATCTTACCTCTGTTTCTTCAAAAAAGAGAGAGTCATGAATAGTCATGAATAGTGGGTAAATTAGAGCATTTTCTCATCAAGTGGGCTTAATCGTCTAAATTAAACAGATAAAAGTCAAATCCATAGGGGAAAAGTCAAAGTCACAAA
Source organism: Sorex araneus (assembly GCF_027595985.1). Lineage (NCBI taxonomy): Eukaryota > Metazoa > Chordata > Mammalia > Eulipotyphla > Soricidae > Sorex > Sorex araneus. The sequence continues at coordinate 13,349,292 of NC_073302.1, read as the reverse complement.
GACAGACAGAGAGTTCAACCCTGTGTCTCTGTTACCAGGGCTTCTGCAAGGGCCTTTTGTTCCTCTAGAAAGACTTCTCAGAAGAACTGGGCTTTGAGGAGGCCCTGGAGGAGGACAAAGTGGTAAATTGTTAAATACAGAGGATAATTTAGTTCCTAAAGAACATGGAAGAAAAAAAGACTAAAGTGACGGGAACGTATAGGGGAGCTTACATTTTAGGAAGTGTGCAAGGAGAACAGAAGACAGACGGGGTGGGGGTGAGAAGAAAATTCAGGAAAATATTTCTTCAAACAATTATCTGTGAAACAATGGTACTACCAAGGAGATTATTTTGATAGATACATACACTTACATAGGTGCAACTAAAAGGATAATTATTTTGAGTAAATATTTACTGTGATCCATATATCCATATGTTTTTGTTTGTTTATTTGTTTGTTTGGGGGGTTAGGTCACACCCAGCGATGCACAGGGGTTACTTCTAGCTCATGCACTCAGGAATTACTCCTGGCTGTGCTCAGGGGACGATATGGGATGCTGGGAATCAAACTCAGTCAGCCGTGTGAAGGCAAACGCCCTACCTGCTGTGCTATCACCCCAGACCCTATTCAATGTTTTGTGTGTGTTTTTTTTTAATAGCCTTTCAAAGTCCCATTGCAGCTAGCATGGTTTAAAAAAAAAAAATTACTGGGACTGGAGTGATAGCACAGCGGGTAGGACGTTTGCCTTGCATACAGCCAACCTGGGTTCAATTCCCAGCATCCCATATGGTCCCCTGAGCCCCTCCAGGAGTAATTCCTGAGTGCAGAGCCAGGAGTAACCCCTCAGCATTGCTGGGTGTGACCCAAAAAGAAAAAAAAAATTACTACTTGAAAAAATGTCTAAGTACTACAGAAGAGGGGGCTGTAACAAAATCTCATTGTGAGTAATAAGAATTTGTCTTTATTATCTAAAGGAAATAAAAATCAAGATCGAGACAAAAAGCATGAAGTAAAGCTATCTGTAACTTAAAATATCAACACTGTCTTTCCGCTAAGCAAGACTTGATTTCTATCTTCTGATCTGCTAGGTGCCCTAGAGCAGTGATCTCTCCCCTGTGATTCGCCCAGCAGAAGAACACAGAAGCAGAGCAGCAGAATACTTTTTCTTCCATTCTTTTTATAAGGGTGCCGGGATGTCCGGAAGGTCTCAAAGTGAATATTCATATATTTAAAGAAACACCAAGATGAAAAGTAATGCACACTTAATTTTATGGGTCTTTTTTTTTAAAAAAAAAAAGATTAAAAGACCTAGTTAGATGATTTTAATGTGTAAATTTTCAATTAGCCAGAAGGATTCTGTGAATATAATGCAGAAAGTTTCAAACTAATGTTGTGGAATTCATTTTGTCCCAGAAACTAGTCAAACCAAGGAGTTTTATTTATTTATTTTTTAACAGTAAGCAAGGTACTTAGGTCAGAAACGAAGAAGCCCCTACATCTGGCCCTGAAAAGATGACAAACTTATCTCTATCGCTGACCATATTGGAATCTAGTCAGAGGAAGATGAGAACTATAATTTTAGAAATCACAGTTGTAAAACAGAAAAATCTGAAGTGAATCAACATTGCACAAGAGTGTGAAGACTATAAATTCTTAAGAACAGTAGAAAAGTAGAAATGTTTTCAGATTAGTATCTAAGGACGAATAACTTTGAACAAAATGGTTTCCTATTCTCTTCTCTGCAACTATTTTTTTTAATACTGATAATACGGATTCTATAATCAGAACAACTTGATCTGTACCCAGGCTCTGCTGTTGCTGGGTTTCTCTGCCCCATGGTATACTTATCTATTAAAACAGAGATAATAGCATTGCCCAAATAGATTGTACCTATTTTTTGGGAGGATTAAATAATAAACATAAGATATTCAGAACAATGCTTAGAACATCAGAAGTATTATATGTGTTTGCAATTATTACAGTTGGTCATAGTCCTTCAGATCTGATACTGAATACCTCAAGATCAAACACCAAAAATTCTTCTGTAAGTCATGTGGCAGTAACCCCACCCTGAGCAAATGCACAACTATTTGTTGTCTTTATTTATCGCTCTCAATGTGAAAACACATGTACTTGCTGCAAATAGTTTCACGTATTTGATTATATAATCATGCTCAAAACTTCGTTGTGTTATATTCAACTTCCTAAAATGTGAAAAATTCTAAATTCTGAGTCACATTCAGCCCCCTGGTAAAGCCCTGTGAGTTACCAGTGTTTAACTTAAAAAATTGTGACCAACATTACCTTCAAAGTCGGAACAATTTCTATGTCCTTAAAATGAATGGTAGTTTCTCAAATAACCACCTGTAAATAAAATTCCGCACCAAGATAATTCTAGAATTAAAATAAAAAACCTTTTCCCAGTATATTTCAGAGTATGCACCATTCTCAGAATGTTCCTTTCAAATCAAATTTGCACATATTGTTTCCTTCACATGTGTTCACACTCAGTGTTTCCAAACCCTAAGTTCTCGGGCTTGCTTCAACAAAGCCTGTATCTCTTAACTTAAATCACAAATAATGAAGGCTCTTGGGGGTGGCGGAAAGGGAAGGAAGGCACAAATGTGCCCTGAATCAAGCAAACCACATCATCGCAGAACTTTAGCGCTGCAAAAGACCCTTGAGAATGAATCTAGATTGTTATTCCTTCTCTTCCAACCTGTTTTATCATCCATAAATTTGCTCTCTCCTCTGAGGTACACAGCAGCTGCCCTAACTTGTCCTCAGAGTCTGTCTATAGGGACACCCTGTAGGTGAATGTGAATGAACTGGGTGGGGTGCCCTGACAGACTTGGGATTTCAACTGATTACTTAAATCTAACATAATAAATTTTACATGTTAGGGAAATGTCTCAGATTATATTTTAGAAAATAACAAAAACCTGCAAGTCTGAAAAGGAGGGAAAAGTCATTAGCACACGTAAAAAAAAAAAACTGATTTAGTCACCTTCATGGACTCAGTGAGTCAAAAATACAGTGTGATGCCAAAAAAGCTACTGTGATTAGGGACTAATTACATCAACAGCAGCGGCATCAAGAAAGAACAAAGGGAACTGACTTCTCTAATAGGATCTAGTTTGAGCTTATCTGGACTATTATGTTCAGCTCAGGGCTTCACATTTATCTTTCTGTAAAATGTGAAAAAGTTCCTTAGAGGGTGGAGAGTGAGAGAATCTTTCAGATAAGGCAAAGTTAAGGGAGCTGAGGTCACATAGTTCAGACAAAGGAGGGACATGATCACTGTCACCAAATCCCTGAGGAATTTTCATGACACAGAGAGAAGGCTTATTCTGCACGGCCCCCAAAGGCAAAACCAGTGTGAACCAGTCTAACCTACAGAGAGAGATGGTTCAGCCAATCTGTGGATGATTCCTTAAAATGTAGATGCCTGTTGGAAAGTAGCCAGAGAGAGTTCAACGGGCAGAGCATATGCAAAAGGCCTGGATATGATTCCCAGCAATGGTTCCAATGGTTCCAACCAAATGCATGATTCCCTGGGCACCGCTGGGAGTGATGCCCAAGCAGAGAGCCAGAAATAGTCCCACCAGGTGTATTCCCAAAACAAAACAAAAATGTATCTATACTTTTCTTTTTAAGGGGGGAAGGGCGAAGCAATAGTACAGCAGGTAGGGTGCTTGCCTTTTAGGCGGCTGATCCAGGTTCGATCCCCAGCATCCCATATGGTCCCCCAAACACCACCAAGAGTAATTCCTTAGTACAAAGCCAGGAGTAACACCTGAGTATCGCCAGGTGTGACCTGCCACACCCCACCAAAAAAAAAAATGAGAGAGAGAGAGTAATTACATCTAATCTTTGATTTAGTCTAAAGATCTATTTCTTTCTTTTAAGTCCAACGTTTGTCATCACCCCAGCATCTTATTGCTGGTAACTATAACTCTATCACAGTCTCTCCCCTTAGGCCTTCTTCAAATATGTCCTACCCAGTCTACCAGTCCAATGTTTTGCCAGATCTGTGGGAGGAAAGTGCCTGCTTACCAGGCAATTAGTTTCAGTTTGCAGATCAGCGTCCGAGACCTCATGGAGGGGCAGGCAAGGGCTCAGAGTAGACTTCAAAAAAAAAAAAAAAAGCCTATTAATTCAAAGAGCAGCTAGAAAACTCACCTCATCGACAACATGCAGTCCTTACACAAACATTAAAACAGAATACCCTGAACAGCCCTCTTCCCAAATACGAGGGGCCAACTTTGCAAGCCAAACTAGGTCTCTCAGATTCAATTAGATGTTTTCCTTCCATCAAAGAGATGTGTTTACTCTTTGAAGTCGACTAGAACTTAGGCTCAGATTAAAAGGCTATGCTTGATTATATCGCTATAAAGCTAAATTGCCTATCAATGTGCCCGCAGACAGTCTGGTCGCTGGATATTGGGCACAGACAGTGAATTCAAAGAAAAGTATAAACTACTGGAAATTTAAAACATCGAAGTGTTACCCTAGTCGGGCTTTCTTTTAAAACTTTTTGGTGCCCAAGACCACCACAGATACTGATATAGGTTAGGCCAAAGAATTTACTAAAAGAATTGAATGGCAGTTAGGGTAAATTTGAGTCATTACAGCTTCACTTAAAATTGACTTGGGTTCAAGAACTGTAGAAATAAGTACCAGGAGGTTGACTCCATGGCTTCGAGGCTGGCCTCACGTTCCGGGGAAAGGTCAACTCAGAGAAGCGATCACCAACTACATTGTAGTCGAAGGCCATGTGGGGGAAGGGAGTTGCGGGCTGAATGAGGGCTAGAGACTGAGCACAGCGGCCACTCAACACCTTTATTGCAAACCACAACAGCTAATTAGAGAGAGAAAACAGAAGGGAATGCCTTGCCACAGTGGCAGGGTGGGGTGGGGGGGAGATGGGATTGGGGAGGGTGGGAGGGACACTGGGTTTACGGGTGGTGGAGAATGGGCACTGGTGAAGGGATGGGTTCCCAAACTTTGTATGAGGGAAGTATGAGCACAAAAGTGTATAAATCTGTAACTGTACCCTCACGGTGATTCTCTAATTAAAAATAAATAAATTTAAAAAAAAAATTGACTTGGGTTCTACGGAAATTTAGCCAAAGTATTAGAGAGTAGAGCACATACATGATGGACTGAACAAGAAAAAAACTCTGCGCTTTTAAGCCCAGAGTAACCTAGGTGTCCATAAACAAGAGACTGGTTAAATAAAGTAAGAGTGTGACATATTATGATGATGAAAAATGCAACTATTCAAAAAAGGAGGACTGGGGGACAGTACCGGGGTTAGGGCATGAATCCCTGGCACCACATGGGCCCAAGCATCACCAGCTGTGCCCTTGGAGGCCCCAGAGCACTGCTGGGGTGGCCCTTGTGGCCCCCAGCATCACAGGGGCCAAGCAGCCTGTTGCCATAGCACTGAACCGCAGGCCAGTACCACAGGGAGTAGCCCTGGGCTACCTGAGCATCACTTGGGAAACTTTCTCCAGAAAAAAAAAAGTTTTTATTTTTGTTTTTGTTTTGGAGGCCACACCTGGCGGTGCTTAAGGCGCTGTTCTCAGGGATGACTCTTGGCAATGGTCGGGGACACAGGCAGTGCCAGGGATCAAATTCACCACTTGCAGGGCAAGCACCTCAACCTCCATACTAGCTCTCAGGTTCTCCCCAACAAATTCTTTTTTTTTTTTTTTAAGAGTAAGGTAGATGCTAGGTACTGACGTGTGTGTGTGTGTGTGTGTGTTTGGGTGTGACACAGTTGACATAGCAAATTGTAAGGCAATATGTATATAAGTATTTCGAGTTTTTTAATAGCTATGGAAAGGGGGAAGGGACTGGGCCACACCCAGTGTTTCACAGGCACCATTCGTGGCTCCCTGCTCCCTGGAGAGCTTGAGGAATTTATGTGGTGCCAGGGATTTGAAAGGCAGGAGGCAAGGCTGGCATCTTAACCTCTGTACTATCACTCAATAGCTATTTTAAAACCATATGTATATATATATATGTATATGTGTGTTCATATATACTCAGAAAAGTGTCTAAAAAGAGAGAAAACTATTAACACTAGTAATCTCTAGGGACTGAGTGAAAAGGGACATTCTAAAGGAGTGACTTTCACTTTTTCCTTTGTGGTTGGGTTTGTCTTGGTTTGTTTCAATTTGGCTGGGTGTTTCATGAAGTAAAGTTTATTCATCTCTATGATTTAAAAAATACGAATACAGGGGTGGAAGGAGTAAAACAGGAGGGAAGGCTGATCTGCCCCACGAGGAAAGGTACTTGTCTTGCACATGGCTGACCCAGGGTGGATCCCTGGCCCGGCACAAGGCTCTCCAAGCATCGCCAGGAGTAATCCCTGAGCACAGAGACAAAGTAAGCCCTGGGGACCACATGGAGTGGCCCAAAAGCTCTCAAAGGGAGGGGAAAAAAAGAACTAAAAATAACAATACAAAGCTAATAAAAGTAAATCAACATCAACTATACAGGCTTGTTTATCATACACTAACCATTTGAAATAAGTGACCTTGCTGTTTAAATGCTACCATATGTTTCCAACCCTTTTCCTGCTATACCAAAACACATAAAAGTCACAAGTTCCTAATAGGCTTCTCCAGTACTCTGTATCCCGGGGAAGCAGCCTCGTTCCAAGGCTAGCTAACTCACACAGGGTACTTACCCTGCACGAGGAACTGTTCCAATCACTATGTATTAACTGACTCAATCTTCTTGCCAATCCTCTGAGGCTAGTTCTATTATTGTCTTCATTTGAGAGATGAGGAGAAAGGTTAGGTGCCCTGCCCAAGATTATAGTTAATAAGGGCAGATCTAAGATTCAAACTTAGAATGGACCCCACAGTGGACACAGACTATAAAATGGGGTAACCAGAGGGAAGAGAGGGAAGGTTACTTTTTTATTTTGAGGCGTAAGGGGGTTTTCTTTGAGTTTTGGTTTTTTGGTTTGGGGGGTTGGCATTTTTGCTTTTTGTTTTGTTCTGTTTGGGGGCCACATTCGGTGATGCTCAGGGGTTACTCCTGGCTCTGCACTCAGGAATTACTCCTGCTGGTGCTCTGGAGACCATCTGGGATGCCAGGAATCAAAGCTGGGTCAGTCTCATGCAAAGCAAGCGCCCTCCCCACTATTCTATCGCTGTGGCCCTTATTCTTGTTTTTTGAAGGAAAACAGAAGTGAATGAATGCCAGAGTTTCTACTCTTAGTCCCTGTGCTTATTTCAGTCACGTAGTGATCTCTACACAAACACCAAGCAGAGTGACAGACAAATGCAGCTAGTTAATCCACCTTGAGGCTGGAAGAGAGACAAGCTGAACTTTTCATGAGTGAACATCCTAACATGCCTGCTTTTGCAACGCCAACTCCCAGCCCAAGATTCAAGACTGTATTAACTCATAATCATGTGTGCAAATGCTCAGCAAATTCAATTACAGTCCAAAGTTCATACCTGACTTCAGAGTAAGAATTAGGTCAGAGATCCATCCGTATAACTACAGCCAGACAAACAATTCGGACAAAACTTCTACCCCATCTCACAGCAAAGGAATTCTGACATTTCTGTCTAAGATCGCGGCAAGGTAGGTTTTCTTGTAGCTGGGCCCCATGTTAGATCAAAATGGGTTTATCAAAAGGAGTTGTCTCTAACTTTACACGACGACTTCATCCAGCAGAACGAAAAGCCTTATTTCTGACACAGCCGGCTACAGAAATTGGATTCATCCCTATCAGCAAAATGGAGCATTCTAGCTTTGTGGGGTGGAGGGACATAAGCGTCGGTGCTTAAACTGTGTGTATGTCCAAATATACTGATCTTGAAAGTAAGGGGGGATGGGGAGAATGATGCAGGGAAGGATTTAACCTAATTTAAATCATCCTAGATACACACCTGTCCCAAATGACCTAGTGAAGCCATTTGTGCGTGGGAAGAACATGGGTTACATTCTCTTTTTTTTCTTTTTTTTTCCCTTCTGCCTCTAAAGGTCTGCGCTACTGTTTCTCAACAAAATCCTCCCCATATCTCTTCCACCTGTCACATGTACGTCTGATATTTATATAAACAAGGAGGGGTGGAGCTTTAGGGATCCCTTTCGACTCCGTTTTGGACCCAGTGCCCTGTGCCGGCTTTCAAACTCCAACCAGCCCCCATCCCACCCTCCCCGCCCCCTGCCCAATAACCGAGGCGACCAGCCCGGCGAGCGAGCGGACCCAAAAGTTTGCATCGATTCCAAGGGTCTTGACAAAGGCTGCCGGGAAGGAGGTGCGATGCCGCTCCCCACCCCCTCGCCCCCCAAAGCAGCCGCCCCGCGCCCCGAAAAAGCACAGCTCAGGGCGGACAAAGGACTTTGCCAACTGGGGGTGGGGGTGCTGGGGGGTGCTGGGGAGGCAGGCGAGCCCGAGCGTGGACCTCCCCTGGGGGGAGGGAAGAGGGAGAACTGGGGGTGGGGGGGGCGGCCAGAAACGATCATCGAGAGACCAGAGAGGCCCGGGGCTGGGGTGGCGCTGGGCAGCCGCCCCGGCGGTGGGTGCCGCGGGCGTGGAGGCGCTGGGACTCACCTGGGGGCGCAGGCGAGGGGGGCTCGGTGGCAGGGCCGGTGGGCGGGACGCTGCTGCTGCTGTTGCTGCCGTTGCTGCTGCTGCTGTTGCTGCTGCTGTTGATGCTGCTGCTGCTGCTGGGGAGAGTGGGGCTCGGGGTCAGCGGGGTGGTGGGCGCCGGGACAGTGGGCGCCGCGGGGCTGGTGGGCGCCGGGCCGGTGGTCACCGCGGGGGTTGTGGGCGCCGGGCCGGTGGTCGTCGGGGGACTGGTCCGCGTGGCTCTGGGGGTGGCTCGAGGGGTGCTCGGGGTGCGCTCCTCCCCCCGAGCGGTGGTGGGCGAGAGGCCGGGCGCCGTCTGCAAGGTGGTGGGCGCGGGTCGGGCCGGGGGGCGAGCAGGGCTGGTCTCCGGGGACGGCGGCGAAGAGGACGCGGCCGGGGGTGGCTGCACGGGGTCGCGCGGGGCAGCGCTGCCCGGGCCCAGGCCGGGGGACGCTGTGGCTTCAGAGAAAGGCGGGCTGGGCTCGCCCCCCGCTGCCGGGCCCGGCGTCGCGTCCACCTGCCCCGCGGCCCCGGTGACATTCCCCGCGGCGGCGGCGGCGGCGCAGCAGCACAGCAGGGCGAGGCCGCCCAGGCTCGGCAGGCTCCTCATGGCGCGCTCGGCTCCGCCATTCATTCATTCAGCCGGCCGCTCGCTCAGTCCTGTCCCCCTCGCTGCAGTCGCACCCGCCGAGCCGCCGCCGCCACCGGGCGCAGCATCGCCACCTCCCTCTGACAGGCGGCCGGCCCCGCGGGCGGGCCCCAGCGCCGACGGAGCGCGCCGGCCGGGCGCGCACGGCCCGCCCCCCGCGATCGGCAGCGCCGCGCGCCAATGGGCGGCCACGCCCGCCCACGTGACTCCCCCGCTGCGCGGCCCCGCGGGCCAATCCGAGCGCGCCGAGGCGCCGGGGGGCGGCGTGGAGGCGGGGCGAGGGTGGTGCGAGCCCCGCTGCAGCCGCTCGGGCTGGCGGCGGCGGCGCCGGCTTTGTCTTGCCCCGGGAGCGGGGCGCGGGCCTCGGGCACCCGGCGCCGCGGAGCAGACAAAGGACGCGCGGGGGGCCCAGCCGCCTGCCCCACGGGGCGGGCGGCGCGAGCCGCGGCGGGGACTCGGCTCTCGGGGGGCCCCCCGCCCTCCAGAACAAAGGGGCGCCGGCGCCGCAGCCCGACTCGGGTGGGGACCGGCCTGCGAGCCCCGGGATGGGGCGAGGGCGGCGGCGGCGAGCATGGATGTGGGGCTCTGCCCTCTCTCCGCTGTCCGAGAGCCTGGACCTGTGCGCCGCCGCGCCCATTTTAGTGATGGGGAAAGTGAGGCCCGCGCGCCAGACACCTGCTGCGGGCGGGTCGCTAGGCTAGCCTGGCCCTGGGTTAGAGACCCGCCAGCAGCGGAGATCGAGATCGACCCACACAAATACACTCCCTCCCCTCCCCACCCCCTGGAGAACGGATGGAGCCGAAGGGGTCCGGTGGCCTGCGTGCAGTTTTCTCACCCGAGTAGGCGAGTGTAGACACCCCGCACCCCTACCGCCCAGCTCCATCCCGCAGACAATTAGGCAATGTTCTTCAAGGGCTGAAGCCCGTGCCCGGCCTGCAGTAAACACTCATTAGTGCTAACTACTCTGTGTCCTGTGTCCAGACAAGTTCCCCGCCACAAGCCTGCTGGGTGCCCAGAGCCGCCTGCCTGCCTGTTGCAGAGAACGGGGCGTGTCTGACAGCAGGCTCTGACCCCGGCTAACCCTGAAGCCTAGCTGAAGCTGGACCCAGGGGGGGTGTGGGGGTGGGTGGGAGGGGAGCCTCGAGGTCTCCCAGGACGGCCCAGCGCTGCAGCCTGGGCTCAGGGGCTTCCTGGGGGACCCCGAAGGGGGCGGGTTTGTCATCTTAACAAGACTTCATCCCTGCCCCGCCGCCGCCACCGCCGCCAAACCGTCCCCGGCCTCCCGCGTGCGTGATGCTTGCCTTTGTGCAAGGGTTCCCATTAGTCATTGGCCTCCAACCAGAAGGGCAGGACGAGCTGTGTGTGAACTTGTGGACGTGCTCGTGAAAACAGGCATTCACTGACTTGCGTGCAGAGTGGGTGAGGAGAGGCTCTGTCCGTGCTTGAGAGGGAAGCGCAAACATTTTTGGTGATTGTGTGTAGGAGGATTGTATTTGTCCGAGCTGGTGAGCCTGGGGACCTGCGTGTGTAATACATGTTGTGCTACTGTGTATTTTGTGTAGAGTTCTCTGTGTTTTGCATTTGTGTCTGTGGGTGTGTCTGGACCGATCTCTGATGTAATGGGGTGGGGAGGGGAATGGAATGTATGTGGGTCTTCTGGCAAGCCCAAATCAAGGCTCTGTTTTGACTTCTCCTGGGGAAAGAAGATAGGTCATGGCCTTCCCCCATAGTCTCTTGCTGACCTTGTCAGTTTTCCAAGCTCCAACTAGAAGACCTGCTCCTTGAAGCCTTTCCTGGAGCTCTGAATGGGAATGAATAATCTCAGCCATCTCCCCACTGTCTTTTGCCTATCCATTAATCGCAGAACTGATCTAGTAATCTATTGCTCACCTGCCCCCTCCTAAAAGGATGAAGGATGGCTTTCAGAAATATATACCACAGTGTAGGGCCAGAGCGGGTAGGCCATCTGCCTTGCACCTGGCTAACCCAGGATTGATCCCTGACACCCTCTCTGATCACCCAGGAGTGATCCCTGAGCACAGAGCTAGGAGTAAGCCTTGAGTACCCCCAAACAAACCAGTACAAAAGAAACATATACAACAGGATAAACTTGTAATCTATAAACAGGATAAACCCACACAGCTTCAGTCTTTCTCAGAGGCATGCATTAGCCATAGCCAACTAGAACTTTCCATTTCTACGCTCGCTTCTCCCATCAGGCTGCTCTGCCTGTACTAAGTGCCTCGCAGGGGTGATGTAAATATGCACCAGATCAGGCCTGCTCACTTGAATTCAACTGAAAAGGAGCCTGTGGTGCCATGGAAGAGAGTGTCTATTTAGAGGCAGACGGGTCTGTTTTGTGACTGGGCCAGCTGGGGCCCTGTGGGGGGACCCGTTCACCTCTGCGTCCCCTCATCTCCCTGAAGAGCCAGTCCTTAGCTGAGCGGAGGATCGAAGAGAATGTCCTCACACAGACGGGAACATACAAAGTGCTACGTCTGTGCAGGTTTGTGTTTCATCTCTTTGTACCAGTGCTCACTTGGAGCCCTGTTGGCTGAAGGACCGCAGCGGAATTCTCTGTCCTCTCACCGTACCATCAGCTGACAGCGCCAGACGACGGCGCTGCTGGCTGTCCCCGTGTGAGAGCCGAAAAAACGCTGGGCTAGCCCTCAGCTGGGCCATGGCAGAGATCCTCTGGCAGTGGGAGAGAGAAGCTGATGCCGCTTCTACGGCTGGAGAAGCACCGAGAAGAGAGTAGAGGGCCATGCCAAAGTGATTGAGGCCAGCCCTCTGCCTCAGACAAGGATCTAGCACGCCGGAGCTTCTAAAATGCCTGCATTTGGGGAGGAACCGGAGGGGTATGGTTTTGAGAGATAACTGTATTAATGTTGAATTCATACAGCGTTTGATGATTTTTTTTTAAATTTGGTCCTATGATCTTGATTCTAAACTGCAGTGTGACCTTTATGAAATGTCTTAAGAATGTTTTGCTATACCAGCATCAGAAGGTATTATGGTATCTGTTTCATTTAATTGCCTGAAGTCATGGTGCGGATGACTGGGAAGATCGTATGGTAAGTATTAGTCATCAATCCCTAAACCCTAGGACATTATACTAAAACCTACATATAAATTTAGGGGAGAGGGGAGGCAGATGGACCACACCAGGCAGTGCTCAGGGGTTATTTCAAACTATGCTCAAGAGGGACCCCCTGGTGGTGCTCAGAGGTGATACCAGGGATTTGAATCAGGGTCCCGCCACATAGCCACATACAAGACTTTCTCAGGCCCAGTGTGAATTATTTTGTTTAATCCTAAGCACAACTTTAGGATATAGATCCAACTCTTTTTTTTTTTTTGCTTTTTGGGTCACATCTGGCGATGCACAGGGGTTACTCCTGGCTCTGCACTCAGGAATCACTCCTGGAAGTGCTCAGGAGACTATATGGGATGCTGGGAACCGAACCCGGGTCGACCACATGCAAGGCAAATGCCCTACCCGCTGTGCTATGGCTCCAGCCCCCAATATAGGTCCAACTCTTAACCCTATTTTACACATAAGGAAACCAGGACACAGAGAGGTGACTGGTCCAAGGTCACTTAAGAAGTAACAGAGCCAGAAATCAAACTGAGGTTGGCTGGCTCTGGCTGCTTCCCTTAACACTTATGTTCTAAAGGGGAAAACGTTTATGCTATCACATGAAGAACAGAGAAGTCATGATGAGACTCTCCATGAGACAGAACGTTGTTTGGCATGACCCTTATTGCTCCAGAACTACAGATAAAGTCCAGAACTCTAACGAGACCTGTCAGCTCATATGATGCCCAGGACCACAGAACAGGAGAGGGGAGAGCGCCTTCTGGAAGGCACTGAGAAATCTGGACCTTCTACTTTCACCATCTAGAGATGCTTCTGAGGACCCAGTCTCATTCCTCTGTGTGTACTTTGTACCTAAAACAGTGTCAAATACACAGACAGAGGATGTGAGCAGTCTGATGATGTGTGGCAAACACTGCTTTAGGAATTCTGCATGTATAACTCATTAGTTTCTCAAAGGTGGGACTATCACACCTCACCCCCCTTGAGAGAGGAAGACAGAGAACTAACAAGGAGGTGAAAGGACTTGCAAAAACTATCTGTCCAACTCCTAGGTCCAGTCTTCTTGAGACTCTGAAATTCACAGATTGGGCCAGCATGTCTCATATAAGTGGGAGGCCAATGAACACATCCCAGAAGAAGGGACACATACATGCCAAATTTAATCCTCCTGCTAGAACAGCGTTTAAGAAAAGAAGCGTCGGAAGTAAGAAAGAGGGAGGGGAGGCATAACTATAATAGATGTGGCTCAGCAAAATAACTTCATCGCCTGGATTCCAGCAAAATAACTTCATCGCCTAGATTCCAACAAAACATGGAAATTTTCCCTTTTCTGGTTTCGTTGAAATAGCAATTCAGACATGGACTATTTCTAATTCCACTGGAGTTTGGCCTTATATCAGATGTGACTGGTTAAACATGTTGGCATCATCTGCAGACACCTCGAAGCTTTTTTTAAGCTTTTTTTTGGGGGGTGGGGTGGGGACAGACGGTCAGTCACAGCAACCACACACCCAGGGAAGGACACTAACTATCATGTCATAGAGAAATACAATGACGGGAAAACATAAAATACTATCTATCCCTGAAGTAATCAAAGATGTGCAAGTTGAGACAATGAATTACCATTTCTTTAGCCTGTTGATTTTGGCAAGGATTTTTTTTTTTTATAAACTGGTAATACTTGTTGCGGGTGAGGGAATGCCTTACGCTAATGAGAGGTATGTGAGGTGATTCAGACTTTTCAGAAAGTCTGAAAAGTGTTTACACTCCTTGACTTGTAATTTCCACTTTTAGAACCCATCTAAGGGAGACCAGGGTAAGACACCTGCTTGACGTCTGGCCAACCCCAGTTCAATCCCTGGCACCCCTTCAGTACTCTCTGGGAGTAGCCCCTGCACATGGCTGGGTTTGGCCCAAAAAACAAAGAAAAGGGTGAAAAAGGACTCCATTCAAAGTAAATAATCAGCTGAAAAAATATATATATATATAAAATGTGTCTTAGAATTGTAGGTAACTGTGAAAATGAGAAAAAACTGAACAGGTACTGATAGGAGATAGATTTGGTATTTTGTGCTGTGTGACTCCCTATGTCAACACACCATATATCTAAAACTTATGGGTCAGGAAGATAGTTCAAAGGTCTGAAGCGGGGCTGGAGCGATAACACAGCAGGGAGGGCGTTTGCCTTGCACGCGGCTGACCCGGGTTCGATTCCCAGCATCCCATATGGTCGCCGAGCACCGCTAGGGGTAATTCTCGAGTGCAGAGCCAGGAGTAACCCCTGTGCATCACCAGGTGTGACCCAATAAAAAGCAACAAACAAAACAAAGCAAAGCAAAACAAAAACGAAGGTCTGAAGTGCATGCTTTGCTAGCAGGAGTTCTAAGTTTGACTCCCAGCACTGCAGGATCCCCCCGAGAACCAACAGGAGCTTCCCCCAAACATCTTCAGGTGCGACCCCCCTCTCCAAAAGTAATATCCATGAAGGGAAGTCTTACCATGTAAGTTGTGGGAAAAGTAAGGTTATTACAAATCTCTTCGAATTGTCAAAATCCAGAATACTGGCAACACCAAAAGTTGGGAAAGATGTGGAGCAATGGGTACACACACCCATTTATTGCTGGTGGGAATGCAAAATGGTACAGCCACTTTGGAAGATAGTTTGGTGGGATTTCATTTCACATTTTATGAAACTAAACATGGGACCGGGGTGTTGCCCAATGGTTAGAGCACATGCCTTAGAGAGGTGAGATCTTGGCTTCAATCTCTAGCACCACAAAAACAGACTGAGATGTGGCACAAAGGTTAAGGCACTCGCCTTGCATGCAGTCAACCCTGCTTTGATCCCTGGCACCACAGATGGTTCCTCAAGCACCTCCAGAAGTGATCTCTGAACACAGAACCAGAAATAAGCTCTGAGAACACAGGGTGTAGTTCAACGTCCCCCCACCCCAACCAAAGGCAACAACAGAAATAGACAAAAACTAAACATACTCTCACCACAACTACTCTTGTAATCACCAAACAACATTGAAAACTTTTGTCCACACAAAAACCTGCACATGGATATTTATTGCACCATTATTCATAACTGCCCAAACTTGGAAGCATTCAGGATATACTTCAGCCAGACAGTGGAATATTACTTCACACTTAGAAGAAACAAAGTATCAAGCCATAAAAAGACATGAAGTCATCTTAAATGCATATTTCTAAGTGAAAGAAGCCAATCTGTAAAAACTACCTACTGTAGCATGTTTCCAGTTATCTAATATTCAAAAATAAAATAACTATGGTGACGGTGAAAAAAAGAACGAGGGGTTATGAGGAAAAGAGCAGGGTATATAAACTGATAGTGCATAGAATACTTAAAGCCAGAAAAATAGTATTATAATGATGGGTTTGCTATGTGTTGATCCAATCTTATAGGATGTGGAACCAGAGTGAACTGTATGTAAGCTTGAAACTGTAAACTGTAGGTCTAAGTTGATTATGATGTGTTGAGGAGGTGTAGTGGTGGTGACCAACTAGTATCTGGTCGGCACCTTGACAATGAGGTGACTTTGGATGTGTCGTAGTAAGGACTATAGAGGACTTTCCATACTTTCCTCTGTGGACTTAAAACTGCTAAAATTTTCTTATAATTATTGCCAAAGAGTGCTTAAAATGTCACAATGATCACCAATAATTATGCTAGTTATTACATTATCAATATTAGAACATTGAAAATATTTTATTATCTGACTTTCTGTATCAATATTTCATATTCTTACAAGCTGCCAATAAATTAATGTGATTTTTTTTTATTGAATCACCATGAGAAAAGGTACAATGCTTTCAGGTTTAAGTCACGGTCACACAATGATCAAACACCCATCCCTTCACCAGTGCACATGTTCCACCACCAAGAACCCCAGTATACTTCCCATCCCCCCATCTGTGTGGTTCATGATTTCACTTTACTCTCTCTTTACTTTGATTACATTCAATATTTTAGCAGAAAACAATGTGATATTTTTTTTAAATAATAAAGTCTCACATAAAAAAAGTGTGACAGGGGCTGGAGTGATAGCACAGCGGGTAGGGCGTTTGCCTTGCACGCGGCCGACCCGGGTTCGAATCCCAGCATCCCATATGGTCCCCTGAGCACCGCCAGGGGTAATTCCTGAGTGCAGAGCCAGGAGTGACCCCTGTGCATCGCTGGGTGTGACCCAAAAAGCAAAAAAAAAAAGTGTGACATAATCTGTTCCATATTCCCAACTTTGTAAAATAACATATAAATGTGTGTAGGGGGGGAAGAAAAGAAATCTTCCTAAAACATTGGAAAAATCTTGAATAATTGTATTATGGGTGTTTATATTTTTTTCTTCATATTTTTTTAGAATTTCCCAAATTTTTTTACAATGTATTTTTTTTACATATGACTTTAGTGAAGAGGAATAACTGACAACAGAACATATTTGGATGGGGGAATATTTAGACCAACCATATCTTTGATCTGCCATATTGTAAAACAATACATGGGTAAATGTTTTAAATTGCAAACTCACTTTCATTGAAAAGCAACTTCCCTGAACAATGAAGCTAAAAGTTGAAATTCTGCTTCAATAAGATGATGCTAAAATAAGCTCAGAGAAGTATTTGTTTCAGTTCTTGGAGATGAACTGAAGGGCATCATTCACAGTGGGCACCAAGTCAAAATCTCGCGTCATCTGTGTTGGCTGTAGAGCAAAAGAATTTGAACCATTTAGGGGAGAAACGGCACAGAAGCATCAGAAATAATTCTTTCCCTCAGACTGCTATAATTGTGATAAAGGGGATTATTGACAGGTGCAGAGTGCATTGAATTTTCCTGACCACTTATCACAGTTGAGTTTTGCAACCCACTTTGAAGAGAAGATGGTGGTGGTGGTGGTGATAATGTTAATAATGACTAACATTCACCACATGCAACATATACCAGGCATCAGTGTCAAGCATTTCATGTGTGTTATCCCTCTTAATCTCAATTGATGAATTAGGATGGATCATCTCCTCACTTAGGTCAGTATACCATCACTTGAAGAAGTCTAGTGACTTGTCCAAGATCACTTACCTCATAAACAGAAGACTGGGAATTGTAGATATTTATTTGGAACTTGGTTCCAGAGTAATTACCATAACACTTACTGAACTCCTTTTTTCTGTTATCATTAGGAAAGACAGTCCTAAGGCAATAAAAAGGACTGGGCCTGCTTCTGTTTATCCCAACTGTATCATCTTCTCTCTGCTTCCTCTTCTGTTGAATAAGGATCATAATTTCCATTTCACAGGCTCAAGGTCAAACAAATCAGTGTAAGCATAAAGCACTGGGTCACAAATCTGCCCCGGAGTAAATGCATGAATAGATCTAATTTTGCGGACATTGAGATAGATCTGATTTTCCTAAATATTGTCTTCTCACATAGTGGCTCAAGGCTGGGAGAGGGCAAAGACCTTGGGGTTTAATAACTGAAACTTCTAGACGCTCAGAGGAATCTGACTTCCCACCTGATTCCCTGGCCTCAGCCCTCCTGAAAAGCTTCTGTGATGAGACCTGTCATTGGAGTGAGTCGCAGGCACAGAAAATGCTCCTCAGGGTCCCTCAAGAAATACAAGTCTTGGGGCTGGAGCGATAGCACAGTGGCCGACCCGGGCTCGATTGCCTTGCATGAGGCCAACCCGGGTTCGATTCCCAGCATCCCATATGGTCCCCTAAGCACCACCATGAGTAATTCTGAAGTGTAGATCCAGGAGTAACCCCTGTGCATCGCCAGGTGTGACCCAAAAAGAAAAAAAAGAAAAAAGAAATCCAGGTCTTGAGGACTAAGACATTGTCTGCCGAACTCTTCTAAGGGAGCTGTGCCCATTTCATGCTGACTTCTGAGGCCTGGATGGTGAAGAAACCCATCCTAGTGTGTCCTGGGGAGAAAAAAAATCTCAGAAAACAAGCATCACAGCTGGAAGGAGATTTAGGAGGCCGACCCCCAAAACATTTGATGGAGCCGATTTCAGATCCCAATCCACTGATCCTCAGGGCATGACGAGACTCAAACCATCTCTCTCTTTTTTTATTTTTATTTTTTGCTTTTTTGGGTCATACCCAGAGATGCTCAGGGGGTTACTCCTGGATCTGCACTCCTGGAAATGCTGGGGGGACCTCATGGGATACCAGGGATCAAACCGGGTCAGCCACATGCAAGGCAAACGCCCTCCCCGCTATACTATCACTCTGACTCCTCAAACTATCTCTTACAGTGAGGGGTTCCAGAGCAGCTTTTCTCAAACTGTTTAGCCCCCAGGATCATCCAAGGGGGAGCACTGTGAAAAATCGTATAAATGGGGGTCCATGGCAATGAGACTAGGAGGACAGCCAGGGGGCCAGGGAGGCCACAGGAAGGAAACGAGGTCAGAACAGCACAACGGCCAGAGAGAGGTTGAGAAACACCAGCCTGGAATCTGCTGATTAGCTGCCTCCCACCCGTGCCCTTCTGATCTAGGACTCTCTGTATGGCACCTCGCTCCCTTGCCGGGAACTTTCCTTTTGGAATCAGAGGCTTGGTGCCCCGGCAGCCCTGCGCCAAGAGCTGTGGCAGTACTTTAAATAATCGCAAAGATCAGGGTCTGCTCTCCAGCAGCAGTCGCGACCGCAGGGATGGCCAAATCTTCCAAATTAGGCCACAGGGGTATAGAGGAACTAGAAGCAACTTCTTTCCCATCCCATCAGGCCTAAATTAGAACAGCTCCGAGAGGGTCCTGAGAGAGCTCTCGGGCCTGCAAGTTGGTTTTTCTTTCCCAGCTGATCTCTGCACTTCCTTGGTGATCGCCGGGTGTGCACTGCGCGTGCGCGATGCTCCAAGCACACAGCGGGGATTTGGAATTGAGTGTGATCCTTAGTCCCAGGCTGGCCACCCTCTGGAACCGCTGCCACCCAGTTCCAACACAGGGAGATTCAAGTCTCTGATCAGTAGAGACAGTTTCGCCGCCCAGAATCTGTCTCCCGGCAAGGTGGAATTCTCAAGTGGGAAAAGTTCTTTTTTTTTTTTTTGGTTTATTTTTTTTCTCTTTTATTTTTTTTTTTATTAATGAATCACCGTGAGGTACAGTTACAGTTACAGTTATGAACTTTCATGTTTGCATTTGGTTTACATCCCTCCACCGGTCCCCATTCTCCTCCACCAATGTTTCCAGTATCCCTCCCACCACTCCCATCCCAACCCCCACCACCCCGAGCTGCCTCTTTGACAGGGCATTCCCTTTTGTTCTCTCTCCTGTTGGGTGTTGTAGTTTGCAACAGAGGTATTGAGTGGCCATCATGTTCGGTCCATAGTCTACTTTTGGTATGCAGCTTTCAAAAGTTCTTGATCCAAAGGACTTGCCATTCTACTTCCGATCTCTGGGACGGAATCAACCTCCCTCTGCTTTGGCCTTCTGTAAATGCAAGCCTGTAGTGCCTGATGCCTGATCAATGTCATTGATGACTAGGAGGAATATTTCATCCATCCAACAGAATTGTTTTCAGCACCCAGAGATGACTCGGGGGTTAAAGCGCCTGCCTTGTAAGTGTGTGGTTGTGAGTCCAATGCCTGGTGGCCCGACTCCACCCACAGCCCTGTCAGTTCTGTGCTTTGTGCCTGGCAGCTCCATTGTTGGGGGTCCCCAGCCACGGAAAACCATTTCTAGTTGTACCACTACTTGGAGTGTGTGAGCACCTCAATGTAAAGGGTGCAACCCCCTGGGAATCTGTATGACTGAAACCTAATCATGAACTGCTTTGTAAGAGTGATACAATTTAAACATATTAAAAGCAAAAAAAAATTAAATTAAATTAAAAGATCTGAAAAAAAGGATCTGTGAATATTGTAATCGGGAATTCAACCCGTCTGTAAGCGCAAAGGGTCCCCCAGCAAGTACTGCCACCCAGAATGTACACAAATGCTACAATTGAGCTGTGTGACCCTGAGGCATATCAAAACCAAGTGTGTACCACCATACATGGTGTGCAATCCTAGGAGGATCACAACTAAATGTGCAGGCACCGCAACTAAGCATATGAGGGACCCCAAACCATTGGAACGCCTCCACCAGAGAAGAGAGAAGGAAGTGGGGGCAACCTGTATTCAACAGTGATGTAGAGATAAATGTAGGCATAATGCCCACATCAATGACCAACAACTGAGACAAATAAAAGGGAGCACCCTGCATTTGTGGCCTTGCAAGATAGCACGTGAGATCATTTATTACAAAATATTTGGATAAGTGAGCAAGCTATCCTGACAAAATAAGGGAGGAGGACCATTCCCTTAAGGTGGTCAGAGAAAATCCTGTTGGAAAATGTAACACACAACCTGAAATCAGAAGGCAGAGGGGCTGGCTCTGCAGAAATCAGAAGGAACTGCAAGTCCAGTCATAAGAGTTGGGAAAGGAGGCTTTCTGCCCAGACCAGATATCCGGAGCAGCCGCACACAAAACTGTGAACTGAACTAAAATATCAGAAATCCAAAACCACGTGGCCGGTCGCAGCCACTCAAGCTCATATATTCTTCATTCTCAGCAATTGAAAACAAATTATCAAATGATACCTTTTCAGCAGGTTTGATTGTTGGGGGAAAATTCTAAATAATAATAGTTTTCTATTGAAATATTGAATGTATTAAAAGTATAGAGAGAATAAAGTGAAGATCATTAGTCACACAGGTCGGGGGGTGAAGGGTGGGGTATACTGGGGTTCTTGGTGGTGGAACATGTGCACTGGTGAAGGGATGGGGATCTGATCATTGAGTGACTGAGACTTGAACCTGAAAGCTTTATAACTTTTTTCACTGTGATTCAATAAAAAAAAAAAAATTTAAAAAAAGGGTTGGGAAAGGAGAGAGAATGAGAACTGAACAGATGGAGCGTAATAAGCAAAGGAGAGAGTGGTACGAGATAAGGCAGGAGAGAGGTATGCAGAGCTCAGAGCCATGAATGCAGATTAGATTTTCTCCTAGGAGTGATGAGAAGTCGAGGGAGAGTCTTCCGAAGGTGACTCTCATTTTCCGAAGGGAAAGGAAGGTGGAGCAAGAGGAACAAGGGCAGGAGCAAGAAAACGGTGAGAATCCGTGGGTTTGTCCCAGAGGTGGAAATAGTGACCTGTCCAGCCCAGAGGCAGCTTTCCACTTGGGATAATCCAGACTTGTTATTGGATTAGGCCTGGCGTGTGGAAAGAAATCAATCAAATGATTCCCAGGGAGCCACAGAGATCGTACAGCAGCCTTGCAGCCAACCTGGTTCAATCTCTGGCACTATATATGGCCCCTAGAGGACAACCAGGAGTGATCCCTGAGTACAGAGCCAGGAGGGAGCCCTGAGCATCAGTAGGCTACCACACACACACACACACACACACACACACACACACACACACACACACACAATTCCCAGGGCCAGAGAGATAGCTCAATGGGATGTGTGCACACTTAGCAAGGTTAAAGGTCTGAATTTCATCCCCAGCACCACATGATCCCCCAAGAACCACTGGGAGCAACCTCTGAGCACAGAACTAAGAGTAGCCCCTGAAAACTTCTAAGTATGGCCCCCAAATCAAACTAATAATAATTCCTAGGGGCAGGAGAAATAGTACATGGAGGGATAAAGTGCTTGCCTTGCATGAGACTGACCCCAGTTCAATCCCTGGCATGGCATATTGTCCCCCAAGCGATGCCAGGAGTTCTCCCTGAGCACTGAGCCAGAAGTAAGCCCTGAGCACTGCTGCATACCTGCCATAATGGTAATTAGAATGGGGGATCAATGGGCTCACTCATCATTCAACCAACGATCCACTCAGCCCATCTGTTGGTCTGATTCCATGTTTGGTGTTACAGATAGAGATGAGAATAAAGGGGATAAGGTGCCTGCCTTGCATGTGCCAGATTGAGCTCGATCCCCAGCATCCCATATGGTCCCCTGAGCACTGCAGTAGTGATTCCTGAGTGCAGAGCCAGGAGTCACCCCTGAACATCACCAAGTGTGGCCCCCCACCAAAAAAAAAACCAGAAAGAAGGTGAATGAAGATCAGAGCCAAGTAAAGGGAGATTCTCCAGAAAGTAGCCAGATGCATCACTGTATCACTATCCTGTTGCTCATCGATTTGCTCGAGCGGGCACCAGTAACGTCTCCATTGTGAGACTTGTTGCTACTGTTTTTGGCATATTGAATACGCCACGGGTAGCTTGCCAGGCTCTGCCGTGCAGGTGAGATACTCTCGGTAGCTTGCCGGGCTCTCCGAGAGGGACAGGGGAATCAAACCCAGGTCGGCCGTGTGCAAGGCAAACGCTCTACCCGCTGTGCTATCACTCCAGCCCGAGTGTCTTACAGGACAAAAATAAAGATCAGAAGGGGAGACCCCAAACACAGCTCTGAAACGGCAGCCCTGAGGACAGCAGCAGCTGAGGGGCTGGTGCTTGTCGCGCCCTAACCACACACTAGGTTCTCTTAAACACTTAACAACACGCTGAGGTACCGTCAGCACAAATGAATTCATCTGGGCCCCTAAGAACTCTAGCAGGGGGACTGGAGTGATAGTATAGCAGGTAGGGCATTTGCTGTGCACGAGGCCGACCAGGGTTCGATCCCGGGCATCCCCTTTAGTCCCCCGAGCCCCACCAGGAGTGATCCCAGAGTGCAGAGCCAGAAGTCAGGCCTGGGCATATCTGGGTATGGCCCCAAAGCACAAAAATAAATAAAAAAAGTTCTTTAAAACCCAAAGAGGAAAATCTTGTTATCCTCATTGCCAAGGACATATGGTGAGTTAGTTAGCCCCTGCTCCGTCAACTGCTCAAGGTCACACCAGCTATGCGGAGGCTTCCTTCGCAAGCAATTCCACTCCCAAGGGCAGGCCTTAACCACCAAACAGCCTCCTCGGGAAAGCCCCAGGGCGCAGGCACGCAGTAAGTGTGGGGTGTGCAGACGTGGACAGCAGGAATGTATTTTGCAAACCATCAAGAATTCCCCTCATGCAGAAGCTCAGGGCTGTGATTAAATAGCTTCTTCCCCCGGGAGAAAACCCAGGCCTGGCGCTTTGCTGCATCTCTGGGTTATTAGCTGGTGGCTACCGGCTGCGGGGAGCGCAGGGGAGAGGAGGGAGGGGGTTAAGCTGCCGATCCCAGAGATTACAAGCTGAAGAGAATGAGATCCTGGGCGGGGTCGTGGCACACTCCCTGATTCTGCCCGTCCTTTGGTGTCTAGTCTGGGGCATGTCGCTTCTGGCTGGTCTTGGGTTTCCACATCTGGAACACGGACAGCGGGAGGTGTGGAGAGGCCCAGGGCCTGTCTGGCCTTCCCAGGTCAACAAGTGCCTGTTTCAGAGGCTCTGCCAATTGACCAGGCCGGCAGGGGGTGGGGGAAGGAATGGGGAAGGAATGGCACGCGATGCTCATGGGCCTTTACCAAGCTGAAATGCCACCCAGGATGGTAGAAATGCCACCCAGGATGGAGAAAGCAAGACGCTGGCCTGAAAGTAGGAGTGTGTGTGTGTGTGTGTGCGTGCGTGCGTGCGTGCGTGCGTGCGTGCGTGCGTGCGTGCGTGTGTGTGTGTGTGTGTGTGTGTGGCGGAGGGAGGGCAGTGGCTCTATGGCTTGAGTTCTTGGAGTCCACAGGTCTCCAAGTCAGACTCCTGCCCCTGCCTGGACACTGGCTTCTGGGCCCTTCATCTCCTCCTTCCTGTCCATCATCCTCCAGGAAGGGGCCAGTCGGCTCTCAAGCACTGAGCTTCAGGAGACTCTCAGAAGCTGAGGTGCTGGATACCCCCAGGGGCCCGGATCAGCATCTTTTTTTTTTCCCTTTTTTTCTATTTTGTTTTTGTTTTTGCATTTTGGTCACTCTCAGCAACTTCAGAGGACCACATAGGGAAGCCGGGGATCGAACCCGGGTCAATCACGTGCAAGGCCAGCACCCTACCCACAGTACTATCTCACTGGTCAGCATTTTCCTGAACCCAAATCCCCAGGGGCTTCTCCATCCGTGCCACTGGTTTGGAACCTTTCACCCTTGGAATTTGGTTTTAAATGTTCCTCTCTGGTGGAGGGAAGTCGACACTGGTGGTGAGATTGGTGTCGAAATGCTGTGTGTCAAAAACTCAACTCTCCGTTAACTTTGTAGATCATGGCTCTTTAGTTAAATTTAAAATTTTCTTCTAAAAGGGGCTGGCCCAAAAGGAAAGTGGAGGAGGGGAAAGAGAGGGAGGGACAGAGGGAGGGTGGGGGAGGGATAAAAGAGAGGGAGGGGAAGAGAGAGGGAGAGGGAGGGAGAGAAGAAAGGGGGGAGAGAGAGAGAAAGAGAGAAAGAGAAGGGGAGAGGGAGAAGGAGAGGGAGTGAGAGAGGGAGAGGGAGGGAGAGAAAAGTGGAGGCGGTGGTGGGACAAGGTGAGGGGTGTCAGGAGAGAAACTGAGACCACTGCATTGCTAGTGGGACAAGTACAATGATAAAGGGGTGGGTGTTGGAACATTATATGACTGAAATCCAATCATGAACAACTTTGTCAATGTGTATTATCACTGTGACTCAATTTAAAAAAAATAAATGGGAAGAAAAAAAGAAAAAAAAATCAATGAAACAATAGATAAATCAAAGTGGATGGAGAGAGTGCAGTGGCTAAGCGCTTGCCTTGCACCAGCCATCTGTGGTTCCCCCAGACCCGGGAGGAATGATCCCTGAGCACAAATCCAGGAGTAACCCCTGAGCATTGCTAGGTGCTGCCCCAAAGCAAGAAGTAAGTAAATAAATCTCAAAAATGAATTTTAAAAAAAGAATGCCAGGTAAACCTCTTTCTCTGGGGCCTTCAGTGTGTCAGTCAGAACAGCATACTTTTTCCCTTTAATAAACTTTCTTTGTTCTCGTCTAAAATAAAAAAATATATATATTTTTTCCCTTGGGAGGCAGCTTTCTCTTAGTGTATGACACCTCCAGTGTGAGAACACACTCCTAAAATGCTAAAAGGGCCTGCAAGAGAATCCTTCCCATCCCATTGTCACTGGAATTTCCTTTTTTTTTTTTTTTTTTTGCTTTTTGAGTCACACCTAGTGACACACAGGGGTTACAACTGGCTCCCAAACTCAGGAATTACTCCTGGCAGTGCTCAGAGGACCATATAAGGATGCTGGGAATCGAACCTGGGTCAGCTGCGTGCAAGGCAAATGCCCTACCCACTGTACTATCGCTCCAGCCCCCTCCCCCATTGGAATCTTCTTGCCAACACTTTATAACCTGTGAAGCATTTTGCACATTACTAATTTGCATATTCTTCTATTCCTTGAGTTCCGTATAACAGTTCTGAACTGGTTGGGAGAGAGGTGAGGACTGTTGCCAAAATAAATACAAGAAGTCAGGGGCCAAAGATGTAGATTAAGAGCAGAGAACTTGCCTTGCATGTTTGAGGCCCTGGATTAGATTCCTGGCACCAAATGAACCCCTGAGCACCCCGGGGCAGCACCCCCTAAGCCCTTAGCTGGGAGCAACTCTTGAGCACTGTCAAAACAAAAAGTGTGACCCAAAAAGGCATCCAGACACCACCACCAAGAGACCAGTTAATTGTGAATTTCAGATAAATAACAAACTTTTAAAAATATAAATATGTCCCAAATAGTGCATGGGACTTAAGCAACCTTAGACAGAAATTACTAATCCCATTTTGCAGAACTGGGGTTCAGAGAGGTGAAAGGACTTATCCACATCCCTTCCAAACAGGGACTATGCCTGATTCTCTCTGTGTGTGTGTGTGTGTGTGTGTGTGTGTGTGTGTGTGTGTGTGTGTGGTGCTTGGGACAGAACCCAGAGCCTCACACACTGGGCCACATCCTTAGCCCCTGATTAAATGTTGACGTTGGTAGTTATCTTTTTTCTTTTTAACATGTGAAGTACATTCCCTTCAGGTCAATGTCTCTCCGCCCTTTTGTGGTGATCTGCGTTATTCTTCATGAAAATCCTGTTCCTCTGAGACTCGTGCTCTGTGTTTATGTTGGAATATATATATCGCACAGAGCCTTACAAAGGTAATGGCTCATTTTTCCATTACCGTTTCCCAGCCTGGAGATAGTTCAGAGACGATGATCTCAGGAAACGCGTATTCAACTGTGAGGACTTTCTGGGCCTCTCTTTCCTACAGAAGCCTATAGTGTGTGTGTGTGTGTGTGTGTGTGTGTGTGTGTGTGTGTGTGTGTGTGTATGTGTAGGGGAGAGAGAGGAAAGAGAGGAGAGAGAGCGAGGGGCGAGGGGAAAGAGAGTGGGGGGAGAGAAAGAGAGAGAGAGAGAGAGAGAGAGAGCTGGCCAGGGCAGAGAAGGGCCTGGCAACTCAGCTCTCAGCGCTCTCCTGCGGTTGTACCTCAGATGAACTCAGACAAGTTTCAGGAAAGGAGAGTGAAACCACAGAGCGTGAGGAAATGGTCCCATCCTCCGTCTCGTGCCATCCCTTCCCCCCTCGGGGTTCAGGACCACAGGGAGGCCCGGCCCTGCCACAGCCAGGGAAATCTTGGCCAAAACGTTGCCCACAGAGTTCCTGTCAGTGACGGGCACAGAGAAGTCCATCAGCCGTTCCCCCAGGAACAGCCCAGTCAGGGCTGGTGGGGTCCAGGAACTCTCTGATTCAGCTCCACCCTCTCGTGATGGACACCCCCAGCTCTGTGTCCCTGACAGATCCCACATCCACCCAGAGCCATGAAGAAACACAGACACACGGAGAAGATTCGAGCTGCTGGCACCCAAGGTCAGGGGTCTTGGCTCCTGGCCAGGCTGTCAATGAAGAAAGTTGACCCGCTGACACAGGAGAGCCCGTTCACAAGGCAGGCCACGGATCTGAGCACTTTATGGCTAGTGTTCATTCTAGAATGTTCTGCCCAGGCTTAAGAAGGGATATACTGCATCTAGGCATAGCTCAGACGTTCTCACCTATACAGAAAGAAGCAGCGAGGCTCAGAGGAGCACAGGCCTGTCAAGCTCACAGCTCAGAACTTGGCAGCAGAACCAGGCCTGGACCCCCTGATTCTCCCACCTTCGGAGCCATCAGCTTCTGGAGCAAAGGAAATGGCAGGCGGGGCTCACGTATGTGGTCCCTAAGGTGCTCTGGGGTTGTAGGTCACAGAGCTTCACTCCGGCTCTCTCTTCGCCTTTTTTTGTTGGCCTGTTTTGTAGGTTGACGGGCAGGTCACATGGAGGCGAGCCTGGTGAGTGGGTGGTGGAGGACTGAGCTATTCAGAGCAATAGACACCAGCGATATCATTGCCCAGCTGTCTCCTGTCAACTCTGTTGCAAAGTTCTATTCGTGTCAAACCAAAGTCTGACCCAATTCTGCCCACAGGGTTCAGTTCCTTGGAGCCGTCTGGTCCGGTGTACTCCGTGTCGGACAGGAAGTGGCTCCCTGACGCCCCCGGTAATACTGCTGAATTAGGAGCAACCCCCAGCTGCACGCAGCCTGCCCAGGGCTCTCTCCCGCCAGACCGATGAGCATCACCCCATTAGACCCAGAACTAGGGCACCCTTGCCTGGGGTTCTGGGCCGGCTTGCTCCATGCATGCCAGTCTACTCTCTGGCTCATAACACAGAAGCAAAGAGCCCCGATGCTGCCCTCATGTCGCTCACAGCCTCACATCGCTCAAATAAATAAGAAAGAGGGTTTAAGAAACCAACAGCGCAGAGAACACAGGATAGAGGTGACTCCGGAGTAGCGGGAGTTCTTGGGAGCGATGTCCAGAGGCCCCAGTGGGTGGATAAGGAGGCCGCCTTTGGTGGGGGCGGAGGACACGAGGAGAGGGCCCAGCCCCTGGGAACCAGCTAGAAAATCCAGAACAAGGCGGACTTGGCAGATGCAGGGAAGAGTGGGTGGGGATGGCATCTGAGCAAGGTCTGAGCCAGCACCTGCCATGCGCCGCCCGCTGAGAACTGAGTCTGGTGCTCATGCCACGTCCTGGGTAGCTAGGAAGGCCAGGTGCTCGCTCCCTCACGGCGGGGAGGCGGTCACTCGGGCAACTGCATTGCGACCTGCTGTTCCGTTCTGAACCCAAGGGGAAGCATGCATCTT
Source organism: Sorex araneus (assembly GCF_027595985.1). Lineage (NCBI taxonomy): Eukaryota > Metazoa > Chordata > Mammalia > Eulipotyphla > Soricidae > Sorex > Sorex araneus. The sequence continues at coordinate 13,320,891 of NC_073302.1, read as the reverse complement.
GGGTTTCTGTCCAGGCCAAACAACCTCAGCTGAGACTAAGAATAGAGCCCCCAGAGGACCAGAAATCCCTCTTCTCAGTATCTAGCCCAAGACAGTGTAGGCATTAATTTGAAGAGTTGTGTGTGTGTGTGTGTGTGTGTGTTTAGTGCAGCCTAATTTACACTAGCTAAGATCTAGAAACCACCCTCCCACCCCCACCACCAAGTATCCATCAATAGCTGAATGGATACAACCTAGGAAGTGGGGCCAGAGGAATAGCTCAGCAGCTTAGCATACACTTAGCCTTCCAAGTGTGAGGTCGAGAGTTCAATCCCTGGTGTCACCACATGTACTGAGGATGATTGCAGTAGCTCCCATCTTTGAGCTGAGTAGCTCTGTTGCTTCTGATCCCTGGCACCTCAATCAATTTCAGACCATACTGTAACCAGGTGTGTGTACGTGCCACCACAGAGGGGTGAGAGAAAACCACTCCCTCCAAAAAAGAAAAAAAAAACACCAGCAAGCATTGAAACAAAGCAACAAACAAATTAAAAAAAGAGGGGGGTTGGAGAGACAGCACAGCAGTGCTTGCCTTGCACACCGTTGACTCGGTTTGTTTTTGGCACTCCATAGCATCCCCCGGGCCATGCCAGGAGTGACGCCTGAGCACAGAGCCAGGAGTTAGCCCTGAACACTGCCGGGCATGGCGCAAAACCAAAAGGGCCGTGGAAGCATCAAAGCCAGGAGGGCAACCCACAGGAGCACTGTGTGAGGTGTAGTGTACGTGTAGTGCCACAGTGAGCTGAGATAGGCACTGCAACAGGCATGAGCATCGCAGCTGAGAGTGCAGTTCTCGGCAGGCACACGTGCAAACAGCACAACCGCAGGAGTGCAAACCGCAGTGGGCACCCAGGGCCAGTGCTTAGGCACCAGGGCCTGGTGCTCGGTCCTCCCCAGCAAGCTCCACAACTAAGTGTGTGAGCACCACAGCCAGGTTTGTCTACCCCACAACACCACCTACAGCAACGAAGGGAAGAGAGGGATTTTTTTTTTTTTTCAAGAAGAGGCCAGATAGTTAGTACAAGGCTTAAGGCACTTTTCTTATATCCTGCTGACCCCAGTTAGAATCCTTGGCACCATCTGTGGTCCCCCAAGAACTCCCAGGGGACACTTCTGAGCACAGAGTCAGGAATCACCTCTGAGCACTGCTGAGGCTCAAACACACACACACTACACACACACACACCAGGAGACATGGAGTATATATAGACAATGTTCAACTCCTTAGCTGTAATAAATGTTTTTCTTTGCCTTTTGCCTTTTTCAGAAAAAAAAAAAAAGGAAGGAACCCCAGAGGATTGCGTGAAGGAAGTTAGAAGGAGGAAGACAAGTACAGTATGATTTCAACTCTGTGTGCAACATAAGAAAACAAAGCCAAAGAGACTAAACAACGTGAAAATAAACCAGCGGACAATGACAACAAAAGTGAGGGTACCCGAGGGGAAGAGAGTGAGGGTGGGAGCCAAGCTGGAAGGGGAGGGGTGGGTGGAGTTTTTGAAAAAGGAAAGGAAAAGAGACATGAGAAGCATTTAGAATAGAAGCAACAGGGGCTGGAGCAATAGCACAGTGGGTAGGGTGTTTGCCTTGCACGCAGCCGACCCAGGTTTGATTCCCAGCGTCCCATACGGACCCCTGAGCACTGCCAGGGGTAATTCCTGAGTGCAGAGCCAGGAGTAACCCCTGTGCATCGCCAGGTGTGACCCAAAAACAAAAGAATAGAAGCAACTTATAGAAATACACACACACCCACACACACACACAGAGGCAACCTCAGAGAGAACAGAGTATTCCTGGGAAGGCCGCAATCAGGACAACCAGGGAAGATAGCTTTGTTTGAAGAGCTTTTGCTGGCAGCTGGGCTCTGAGCTTCCCCGCCTTCAGAGGCCGCTGCCTCTGCTTTCAGAATCCTCGGGGGTTTCTGCTGCTCCTTCCCCAAGCGGGCCTGTTTGCAGACTCAGCCTGAGAAACAGTTCACCTGGGATGTGAACGGCACCGCGCCCTCTCCCAGGGGCCCACGTCTTGAGCCAAAGGAATGCACCTCCAACTGGGTAATTTCAGAACTCTACCTCCCCGTGGGGGGTGAAGATGGCCATGGAGTCAGAAAGCTTTTATGGCCTGGAGAAGACATTCTAACTCCTGTCCACCAGGCCCACAGTCTTGCTCGGATAAAACATTTATTCCTGACTCAAGGGAATTCATGGCTGAGTCTAGAAGGCATCTTCGCTCTATGCTAGTTGCCCATGTATCTGCTCTTGCAAAGCAGTTGAGTCATTCTACAGTAGCTCTGAAGAAGCTGGTAGAGGACTGGGGTCTCAGTACAAGATGTTCTCGTGAAGAGGAATAGTATATCCCTTTCCAGAAAGTTCTCTGCTCAGAATTGTCAAGTTATTGGAGATGCTTCTGTATTTTGGGTTCCCTCCCTTCAGGGAAGGAACCTTGCCATCAGAATTGATATTGCTGCGAATTGATATTTTTCTCTCTCTCTCTTTGGGATGATCTAACCTTAAATAATAACCGCAAGAAAAACTTCATCTTATCCTTTGAGCCCTCTGTCTGCTCCCAGGATCTTCATCCTATGAAAATGCTTCCGAAGATGGTTTTCTATACCTATTGATTTGAAAATGTGTATCATAGAAAGCTGGAGGGGCCCAGATGTCAAATGACAGGAGGATGAACAAAGTCTGGTTCACCCACTACAGGGATACTTGGACAAGCTTAAAACTGATAAATCTATGGAGCTGGAGTGATAACACAGCGGGTAGGGCATTTTGCCTTGCATGCGGCCAACCCGGGTTCAATTCCCAGCATCCCATATGGTCCCCTGAGCACCGCCAGGAGGAATTCCTGAGTGCAGAGCGAGGAGTGACCCCTGTGCAGGCGTGACCCAAAAAGCAAAAAGCAAAAAACAAAAAACTGATAAATCTATTACAGGAATCTGACAGAACAGGTGGTGCGCATACCACGCACATACATGAGACCCTGAGTCTGATCTCCAGCACTGCATGATACCCCCTGCCACACTGCTGAAAACCAGCAAACACAAACTCATCACTTCAATGTGGTAAATCACAGGACCTTGATCTATAAATGTTTTTTTTTCTTTTTTGGGTCACTCCCAGCGATGCACAGGGGTTACTCCTGGCTTTGCACTCAGGAATTACTCCTGGCGGTGTTCAGGGAACCATATGGGATGCTGGGAATCAAACCCGGGTCAGCCGCATGCAAGGCAAACGCCCTACCTGCTGTGCTATCGCTCCAGCCCCAATCAATAAATGTTTTTAAATAAATACTGTAGCACTGTCCTGTAGCACTGTCATCCCATTGTTCATCAATTTGCTCAAGCAGGCACCAGTAACATCTCCATTGTGAGGCCTGTTACTGTTTTTGGCATATCAAATACACCGTGGGTAGCTTGTCAGGCTCTGTCGTGTGGGTGGGATACTCTCGGTAGCTTGCCAGGCTCTCCAAGAGGGATAGAAGAATCGAACCTGGGTTGGCTGCATGCAAGGCAAATGCCCTACCCACTGTGCTATCGCTCCAGTCCTTTTTAAATAAATGCACATTAATAAAAAAAGAGAAATGACCAATGTAACTTTCGTTGTGAGAGGAAGAAATTATGTATCAGACTGACCCTCTGCTCCTAAAGACTATGATCCCAGAGATCTTCTAACCCATTTTGGCACCCAGAATGGCTTCTTACAGAAATGCATCTAGACTGTGAGCTGTGCTACAACTCTGTGCCACCCGGGGATGGATTTTTTTCTCTCTACCCTGTTTTTCTGCACAGAAAATGGTGGCAGCGGCAACATCTATGTGACGAGAGCCACCTTCTAAGACTCCCAACCCAGACGTATGAATTTTGCAATTTTGTGGCTCATAGGCGATCATGGGAAGAGGGCATTACCAGCACGCCCTTGGCCCAGATAAGATCCGGAGCTGCCGAGCGCAAAACGGACCCTCTGCTCCTAAAGACTATGATCCACAAGGTCTTCTAACCCATTTTGGCACCCAGAGCGGCTTCTTACAGAAATGCCTCTAGACTGTGAACTGAGCTAAAATATCAGAAATCCAAAACCAATAAAAGCAATAGCGGCCGCGCCAGCTCATAGAGTCTTCATTCTCAGCAATGAAAAGAAATTATTAAATGATGCCTTTTCAGCAGGCCTGATTGTTGGGGGAAAATTCCAAACAATAATAGAGAGTTCTCTATTGAAATATTGAATGTATTCAAAGTATAGAGAGAATAAAGTGAAGATCATTAGCTACTTAGGTGGGGGCTGGGTGGGAGGGGGGTATTTTGGGGTACTTGGTGATGGAACATGTGCACTGGTGAAGGGATGGGGATTCAATCATTATATGACTGAGACTTAAACCTGAAAGCTTTGTATTTTTTTCACGGTGATTCACTAAAATAAAAACTTAAAATAAAATTATTCTAGAAGAAAAAAAAAGAAATTATGTATCAAAGAAAATCCAGAGAAAATATTAGAAACCTAAGGTCTTGGGGTTCAGAGTGATAGTACAGCAGGCAGGGCACTAGCCTTGCATGCTGCTCACCTGGGTTCAAAATCCCCAGCACCCCATATGGGCCCCTGAGACCCACCAGGAGTCATCTTTGAGCACAGAGCAAGGAGTAAGCACAGCCTGGTGTGAAGGGGGGAAAAACCTAAATAAATAAGATCATTTTTAAAATGAAACCAAAGAAACCCAAACTCTATCATTTAGCCAATTTCTTCCAAGACCTAGAAATGAAAGTGAAAGAGCTTGAAGAAGATTTTAAGAAAGGCCTAAATAAGATTCATATCAAGTCCATCTTCTTTGGCGGGAGGAGGCTATTCGTGTGCTTCAGTAATCCCCGTGGGGGCGGGGAGAAAGCTCTAAGGGCTGCAGCGCGTGCCTGGTACACAGAGGTGCCAGGTTTGGTTCCAGGACAACACGGTCCTAAGGTCCTCCGGAACCCACCAGAGCTACCGTGGCAGCTGCGAGCTTTGCCAGTCCCAAGCATCACCGGTAGTGGCCCGAGTTCCCCTCAAGCACTGCCTGGGAGACCCCTCAAAAGTTTGACAAACAGAAACTGGAGAGGTAATACAGAAAAGGGTTAAAGCAGTTGCAGGGGCTGGAGCGATAACACAGCGGGTAGGGCGTTTGCCCTGCACGCGCTGACCCAGGTTCAATTCCCAGCATCCCATACCGTCCCCGGAGCACCGCCAGGAGTAATTCCTGAGTGCATGAGCCAGGAGTAACCCCTGTGCATCGCCGGGTGTGACCCAAAAAAGCAAAAAAGCAGTTGCATGCAGCCGACCTGGTTCCTTCCACCCTGGGCACTTCCAAGAGCAACCCCTAAGCACACCGCTGGAAGCAACCCCCCAGCACGTCCGTATATGACGTGCCCCGCCCCCGAGAGTTAGTAACCAAATTTATCCCTGCAGAAATGCCTGCTAGTGCCTGCTTTGTATGTAGGTTGCGATGGGCTCAATTCCCGACCCCCCTTGACGCCCTAGCACCACTAAGAGCAACTCCAGCCCCCTGGTGTGGTCCCCCCCAAAGGTTTTCAAATATACTAATTTATGGTTTGGGGGGTCACACGCAGTGGTGGTCAAGTTCTACTCCCTGCTCAGTGCTCAGAGTTGCTTCTGGCAGGGCGCAGGGACCACGCAATGGTAGGGATGGAACCCAGGCTTCTCACAGGCAAAGCCTGTGCCCTAGTGAATGGCGTGGTCTCCCTAGCCCGTGTTCTAACTCGGATGAACTCCCTTGTCTGTGCTCTGTCGAATCGCAGGACAAGGGAAAGCAAAGCATCAAGAGGGGGATACCTGGGTTACCCTGAATGAGGACAGGAAAGGAAAGAAACGGAAGGAGGAAAACCAAGACGAGGTGGATGGAAAGTAACAGGGTCTGGGGGCAGGACAAGGGCCAAGAACACATTGGTGGTGAAGGGCATCAACTCTATGGCAGGGGACCCAAGCTACAGTAACGAGATTTTAAAATGTGCTTGTTACGGAGGCAGGCTGGCAGGGTGGGAGGAAAGATGAGGGCCTTGGTGGGAAGAAATTGACACTGGGTGATAGGACAGGTTTGTATACCTGAAATTCAAGTCTGAATAACTACATAGATCACAGGCCCAAAATTAAAAAATAATTATTAAAAAAAGTTATACTAAGATGACAATTCCCCTTGCTCAAAAACAATAATTTCAATGTTTTATATCCTTAATTTTATTGCTATTAATACCCCTACATGGTCCTGAACTTATATTTTATATATTTAATACCATTTAATTCATGCCTATTAAATGTTAATATTAGTATTTAATGTTAATTAAATATTAACACACCATTAAAGTGAGTGTTGACTAAGTATGAGTATTACTATCTAATGTTAATGTTAGTGTTAATCAATAGCAAATGACTAACATCTATTGCTCTTGAGTTACTGGGATTGCTCGATTACATAACATCTTAATATTTAACACCTGCAGGTGTTTGGAAGAGGAAGAGGAAGGTTTGCTCGAAGGGAGGCAGAGGATTGGGGGATGATTGGGGCTCCTTCATGGGCCCCCAGAACTTGAGGAGCGGAAGAGAGGCTGCAGGTACTCACAGAGAATGAGAAGGCGCCTGGCGCAGGCAGGGGGACCCTTCCCCAGCCCTGGGACCCTCCTTCTCAAACACGTCTCTGCCCACCCCAGTCAGAACATTCCCCTGCTCTCAGTGAGGGTTCTTGGCTGCAAACACAAAACTACGAAGGGCAACTTCATCACTGTCACTGTCACTGTCATCCCATTGCTCATTGATTTGTTCGAGCGGGCACCAGTAACGTCTCTCATTGTGAAACTTATTGTTACTGTTTTTGGCATATCCAATACATCACGTGTAGCTTACCAGGCTCTGCCGTGTGGGCTTGATACTCACGGTAGCTTGCTGGGTACCAGTAATATCTCTCATTGAGAGACATATTGTTACTGTTTTTGGCATATCCAACATGCACGAGTAACTTGCCAGGCTCTGCCGTGTGGGCTCGATACTCTCGGTAGCTTGCTGGGCTTTTCGAGAGGGGCGGAGGAATCGAACTTGGGTCGGCCCCGTGAAAGGCGACCGCCCTACCTCTGTGCTATTGCTCCAGCCCAGGGCAACTTCATAATAAAAAAATTTTGTCCTCCTCGCCGTGTTGTTTCCAGGCTCTGTGCTGAGTTTGGTGGGGAGGGTTTTATATGCATTGCCTTTTTAAGTAGAATTTTATGGCAACAACTTTGGTTGATAATATTACATATTTCGGGTTGATGATATTATATATTAAAATTTTTTAAAATAAACTTGTAATTCCCTTTGTTCAAAATTAATGTCAATGTTTATAGCCTTAACTGTATTAATATTAACGCCCCTACATAATCCTGTACATATATTTCATGCTATTTAATTAATGTTTATTAAATATTGCTATCAATATTTAATAATAGATATTAGTAGATAATAATAGCCTCTAATGCGGCACCGTTAGGAAGAACGAGTAAAGAGAGGCTGCTAAAATCTCAGGGCTATGGCGAATGGAGATGTTACTGGCACCCACTTGAGCAAATTGATGAACAACAGGATGACAGTGATATAGTGATTAATATCTAATGTTAATTAATGAATCTATATATCGGAGCTGGAGTGATAGCACAGCAGTAGGGCATCTGCCTTTCACGCGGCCAACCCGTGTTCGATTCCTCCGTCCCTGTCGGAGAGCCTGGCAAGCTACCATGAGTATCAAGCCCACACGGCAGAGCCTGGTAAGCTACACGTGATGTATTGGATATGCCAAAAACAGTAACAATAAGTTTCACAATGAGAGACGTTACTGGTGCTCATTCGAACAAATCGATGAGCAATGGGATGACAGTGACAGTGACAGATATATATATAGCCTTAACGTTCATCAAAACATCACAATCAGCGCCTATATATATACATTATGTATATATATGTTTCCAGCCATCACCGTGCACTTGACCCTTCCACACCCCCTGCCCACGTCCCTTGCCCATCTTTACATTTGCAACTTAGAACAGGTGGTGACTTCCCAACACAAACGCAGCCATGAGGCCTGAGAGCAGTTGTGAGTCTTGCCTCAAGATATGGATTAAGTGGTGGGTTGGTTTCAAAACTTTGATGGCAGATCCAGGGGGCCTGAGTCATCCGGGCTGCACACAAAAACTGCTGTGGGTCGGGGCTGGAGTGATAGCACAGCCGGTAGGGCGTTTGCCTTGCACGTGGCTGACCCGGGTTCGATTCCCAGCAACCCATATGGTCCCCTGAGTACTTCCAGGAGTGATTCCTGAGTGCAGAGCCAGGAATGACCTCTGTGCATCGCCGGGTGTGATCCAAAAAGCCAAAAAAAAACCTGCTGTGGTTCTTCTGGAGGGATGCAGCCAGCCAGCTCCGGGGCCACCGTCCTCCGTGGGCCTCCCCGGCCCTGCTGCGTGAGGGCCCTGGCCAGGCCGGCTGGTTGGCTGTTGACATTCGCACTGGCCGAGCCCTACACTTGCCTTTCCCAGCAACTGTGCTGCGGGCAGAAACGCTCTCAGGGCCTCAGGAAACATCTGCAAGTCTTCAAGGAGGCAAGGCCTGCCCCCTTTATCGGCTTCCCAGCAGCGATAGCACCGCGGCCCCGTCTGCAGGAACAGGACAAGCACGCGGCTCTCACTTTCCAGGCGGGGCACCCACAAACGGAACAACTCCCCCCGGCAAAGGCTTTGGAAAGCATCTTGGAGGCAGACCCCTGACTGGACGACGCACCCACCGTACCGAACCAGAGCCAGAGCCCTGCCTGGCTGCCTTGGTGGTGATGGTGTGTGTGTGTGTGTGTGTGTGTGTGTGTGTGTCTATGTCTGTGTGTGTGTATGTGTGTGGTGGGGAGGGTGGGGGATGGAACACAGTGACAAGCACGCAGCATTTGCATTTCAAGGTGTGTGTGTGTATATGTGTGTGTGTGTGTTGTGGGGACGGTAGGGGATGGAAAACAGTGACAACAAGCAGCATTTGCATTTCAAGGTGTGTGTGTGTGTGTGTGTGTGTGTGTGTGTGTGTGTGGTGGGGAGGGGGAGCGGGGATGGAACACAGTGATAAGCAAGCAGCATTTGCATTTCAAGGTGTGTGTGTGTGTGTGTGTGTGTGTGAGTGTGTGGTGGGGAGGGCAGGGGATGGAACACAGTGACAAGCAAGCAGCATTTGCATTTCAAGGTGTGTGTGTGTGTGTGTGTGTGTGTGTGTCAGTGTGTGGTGGGGAGGGCAGGGGATGGAACACAGTGATAAGCAAGCAGCATTTGCATTTCAAGGTGTGTGTGTGTGTGTGTGTGTGTGTGTGAGTGTGTGTGGTGGGGAGGGCAGGGGATGGAACACAGTGACAAGCACGCAGCATTTGCATTTCAAGGTGTGTGTGTGTGTATATGTGTGTGTGTGTTGTGGGGATGGTAGGGGATGGAAAACAGTGACAACAAGCAGCATTTGCATTTCAAGGTGTGTGTGTGTGTGTGTGTGTGTGTGAGTGTGTGGTGGGGAGGGGGAGCGGGGATGGAACACAGTGATAAGCAAGCAGCATTTGCATTTCAAGGTGTGTGTGTGTGTGTGTGGGTGTGGGTGTGTGTGGTGGGGAGGGCAGGGGATGGAACACAGTGACAAGCAAGCAGCATTTGCATTTCAAGGTGTGTGTGTGTGTGTGTGTGTGTGTGTCAGTGTGTGGTGGGGAGGGCAGGGGATGGAACACAGTGATAAGCAAGCAGCATTTGCATTTCAAGGTGTGTGTGTGTGTGTGTGTGTGTGTGTGTGAGTGTGTGTGGTGGGGAGGGCAGGGGATGGAACACAGTGACAAGCACGCAGCATTTGCATTTCAAGGTGTGTGTGTGTGTATATGTGTGTGTGTGTGTTGTGGGGATGGTAGGGGATGGAAAACAGTGACAACAAGCAGCATTTGCATTTCAAGGTGTGTGTGTGTGTGTGTGTGTGTGTGTGGTGGGGAGGGGGAGCGGGGATGGAACACAGTGATAAGCAAGCAGCATTTGCATTTCAAGGTGTGTGTGTGTGTGTGTGTGTGTGTGTGAGTGTGTGGTGGGGAGGGCAGGGGATGGAACACAGTGATAAGCAAGCAGCATTTGCATTTCAAGGTGTGTGTGTGTGTGTGTGTGTGTGTGTGAGTGTGTGGTGGGGAGGGCAGGGGATGGAACACAGTGACAAGCAAGCAGCATTTGCATTTCAAGGTGTGTGTGTGTGTGTGTGTGTGTGTGTGTCAGTGTGTGGTGGGGAGGGCAGGGGATGGAACACAGTGATAAGCAAGCAGCATTTGCATTTCAAGGTGTGTGTGTGTGTGTGTGTGTGTGTGTGTGAGTGTGTGTGGTGGGGAGGGCAGGGGATGGAACACAGTGACAAGCACGCAGCATTTGCATTTCAAGGTGTGTGTGTGTGTATATGTGTGTGTGTGTGTGTGTTGTGGGGATGGTAGGGGATGGAAAACAGTGACAACAAGCAGCATTTGCATTTCAAGGTGTGTGTGTGTGTGTGTGTGGGTGTGGGTGTGTGTGGTGGGGAGGGCAGGGGATGGAACACAGTGACAAGCAAGCAGCATTTGCATTTCAAGGTGACGGGTGCAAGGACAGAGATTGGTGTGGTGTCAGGGGCAGAGCATGAACTTTGGAGTCAGGAAGACCTGTTTCTTCACATCCTGGTTGTGCGACTTTCGGAAAATTGCCTAACCTCCGTAGGTCGTTTCTCCATCGGAACAAAATGCAAATAATGATGTCCACATTGCCTCATTCCCATGGGAATGAACAGGACAAGTTTCTCAATACTTAACATAGCCTCCGACATAGTTGGGGGTTCACGAACTAGCCACTATGGGGCCCACATCCCTAGTATTACTCCACCGGTTCTAGAGAGGGACCCAACGATACAGGGTGTTGTTTAGGAGAAAATAGTAGAAGGGATCTGTGAGCCGGGTTTTGACAAGTAAGTAGGAGTTTTTTTTTTTTTTTTTGAGTGTTTGTTAGGCAGAAAGTGTTTTCTAGTTCAAAGCAATCGTCAGGGAAACTCTGTGAACACGCATGGAATGTTTTGGCAGCCAATGTGAACCAGTTAGGAACTAATGAAATACTCCCATTAAGAGATAAGGTATGGCACTCAGGGGTGGGGTGATAAGTTAGGGAACGGAACACTAGGGGGAGGGGAAACGTGCCTGTCACAGCAGCAGGCTGGGGGCGGGGAGGGGAACTGGGGACATTGGTGGAGGGCCATGGGCTTGCTATTGGAACAATGTACACCTGAAAATAACAAATATCTTTATCGCTTTGTAATTCGCGGCGATTCAATTTTTCTTAAGAGAGGAAAAAAAAAAGAGAAAAGGTACGGAATGTTCAGGCAAAATGAGTGGGTCTTTTTCAAGAGCCATTGAAATCTCTCCCATCTAGCACGCAGGCTAGCCTAGGACAAGGTGACTTTCCGAAATCCTTGTTGTACGGCTCTCAAATCAAGGATTCTAAGCGAGCTCTCGAAGTGACTTCAGAAACCAACATTCTTGCGAGCAGAGCACTCTCCCCCACATGAAGCGGCTCCACAGGTAGCCCAGCCCGGCCTGACAAGAACAAAGGAAGCCGAGAGAGCGCCAGGGCGCAGGCTCCAGGCTCTGATTCCCTTTCCGTGGAGTCACTCAGGCTTGGACTCGATTCCCGGTGGAATCTGGTTGTACAGAACCTTGCCAGGGCACTGGGCTCTCATCTGCCGCTCTGGGTTTCTGAAACAGCGGGAAGGCTCGGGCGTTAGATACAGATCATCAAACACTCAGCACCCCCGACACAGCGGGCACTCGAGCTCTGAGAAAGAAACTGCTCGGCCACCTAAACGTGCCAGAGTGTGGGCAGGGCTGGTGATTCCTGGGGGAAACTCCTGGTCACAACCACCAACAAGAGTCAAAGACTCCCCCCCCACCCCCGAATACTATGTCTGGATATTGCTCTGCACTTTGGTTTGTGTTTTGTTTTGTTTTGTTTTTCAAGAATAATATATCATCAGGGCTGGAGCAATAGTACAGCGGGTAGGGCGTTTGCCTTGCACGCAGCTGACCTGGGTTCGATTCCCAGCATCCCATATGGTCCCCTGAGCACAGCCAGGAGTGATTCCTGAGTGTAGAGCCAGCAGTCAGCCCTAGGAGTCAGCATCGTTGGGTGTGACCCAAAAACCAGAAAAAAAAAATAATAGATCATGTCAAGATAGGTCTTCATTCTTTGTTTAATGGAAATATAATTCACATGTCAACAAGTCCAGTTGTTGATTTAAACTGCACAAATCAGAGGGCTAGTTAATATATATACATGTATAATACATGAAATATATATACTCACAAGATTATGCAGCCATCATTACTATTCCATTCTAGAACAAGTTTATCACTTTTTTTTTTTTTGCTTTTTAGGTCACACCCAGCGATGCTCAGAGGTTACTCCTGGCTCTGCACTCAGGAATCACCCCTGGCGGTGCTCAGGGGACCATATGGGATGCTGGGAATTGAGCCCGGGTTGGCCGCGTGCAAGGCAAATGCCCTACCCTCTGTGCTATTGCACCAGCCCACAAGTTTATCACTTAAAAAAAAAAAAAAAGAAACCTAAAAAACAACCCTTGTGCCCCTCAGCAATCATTCCTCATCCCACCTCTTATCAAATTCTGGTCTTTTCTATCTCTGTGGATTTGTCCCTTCTAGACATTTTGTATAGAGAGAATCGTGAGATGTGGCCCACTGGTTCTAAGTTAACACTTGGCATTGGGTTTTTACAGTTGATTTGTGTCGCAGCGTGCAAAACATCATTCCTTTCTCTGACTGAAAAGCATTCTCTTGTATAAACAGTTTACCACATTTTGCTTATTCATTAGCTGATGAAGCTTTGGACTGCTTCTACGTTCCGGCTATTACGGAGACTTCTCTTTCTTTTCAACAGTAGCATGCAGCAAATTAAATGCAGCATGGATTAATTCCTCCTAAAGGGCACTTTTAAGTCTCTCCCATTTTTTATTACCAATACAAAATGCTAATGTGAAAAATTAATGTTGCTACAATAGTCTTCCATAAGAGGTAGTCAACACTATACCCACTTCCTGAGGAAGTTATCCAATGGAAGTAAAAAATTACATTGACAAAGCTATTAATTGCAGCAATTTTTACTGTTACACAAGATAGGAGCTATTTAGAGTTCACCATAGGTAGCCATTTTGAGCAGCTCTTTTAATAATGAAATAATATGCCATTAGTAAAAAACTGGTCATTTTGTGTTTTTTTAAGTGTTGTAATCTTTTCATTGTGCCAGCAAATTATTGTAAAAAAACTGTATATTAGTATCTAGACTTATTTAAAAGTGTTTTTTCTGTAAACTAATTAGAACTGTGAACTAATTAGAATTAGAATAGTTTATCCTCACACGCAAAGAATTCTATTATAGAACCAGTAAATCTTTGAATTTACATGCAAAACACTGCTTTAATTTTATGGCTTAAAATCTTTGGGGGATTGCATATTGTTTTCTTTGAAACAGTTTTTTGAATTTTTTTATTGATTGAAATTCTGTGGTTTGCAATACTTTAATCATGATGGGTGTGGTGTTTGATTTATATGCATGAAAAATGATCATCTGGGGGATTTGGAGGGTTTTGTTTGTTTGGGGGCCACACCCAGCGATGCTCAGGGGCTACTTCTGGCTCTGCACTCAGCTAGAACTCCTAGTGATGCTGGACGGACCATATGGGATGCCAGAAATCGAGCCTGGGTTGGCCTGGCATGAGGCAAATACCCTGCCCTCTGCATGATCTCTCTGGCCATGAAAAATGACTCTTTTGAAGGCAATGTAGCAACACTGGGAATAGTTAACAATGACCTTCAGTGAAAATAAAACAAAAGGGCATCTTGCTGCGATGCTTCTCACAATTGTCAAAGGCGAGACTGGGGGACCCAGTGGCTCTGCCAGGTCCCCAAGATGAAGAGAAGCCGAGAGTGCCCCCTGAGGGCGGCCCATCACGGTCACCCTTTACTGAGAATCCGCTGCTCTCTGTCCGTGCATGCGTTCTAGTCTGAAATCGTGTCCCGGGGCCTTTCCCAGACTGTGACCCAGGGTCCCTTGACATCTTGTCCTGGTTCTTGTTAGTCTCCAGCTGCTGCCACATGCTTGGGAGCGAGATCCCTGTGCCCTGAGCCTGTCCCTGGGCCTCTCGCAAACTGTACCCCAGCGCTTCCTGTTGTCCTGTGCCGGCTTTCCTTAGTCTCTGATAGACACGGGTGAGACCCCTCTGCTCAGCATCTGCCCCCGCCTGAATCTGAGCATCTGAGCATCTTTCCTGGGCATCCGAGCCCTGCCTGTGGCTTGCCCATCTGGGCCTCTGAGGCCTGCCCATACTTGGCCATCTGTCTGGGCGCGCCAGCCCTGCCTCATCCTGCAGTCTGCCTGGGCCTGTGCGAAGAGAGATGAGCGTGGGGGGAGAGAGGGAGAGTGGGACCCGGTGCCTTCTTTTATCTGCTGCCATCTCCCACCCGCTGCCATCCCTTTATCTGTTTTGATTGGTTGCCTGCTCAATGGGCAAGATTTAAAGTGACCGATCCAGTTCGCCTGGCACTCATGCTTTGTGAATATTAACATCGGGGGACATGGCACGGGGAGGGTCGCACAAAGGGCACGAGCTTGCTTACTTCTGTTTCTTCTGTGAACTCCCCTGTCTCCAATCAGAGGCTCCCAAACCCTCTCCACCTCCATCTTCCCTACCCCCACACCAGCCACCACACACACACACACACACACACACACACACGGGCACACACACACGCACACACACACACGGGCACACACACACGCACACACGGGCACACACACACACACACACACACGCACACACACACGGGCACACACACACGGGCACACACACACACAGGCACACACACACGGGCACACACACACACAGGCACACACACACGGGCACACACACACACACGCACACACACACGGGCACACACACACGCACACACACACGGGCGCACACACACACACACACGGGCACACACACGCACACACACGGGCACACACACACACACACGGGCGCGCGCGCACACACACACACACACACGCACACACACCTGATTCCTGGGAGATCTACTCCACAGGGCTAGAGAGCTTCTGCCTTTCCTCTGATGGTGGTAAGCAGAGATGATGGGCGGGCAGACGGGGAAGAAAATTTAAAAGGCTTTAAGGAGAAGATCAGGGGCAGGGTGGGATGGATTATCCAACTCTGAGCTCACCGTTAAGTAGCAGACTTAAGTCAAGGCCTCCCCATACCCCAAGCTGGCCACACAACCTGCCTCTCATCAGCTCCGTGAGCTCTAAAATGGTTGCCCTCATGTTGTGGGGGTGGAGGTTTGTTTCATTTTGGAGGTGTGGGGTTTTGGGTTTGGGGTTTGTTTTTTATTTTTATTTATTTTTTTGCTTTTGGGGGTCACTCCTAGCGATGCTCAGGTGTGACTCCTGGCTCTACACGAAGGAATTAGTCCAAGCGATGTTTGGGGGACCATAAGGAAAGCCGGGGATCCAGCCCGGCCACACGAGAGGCAAATGCCTTACCTGCTGTACTGTCACTCGCGAGTCGGTTGTGTTGTCAGAGTCATAGCTAAGCTGCTGTGACGGCGAAACTCTAAGGCAGAATGACTCAAGCATGGCCAGATTGATTTCTCCAAGCTGAGGTGACTTACTGATGAATAAGCACCAGCTTCCCTCGTGTCCTGCCATCCATGAGTTGTCTTCGTTTGCTTCATCACAGCAGGGCTGCTACTTCCTGGGAGAGAGGAAAGGGCTAAGAAGAAGGAGCTTGATTTAGAGATTGTCCAGAAACAGGACCCAGCACCTCCTTTAACAGCCTAGTCATGTAAGGGGCATGACACAGCCATGTTCAGCTGCAAGGGAGGCTTGGAGATCAGAGTTTTTGGTCTCTTAAGAAGAGAGAGAGGGGAAGAACTTGGGAAAACAAGTAGATATGCTACAGGGATTTTTCTAACTAAAAAAATACAGCAATGGAACCCTATCAATTTATCATATCCCTATTGACATCTTTTTATGATTCTCCCACACTAAATAGGTACAGGTAATTTTTGCCAAGTTGTGAAATTAGTGTATGTGTAATCTTGCATGCTCTGAGAATAAAACAAAGTGATAAAAATAACATTAGACTGAAACAGTAATTACAGGACTCAATGGAGGGGAGGGGGGAATGTCTCATTGAAATCCAGGCAGAAGAACTGAAGAAGACGTACAGATGGCCGGCAGGCACGTGGAAAGATGCTCGCTGTCACCCATTATCAGGGAGATGCACATCAAAACCACAATGAGAGATCGTCTCATGGCTGTTAGAACAGCCATTATCAAAAGCTGGAAACAGAAAGAACTGCGCTGGAAGTGGAGATTGTCAAAGTCCTTGTGGAAAAGAGTATGGAAGGATCTAAAAAAACTAGGCGTGTATTATCACACAACCCAACTGCTACCAGGAAAGCGTGCTCGGAGAGTGCCAAGGGGAGCCGTAAAGTAGAGGTGAGGGCTGCAGCGGAGAGTCACCTCACTCCTGATGTTTGGCCTATGTGCCCACACACGTGAGGACTCACAACATCAAAATGAGCTTTTGCATGGCATGGACATTAAATCTTGCTAAGTCTTTTTTTTTTCTTTTTGGGTCACAGCCAGTGATGCTCAGGGATTACTCCTGTTTCTGCATTCAGGAATTACTCCTGGCGGGGGAGGGGGGTATCGAACCCAGGTCAGTTATGTGCAAGGCAAACACCCTAGCCTCTGTATGATCTCTCTGGCCCCAAATCTTGCTAAGTCTTTAAGTCGGCTGTCAGACTGCACCTGAGGCCCACTTGATCACATGGCCTGGGGAACTTATCCCTGGATTTGGGGAGCAACTGCGGTTACCAGCCTGATGGGAGCTGATGCTCTTCACAGGAGAGGGGGAAGTCAGTCCCAGACTCAACGCAGGATCCAGGTCCTCATCTTTTGTCACAG
Source organism: Sorex araneus (assembly GCF_027595985.1). Taxonomy (NCBI): domain Eukaryota; kingdom Metazoa; phylum Chordata; class Mammalia; order Eulipotyphla; family Soricidae; genus Sorex; species Sorex araneus. The sequence goes on along the minus strand of NC_073302.1, from coordinate 13,303,808 downwards.
AAAAGATTTTCATAAGCAGGGCCTAGAGCGGTAGCACAGCGGGTAGAGCGATTGCCTTGCATGTGGCCAACCTGGATTTGATTCCTAGCATCCCATATGGTCCCCTGAGCACCGCCAGGAGTGATTCCTGAGTGCATGAGCCAGTAGTAACCCCTGTGCATCGCCGGGTGTCACCCCCCTGCAAAAAAAAAAAGAAAAAAAGATGTTCATAAGCAGAAGTTGTATTAAGGGGAAAGGGGTTCCAGAGAGGACTGGAGAGGCTGGCAGGGCGATTGCTTTGCATGCATCCAACTCACATTCTATCCCTGGCATCTTGGAGGGTCTCCCAATCCCCACCAGAAGTGATCCCTGATCACAACGCCAGGGGTAAGCCCTGAGCACTGCTGAGTGTGGCAACAAATTAAAAAAAAAAGTTTCTCCAAGAGAGAAGAGAGAAGAAGTGAAAGGAGATTACCATGCACTGTAAGGATGTGAGCATCTTCCAAGTGTCACACACCCAGTTAGTCTGGGCAGCTGACACTATATGGGTCACTTCTAAGCTGCCTAAGGGATAAGGGTCCTGCTTAGGACGTCAGGGCAAAGGATCTTTAGCTCTTCTGGACGCTTATTCTCTCTTGATCAGGCATTGTCCTGCCTGTAACTCGCCTCCCAGCAGGGCCTGGCCCTCGCTCAGACCTGGTGGCAGATGATTCTTTTTCTGTCTCATCAAACATTCCTCAGATTTGTGTTTTTGTCTCTCCGAACATCTCGTAGTGCTGTGGCTTCCTGAAATGTACCGCAAACAGATCCCACTACCTGATTGCCTACCTCACAACAATTCCTCTTCAGGGTATTTATCAGTGGACAGAAGAAAAGAAAAACTACTTGAAAGGAGACATTCACACCATACTTAATATATTATGGCACTTGCATTGTGTCTATTTATAATAGCCAAGATATGGAAACAATCTGTTAATCAATGGATAAATACATAAAGATGTGGGATATATATATATAATATATATATATTATATATATAATATATATAATAATATTTAATTTTGTATATATATACAAAATTAAATATTATTCAGACACTAAAAGAAGAAAATCCTGCCATTTGCAATAACATGGGTGAAACTTGGGAGCATTATGGTAATTTTTTTTTCTTTTTGGATGACACCTAGCAATGCACAGGGGTCACTCCTGGCTCTACACTCAGGAATTATCTCTGGCAGTGCTCAGGGGACCATATGGGGTGCTGGGAATCGAACCCAGGTTGGCCGCGTGCAAGGCAAACACCCTACCCGCTGTGCTATTGCTCCAGTCCCCATTATGTTACCATAATTTATTTATGATAAATAAATTAGATGGGGGCCAGAGAGACAGTTCAAGGGTAAGGTACTTGCCTTGCATGTGGCAGGCCTGCGTTTGATCCCCAGCACCTCATAAGATTCCCTGAGCTTGCCAGGAGTGATCCCTAAGCACAGAGTCAGGAGTAAACCCTGAGAACTTCCCAGTGAGGTTCTAAATAAATAAATATGTAAATAAATCAGAGAAAGGCAAATACTGTATATTGTAACTTACATGTAGAAACAAAAACAAAAACAAAAATAAGTCTCATAAATGCAAAGAAAAGATTGGTGGCTGCCAAAGGATGCTAAGAGTGGATGAAATGGATAAAGGAAGGTAGACACTCCCAGTTATAAAATAAATAAGCCAAGGCATCTAGTGATCCACCTGATGATTGTATATAATAACACCATACTACATACCTAAATGTTGCTAAGAGAGTAGATCTAAAAGAATTTCACTACAAGAAAACATTATATACAACCTTGTGTGGTGATGAATGTTAACTAGACATTGTGGAGAACACTTTGAATATATACACATATCTTATCACTCCATTTTTTGTGTTTTGTACAAAAAAGCAAAGAAAGGCCTGGAGCAATAGCACAGCGGGTAGGATGTTTGCCTTGCACGCGGCCGACCCAGGTTCGATTCCCAGCATCTTATATGGTCCCCTGAGCACCGCCAGAGGTGATTCCTGAGTGCAGAGCCAGGAGTAACCCCTGTACATTGCCGGTGTGACCCAAAAAGCAAAAAAAAAAAAAAGCAAAGAAACCACTGAATAGAAAAGAAGGCTTTATTGGCATAAAAACAACTTAGGTTGGGAAGGCTATCAACCAGCATAGGCTAGAAAACAGTGCCTAAGAAAGAAAGTGTGTGTGGGAGGGTGGTCTCTGATCCTAATTATGCCCAGCAGAGATAGTAGCATGTAACAGATTATACATATTCTAGTAGTTTTTTATGAACCTTATGTATATTCATAAGGTAGAATGGAGAATCTGCACAATTGGGGAACATACTATGAAGTTACATGGCATGCACAGAAGGCACCGGAGAATGGCACACACCTGGGGGTGTGATTTTCAGTCTGATCATGAAGAGGAAGATGAGTGGAGGTCAAGAAGGGCGACAGGGCAAGTCTTCACCAGCAGGTGCTATTCAGCCAAGGGGTCTCGGGTTTGTATGAACACCAGAGAATTCTTTTTTTATTTTTGCTTTTTGGGTCACACCCAGCCATGCACAGGCATTACTCCTGGCTTTGCCCTCAGGAATTACTCCTGGCGGTACTCAGGGGATCACATGGAATGCTGGGAATCGAACCTGGGTCAGCCGCGTGCAAGGCAAACGCCCTACCCGCTGTGCTATCGCTCCGGCCCCTACAGAGAATTCTTTTTTTTTTTTAAGTTATTTATTTTATTGAATCACCATATGGAAAGTTACAAAGTTCTCAGGCTTATGTCTCAGTTATACAATACTCAAACACCCATCCCTTCACCAGTGCCCATATTCCACCACCAAAAACCCCAGTATACCTCCCACCCCCCGTCTGCGTAAGTGATAAATTTCACTTCATTTTCTCTTTACCTTGATTACATTCCATATTTCAACACAAAACTCACTATTGTTGTTGGAGTTTCCTCCCAAAAAAGACAGCCCTACTGCCAAGGAAGCATTTGATAATTAGTTTTCCATTGCTGAGAATGAAGAGATATAAAGTCCTGCTGTTCCAAGTACATAACTCTTTTTTTTTCTCCTTCCCGCACCACCAAGTTCATGCCTGCTTAATAGTCTTCATAATATGGCGGACGCCACACTGCTTCTCCCCAAAAAGGGAAAAAAAAAAACAAGAAAGAAGGATATTTCCCTTCCTCGGCCGGCGACCCCCAGAGAATTCTTAAAGTTCTGTCTGGACTCAAAGAACAAAGAGAAGGTAAGGAGGGGACAGGTTGTCACATCCTCCAAACTACAAAGCTTGGATCAGTCTTTTGAACTTTTTCTAACCCCACAGATAGAGATGAAAAAAAAGCAGCTTTGACAAGCTGAAACTTATGTCAAGCATACCTCCATTAAAAAAAAAGAAGTACTTTAAAAAAATTTTATTTATTTATTTATTTTGCATTTTGAGTTACACCCAGCGATTCACAGGGGTTATTCCTGGCTCATGCACTCAGGAATCACTCCTGGCATCCTGGCGGTGCTCAGGGACCATATGGGATGTGGGGAATCAAACCCAGGTCGGCCGTGTGCAAGGCAAACGCTCTAGCCACTGTACTATCACTCCAGCCCCCTGGTTTTTACTTGTGACATACCTAAGATTATTTTTAAAATAAAGTAACCAACAACTAGGAAAGACTGGGGAAATTTGAAATTTTCAAATGTTACAATGAGGACGTAAATTTGTACATTTCTGGAGGACAATTTGGCAATACATTTCAAATGATTTACAGATGTCACCTACGTGGTTAAATTCAGGGCTATAGATTCAGATTTGGATTAGAAGCTAACCACACAGGCCTTTTTTTATAATACTAATAGAAGCAACCTAAATATCCAACACGGGAGGATTGTTAAATAAACTGTGATGCATTCACCCATATGGTATTTCCTATATGAAAATCATGTCTTCATACACATTACATACTCTGTGTGTTCTGTGCCCTACAACATCACTTTCTGGGCTCTTGATTCTCTTGTTCATTCAATTCACTGTTGGGTTTTGGGGCGAGTGAGGGCACCGTGCCAGAGGTGCTCAGAAACGATTCTTGTCTCTGTTCTCCTAAGCGATCCCTGGCAGCGCTCAGGGTACCATATATGGGATTGGAACTGGGCTGGAAGCATGCAAGGCAAATAGCCTTATTTCCTGTACCATCTCTTCAGCCCTCCTGTGTCTTTTTTTTTTCTTTTTGGGTCACACCCAGCAATGCACAGGGGTCACTCCTGGCTCATGCACTCAGGAATCATCCCTGGCAGTGCTCAGGGGACCATATGGGATGCTGGGATTTGAACCTGGGTCGGCCTCGTGCAAGGCAAACGCCCTACCCACTGTGCTATCACTCCAGCCCCCCTCCTGTGTCTTTATTAACACCTTATAGGTGGATAGAATTTACCACATGCACTAGCCAAGGCCAGGAATTTTGTCCTTCACAAAAAACTCCCTCTAACAATTCCTCCCACCTTCCACACCACCTTTTAACTGACTTAATGAAGTTAATTCCATTGTTCTTTGCCAGTTTGCTTGCTTTTGTAATCCATATTCCACATGAATGAGACTACGCTACAATTGTCTGTTGCTTCTCTTAGCATAAGTACCTAGAGTTCATGCATTTTCTTTTTTTTTCTTTATTTATTATTGGCTTTTTGGGGTCATACCTGGCAATGCACAGGGGTTACTCCTGGCTCATGCACTCAGAAATTACTCCTGGTGGTGCTCAGGGGACCATATGGGATGCTGGGAATCGAATCTGGGTCAGCTGCGTATAAGGCAAACACCCTACCCGCTGTGCTATAGCTCCAGCCTCACCATTTCTTTTGAATGGCGCAATTTCTTCTTTTTCATGTCTGCTTTGCTTGGAATTTTTGGGCCATACCAGGAGGTGGTTAAGGGACTGTATGCAGTACCAGTGATCAAACTGGGTCAGCTGCAAGGAAGGCAAGCACTCAACCCTGGTGCTAGCTCCCTGGCCCTCATCATTTTTAACAACAGAAGAGCATATCCACTAATCACCTACATCACAGCCTTTTTACCAGGTTTCTCTGGATGGGCTTTTAGTCTGATTCTATATTTTGACTCTTGTAAATACTGCTGTTGTAAACATAAGTATGCAAATATTTTTCTAAAGTAGTGTTTCTATGTCCTTCAGATAAATGTCGTAGCATGGTATCCTGGATAATACCAAATTTTCATTTCTATTTATTAAAGGAAACACCATATTGTTTAGACTTATGCTTTGGAAGAACAATGGCTTTAAAATTCCAATAATAATAATATTTATTATATATGTATGTGTTATATATGTATTATACATTATGTGTATTATATATGTATTATATCATTATATAATGCATAATAAATATGTATTATTAATGTTAATAATACATAATAAGTTTAGCAGATTTAACATAGCATAAAACTTTTGATTCTACTTTGTTTTTTGTCATTGTTGTAATTGTTGTTTTGTTTGGAAGTACCTTAGAAATATAGAAAAAGATCTGAAGGCTGTTTGCCAAGATGTCAACTGAGGTTCTTCTGGGCTAGTTGTATTAGCAGTGGTTTTTACCTTCTTATTATTTCTCATATTTTTGCGATAAATAAGTGTTACTTACATAATAAAGGATCTTTTGAAAATATTGCGTTTGACAGAGTCCTGATCAACTACAGCAGGATAGACCCTTTCTGTAACGATTTGTGTCTTCTAGGTTTAATAGGTATGCAGGAGACACAAATTAACAAAATATGCCTAACTCAGCGAGGGAGTAAGAAGAGGCAGATGGGGAGTAATAGGTGGAGGGCCCAGGGCCCAGTGGTGTATGGAAGTGGTATTGCTATATATACAAACCTACAAGCCACACAGTCAACACGGGAAATCCAAAGCATGAGACCCAAACCACAACAACCAAACTTAAAAATGTGCCTGCCAGGGGCCAGGGAGAGGGGACAGTGGGCAGGGCGTTTACCTCGCATAGAGCTGACCCTGGTTTGATTCTTGGCACCTGTATTGTCCTCTGAGTCCCGCCAGGAGTGATCCCTGAGTGCAGAGCCAGGACTAAAGCCTGAGCACTGTCAGATATAGTCCCAACCCCCTCCCCCTGCCAAAATTTGCCTGTCAAAGAGGCAGACAGGGGGATGGGAGGAAAACTGGGGACACTAGGTAGAGAGAAGTTGATACTGGTGGTGGAATCAGCGCTAGGCCGTTGTATGCCTGAAATTCTACTATGAATAAATCTCTAAATCACAGTGCCTTGATATAAAGATTTTTAAATATGTCTATAAGTCTTTGGGGGGTTTAAAATAAAATCACTGAACACATATACACACACACACACATGCATGTGCGTGCACACACTCATCCTCTCTAAACTTCTGGTATAACCAAAGCTTGACAAATAAATATACATTGTGGGCGCTAGAGCGATAGCACAGCAGGTAGGGTGTTTGCCTTGCACGTGGCTGACCCGGGTTCAATTCCCGGCATCCCATATGGTCCCCTGAGCACCACCAGGGGTAATTCCTGAGTGCAGAGCCAGGACTGACCCCTGTGCATTGCCGGGTGTGACTCCCCCCCCAAAAAAAAATAATATATATATATATATACATATATATATATATATATATATATATATATGTTGTGGGGGCTGGAGCAATAGCACAGGGGGTAGGGTGTTTGCCTTGCATGTGGCTGACCCAGGTTCAATTCCCGGCATCCCATATGGTCCCCCGAGCACTGCCAGGAGTAATTTCTGAGTGCAAAGGCAGGAGGAGCAACCCCTGTGCAATGCTGGGTGTGACCCCAAAATAAAGAAATATATGTTGTGAAAACAAACATTCACATTAATAGAGACAAGATAAAAGAACTTCCTTTAAAAAAAAAGAAGTCTTTAAAAAGTTCAGCACCCACTACATACCATTGTCAACACCCTAGATCCTGATAACATGATAAACAGATAATGATCCTTGTTCTTCTTGTACTCACCGCATTTAAATTCTGCCAAAGGTTGCTGATCGGGTATTCCACCCTATTCATCATCACAGACTTTGTCTATTGTAATACCCCTGTAGCTTCAACTCCCATTGATTGAGTTTGGGCTTAACTTTTTATGCACTGTAAGGAGATACTAATCTCACAGCAACCCGAGAAGATCGCTATCTTTAACCTGCCTTACAGATGAAAGAACCAAGAGTCAGAGAGATTAAGTGAATTTCCCAAGGAGACACAGATAGGGCAGAGCTGTTTCCCAAAGCGTATCTCACAGCCCTTAGGTCCTACCCCTCCACTGCACCTACCTTCACTCCACCAATCTGCATGTTCCCTGTCTACTTAATACCTATGATAAAGCTGAGGATCTACTGCCCTAAACTTGAACCTGGAATCCGAGTGCCCGGCCCCATGCTAGAGCTACCAACCCTCAGGTTCCACTGGGAGACGTAGAGGTAAGGGACAAACTGCTGCAGAGAGTGGATGCAGCCAAGCCTTCCACTCATTCACTGATTCCCAGCGAGTGGGCGCCAGGCACCAGTGCTGCATAACGCAGATGGCTTCTGTAACTCTTCTGGTGCTTGTGAACTAGGTGGGCTGCTCCGGAGAGAGTGGCAGACGGAAACACAGGCTCAGGTCTCTTGCGGTGGACTCTATTTCACCACCCCTTGATTCCGTCTGACCCATGACTGGCTTTCATTAAAAAAAACATGGGAGAGGGGCCTGGAGTGATAGCACAGCGGGTAGGGCATTTGCCTTGCATTCTGCCAACCCGGGTTCGATCCCTGGCATCCCATATGGGTCCCCAAGACCCGCCAAGAGTGATTTCTGAATGCAGAGCAAGGAATAACCCCTGTGCATCACTGGGTGTGACCCAAAAAAAGCAAAGCAAAAAAGAAAAAAAGAACATGGGAGGGGCCGGAGCGATAGTACATTGGGGAGAGTGTTTGCCTTGCACGTGACTGATCTGGGTTCAATCCCCAGCATTCCACAGGGGCCTCAAGCACCGCCAAGGAGTAATTCCTGAGCGCAGAGCCAGGAGTAACCCGTGAACATCACTGGGTGTGACCCCCCTGCCCCAAAAAAGCAAAAATTTTTTTTCTTTTTTGGGTCTCACCCGGCAATGCACAAGGGTAACTCCTGGCGGTGCTCGGGGGACCATATGGGATGCTGGGAATCAAACCTGGGTCGGCCGCGTGCAAGGCAAATACCCTACCCGCTATGCTATCACTCCAGCCCGTAAAATTTTTTAAAAAATCTAAATAAATACATAAAACATGTTCTTTAAAAAAAGAAGAAAAAAAGAACATGGGAGAAGCGTCTTGGGGGTGTCCTGGGGGCGGGGCAGGTCTCAAGGCCTCGCTGCTCCCCCCTTCGCCTTCTGCCCTGGAGTACGAAGCCGGGGTTCACAGAGCAGAGAGCTCCAGCTGCCCCACTGAGGTCCCAGACGAGTGGGAGTGGGGGCCTCGGGGCGTTTTTCCCAGGGGCAGCCGCCAGCTGACGGCAGCTGCCTGCGTGAGCCCAGCAGAGCCAGCCATTCCAGTGAACCGTGAGAAACAACAAAGCGCTGTTGTGTCAAGCCACCGCGTCTCCGGGCAGACCGCTAACGACACAGCCATGGGTGAGTGCCAGGAGCAGCAACGCTCCGGGGATTATTCACGTATTCAGCAAACTGTCTACCGAGGGCCTGTCCGTGCCAAGTTTTATACTATCCCAGGTATGGGGAAGCTGGACTCAGCTGAACCAAATAGGAGAAACCCCACCCTAGAGTGGGAGAAGACAGACGGTGAATAAGAAGACCTTAGCCAGAGTGCTGTAAATACAGCACACCCGGAGCTGGAGGGGCTGGAGCGACAGCCCAGCAGGTAGGGCGTTTACCTTGCATGCAGCCAACCCGGGTTTGATTCCCAGCATCCCATATGGCCCCCCGAGCCCTGCTAGGGGTAATTCCTGAGTGCATGAGCCAGGAGTAACCCCGGTGCATCGTCGGGTGTGACCTAAAAAGAAAAAACAAAGCAAACAAACAAAAAAACCAGAGCTGGAACGTGATAGGGATTGGACCAGGAGGTTCTGGGGACAGAGTGATCATGGAACACTTTTGTATCACTTCACTTGTCATCACTTGTCATCCCGTTGATCTTCGATTTGCTGGAGCGAGCGCCAGTGACATCTCCATTCATCCCTGTTGCGTGCTAGTGTAGCCCAATGGCATCTGTGCCCAGTGGTATCTGATCGCTCCAGGAACAGGAACACTCTAGACAGATGAAATCTGGAGATAGTCCTGGGTATGAGAAGAAGCAAGACCTCTGGAAATCTAGGAGAATGTGTGCCCAACAGCCAATATGATAACTAACAAATAGGATAAATTTCAGCTCGCTCCGAGTACAGCCCCAAGGCCAGAGAGATTATTAAATGCAGGATACACGAGTTGAAGATAATAGTCTTGCTCAGGATTCTGGGCATTTCCCCCTTTTTCCCAGTGCTCCGAACAGGAACAGGCCAGTCACTTACTTTCACTAAATACCAACTCAAATGGATATATGTACTTCTTTGGAGTTGCATACATCCATTTGAGTTGGTATTTACGTCCAAAGTTCTTTATTTTTCTGGTTTTTGTTTTTTATTATTTATTTATTTATTTATTTTGTTACACCCGGTGATGTGCAGGGGTTACTCCTGGCTCATGCACTCAGGAATTACTCCTGGTGGTGCTCAGGGGACCATATGGGATGCTGGGAACCGAACCCAGGTCGGCTGCGTACAAGGCAAACACCCTGCCTGCTGTGCTATCGCTCCAACCCCTATTTTTCTGGTTTTTGAATCAGCAAGTGCTTATCCACTTTTCTGTAGTGCTGAACTGCATCTAGCATTCTCTTCAAATGTTAAGAAGTGGATTTTAGCTCTGGACTACTTCTTAAGTGGATTTAAAACAGATCAAATTAACCATGGCGTTCCCAGTAAGACCTTAAACTAGCCGGAGAGATGGTACAGTCAGTGAGGTGCTTGCCTACCTGCTGACCCCGGTTCTATCCCCGGCCACTGCCCGTGGTCCCCCCAAGCACTAGCGACAGTGATCCCCGAGTGCAGAGCCAGGAGTAAGCCCTGAGCACAAGCGGGTGTGGCCCCCAAACACCATAAACCCACTCTGGGGGTTGCTGTCTCCCCTCCAGCCCCCCTCCGGAGAGGTCATTTGGTGAAATGGAGGATGGAGTTGAGGAACTTGCCAAATAACATGTGAAAAGCAACCTGGATGCCTGTTCCGCCTGGGATGGGAGATGCGTGCTGTAAGAGACTACAGACTGAACATGATGGCCACTCACTACCTGTACTGCAAACTGTAACACCCAAAAAGACAGAGAGAGAGTAAGAGGGACTGTGCCTGCCACAGAGGCAGCAGACGGATGGGGTGGAGGTGGCGGGAGGGACACTGGGAACATTCGTGGTGGAGAATGGGCACTGGTGGAGGGATGGGGACTCAATTGTCATATGACTGAAATGTAATCACGAAAGTTTGTAAGTCTGTAACTGTATCTTACAGTGATTCATTAAAAAATATATAGCGGGTAGAAGGTTTGCCTTGCACACAGCCAACCTGGGTTCGATTCCTCCATTCCTCTTGGAGAGCCTGGCAAGCTATCGAGAGTATCCCGCCCGCATGGCAGAGCCTGGCAAGCTCCCCATGGTGTATTTGATATGCCAAAAACAGTAACAAGTCTCACAATGGAGACGTTACTGGTGCCCACTCAAGCAAATTGATGAGCAATGGGATGACAGTGACAGTGATTAAAAAAATAAAAGCACCCTGGGAAGGGACCAGAAGGAGAGAGAGTACAGCAAGTAGGGCTCTTGCCTTGCATGCAGCCAACCCTGAACTCAATCCATAAATGCCCCCCGGCCCCACCAGGAGTGGTCCCAGAGCACAGAGCCAGGAGGAAGAAGTGCAGCAGGGTGTAACTCCCCCAAAAAGGACAAAACCAAAGAAGCAACCTGGGGAGACAGGTTCGTGGTAAAATTGGGGTAGAGAGCTGGGTGCAGAAGAGTGGGCCTGCAGCCTGGAGGAGGGTTGGCGAAGGGAACAGAGAGACCGGGTGTGAGAAGGGAATCAGGGCTCCAGGCTTCAAGGGTCCTGATGGTTACCGCCAGCCCTTCCCACTGGACCCCAGCAGCGCAGGCTGAACCTCCAGGTCCAGTTCCCAGGGAAACATATAGGCCCCAGGAGATGCTAAAGAAATAGTGCTCGAGCTCACAACCCAGAGAAGGTCCCCGCTTGTGATAAACATAAAGACTCATCTTGGGCACGAGGTCATCCTAAGAAGGCGGCACGCAGCGAGAGATCACGAGTGATTCCTTGGGCCCCGGGGTTCTGTGATCTAGGGCTTATATCCCCACCTCTCTCCTTCCACCCAGCGGGAGCGTCAGAAAATAACGCCTGGTCCTCAGCACACACATACACCCACCCCTGCCGCATCCACCAACAAACACTCCCACAGAGCGAGAGCAGGACCCAGGAGACGTGAGCTCAGAGACCGAAGTAATTAGCCACCTGAGACTCAGACAGAGTCCAGAAGGATGAACTCGGACCAGAACAAACATCTCCCGTCTGCAGCCAGAGCCCTGGACTGGCCTGGTCTGAAAGACGTCTCATCAACACGCTTAGGAAAAGAAGGTCTTTTTGAATTGCAAGCCAGAGTGGGACTGTTTTTCCGTTTTTCCAGCTCTAAGGATGCATACCCAGCACTCAGCAAGCTGCTCGTACTGAATGTGTTCAGCTGGAAGTGTTTTGACGCAAATATGCACCTGAGAAACAGTGCCCGTGATTAGGATAATGAGCCTCTCCATCACCTGCAAAAGTCCCTCCAGCCCCCTGTCATCCGTGTTTCTCTCCAGCTTCTTTACCCGAAAGAATGATAATACCCACACAGAGACTTATGCATCCGGGGACCAGAGAGAGAGCAGACAGCAGGTAAGGCGCTTGCCTTGCAGGGGGTTAACCCAGGTTCAATTACTGGCACCTCATTTGGTCTCCTGAGAGTGCCAGGAATGATTCCTGAGTACAGAGCCAGGAGTATCTGTAGCTGTACGCACAGATGTGATTTCTGTCTCCAGAGATTGGTTTTATATAGATTAACTGGGTATAAATAGAATCATGTGGCTTGTATGACTTCTTGTCATGACTGGTTTCACACTGCACAGGAGCCTTGAAGTTCATTCAATCACTGTGTATGATGGTAGTTTTCCTGTTTGTCTTCTCTTTGGGGGCCACACCTGGAGGTGCTCAGGGCTTATTCCTGGCTCTGTGCCATATGGAATACTAGGAATTGAACCCATGTTGGCTGCATGCAAGACAAGTGCCCTCCCTGCTGTACTATCTCTCCTATCCCCATTTTTCAGGGTTTGTTGTTTGCGGTTTGGGGTTTTATTTTGCATTTCTGTTTTTTGTTTTTGTTTTTGTTTTCTCAGAATAAAAATTCATTGTATGTATATCCCTTGATTTCTTTATTCATTTACATTCACTTTATAAATAAATATTTGGGTGTTTCCAGTTTGAGGGTTATTACAGCTATAGTTGCTATGAATACTATGCATAAATGTTTTTTTTGGGGAGCCACACCCAATGGTGCTCTGAGCTCACCCCTGGCTCTGTACTCAGGAATCATTCCAGGCACACTCAGGGGACCAAATGAGGTGCCAGGAATTGAACCTGGATTAGCCCATGCAAGGCAAGTGCCTTACCTGCTGTTAACTATCTCTCTGGTTCCCCAGATGCATAAATTTTTGTGTTGGTATTGTCATTTATTTTGGGTAAAAATTCTAGGAATGTAGGGGGCTGGAGCGATAGCACAGGGGGTAGGGCGTTTGCCTTGGGCGTTTGCCTTGGACGCAGCCGAACCGGGTTTGATTCCCAGCATCCCATATGGTCCCCTGAGCACCGCCAGGAATAATTCCTGAGTGCAGAGCCAGGAGTAACCCCTGTGCACTGCCAGGTGTGACCCCCCAAAAAATATAAATAAGAATATAGAGAAGTTCAAGAGCTGTGCTATTTGTTTTCTTGCTGTCCACCTGCAAGGAGCAGTTCTGTGCCAAGAATGGAGCGCGAACACCACAGTGCTAGAAACATACCCTTTGCCCCATCACTTACGTCCTATGTGGGATTCCGCAGAACTGTTGCTCAGAGATGTGTCAATCACTCGATCAAACCAAGACTGAGGTTTGAAATCAGACAGCACCCAGGGCCTACAGACCCTGTGGAATTACAAGGACCTTCTACAACTTTCCCAAAACACAGGCAGGTGTAAATTTCAGGCTATTCAGACCTAATGATCTCCAGAACCAGAAGTGGCAGGTCTCTGGGAAAAGTCTTGCAGTATCGTGGAGCTAAAGGGGCATTAGAAGCAAATGGTGCCCATGTTCCTCACAGCTCCTTTCTGGCATTTCTTGAAGAAAAGCTACAAGGGCCGCTCTCCTGATGCCAGGGGGCAGCCTTCCAGGAGCACAGATGTGGAGTTACGTGCTGCTTGGTGACATGGATGAAAGGGACTTAGTCACAATAGCCAGAATCTGGAAACAAACCAAGTGCCCGAGAACAGACGACTGGTTAAAGAAACTTTGGTCCATCTACACAATGGAATACTATGCAGCTGTTAGGAGAGATGATGTCATGAAATTTGCTTTTAATTGGATGGTCATGGAGAGTATCATGCTAAGTGAAATGAGTCAGAAAGAGAGGGACAGACATAGAAGGACTGCACTCATTTGTGGAATATAAAATAACATAATATGAGACTGACACCCAAGGACAGTAGACACAAGGGCCAGGAATATTGCTCCATAGTTGGAAACCTGTCTCCTGAGCTGGGGGAGAAGCCAGGTGGAATAGAGAAGGGATCACTAAGTCAGTGATGGTTGGAAGAATTGTTCTGGATGGGAGATGTGTGCTGACAGTAGATAAAGGACCAAATGTGATAGCCTCTCAGTATCTATACTGTAAACCATAATACCCAAAAGTAGAGAGAGAGAGTACGGGGGAAGTCATCTGCCACAGAGGTAGGGGGAAGGGAGGGATGGGAGGGTACACTGGGGACATTGGTGGTGGAGAATGTGCACTGGTAGAGGGATGGGTGTTCGATTATTGTTTGAATGAAATGAAAACATGAAAGCTTTGTAACTGTATCTCATGGTGATTTAATTTTTTTAAAAAAAAGGGAGGTTCTGAGAGTCCAGCTTGGGGCCAGAGGTCATGATAAAGTTCCTTAGATGCTCGAGAGGAGGGTGTTTTCCTTTAAAATGGTCTTGCCCTTACCCTGCAAAAAAAAAATAAAATGGTCTTGCCCAGGGGCTGGAGTTCTACTACAGTGGGTAAAGCACTTGTCCATGCTGCCGACCACGCTTGGATACCCAGCACCCCATATGATCCCCAGACATCCCCAGGAGTGACCCCTGAGCACATAGTTAGGAGAAAGCCCTAAGCACTGCCAGGTGTGACCCCAAATCCAAATAACTAATAATAAAAAGAAATAAAAGTAAGGGCTGGAGTGATAGTACAGTGAGCAGGGCACTTGCTTTGCACACGACAATACAGTGGGTAGGGTGCTTGCCTTAGATGTAGCCAACCCGGGTTCGATCCCTGGCATCCCATATGGTTCCCAAGCCTGCCGATAGTGATTCCTGAGTGCAGAGTCAGGAGCAACCCCTAAGAACCAGTGGGTATAGCCTCAAAATAAGAAATAAATAAAATTAAATAAAATAAACGGTCTTCCCCATAGGTTCCCACATAAGCCCCAAGAGTTGCAGGTCTCCACAGAAGCATCTCTGTGACAGGGGTAACACTGTCGCACTGTCGCCCCTTGCTCATCGATTTGCTCAAGCAGGCACCAGTAATGTCTCCATTGTGAAACATGGTTACTGTTTTTGGCATATTGAATATACCACGGAAAGCTTGCCAGGCTCTGCCACGTGGGTGGGATACTCTTGGTAGCTTGCAGGGCTCTCCAAGAGGGATGGAGGCATCAAACCCGGGTCAGCCGCGTGCAAGGCAAACACCCTACCTGCTGTGCTATCGCTCGGGACCTCTCTTGGGGTAAATGTCCAGTACTCGGTGGAGGGATGTCAACGAAATGCAAACATGAAAGTTCATAAGCTTGTAACTGTACCTCACAGTGATTCACTAATAAAAATTTTTTTAAAAAATTGTCCAGTGCTTACTTACAAAGAACAGCATCAGCTGAAGGTCACTGAAACCCAAAGAAATACTGTCTGAGCCAAAGCAAATGGAGAGTTCGGCACACAATGTCCTGGAGAGATGCAGCCCCCCTGAATGGCCTGGGTCCAGATGTGGCTCTCCTCAGCGTGCAGGAGGCGGTCCTTTATGAACACGCGGACAGAAATTGTGTGGAGTAAGTGCTGCTCAATCAAAGGGTTCTACGGTTCCCCTTGAAAGGAAGGGTTCGAGCCGTGGCTCACAATCACCTCTTTAGCTCACGTGCAATCCCTGGCACTGCCATGGTCCAAACACCCCTGGGTATATAGCCCTTGAGGGTCCTGAGCATGGCTGGCTGTGACCCTGGTGGCCCTCAGCACCTCCAGGGTGGCAGAGAGGGTCCCTAGCTCCTCAGGGCTCATGCAGCTCAGGGCCCAGTACCGAACCATCTGGCCCAATTGGCCAAGGACCCCAAGTTGTGCTTTGCAGACCCAAAAATCAATTACTCAAGTCAAATAAACGGAGAGAGAACTTTCAAGGAGCTTTGATGAGAGGCCCCAAGCCAGGTCCACATGCTTCAAAAGGTGAGTGACTCGGGGTCCTCTAACCCAGCTACACCAACCCCCAGAGAAGCTTTCCATGCTCATCACTGCTGAGCGGAAAACTCCCTAGAAGAGCAGAGAAATCAACGCGAGCCGCGTCTTGGCAGAAACATCCGTTAGCTTGGAAAGAGGGGAAAGAGGCGATCCCGGGAACATACAGAATTACCTGTGGATCGTCTAAGGACCCTCTTTTCTGAAGACATTTAATTTAAAGTGTTTCCTGGGCCGGGGAGATAGCTCAAGTGGAAAATCACTCGCTGAGTTCAATCCCAGGCATCACATGCCCCCTGGAATGCTGCCAGTTGGGGCCCCAGTGCCCCCACCCCCTCCCATGGCGCTGGGCTGACACAGAAAACAGCAAGGCCCACACGTGCCTTGCAAACACAGAGCCTCCCACGGAGGGGCCCCAGTACCCCGGGGCTACACTGGACCTATCTCCTGGAAGTCTTTTTTGGGGGGGAGGGAGAGGTCACACCCTGTGATGCTCAGGGGTTCCTCCTGGCTCTGCACTCAGGAATTACTCCTGGTGGTGCTCGGGGGACCATATGGGATGCCGGGGATTGAACTCGGGTCGGCTGCATGAAAGGCAAATGCCCTCCCCACTGTGCTATCGCTCCGGCCCCTGGAAACAGAAGTCTTATATTTAAGACTAAGCGCGTGAAACACTTGCCTAGAAAGGGGTCCTTATTCATAAAGGACTTCTTCTCAAATCCCTTTCATCCCGATTCTTGGCTGCTTTAAGACGGTGGCTGTAAACAGATCCGAGAGCCATTGTGGGCTTCCACCTGGGACGCTCCCCCTTTGCTTCCCTTTGCTGCCGTTGCTACCGTGGAAACACTCCGGGCATGATGACCGGGGGTGCAGAGAGTTGAAAGCCACCGCCGTGGCCATCCCAGGAGCTACATCCCTGACCAGAAAGGGTTTTCCCTGTTAAGGGCCTCATGTTGTTTCTCCAGGGAGATGCTACTGCTTCCTGGGGGCAGTGGGCGGTGGCGAAGGGACGCCTTGTGTATCTCAGGCAGTTCTGGCCTTCCTCACCCGAAGGAAGCTCTAAACTAGCCGGGTCGGATCCTGCCACCGTCTACAGTGGGAAAGCCAGCCAGGAGAGCACTGGGCCAAGCAGGCGCTCGGAACAGAGACAGGAGGCAGAAGGGCAGGCCCTGGCCTGAAGGGGCTGACAGCCCCAGGCAGGCGGCAGATGGGGAACAATTTCCATGAGGCTCCATCAGGCCCAGTGAACTCATCTAGTCCTGAACTTCTAATGCTCTTTTTTTTTTTCTCTTCTCATAGCCACATTTTGGCTTAAGAAAGGCAACCCAGGCAAGCACTGCCAGGGACACCTTGCATTCCTGATGCAGTCAATTTTTTTTTAATTGCATCACCGAGAGATAGAGCATTACAAAGCTGTTCATAATTGGGTTCCAGTCATATAATGTTCCAACACCCATCCCTCCACCAGTGTCATTTCCCAGCACCAGTGTCCCCAGTTTCCCTCCCTTCAAGTCACCTCCACCCCCACCTGCCTCTATGGTAGGCGCCTCTCTCTCTCTCTCTCTCTCTCTCTCTCTCTCTCTCTCTCTCTCTCTCTCTCTCTCTCTCTCTCTCTCTCTCTCTCTCTCTTCTCTCTCTCTCTCTCATTTTAGGCATTATGGCAATACAGATGCTGAGAGGTTATCACGTATATCCCTTAACCAACTTTCAACACTCAGTTCTTGTCCAGAGTGATCATTTCCAATTACTGTTGTCATAATGGATCCTCCTCTATCAGAACTACCCTCCACCCCCTATACCCTTGTGGTAATTTCCAACCATGGACCAGTCCTCCTGGCCCATTTTCCCTGGCCTTCAATATAAGTTTCATACTGTTTTTTTTAACATCCTACAAATAAATGCAGTTATTCACTAGCTGTCCCTCTCCTTCTGACTCATTTCGCTCACCATGATACTCTCCAAGTCCATCCATTTATAGGCAAATTTCATGACCTCATTGTTCCTAACAGTGTAGTATTCCATTGTGTAGATGTACCATAGCTTCTTTATCCATTCATCTGTTCTCAGGTACTCAGGTTGTTTCCAGATTCTGGCTATTGTGAATAGTGCGATACAGCTGATTTTGAATTCATTTGTGGGGGTTGTGTATTCAGGAACTTTCCATCGTTGCCACACTTTCCACGGACCCCCATGTTCAGTTGCCTGAGCCCACACAGGGTGGTGACACAGTTTGAGAGTCAGCGTCTAGATGCCAGGAGAAAGGACAGGACTTAGGCCTTGCAGACACCGAACCTGGATTGAATCCCTGGCACCACCGGGCCCCTACAGCATCACTGTGTGCAGTCTGCGAGGACTCCAGGCTTTCCCAGGGGGTCCCTGGTGGTCTCAAGCAGGGTCTGAGCAGCACCAAATCCTCAGCACCAATGGCCCAGTTGCTGGCTCAGTAGTTCTTGAAGTCCCCCATGTCCTCTAAGCACTGCTTTAGGACCCCTCCCCCCCAAAAAAAAGCAGCAAGTAGGCTTGCCTAGCTGTCAGAAGTCCAGCAGCTGAGGCAAGGCCAGGACTAGTAACCAGGTTTTCTGTATCACAGCACCTCTGACTTTCAAGTACCTCTGAGTTATTTGGGATAGTTCTAAAAATTAAGTTCTCAGGCCGGAGAGAAAGCGTAGGGCTGGAGCACAGGCTTTGCATGCAGGAAGCCCGGGTTTAATCCCTGGCACCACATCACCCTCCAACACCGGCAGGAGTGACCCCCCACGCACTGCCGGTTGTGGTATAGCGCCCCCTGCCCACCTCACAAAAATTCCTTTTTTCAGGGCTGGAGGGATAGCACAGCAGGTAGGGCGTTTGCCTTGCACGTGGCCGACCCGGGTTCGATTCCCAGCATCCCATATGGTCCCCTGAGCAGCGCCAGGAATAATTCCTGAGTGCAGAGCCAGGAGTAACCCCTGTGCATCGCTGGGTGTGACCCAAAAACAAACAAACAAAAAGATCCTTTTTTTTTTTTTTTATGGTTTGTGGAGCCCCTGGACTCTGCGCCTCTAACAGGCTGCCAAGTGCTGCTGCTGGCGCAGAATCCAGAGACTAAATGGCAACACTCAACACACCACACCCCGCATCTTCAGGCTGACTTTTTCTATTAAAATCTGATTCGCGGCCTAGAGCGATAGCACAGCGGGTAGGGCGTTTGCCTTGCACGCAGCCGACCCGGGTTCGATTCCCAGCATCCCATAGTATCCCCTGAGCACCACCTGGAGTAATGTAATTCCTGAGTGCAGAGCCAGGAGTAACCCCTGTGCATCTCCAGGTGTGACCCAAAAGAACAACAACAACAAAAAAATCTGATTCGCCCTTGGTTAATAACAGGCTATGCATTCTGGGAATAAAACTTCTCTACGCAGCTGTCACCAAGGTCTGAGGGCCATTCCCATGATTAAAGGGGCCTCTCCATCCATTTTCTCCCCCTCCCTCTGGTTACCATCATACTTCTTCTTTCAAAAATACTCCATTAGCAAAAGTATAGTAGGGCACTTGCCATACTCACAGCTGACCTAAGGTCAATTCCAGGCATCCTGTAACAGGGTCCCCTGAGCCCTACCAGAAATGACTTCTGAGCACAGAACTTGGAGTAAACCCTGAGAATTTTCTGGTGAGACACCCCCCAAAAATGTCTATAATTTTATAAATTAAAACACAAATCAGGAATGTCATGCACAGCAACTGTATGAATCAGTGCCTTTCATGAAGAAAAGGTGAATACCTCCCATACCAAGAAACAAAATTTTGCTGGCCATCCTGAAAACTGTTTCCAGGTACGACCCTCTCCTTTGTGTCACAGGTAACCCACATGACATTCCAAAAATCACAACTTTCCTTTCCACCTTTTTTTTTTTTTTTGCTTTTTGGGTAACACCCGGCGATGCACAGGGGTCACTCCTGGCTCTGCACTCAGGAATTACCCCTGGTGGTGCTCAGGGGGCCATATGGGATGCTGGGAATCGAACCCAGGTCGGCCGAGTGCAAGGCAAATGCCCTACCCGCTGTGCTATCACTCCAGCCCCTCCTTTTCACCTTTTTCTGGACTTATTACCCATTTGTGCATCACTACCCTGAGGTTAGCCTTATCTTTTTAATCGCATCTTTTAAGCCTTCTACTTATTTCTTGATTTGGGGGTCACACCTGGCGATGCTCAGGGCTTCCTCCTAGCTCTGCACTCAGGAATTACTCCTGATGGTGGTGCTCGGGGGACCATATGGAATGCTGATGATCAAACCCGGGGCAACCGCATACAAGTGTTCTACCTGCTATACTCTCACTCTGACCCCTAAGCCTTTTAATTTCAATTCATAGATTCTGCTTCCATCCCTCCATTTCCATATGGAATGGCTCTGCTGGGGAATCCAAGTCATGCCGTCTGAAGCCCCCCGCAGCCTGGCTCTTGCTGACGGCACACCCTCATTGCAACACAGAACACTCATTACAGCTCAACATGATCTTCTGGCTACGGACTTCCTGCAGCTGGCAGCTAGACTCAGAGAATGGTTCACGGTCAGGTCTGCGTGCTCTGGCAAGCCAGCCTGAGAAATATGCGCCGTTGTGTCTCTTTTGTGGCCTATGAAACTTAACGCTCACCATCTATTCATCGACTTAACTGTACACCAGGACCATATGTCAGCGTCATTGTAAATATATTACCCAAGCTGTAATAAATTGTACAATAATCATGCAAACCAACGGGCCCTCTATTCTATGGACTGCCCCCGACCCCTTGCACTAGGGGGCTCAGGGGGCTCCCTGGTCTCCTTCTGTAAAAGTTTGTCTGGGCTTCTTTTAAAGAAATGTTCCCGTTTTTATTCATAAAATTCAGGCAAAAAGTCCATTGACAGGGATACCATCGCTACCAAAGCTGGAAAGTGTTTGAGAGCCACCTTGGGAAGGTTCAAAAAGGTTCAAAACGGAGAGAAGTGGTGGCTGACCAGCACCTACGCTCACTCCTGTATTTTCTCAGCAAGTTCTTCCGTGTGTTTGTCTTTTTTTTCCAACTTGTCTAGATTTGCCTTTGCATTCAAGAACTTTATCCTGGGGCCGGTGAAACAGTACAGTAGGTGGGGCATCTGCCTTGCATGAGGCCAACCTGGGTTCAATCTCCAGCACCCCACATGGTCCCCTGAGCACCACCAGGAGTGGTCCCTGCGTGCAAAGCCAGGAGTAAGCCATGAGCACTGATAGGTATGGCCTAGAGACCAAACCAGTCTTTTCCTGTTACTGGTCCAGTGATAGTCTAGTGCTGACCATCTCACTGGGGCAGATGCCCACCGCACCCACCAGATATAGACGATGGACTTCTCTGTCCACTGGCACTGCCTGTCCAATTTGTGACCGATTGTGATGTCCTTAAACCACCTGGACCTCCCCCCCTGACCCTTGGGGGTGGGCCCGGAGCAGATCCTAGCTGCAACTTGCAGAGCGGGGACAACATGGGTCTTGGGTACACATGCAAGGGGGTACTGAAGTGGCCCCTGGATTTTTTTTTTTTTTTTTTTGCTGTGGTCTGAGTAAGGAACAGGTTAAACTTCATCGTGACTATCCTCCACCTGGCGTTGGGCTTTTCTGGCTCATTTGCATTTAAGTTGGAGACTCGTAGAAATTGAAGAGCCATGCTAGTGCCACCAAGCACACGTTCCTATAGTGTTCGCTTCAGCTTCTTAGTAACTTTGTCTTCAAATACTGCCAATATCCAGTACACCCCAGACTGACCCTCAAGACCCCTGGAGCTAGAGCCCTGCTGACCATCTACAAAAGAGGCTGCTGTTTCCCAGAATGTCTCTTGCAGGATCCCGTTGTTCCAGGGCTTGGTTGGTTCTTCAGTGAAACCGAGGTTCTCACTCCAATGTAGATCTTCTCTCCTCGCTTCCTGCCTTCATCGAGCTTCCTGGGACCTGGGTACGTATTACCAGAGAACTGGGAGTTACCAGAAGTAGGGGCCAGGCACAATTTGTCTCTGAATCTGCAAGTCCTAGCACAATGCCTCGTATCAAAGTGAGACCCAAGAAGTATTTGCAGAAAGAAGGAACTGGAGTCAAACAATGCTCGCAACAATATGAGATTAAAAGACTCTTTTCAACTGTTCTTTAAAATAATTTATCTTTCTAGTAGAAAACTCAGAAAATATTTTTTAAGCATATATAAAATATTTACTTCTAATCTCATCCCCCAGAACAAACACAGATTGCCTCCTGGTGTGTTTTATTTTGTTTCTATGCATAAACTATTTAATTAGAATGATGCTGTATGCCAGTTTTACTCATTCTCCACTTATGTTTTTGAAGTTCCCCATGTGTTATCCTTCATAACGTTACTTCAGAGCTGGCTGTCTGTTATTCCAGTGCATGATAAGAGCAATTTCGGGGTCCAATTAAAGACACTGCTTGAACAATAAGGACGTGTTTACACAGACTGCCTGCAGATATTTTGACATGACTTGCTCTATAATAATTATAAATAGAGCATAATGCAACACAAGCTCTCGAACATATTCAGAGGGGCCGCAACCCCAAGGGCAAGAAAGTCCTTAGTATAATGAGTGTATTTCAACAGCAACAGAAACCAGGGGACTTATCACTGGATGCTAGTCCCTGAAGTTCCACTGGGTGGCAGAAGAGACGCAAGAATGGTTATGGGTGTAGGGCTTCAAGGGCCTCTCACCTGAGAAGCTCTACCTGGAGAAGCTTCTGATTCCTTAGGTTTTAGGCGGAGTCGATAGTTTCAGTTTTCTAACAAGTTCCCAAGAAGCCCCGGGGTGTGGGTGTGGGTGTGGGCGTGGGTGTGTGTGTGGGGGGGGGGGCGGGGGATTGGCAGGGGAGAAAACAACTCTGAGAACACCAGATTATAGGAAGTCAATGTTTCCACCCCGTGTGGGGTCATGTAATTGTGGGGGTTGAGAAAACATTGGCAACAGTAAAAGGTTTCTGAACACGCAACTGACCAAAAATGAATTCAAAATCAACCACCCAATGGCTCTGGGCTGTTCCTGGCAGCGCTCACTCGTGCTGCCTGTCCTGAGTGTAAGGGGGTCACAAATGCAAAGGTGGGGGAATCCCTGACGCAGGGGGCAGAGACAGTACAGCAGGTAAGCACTTGCCTTGTGAAAGGACCCCCAGCACCCGATGTGGTTCCCCAGACCCCACAGGAAATGCTCCCCCCCCCCCCCCAGTAAAGAGCCCTGAGCAATGCTGGGTGTGGCCCCCAAATAAATAACAGAAAAAGAATCACTCATGTAGACCAATGGCTGGAGGGATAGCATAGCGGGTAGGGCGTTTGCCTTGCACGTGGCCGACCCTGGTTTAATCTCTCCGTCCTTCTCGGACATCTTATAGCCTAATTCTCCCCTTTGGAGAACCTAGCAAGCTACGGAGAGTTTCCTGCCCACATGGGAGAGCCTGGCAAGCTCCCTGTGCCGTATTCATATGCCAAAACCAGTAACAATGATGGGTCTCATTCCCTGGCCCTGAAAGAGCCTCCATGCAGCACCATTAGAAGGACTAGTGAGAAGAGGCTTCCAAAATCTCAGGGCTAGGACGAATGGAGACGGTACTGAGACCGCTCGAGAAATCAACGGGAATGTGAGATGTCACAGAATATATATTGTCTGTTCAAGTAGGTGTAGTCAGACCCCCTTAAGAACTTGCCAACTAATGCATAGATAGTAGAACTTTTATCACTTGTATCACTTGTCATCCCGTTGATCTTCGATTTGCTCGAGTGGGCGCCAGTAATGTCTCCATTCATCCCTGTAGCGTGCTAGCGTAGCCCAATAATATCTTCTCACTCCAGGAACAGGAAGAGCCTCAAACCATTCATTCAGGGTTTTGACGAAGAAGTCTGACCATCTCGTTGGTGGGCAGCCACGTGGTCTTTTGACGTCCAGGGGAATCCAGTTGGTAACAGTTCTAGTCCAGCAGTTGTCTCTGAATTGCATTACGTGTCCGGCCCATCTGATTTTTGACGCCTTGGCAAACGAGACAGCATCCCTGATTCTTGACCATCGATGGAGGTCGGAACTCTGGATTCCTTCTCTCACTTGAGTGAAACGTGATACTCCAAGCATAGCTCTTTTGATAGTAGAACTGTATTTAAAACATTATTATTTTGGCTTTGGAGCCACATCAAGTGGTGTTGAGGGTCTAACTCCTGACTTTGTGCTCAGGGGCAGCCTCTGGTTGTGCTCAGGGGACCGTATGTGGTGCTGGGGCTCTAACTGGGGTTGGCCACATGCAAGGCAAGTGCCTTACTCCCTGTCATATCTCTGGCCCTGAGCTGCATTTTTAATGTAAACTCCTAATGACAGTGTAGTATAGGTGATTGAGACTATCTACAGCAAAGCAGGGGCAGTGATGAATTGAACATTTTTTTCCTTTCAAGATGAACTGCAATATGTGTTGAAATTTAAAATAAGGAATGAAATCAGACTGTCACTTGTGCAGATTCCAAGAACATAGCCAACCAGTGCTTTATTTTTACCCATTAATGCAGAGTCGCAGAGGGCGGTACCTCGTGTGTTTTTTTCTGTGTCAGCCCACTGCAAGTTCAGGGAGGAAATTTTCCATCTGTGAGCATTTTTACAGAAGAGCAAACATTCCTGAATTGTTGGTTGCGCAGATTTAGCCATGTAAGGCCACTCTTGAGCCAGCTGACTGTTCAAGCTTGAACGCTGGAGAGAAGATCAGAAAACAAATTAAAAATCACTTATGGAACATGTGTGTCCGGAAGAGGAAATGGAGGTGTAACAGGCCAAGCATTATTTCCTTCATTTCTCTTTTTCGACCCCTCAAGACTCCCATCTTGAGAGGAGAAACTTCTCTGCCCATTTCATCTCGAACTGGTACAGAGGAACAGAAGGAGAGGGTGAACAGGTTGGTCTACAGGCTGTAGCACTGTAGCACTGTCTTCCTGTTGTTCACTGATTTGCTCAAGCAGGCACCAGTAACATCTTCAGTGTGAGACTTGTTACTGTTTTTGGCATACCGAATACGCCACAGATAGCTTACCAGGCTCTGCTGTGCGGGCGGGATACTCTTGGTAGCTTGCTAGGTTCTCCAAAGAGGAGAATTAGGCTCTAAGATGTCGCACGGGCTGCTTTGCTTCTGGGAGCTTGGTTTTATAGTCTCTGGATGTTGACCATTGGTGAGATTACATGGTGCCAAGGGCAGTTTCTGGGTGTGACTTCCTAGCTACTGGAAAATGGGGGATCTGGGCAGAAGAGGCCCAGTCCCGATCCTAGCAGCCTTGGAGATCTCCGCCCCGGGTCCCACACACCTGGGTTCCTCTTCCGGTTCCATCATGAGTGAGGCTCATCCGAACATGTGGAGAGGGGCCTTAAGCATGGCCGTGGCTGGGTTCCGGAGGTCCTCGGCCTCAGGGGCTCTGTTTGGGGCTGGGAGGGTAACTCAACTCACCCCCTCCGAGGGGCCCCGGTGAAGACAGCCAGGCGCGAGGGCAAGAGACTCTCATTACTCTCACATTACTAGGATGTAAATAGTGATTGTGGATAGATTTGCTTGCTAATTATTTTTATGCAAAGAAACATTCAATTCATGCTCTGGATTGAATTTATTTCTAAATTGATGAATCTAAAATTGGTGAATTTATCTCTCAATTTCCTAGTAAAATTTAAATTCAAGGCCAAAGCGATAATACAGTGAATAAGGTGTTTGCTTTGCATACGGCTGGCTTGAGTTCAATCCCCACCACCACATGTTGTCCACTGAGCACCACTAGAAGTGATCCCTGAGCACAGAGCCAGGAGTAAACTCTGAGCACCACTAGGTGTGGCCAAAAAACATAACAAAAAATAAAAATTCTAAATTAGAATTTACTTCCAAATCTAAATGTAATTAGTAAAACCTGGCTTAAGACCATAATTCATCTAACATACTATTTCCTAAGAATCTGAACATGTAATAAAAATAGATAAAATGGGCAGACAGAATTAAAAAAAAAATACAAATAAGCACAAACAAAAGCATGTCTTCGGGTGTTAAAGAAATGTCAACAAAAATAATCGTGTTACCTTTAGACATACTAAATTGGTCAGCACTGAAAATAATCACTCAAATCCAATGAATGTTGAAACGAGTATATCCAACACAACAAAGGGGAGCTGTAAATCTTTAACCCATCACATAATCAATACAAAGCAAAAGTCACACAGGGTTTCTTCCTGATTACAGAATTTTGGAGAGTAGAGGGAGTCCGACCCAGCAATGCTCGGGGGCTATTTTATTCCTGACTCTGGGCTCAGAAGTGCCCACCTATGACGCTCTGGAGAATCAAACCAGGGTTTCAGCTGCCACAGCCCCATGCAAGGCAAATGCTTTAACTCCTGTACTTTCTCCGGTCCCAGTTTGAACTGTGCACAGTGGTGTGCGGGGAACCCTTATGTAGTGTCAAGACCAAACCAGAGTTGGCCGCATGCAAGGCCAGCTTAACCCTGATACTCTATTTTTTTTTTTTTTGCTTTTTGGGTCACACCCAGCGATGCTCAGGGGTTACTCCTGGCTTTGCACTCAGGAACTACTCCTGGCGGTGCTTGGGGGACCATATGGGATGCCGGGGATCGAACCCGGGTCGGCCGCGTGCAAGGCAAACGCCCTACCCACTGTGCTATCGCTCCGGCCCCAATATACTCTCTTTTTATTTTTTTTCTCAGTACTTCATTTCATCTTATTAGGTTTTTGGCCCTACCTGGCAGGGCTCTGGCGGTACTCCTGGCACTGCGCTTAGGGAGTGCTCCCAGCAGTGCTCAGGAAACTAGGCAATGCTGGGGCGAATGAACCAGGGTTAAATGCCTGCAAAGCAAATGCCTTGATCTTGTGCTGTCTGACCCTGAAATGTTCTCATGTTGACCTTTACCCGAGTTAGCTGAATGCTCACATTACTCAATAATCTACGTACGTATGACTCTTCTGTCTGTAATTTTAAAAACTGTTATTTATCAAGAAGCCGTCTATAAGGAACTTGCTCTAGTGAAATAAGCTCAGAGATGTCCTCTGAAGCATTACTTCAAAAGAAGAATGGGGAGCTACCCAATTATCCTATCAGATAGGAAGGAGCAGAAAATTATAGTAATCAAAGATTACAAAGTACTATGATGACTTTGAAAAATTAAAAGCACATTTCTGACAGCACAACAGAAAACAATGATTTGCAATCACACAAGTAAATACATATCTGCATAAGAATTAGAAGAGAAAATTAAAAATTGTCACAATAAAGGAGCTCCAGGGACTGTTCTGATCATCTCTACCAGGGAGAGAACAGAACCTGCGGTTACAAAGGACACTGGCAAAGATGACCCGTGTCTAATCACAGCGATCATCAAACACTGTCCGAATGTGTTCACTACCCGTTGCTGGATGTTTACAGGAGCTGGCAGAAGGGCAGCCTGAAAGAAAGGACTCTGTCAATCTGTGTAGTTGATTTTCCATTTGGCTTCAATGCTCTGATATTCTGAAAAGTTATTTTTCTTCCAGATCATGCAGTCACTAAGAAAATTCTTGAAATTAGGGTCAAAGCAATAGTACAGTGAAAAGAGTGCTTGCTTTGCATGTGGCCGACCCAGGTTCAATCGCTGACACCCCCTATGGTCCCTGAGCCCTGCCAGGGGTGATCCCTGAGTGCAGACCCAAGAATAAGGCCTGAGCATGGCTGTGGGTGGGGAAGGGAGGGGAGGGGAGAGGCAGAAAGGGGAAGGGAGGGAGAGGGAGGGAGGGAAGGAAGGAAGGAAGGAAGGAAGGAAGGAAGGAAGGAAGGAAGGAAGGAAGGAAGGAAGGAAGGAAGGAAGGAAGGAAGGAAGGAAGGAAGGAAGGAAGGAAGGAAGCCCATGAAATATCTAAGATCGTATCAAGAACTTATAAAGGGGCCAGATAGATGGTATAGAGGATAAAGCACTACTCTGCATATAACTTACCCAAGTTCAATCCCCAGCACTACATATGGTGCCCTGAGCACTGCCAGGAGTAAGCCCTGAGCACAGCCAGGTATTACTAACCCAAACACCAAAAATAAATAAATATGAAGCATCAGGAAGTCTTTATCCACAATCTTACAGTGCTGCTGGGGAGACAAGGGTTTTAAAACCAGAGTTTTAAAAACACATGGGTCAAAGGTGAAAGTTAGCTGCATGAGGTACTACGTGATAAACTGCTAGGTGAACTACACAACTCCTTATACAGAAACTGAGTCGGGCTTGGGAAACAGCTCAGGAGTCAGGGGCGCGTGAGGAACTTAAGTTCAAGCCCTTGTATCACGTGAACACTACCAATACTAACCCCCTCCCCAAAGAACTGGTTGAAAGCATGAATTGGGACTTAGTTATTACAGGCGGAGATCCTCAGAGGCCGAGGGGCTTCCGTACATGAACAGAGCTGAGGATTCGGACCCTAGAAGAGCCCACAGTGCTGGCAGCCCAGCCAAGAGGAACCCCAGCACCACCACCAAAGTGGACTGTGGCCAGAGCACCACAGCCAGGTAAGAGGAGAGCAGCTGAGTGTGTGATGGCTGGAGAGCACCACAACCAAAGTATGTGAGTGTCACAGCAAAGAGCAACAACTAAGGGACAGGAAAGAACAATCATGACGCACTTTGTGGGATCCCGTCGCTGAGGAGGTTTAAACAGTCACGTGCCCAGAGTGACTGAGGAGAGATACCTCTGACAGGGCCGGAAGGACGGCTGGAGAGGCACACACAGGTGTTCAAGGGAAAGGCAGCAAGGCCCCTTTGAAGAGATGAAGAATGAGAAAGGAAGGAAGATTTTTTTTTTTCATTTTTGGGTCACACCGGCGATGCTCAGTTTACTCCTGGCTCTGCACTCACGAATTACCCCTGGCGGTGCTCAGGGGACCATATGGGATGCTGGGAATCAAACCCGGGTCGGCCATGTGCACGGCAAATGCCCTACACACAGAGCTATCGCTCCAGCCCAATATATATATATATATATATATATATATATATATATATTTTTTTTTTTTTTTAAAGCCAGTGTAGCCACTAGGAATCAGGAACCCAGGATCTCAGCCACACCCTAACTCTTCTAAATACACAGCTTCTCTGTGTAACAGGAATTAATCTGTACTAATTTTAGTGGGATCAAGAGTACAAGACCACATGTAGAGAAGGACCAGATCAGAAGCCCTTCAAATGTAAATGAAGGATGAACTGGCGATGTGAGAAGGGGAGAAGAAAGGAAGGTGATCCCAAGGGGCCCTTCATAATGGCCCCACCCCACCCCACAGGCACCCCCCCCATACAGGCCACCCAAATTCCTTCCTTGCCCTTCACTTTTTTCTTTTTTTCCTTTCGGGTTACACCTGGTAATGCACAGGGATTACTTCTGGCTCTGCACTCAGGAATTACTCCTGGCGGTGCTCGGGGGAACCATATGGGATGCTGGGAATCGAACCCGGGTCAGCCAAGTGCAAGTCAAATGCCCTACCCGATGTACTATCGCTCCATCCCCGCCCTTCACTTTTAAGCTGGTTTTCCTCTTGGATCCCATTCAGAAATTTGCTACGTGGGGCTGACCTTCTAGACCATGCAGTCACAGAGAACGAGCAGAGCTACTTTACTTCAGATCATAAGGTTTCCCTAAAAAATTCCATCTAAAACACACTTCCACTGCAAAGCCCCAACTGAGTTAGGTGTCAGTGGGCGTGGGTGGAGGGAGGGTGGAAAGGAAAAAATGGTCTTCACTGCGGAATGGATTTGGAATGAAACACAGCTTTATTCTAAGGACAGTCACCTGGCCTTGGCTGAGAATATGTTACCTACTTGAGGGAAGCTGCTTTAAGGTAGAGAGGTAACTTCCAGTTAGTGCTGTCCCTGGGGAAAGACTGCCCCTAGGATAATGAAAATAACTCCCCTGACAAACGTCACATCTGCAGACATTCTACAATCACACCACTAGCTGCATAAGCCACCGCTTCTCCACCCACCCCACACCTCATCCCCCAGATCCCGAATTTTAGCTACACCATTTAACCATCTACTGGGTTTAAATATACATAAATTTGGAAGTCGAGGCTACATCTGGCGGTGGTCCGGTGAGTTGGGGCTAGGGCCACAGCTGGCAGGGTCAGGTGGTGGGGTGCTGAGGATTACACTCGGGGTCTCCCACATGCTAGGCATGTGCTCTGCAACTTGAGCTGTCTCCCTGACACCCCCAAACACACTTTTATTTCAGCACATTCAGAAAGACAAGAGTTGCTGGATTCCTTAAAGTGTAACAAACTGGCTGAATTAAATGGGCTGACAATGGCCAGGAATATAACAGTAATTTTAAGCAACCAAACTGTTCTTTGAAGAGTGAAAATTCTGTGACACCACTTCAGAGCAGCACCGATTTGCACTGAGTTCGGTCATTCAGTCTGGTTGGACTCACAGGAGGGGTACAAACACTCCACATAACCACTGGAGAATTTGGTGTTTTGGGGTTCAGTTTGGGGGTCACACCTGCATGGCTCTAGGGCTACTCCCAGCGTGCAGGTCTGGAAGTGCTTGAGAAGACCATGTGATGTCAGAGATCAAACCATAGACTCCAGCCCTTTGAGCCATCTGCCCAGCCCTTGAGATTTTGTTTCAGGGTCACACCTGGTGGTGCTCAAGGCGCGCTCTTGACAGTGCTTGGGGAACTGTATCAGGTGCCAGGGATTGCACCCAGGTTGGCCACATGCAAGGCAAGCGCCCTGCCCTTTGTACGATCTCTCCAGCCCTCCTTTGAGATTTGGTTCTGGAAAAAACTCACTTCCTAGAGCAGACACAGGGGACCTTGATTAGGGACACTATCAAGAATGCTAACCTCCTTCCATCAGAAACCCGTTCTACCGAATCCTCAGTGCATCTAGGCCTTAGTACCTCAGCAAGGAGCAACACAAGCACGTAGGAAAATTATGGTGAAGGGACGGCCTCAACAGGCTTTGCCCTTACCCTGACAACTGTGCCCCTAACAGGGAAGGGGCAGAGGACAGTGAGCCTGTCCCAG
The DNA here is from genome assembly GCF_027595985.1 of Sorex araneus. NCBI lineage: Eukaryota > Metazoa > Chordata > Mammalia > Eulipotyphla > Soricidae > Sorex > Sorex araneus. The sequence continues at coordinate 13,272,952 of NC_073302.1, read as the reverse complement.
ACAGCATCCCAGAGCAGTTTTCCGATTCTGCACTTCCCTAGAGAAAGGCGGGTGATTCGACACCAGAGGAGGAAAGGTAGAGATAGTGGGAAGAGCGCCTAGAAGCCGAGGCACACACAGCATAGCTCCAGGGCACAGGCTGCAAAGCAAAGAGCAAAGCCACATTCCCTGGTCCTCTTTAAAACACCAAATCTAAAAAATTTCTTTATGCCTACAAGTCTACTGTGGCAGAAAGTATTTTTCTCCCTACTATGCTCAACAAATGCAGGGCAGTAATTCTTTGTGAGCAAATACTAGGATGACATAAACCTCATTTCAACTTGAGCATTTTCAAGGGTCCTGCAGAGTAGTTTAAACCAATGTTTCTCCGTTTTTTCCAACTGTGGCCCTCTTCTGCCCTTTGTTTTAGCTCCGATGCCACCCTCCACCCCCACCCACCTCCCTGATCTATTTGGCCCACTCGTCTCATGGCCCCTCATTTATGTACTTTTCATGAGCAACAATTGTTTAAACTGAAAAAGGGGAAACCTGCCATCCATGAAAGTTACCCCAACATGTACCTTCCCAGGGAGCGTCTTCAAACCTAGCCCTCCCCAAGAGGAAGTCTTTTTTTTTTTTTTTTAAGCTTTTTGGGCTACACCCAGTGATGCTCAGGGATTATTCCTGGCTCTGCACTCAGAAATTACTCCTGGCGGTGCTGGAGAACCATATGGGATGCTGGGGATCAAATCCAGGTCAGCCACGTGCAAGGCAAATGCCCTACCCACTGGACAGTCTCTCTGGCCCCCTCGAGGAAGTCTTTCTTCCTACTTCTCTAATGGGTCTAGGTCAGGTCAGGATGTTTTGGCAACGCTTCCTGCTTCAGCTTAGAAAGCTGGAGAAAATGAATTTCCTATGAATTGGGAACATTGTCTGATAAAGAGTCTCCTACAGGGGCTCTCCTGAACCCCTGCCCTGAAGCGCAGGGAAACCCTTCACTTACGTATCGTGTCAAGAGAGCGCTCCATGGGGTGGAGAGATGGTAGAGCAGGAGATACTTGCCTTCTTGCTCAGTTGACCTGGGTTCAATTCCAAGCACCGTATTTGTTCCTCTGAGCAGCACCAGGAATGGTCTCTGAGCAGAGAAGCAGGGGTAAGCCCTGAGCATTGCTGGGTGTGGCCCTAAACAAAGAAGCAACCCCGGAAACCCAACACTCTTGGCATAGGATGAGGCCTCCCTGCTCATGATTTAAGAATATTTCAGAAGTGAGGATATTTACTAAAGAGAGACCCTTTGCCTGATCTAAGGACGCAGACGACAGCTGAAAGTAACTGGGCAAAGTTTCCACTTCATCAACTCCCTTCTTTGCCTTATTATGTTTTAAGTTTGACTAGATTCCTATGCTTACAAAAAGCCATCCAAAATACGAGTAAATTTAGAAACAAAACTCAGTGAGATGAAAGCGCTGGGAGGTACTGGGTCAGACTGCCCTGTACACCAGTTTAACTCTGACTGTTCACCTCAAACAAGTAAGACAAGCCGGCCATTTTGACAAGGGACAGTTTGAGGTCTGTCCCTTCCCACAGAGAACTTCAACACTTGCCTCTGAAACTATTGCATCTGTCTGAAAGGGAGGTGGGAGGAGCAATGATCCTTACTTCGATCAGAACCCCGGTTATTGCGAAAGTCCTTTCCCTTGTAACTGCCCGGTGTCCCGAGTCTCCTGCTACAGAGATGCCAGCTGCGCTTCTGGTTCTTCTGCTATGAGGACGCAGCAGAATCCACGCACAAAACTCAACAGGAGATGGGTTTGGGGGTGAAGTTGCTTATTAGTTTTACCTAACACTTTGGTGTCTCAACCGAGATACTTAAACCGTGTCTTTGAAACCAAGTATGAATTCTCTAAAATACAAATGTCGTGGCATTCAAAAGCTGTCAGTCTCGATGCTAAAGGAAAACAGGGAAGAGCTGGGTGCCTTCAGGAATCTGCATCTTTTCCAGCTCTACCGGCAGCTTTATCCCACCCGTAAGACGAATATGCATGTTAAGAGTCAGCAAGAAGAATGAACAACTCATTCTCAGCAAGATTGGAACTGAGGTTTCAATTCCTACATTCGTCTTCAAGCTACTTTCCTCTTGGTCTGTGAAAAAAACAGGCACCCCCTTGCTCCCTTGTAACTCCAAGGGAAGGAAAGAAAGGAGGACAGGACTTTTACCTACTGCCTGCTTCCTCTACTTTCTAATACTGTTAGTGACAATTCTGTTAAAATATTTCCACTGCTGAATCACAGAATGACCTAACTTAGCAGGAATGGAAGGGCGGAGGAGTGAAAGGGAGGAGACAAAACTGGCAGCCTTAAGATATACTTTGCTTAGCCACTGTATTTTAAATTGTCTTCCCTTGGTTGCCAACATTTTAAAAATTAGGTTTCAAATAAAAACTTAGGTTTCTCAGGATAGGAGCAGCACCTACCACCAGGTAGGTTGTTTGCCTCGCACACCCGGGCTCAATTCCTGGCATCCCGTTTGGTCCCCTAAGCACCATCAGGAATGATTCCTGGTTGCAGAGCAGAGAAATCCCTGAGCAGTGTCAAGTGACGCCCCAAAACAAAATAAAATCAAAAAGTAGATTTCTACTTCCTCCTGAAAAGTCAAGAGCCTCGAGGTTTCAGGTGCTTGCCTTGACAGAGCCGATCCTGGTACAGACTCAGGCACTACTGAGGTCCCCCAGCAGAGCTACAAGTAGCTCCTCACCACTGGACATGACCAAACACAGCTCCCCCGCTTCTCCCCCACACAAGGGCAGGAGGACTGCCAAGTCTGCACTCGTTTCTGCCCAATGCTTAGGTCAGAGTTAACTGACCCATCAGATAAGCTTTCTGTAGCTTGGCCCAACTCTGCTCAATACACCTCAGTCATTTATATTACCTACTTCGTTCCCTGAAGTCTCTGAGTTGGGAAGCCAGTCACAGGCTATTCCTTCACCCAAAAATGGAGGAAATGGGGGCGCTAGGACAGGAAACTCACCTGCCCCAGGCTGCAAGTCAGAGGCAAGGATGAAGAAAACTCTTTCTTGCTAATAGTTCACACTGCCTCTTAAAATACGGGATTTCTTGAACATTTTCCACTCTGACCTCGTCACCCAAGAAATATAACAGAAGTGAATACAGCCAGAAAAACACCTTGGATTCATTACACGGTTGATTTTGAATTAATTTCTGATCAGCAGTCATTCAGAAACCTTTTACTGTTGCCAAAATTTTTTTGGCTTTCACACTGTCACACAACCCCGTGTTTAAGAACAAGATTCTCAAGAACCAAAACACCCAACGGCATTTCTTCCACCAATTACTTGCATTTCATAAAAGGGATCTGTAATCTGTTCTGTTTAACATTTCCTTTATCCATCTAGTATTTTAGTTCTTTATAAAGTCATTCTTTCCTTTAAATATCATCTCTAACCCCAAAGAAATGAGTCAGGAATCAGACAAAATTCAAATACCAATTTCTATATAGTCCAACAGTCACAGGACCAGAAAAAGTAACTGAGCCCAACACCTGGTCACACAGGGGACACGAGGCCCCAAGAAGCAATATGTGAGGCCACAGAGCTTCCAGTCTTTGATCTTCTGCTCAGTGCTCTTTCCTCTCCCCCCTGACGCCTTTGCGCAGTCACTGAGGCTGCGGGGGACCACGGACCAGACTACTACACGTGGGAAGGAAAAAAAAAAAAACACCAAAGTACAGAAGTCCCTCATGTCTCAGACACGACCGATCTTGATTCTGCCAAGAATGAGGGCTGAGGATGCCTTCTGAACAGTCATCACACAGAGCTGGATTTGCACAGGAAGACAGGCTTTCTTTAGAACGGTATTTGGTGGGGAGCTGAATGTCTCAGGACTTGGTGGTCTTTGGAACACTGGCTGTTACATAAAGCCCCACACAGAGAGAAGCTGCTGTAACATCATAGCACCTTGGTTTCAACTTCAACAGAAAAAAAAAAGGGCAATGGTAAAAGCTTTAATAATAGACTGCATGTGTTTTTATAGGCAACCAATTAGCAGATTAATGAACCATTTAACTCTGTTTACTTAAAACCAATATTCAAGAAAGATGAACCTGAAATGCGTCCTCTTATCCTGACCAACATAACTAAGTACAAATGAAGTCAATGGTGAACCCCACCAGCATGCTGCGTTGTATGTTGTATGTCAATAAAAGAAGCCCACCCCCGCCCCAGCTGCCCCTGGCAAACATAGATAAATGATTGTGCACTGCGTGATGATACCATTAGGTGAGAACTTTGGTTCATGCAGTCGGCTGCCACAAAGTTGCACTCAAAACCCGCAGCCCCGGCACCCAAAGTCAGTCAGTGGTGGTAGCTTGTGGTGTCAGCCATGTTCCTTCCACAACACCAGGTGAATACTGTGGTCAGGCATGCTGGTGGCAAAGACCAATCCCGTGTCATTGTGCCCATCCAGTCCATTCAGCCAGGATGCTTCGCCTGCCAGGAAGCTGGAACCTCTCTTTGATTTCCTGTACTCTGGCAGAGGCCAGCGACTAATCAGGCTCTCTGTCCGCAAGTCCATGATGTACAGGTAGCGGTTGTCAAACAGCAGGGCAAAGACATCTCCAAAGCCAAGCAAGGCCAAGTTTGCTATCTCAGGAGTCTTGATGACCCTACAAAGATGAGCGTTAGGAAACATGAATCAGACATTTGCTTCTGTGAGGCTGGAACATAGTAGAGCCAAGAAGTCTCTTGTCTTACACACAGTCAACCTGGCAACACATAAGGTCCCCTGATCCCCACCAGGAGCGATCCCTATGCACAGAGCAGAAAGCCCTGAGCATCATTGGTTCTGGTCCAAAAACCAAAAAGGAAGGAGGGAGAATAAGGAGAGTAAGGGGGGGAGAGGGAGAGGGAGAGAAGAAGAGAGAGGGAAAGAGGGGGAGGGGGAGAGGGAGGGGGCAGAGAGGAAGAGGGAGAGAGAGAAATGTGTTTATGTTACAGTGATTTTCTGTGGAGAAATTTAAAACCAATACAAAATTTAAGCAAACGTAAAACAGTAAATTTTTTTAAAAAAGTTAAGGAGGAAAAAGACAAGGATACTGAGTCTATTTAAAGGGTAAGGAATACTTCACAATGATATATCATCACAGGCATTTAAGGGCAAAGGTGACCTTAGATGAATACTCATTCAAGTCTAAAATGCCCTTCTAGGCTGGAAAGGCTCTTACTGATCATCTCAACTAACAGTCTCTTTTCTATGAGCTGAAAGCTAAAATCCAACCAGAGTACAGTGAACACTCTGGATAGGGATTTACAGTTAGAGCTAGAAAGCAAAGCTCTACTTTTTGCAACATGTGAAAAGGTGCACTGATAGTTCCTCAGGACTGGCCTGGGGAACCTACACAGGCTAAAAGATGGAAACCACGGAGTCAAGTGCAACTCTTTCACTCTGGCAGCAAACACATAGGTGCCTCTCTAAACAAATGGCAGAGGCTGAAAATATTACGTTTCCCCAATGATTCCAAAACATTAACAGAAGAGTCACTAGAAGCTATTAGCAACTCCTGGGGAGGTTGGAGGACAGGCCTAATATTCTAAGGCTGGCTGCTGCCAAAACATCAACAGAGATATAAAATGTGGGGGTCTGAGCTAAAAGCACAAACAAAACAAAAATATCCTTAGTTTCTGTTGTCTGCACACTTAGGAAGGAAGGCAAAAGGCTGGCAAAAAAAAGTTAACATCATCTTTGGAGGCGCTGGAAAAAGAGCTATAAAACCAAGGATATACAAAATCTGCTGGCTGGCTCCTGGGAGAGGTGTGTCTAGCTTATGTTTTAGTAAAGTTAAAACTACCAACTAATGTACTACCAATGTGTCCAAGAGGTTCATGAGAATGGGCACGACCTGGAACCCAGGACAAATAAGAAACAGTTTAAGAATATGAGCTGTGAAGGAGAGAAAAACAACCAGCAGGGACAGAACCTATTCAGAACTGGTACTTGGCCATCTCTTTCAATAGTGAAAGATTCGGGTTGGAAGATGCGAGCTGAAAGTAGACTATAGACCAAACATGAAGGTCACTCAGTACCTCTATTGCAGGCTACAACACCCAAAAGGAGAGAGAACAAAAGGGAATGTCCTGCAGCAGAGGCAGGTTGGAGTGGTGGGAGATGAGGTGGGGGTGGTGAGAGGGATCCTGAGCTCATTGGTGAGGAGAATGGGCACTGGTGGAGGGATGGGTAAACGATCACTGTATGAGTGAAATGCAAACACAAAAGTTCATAGGTTTGTAACTGTACATCACAATGATTCACTAATAAAATTTTTTTAAAAAAAATAGTGAAAGATGGGGGAAAGGCTGACATCATGAACTCTAGGGGAGAACTCTAGAGCTCTGGAGGAAGTCAAAGGGAAAGAGCTGCAGAGAAGCAACTGCCAGTCCACGTCAGGGAGGGGATGACTGAGAGCCACCTGGCCCTCACACTCAACTTGTCCAAAAGCAAACTTATAAGCTGAACCTGTTTGCTTACTCATTCAGCCAACCGCTCAAGCTAGGAAACATAGCAACCACAAATCCTTCTCCTCCTGCAAACTAAATATCCAACCCTCCAGATCTACTGACTTGACCATCTACCTGTTCCTCTAGTTTATTCCCTATCTGAACTGGCATGACTCTAATTAAAGACATCTCCTGTCTGCACTACTGTGGACAGCTTCTTTATAATATCCCCGCATCTACTCTTGGCCCTCTTCCATTAGCTCTACATTCGAATCTGATCTTGTCAGGGCTAGAGCGATAGCACGGAGTCTGCCTTGCACGCGGCTGCCCCAGGATCAATCCTCAGTGCCCCCGTATGATCTCCCAAGCCCTGCTAGGAGTGATCCCTGAGCGCAGAGCCAGAAGTAAGTCCTGAGCACTGCCGGTGGTGAGGGCCAGAAACAAACAAAATCTGATCTTGTTACCCAGTCGCTTAAATATTTTAACCCTCCTTGGCTCTCCACTACACTCTTCTCTCCAGCTATGCACCAGCTCTGTCGGTCTCAGGGCCTAGGAAGAGAATAGCCTTTGAATCTACAAAGACCTTCGCCGCCCAATCACCCAGCACTTACTGGCCACAAGCCACTCAAAGCAGCTCGGTCTACAGCTCTTCCTTGAAGCCCTTCCCCTTAACCAAACCAGACAGGCTTTCTACCCCATACTATGCTGCTCTTCTCCTAGTCATTAAAAATGTCTGGGGCTGGGAGGACAGAGCTCCAAGCACTGCCAGGATCGAGCAATGGAAATGACCACTAGGCCCCTGGCACTGCTGAGGAAGCCCCCTAAACGTTGGTAAGTAGTTTCCACATATTTGTGTGGTGTGTGCGTACATTTGTGTGTGCGTGCGTGTCTGTGTGTGTGTGTGTGTATGTGTGTGTGAGAGAGAGAGAGAGCGAGAGAGCGAGAGAGAGAGAGAGAGAGAGAGAGAAAGGGAGAGAGAAGATATAACAAGTTTATTGGGAAATAAAGGGAAGTAAAAAGAGAGGCAAGGTAAGAAACGTGCTCAAGAGAGAACACAGACTTCACCAAATGGAGAAAGTCGGTACACATCTCATAGCTAAAGTAGGAAAGTCCACATCCCAAGAGGGGAGATGTGGGTGGCATGTGCTTGGGCACCACGTAGCTGCCAGCAGCACATGGGTGAGGGCAGTACATGTGCAATGAATTTGTTAAATATTTCTGCTGATTATCACAATGTCTAACAACAAGTAGGTGCTTGAGAAATACCTGACAAAATATAAAGCACCAGTGACATGAACATGGGCAAACAAAACTTCAGATGAGAGATTCAAAGGAAACCAAGAAAAACAGCAAAAAGTCTAGTAAGTCCCATGATGACTCATGCAAAGAAAAAAAGAATCAGAGGGGCTGGAGCAACAGCACAGCGGGTAGGGCATTTGCCTTGCATGCGACAGACCCGGGTTCAATTCCCAGCATCCCATATGGTCCCCTGAGCACCTCCAGGGGTAATTCCCAAGTGCAGAGCCAGGAGCAACCCCTGTGCATCGCTGGCTGTGACCCAAAAAAGCAAAAAAAAAAAAAAAATCTGAAACAGAAAATTGTGTGGCTTGGGGATAGGGGTTAAACCTGACGAGGACAAACTGACTCCAAACACAAACACAATGTACTATGGAACAGAATACAGGTCCTGACAGGCCTCCAGCCCTTTTTAACCCTGCTCAATACAGCTGTAAACACCAGTGCCTGTTCTGTGATCTGGGAATCCATCCTAGGTAACACTGCTGTTCCCAGTTAACCTGCTGACTTATTATATCACATCTTAGACTTACAGAGCAACAACATGTTGCCATAAGCACTTGGCTTCTTTTCAATGACTTCAAAGCTTAGTTCCTCTACCTGGTCCAAGTAACTGAGGATACAGGAAATGTACTAGGGTTTCAAAAAAGGTTGGTTTATTTGTCTTTGGGAGGGAAAAAATGTGGAAGACAAAATAGCCCTCTGTCAGAAAAAATATGAACATGGTTCTTCCTACTAACAAATATTTTTGCAGGCTTTTATTCACATATCCAAATATCAAAAATAAACAGTTTTCACCTGGGATGCTGGGGCTCTGTATGTCACTCTGAGTAAGAATGCCAGAAAGAAGGCCTGAAGAAAACAGTACAATGAGTAAGGCACAAGCCTCGCCATGGATGAGTCAGGTTGAATCCCCAGCACCCCATATGGTCCCTCGAGCTTGTCAGAAGTGATTCCTGAGCACAGCTGGATGTGGGAGGGAGGGAGGGAGGGAGGGAGGGAGGGAGGGAGGGAGGGAGGGAGGAAGGAAGGAAGGAAGGAAGGAAGGAAGGAAGGAAGGAAGGAAGGAAGGAAGGAAGGAAGGAGGGAGGGAGGGAGGGAGGGAGGGAGGGAGGGAACGCAGGAGGAAGGTAATCATGCTAAACCTATGGAGACTGAAAGCACTAGAAATATTATACCTCTATTCCACCTTGTCTTTACACCCCTCATCTTAATTCAAAACAATACTAAACTATGAAAGACATGATTTTCCCATGTTGATTATCTAAATTTTTACCTATTGAGTTGTTTGAAAAGTTCCTTCTCTATAGCTTTCTGGTACCTTGAGCTTATGCCTGCTGAATGATCTAGTCATGGATAAAGGACGGATGGATAGATGCATGCATTCATGAATGCAACTAGTGTGGGTTCTGGGATACTGAACAAGACTCTTTCTCCTTTCATTGCTTCATTTCACCCAGCTATAAAATGAAGCATTTAGGGCCAGGGATGTGGCTCAGTGACATAAAGTACATGACTTGCATGCATGAGGCCTGGGTTCAATCACTGGCACCGTTAGGGACTGACTGAAGAGTTTAGACTAGTGTTTTCTAGGTCTGTTCTGATTCTTTCAACTAAAGTGTCCATCATTTCAAGAAATGATTCTGACAGCTCAGAAAGAACACAAAAATTCACTGCAAATTTACACTTATAAGTGTGAGAAACAGGACCATCAAAGCCCATTGTTCCAGATCAGATCCCACACTAGTTGCCCTCATATAGTCATGCACAAAAACAGTGATGAGAACGTTCAATTTTCTGTAATATGCAAGTCAGCATTTCCAGAACCATGCCATGGGACACTGATTCTGTTCACGTTAATAGGTATTCCTTAAAAAAAGGTTACAGGGCTGGAGTGATAGCACAGCGGGTAGGGCGTTTGCCTTGCACGCGGCCAATCCAGGTTCGATTCCCAGCATCCCATATAGTTCCCCGAGCACTGCCAGGAGTAATTCCTGAGTGCACAAGCCAGGAGTAACCCCTATGCATCGCCGGGTGTGACCCAAAAGGGAAAAAAAAAAAAAAGGTTACAGAAAAAGACTAAGAAAATTATTAAATCCAAACAGGTTTTCCCGAGGCTGGAGCAATAGCACAGCGGGTAGAGTGTTTGCCTTGCACGCAGCCGACACAGGTTCGATTCCCAGCACCCCTTATGGTCCTCAAGCACCGCCAGGAGTTAATTCCTGAATGCATGAGCTAGGAGTAACCCCTGTTCATCGCCAGGTGTGGCCCAAAAAGGAAAAAAAAAATTAAATTAAAAATTTTTTGAAAAGACCTACAAACAGATTTTCCCATGGAGGGCATCTCAGAGCTATTAGCAATAAACATCTGCCAGAACCTGTGCTAGGTGTAAGGCATAACATTTAATATTAACTTTACAAGGGAGAAAAATTAAAGCATAGAGAAGAAACTCATAAAATTATATGGGCTGCCTGGGGCGGAAGAGTTAGTTCAGCAGGTAATGAGCTTGCCTTGCACGTGCCTGACCTGGATTTGAACCCCAGCATCTCATATGGTCCCCCAAGCAACAACAGGAATAATTCCCCAGTGCAGAGCTGGCAGTTAACCCCTAAGCATTGCTGGGTGTGCCCACCAGCCCTGCCACCTTCACCCCCCCCCAAAAAAAAAATTACACAGGATGAAAAGATAGTACAGTGAGTAGGGCACGTGTACATTCAACCAACCCAGGTTCACTCCCTGGAACTGATCCATATGGTTCCCTGAGCACTGACAGCTGTGATCCCTGAGCATAGAGCCAGGAGTATGTCCTCTAGGGACTGACAGTGTGACCCAAAAGCCAAAAAAAAAGAAACACAAAATTTTGCAACTCATGAGAGCACAGGGACTGAAACCAAGGGTTCCCACCACAGTAGGTTCTCTTAACACATGACAGTGGCTCCACCAGCCTCAGATGTGCTAACAAACATTCTTAGCCTCTAAGACATTTACAGTATATGCGCAATGAATGACAAATTATTTGTTCCTGGACTTTCTCTTTTCAATTAATTCTGAGAGCAAGCCTGCACATTAATTGTTCCCAAAAGTACCAACCTTTCTACCATCAATAGAAAGTCACTCAATCCCTCAACAAAGAATTCCAGCTGACAAGAAAGTACACATAAAACACCGAGGACATGTGAACAGTCTTTCCATCTAAGGCCCTAAATGTCCAGAAAAGCCACTTAAATCCTGAAAGGGAAAGTGACTCAGTAACGGACCAGAACCCAGATCTACTATTAGATAACTTCTACATTTACTACCTCTGAAACGGTTTTCCTGTGAGATTTGCAGCATGTATAATTCAGTTTATAACTGAAGTCATAAGCATTTCTGAAAGCAAATTACTTACTGGCTTATCCACATACTTAGTCTTGTCTATTAAACGACAACAGACTTAAAAGGTAACTGTTCAAGGAAAAATACCTGAGAATATCATAACTGGCAAAGTCCCACTGGTAGAGACCCAGTGCTGAACTACAGACGATGTATTTGCCGTCAAAATGAAGTCTCGGCTGCAGGCAGATACTCCGATCCTCAGACACTGACAGTGTCTTCAAGCACTTGCAGTTGATTTCTCTCCCAATTGGCCAAATCTAGCATGAACAAAAAATTAGGAAAGGTGACAGATCACATCACTATGAAAACCTTGTTCTTACATGGTCTGGTTTATTATTTATTTATTTGTTTGTTTGTTTATTTATTTTGCTTTTTGGGTCACATCTGGCGATGCACAGGGGTTACTCCTGGCTCATGCACTCAGGAATTACCCTTGGCAATGCTCAGGGGACCATATGGGATGCTGGGATTGGAACACGGGTTGGCTGCGTGCAAGGCAAACGCCCAGCCCCTTACACGGTCTGGTTTACTTTTGCTGAAATCCCATACAAAGTGATGGTAACTGGAAAAACCCTGGGCTTTGTGTTATGAAATCCTGAGTAAACTCTTGACCTTCTAAAACCTCAGTTACCAGCTCATCCAAGGAGTCCCCAGAAGGGGCTGGAACCCCAGCAGCTGAAAACATCCAGAACCCAATCACTGCCATGCTGATAGCCAATCTCCACACACTCGGGAGGACGCTCACGCATGAGAATGAATCTGCTGAAAAACCCAGGTATGTGGAATTTGTGACCGATATCTCAAGCACTCACAAAGTCTCGAATGGGTAACCTTCCCCCATCTTCCTGTTCTTCTGAGTCTGGCAGACACACCCATGAACTGCCTCTATCGCCATATAAGCTCATTAACAGCCATGACCCAGAAACTCACAAATAAATCTCGAAACAGAGCCACAAGCTGCAAAGATGCCTCCAGCCCCAAACTCACCATCCAGTTGAAAATTTAACACCAGCTCTATTGCTCTATTTAAAATTTTAGGATTTCTGGACTGTGTGGCCACAAATTCTCTAAGACACTGATGTACCAAGAGTTGGCACACCATGTTTGATGGGGTATAAAGTAAAAGGCAACCAATCTTGATATATAAGCATACAAGGCTCAACCTGTAACAAAATGTTAGTAATCTTTTGGATAATTTTTAGCATTTTATTCATAAGAAGCAATACAAAATAAGTTAGGATCTGCCTCTGAGGCAGGCTTGAGTGGTGGTGGGAAAATTTGGAATAATGGTGGTGGGAAGGTGTTAATGGTGATGGGATTGGTGTTGGAATTTTGAATGCAATAAATTATTGTGAACTCAATGGAAAACTATGCAGCTGTTAGGAGAGATGAAGTCATAAAATTTGCTTATAAATGGATAGACATGGAAAGTATCATGCTAAGTGAAATGAGTCAAAAAGAGAAGGACAGACACAGAAGGACTGCACTCATTTGTGGAGTATAGAATAGCATCACATGAGGCTGACACCCAAGGACAGTAGATACAAGGGCCAGCAGTATTGCCCCATAGCTGGAAGACTGCTTCATGAGTGAAGGGGAGAAGGCAGATGGAATAGAGAAGGGATCACTAAGAAAATGATGGCTGGAGGAACCAGTCGGGATGGGAGATGCATGCCAAAAGTAGATAACGGAACAAACATGATGACCTCTCAGTGTCTGTGTTGCAAGCCATGATGCCCAAAAGCAGAGAGAGATTATGCGGAATATTGTCTGCCATGGATGCAGGGGGAGGGTGGGAAAGGAAGGTATACTCGGGATATCGGTGGTGGGGAATGTGCACTGGTGGAGGGATGGGTGTTTGATCATTATGAGATTGTAACCCAAACATGAAAGCTTGTAACTCTCTCATGGTGATTCAATAAAATAAAATAAAAAATTAAAAAATAAATCATTGTGTTGGGGCTGGAGCAATAGCACAGTGCGTAGGGTGTTTGCCTTGCACGCAGCCGACCCAGGTTCGATTCCCAGCATCCCATATGGTCCCCTGAGCACCGCCAGGAATAATTCCTGAGTGCATGAGCCAGGAGTAACCCCTGTGCATCACCAGGTGTGACCCAAAAAGAAAAAAAAAAAAAAAAAAAAAATCATTGTGAACAACTTGATAAAAATTAAAAATAAATAAAAGCTCAGTTACTGATGACAACAATGTCAACACAGGAAATAGTTCAAGCTGAGAATGTGGATAAGTGGTAGAATGCACACCTCAAATGTGAGGGAAGGAGAGAAGAAAAAAAAGTTGAGAGAGAGAGAAGAGGCGAGGAGAGGGGAGGGAAGGGGAGGAGGGAAGCAAGGGAGAGAAAGGGGTGGATACCAGTATGTGGGTAAGAGGTGCTAGGGGAGGGTTCAGTGGCTAAATGCAGGAGCCTGTGAGTCTGATTCCTGGAGCCAACACATGCACTGCGGATGGCCCTGGAAGCACTGCTGTCCAAGATCCCTGGCACCCTAAGTGATTTCTGGGCACACCGAAGAGAAGTGGGCATGAGCGCCACAGCTCCAGGGTGAGACTCTGCTCCACACCTTGGCCAAGTATGTGAGCACTGAAAGTTGATGTGCAGTGTTGTCCCCCCTCCCAACGTAACAATGCAACTTCATATGGGAGCACAACCAAGCTTGTGCTCAATTCCTGGTCACAAAAACATCAAGAGAAGGAGCGAGGCCTAGGGGAGAACATAAGCAACAGAACTCTGTAAACTTACTGGAAGTTCACTTTAAAGTGTTATTGTTTTTGTTTGAAAGGAGCAGTTTGGAGATTTGGAGAGGGCAGGGCGGCGGGGGGTCGGGAGGGTGTTCTCATGCTTTTGCCAAAGGAAGGCTGAGCCCAGCTCCTCTAGGCCAGATGGAAAGTGCAGGGGCCAGGCTGGGGGTCTCAGCTGAGATCCCTCTGGGCTCGCAGGAAGGTGCTCCTTTTTTACTGGAAGCTTTCTTTCTACCACCAGGCCCCCATCACCGGTGCACAGGACCTCTTGCCCATGTGAACTGTTCTGGTGTATGTGGGCTCTTCCAGCCTTAGAACCTTCCTGCCCTGCCTTCTGAATCTGCATCTTTGCTGGTCTTTAGCCTCCAAATTCCCTGCGTAAAGGTCAAATCTACGAAAGGAAAGTGTGGTCAGGAGGCACGCAGCCAGGTGATATAAGCCACAGGCGTTGACTCCTGCTGTGAGTGGACTTGATGCCAAGACCAACATTGCAGACCAACCCAGGCCCTCCAGCCACATTAGATCACAAAACAGGTCTCACCCACTTGCAGACACATCAAACTAACTTTCTGGTTCATTCTAAGATTTAAGGCTTTGCTACTACACTGATACCTCGAATTTGAATCTTTGGTTTCTGAGTAAGGCAGGTTGGCATTCTTGAGGCGTCTACTCTATATGCCACTGCTCTCCAGTCTCCTATGGAAACCAGACGCCTGGACCACCAGACCAAACACTGGGGAAGCCCTGTGCCCACTCAGAAGCTCCTGCGTGGAATTCCCTTCTCCCTCTCTCTGACCCAGGAAGGCGAATGGGGATATAAAGGCTGTGTTCAGAGACTGGCCTCAAAATGGGGCTGGGAGAAGAAGACCTGTTTCTCTGGTGGCCTGCGAAAGCCTCATCTGCTGTCACCAGAGAGGGACAATGCAGACAGCCATAGTGCTCAACTTGAAGTCACTTGCCCTAAAACATTTAAAACATTTCAGGTTTTGTCCTATTGACAGTACTACCACAGACAGGCATATTTACCACTATATAAATATGTAAATATCCACCCCCCTCCCCCTGCCAACTACCCTCAAGCAGGCCTAGATCAGAATCCTCTGGGTTAAGGACAGTGGGGGGACACTGGTTCTGCTCCCTAAATCTGTGTTCGTGGTCAGTCTCCTCTGCCCCCATGTTAACTAAGCTCAGTGCTTGATTAGCAATATAACTCCAGGTGAAGGCAAGCTTTCCTCGAAAACGGAGAAAGATTGCAGTCCCTTCACCAGGGAATATGGGCGGTTTAGTGGGCAGCCCCTGCCCAGGCCAGCGGGACTGTCTGCAGCCATCCTAATGGACAGATAGAGCTCCCACTGGCGGCAGAGGCACCAGGCACCATCAGACAGGTTCTGATGTCCACTAGGTTTACACTGTTAAGGCTGGTCACATGTCATGATTTCTTATGGTCTTTTTTCTTAAAAAAAAATTTCTATTTATGGCTGGAGAGAGAAAGTACAATGGGCATTCAGCTGATCCAGGTTAGATCTCCAGCACCCCACATGGACCCTAGCACCTCCAAAAGTGATTCCTTAGTACAGAGCCAGATGTAAACCCTGAGCACCGCCAGGTGTGGTCAAAAAACAAAACAAAACTAAAAAGAGAAAAGATTTCTATTTACAGTAAATAGTTACTGAGTAATACACATATATGTATATATAGAGACAAATAAATAGATATATACACATACACACAGTGATTTCTGGAGTGTTTGTTAGTATTTCTGAAGTGTTGGTTACTTGGTTTGTTATTCAGTACCCCCACAACGTGCATGGAGAAATATTCTGTAACTATTGGTATTTTAAAGTAAACAGTCAAATATTAAATACTGTATTCATTAAATAAAAATAAGCCGAATTTTAAATTTTCAGTTATAAAGTTCCAGAATGGATGTTATAAATTCTCTGCACTGGGTTAAGACAGTTTAGACTGAGACACTCCTATATCCCTTGAAAAGGTTTTCCCTTTGCCAAACCATTTAAATTTCTACTATCTGTCGGCTTTTCTTTGAGGGTAAGACCTTACCTTGATCTCATATTTGTCTGCGCTTAGAAGGATATAGTCACCGGGGCTGTGCAGGAGAGACTTGACCTTGCACTTCTGCAAAACCACCTAGAAACATAAAAATATAAACATCCGCATTACAGAACAACTTTTTTAATGTTGTTCCTATATTGTCCTTTTCTCCTTTTTTCATAAGTTATTTTTAAACTAAGAACTGGGGCGGGCGGGGGTGGGGAGGACAGAGGACTTAAGCAGAGCTCAGGGGCAGGTCAGAGGTTCATAGGTTGCTGCTCAGTCTCTGCATTCCTGGGGATAACCCAGGTCACCCCCTAGAGCCCAGGAGCCTCCATGGCCACACCTGGCAATGCTCAGGGAAGCAGGCAGTCACAGAAGAGCTAGGGATCAGGCAAGGGTCAGCTGCAAGCCAGGCTTGTGCCTAAACTCTGTACCATCTCTCTGACCATGCCTTTTTTCCTTTTTAAAATAAGGGTTTAAAAATGATATGAGGGGCTGAAGCGATAACACAGTGGGTAGGGCATTTGCCTTGCATGCGGCTGACCCAAGTTGGATTCCCAGCAACCCATATGGTCCTCCAGCACCACCAGGAGTAGTTCCTGAGTGCATGAGCCAGGAGTAACAGGAGTAACCCCTGTTCATCACCGGGTGTGACCCAAAAAAATTAAAATAAAAAAATAAAAAATGATATGGTCCACTAGACCTTCTAGACTATGACAGAGTTAACCTCTCTTACATGTTTTTCTAAATTCAGATTCTCTAAATATTTAATCAGTAGAATCTACAAGTGTCAAATGTTGACATTTAATCCTAGTTTCAGTGGGAAGCAAACACTGAATTTTTTATTTTTAAAATTATGTGACTTTATAGAAAGACATGAAAATCAGAAAAAAAAAGGCCCAAAGACTTAGTAATATATGCAACTGAGTAATTACTCAGCATAAAGTGTTAGGCAGGAATGAATCCAAAGCTGCAGATACTCTGATTTTTCAAAAGTATGTACATAGGTCATACAGGGTAAATTCTGGAACCAAAATCCACTAAATTTTGATTCTGCAACCTTGGGAAAACTATCTTTGTTTCTGTTTCCTTATCCTGATTATAGGGAATGAGGTACCTATTAGCTTATATAACTACTGAAAGACTGAAACAGAGCAATGCAAACAGTAATGTAACAAACTAACATTCTATTAGCACTTGAGATAACCTGTAAACACATAAGTTTCAGTTAGTTTTACAGTAAACCCATATAAACTGAATGGAGAGGTCAGGCTCCTTTTTTGCCAAGCTAAGCCAGGACTGCAGATTCAACCAAATCTGACAGACCCACCACGAAGTGTCTGGTATATTTCAGAACACTGTCTTATCATTTCATATTCACAGGAACATTTAGCAGATGAATCTCAGGCTCTGATGGCTGAGTAATGTGTCCATGATATGACAGTGTACTGCCCTCAAGGCCACTGCCACTGTTTTTTTTTGTTTTTGTTTTTGTTTTCTTTTTGGGTCACACCCGGTGATGCACAGGGGCTGCTCCTGGCTCTGCACTCAGGAATTACCCCTGGCGGTGCTCAGGGGACCATATGGGATGCTGGGAATCGAACCCGGGGGGTCGGCCGTGTGCAAGGAAAACGCCCTACCCGCTGTGCTATTGCTCCAGCCCCCATGGCCACTGTTTTTTAACACGAACTCATTTTACATAACTTTTCCACTTAAATACTCAGTGCATCCAATAAAGAATTAAAAAAAAAAAAACCCTTTTATTGTGGCAAAATACACAGAATATAAGATGTACTATCTTGGGGATTGCACAGCAGGTAGGTAGGATACTTGCCTAATATGTGGCCAACCAAAGTTTGATCCCTAGAGCCCATATAGACACCCCCGCTCTCGCCCTGAGCCTGCTGGGAGTGATCCCCGGAGCACAAAGCCAGAGGTATGCCCAGAGCACTCCCAAGTGTAACCCAAAACCAAACAAAATTTTTAAGACACTATCTTAATAAATTTAAAGTATATTTTAGCAGTATCATTGTTCTCTCACAACCTGCTTTTGTCATTAGTTAGGGGATAAGGCACACACCTGGCAGTGCAAAGGGGTCCATGTGCAGTGCTGGGGATCAAACCAGAGTGGTGACTAAAGTGGCTGCATATAAAACAAGCTCCTTCAGCCCTCTATCTATGCAACCCTCACCAACTGTTTTATCTGCCTATTTCAGGAAAAAACAATCAACCACACAATCGAAAACCCCTCAGCCATTTCTAAGTCTTCCTGTTTCCCAAGATCACTAATTGCAATTGGTTTTACCTTAAGAATATGTCCTTCATGTGTGCCCTTCAGTTTCTCTATTGTTCTCTCAGTGTAAGCCAAGGACACCTTTTCCTGACAACTGCCGCATGGCCGACTGCCTTCCCTATATGCATGTGTTCCAGTGCAAGCTGCCTGCCATTATTCTTAGAGGATAACTCAGCAATTACTTTCTAAATACACTTCACACCAGATCTTCACTTAGAACTTGTCTATTAATGCCACTGTCAATTGGGGCAGGAATGATAGTGCAGCGTTGAGGGTGTTGCTATGCAAGCAGCCAACCGGGAACAACCCAAACACCCCATATCGTCCCTCAAGCCCACAGGCGTGATGTCTAAGCACAGAGCCAAGAGTGAGCCCTGAGCATCATTTGGGTAATACCCTCTCCCTCCTTAAGGCAAAAAAGAAAAAAAAATGCCACAGTAAATTCTGGGCCAGAAAAATAGTACAGGGATTAAGACACTAAACTTGCATATAGCCAATCCCAGTTCAATCTCCGGCACCATATAAGGTCCCCAAAGCACCGCCAGGAATGATCCCTGAACACTAAACCAGGAGTAAGCCCTAAACATATATTGGGGAGCTCCGCCGAGATTCGACCCAGGTGGCCATGCTTTTGCAAGGATGCTTTTTGCAGCTGAATTACCAAGACCCAGAAGCTAGCCTGGTCCCAGCAAGTGCTTGCAGCCATGTCTCTAGACTGTGAACTAAGCCTTTGCCCCATGCTGCCCCAGGAAGGGAAATGATGCAATTTCCATGGACTTAATTACTAAAATACAGAAATCCTAAACCATGTGGCCGCTACTGCAGCCACGCAACTTCACATCTCTTCATTCTCATCAATGGAAAACTAATTATCAAATGCTTGTCAGTAGGACTGTATTTTTGGGGGGTAAACTCCAACAACAATAGTGAGTTGTGTGTTGAAGTATGGAATGTAATCAAGGTAAAGAGAAAACGAAGTGAAATTTATCAGTTATGCAGGCGGGGGTGGGGGGGTGGGAGGTATACTGGGGTTTTTCGGTGGTGGAATATGGGCACTGGTGAAAGGATGGGTGTTTGAGCATTGTATAACTGAGACATAAGCCTGAGAACTTTGTAACTTTCCACATGTTGATTCAATAAAATTAAATAAATAAATAAACAAATAAACAAACAAACATATATTGGATGTGGCCCAAAAACCAACACAAAGTTGAATAAATTTATCAACTGTTCAACACAAATTTTCCCATTGCTTCCTTTCCATTTCCGATACCCCTACCTACAATCCATAGAGCTTTTTAAAAGAGCACAGAACAGCTATTTCTCCCTCATCTCCACTGGTTTTCTTCTAGAACATCAACTGTTCTAAAATTCCTTCTTTTCCCACAGCCTTTATATACATCATATCCTCAAAAACTCAACTCTTTAAAATAGATACTTCCAATTTATTCTCACATGTTGTCCTTTCTCAAAAGCTTTCCCTGAAAAAATATCAGTATCTTTTGAAGACTTTCTCAGAGAACAATGTAGTCATCCTCCCTAGCACTTACCACAATTTGCAATTACTTGTGAAACTACTATTTAGTAACTGTTTCTCCTACTAGGACTAGAGCAATAGCAAGGCCGTGGCCAACCCTGGTTTGATTCCTCCGTCCCTCTCGGAGAGCCCCACGTATCCTGCCCACATAGCAGAGCCTGGCAAGCTACCCATGGCGTATTCGATATGCCAAAAACAGTAACAACAAGTCTCACAATGAACACGTTACTGGTTCCCGCTTGAGCAAATCAGTGAACACGGAACGACAGTGCTACAGTGCTTCTCCTACTAGACTAATATTCAGAAGGGTAAAGGCTTGGTTCTGTTAGGTTCTCTCTTATTACCCTCAGCCACTGGCAGAATACTGTGGTTAGGTTTTGAAAAGTGTTTCTGAGGAC
Source organism: Sorex araneus (assembly GCF_027595985.1). Taxonomy (NCBI): domain Eukaryota; kingdom Metazoa; phylum Chordata; class Mammalia; order Eulipotyphla; family Soricidae; genus Sorex; species Sorex araneus. The sequence continues at coordinate 13,252,755 of NC_073302.1, read as the reverse complement.
TTGGGAGGTCCCCTAAGTGATATATAGCATCTGCGAAACCATGCATGAGTTCAATCCCTAGCATTGCATGGCCCTCAAACAGCACTGGGAGTGCCCCAATTTAAGCAAAAAAGAGGTGGCAGGAGAGATAGATAGAAGGTAAGGTGCTTACCTTACACATGGCCAACCGATTCAATCCCTAGCACCCTATATAGCCCTGAGCTCCACCAGGAATGATACCTGAGCACAGAGCCAGGAGTAAGCCCTTAGCACAGCCTGAACTGTGGCCAAAAGGAAAAATAAAAATACTTCTGCAAGGCCTTTCCATTATTAATACTGGATTTGATCCTTACAACAATCAAAAAGGCAACACACTGCCTGGAGCACTGGAAAGACGCAGGCAGCAGTAGGATCCTCAGGTGCAACTAAGGGCACTTTCTGTTTAATCATTTAAAGAAGCTAGACTCCAAAGGCTAGAAAAATAGTTTGGGAGTTAAGGCCTTGCTTGCATGAGGCCAACCCTGGTTCAATCCTCAAAACCATGAACAGTCCTCTGAGCACTGCCAGGAAACAAGCCCTGAGCCCAGAGCTACATGGAGTAGCCTGAGTACCCCCGGGTACAGTTCCCACACCCTCTCCACTAAGAAAGGTAAGATGAATAGTACTGAGTGACTTTTCCTATAGTGGTACCAAGTCATTTTTTTTTCCTTAAAGGGGATGGTAGGCCATGTAAGTCTGGGAACCTCTGCTTTAGTGCATAACACTCACAGAAATAGATATCCTCTGAATGGTTGGCATGTGGGTAACCTATTTTTGCTTCCATTACACAACAAACACATTGTGAGCACCTTTCCCTGTCCATTAGCCACTCATTGTTTAACTACAGTGATTCCAAGTATCACTGCCTGTAGGATAACATGGGGTTTGTCCTTTTAGCCTTGCTGCAGGGAACTTAGTTTACCTTAAAGCAATGGCCTTTTTGTATAGACACAGGAAGACAGTTAATAATATGCTTTGCAACTTGGGAGCTGATTGACTCCAGTAATATTTACTCCCGGGCATCTGCTTTCTCAACTCAGTTGCCCTTAGTTCCTAGCACCCCAAAAGCAGGGTCCCAATGAGGGACGGAATGGACCCAGGGCAAACTGTGAGCTACCCTGGCATCGATATGGGCCAGGCCAAAGTGCCACAATACTCAACTATACATTGAGAGCATGGTCATAGACAAATGCTGTCATGAACCAAAAGTAACAACGAGACTAGGACCCTGCTGGGGCTAGGAAGACTAACCTGGCCTGAGGACTGTGGTCTGGAATACATAGTGAATGTCCTCAGGAAGAACCAAACTTTAAGTCTGATATATCTCTTACTGTGCTCATACAGAATGACATTGCTAGAAATATTTGAAGTAGATTTACTATGACTATTTAAACAGATTACTAGCTGAGGAAGGAAGAAAGGGACACACCCTGACACACCCTTGTTTGGCCCCCACCCTTGAATGGATCTCCTAGTAATCTCCTTAGATGAGGTTTTGTTATCTCCTCAAGAAATGGTCTTACCCTTCTTTGTTGATTTGTTAATGCTAAACCCACCTTTGTGTTACTGCCCTATGTAATTTGCTATATAAACTAAGACTGTGGGGTAGATGGGGGGGGCACACTGACGGGAGACAGAAGAAGACAGAAGAGACAGAGGAGACACACGAGAGGACACGGGAGAAGAACAGAGAAGACACAGAAGCAGAGACAGAGAGAGGTCGGAAGAGACCAAAGGAGAGACTACAGAGACAGACAGATTGACAGAAGAGAGCACAGCAGCACACACAGAAGCAGAGCACAAGGAGGAGCCGTCCCAATTCAGTCCTTACACAGCAGCTCAAGAACACTGAATGCAAGTGGCGCATGCAAGAGAGAACTTCCCCTAAGTGCCCGGGGACAACAGAACAACACAACACACATCATTGCGTCTCCCCCTCCCGCACTTGCGCACGCCGCCTTTGTGATTTTTTTACAACTGCCAAGCTAGTCACTGCTGTATACCAGTACACTTTTATGGCTGCATATATTCCTCCCACTTACAAAGCATCTACCACCCTCCACACACCCCCAGCTCTTCCAGACTGCCACCCCCTCCAAAGGCAGATGTCACCAAGATTTCTTCTGGACGTTTACCTACCTTGGTGACCCACTCCGTGTGCCCGGTGAGTGTGTTCAGGCATGTCCCGGCAGATAAAGCCCACACTTTCACAGTGAAGTCTGCAGAGCCACTGACCAAGATATCCAGTTCATCATTGTAGTCAACGCTAAACACTGGTGCATATAACATACACAAAGTTAAAAATACGTCTCTGAGAAAGTATCTTAAAGAGATCAAAAACATTTATTCACTATATGTATGCCAAATTACATTAAGTTGGCAACCACAATTACCATAAACAGCTAGCAATTTTATTATAAACATCCATTTCAACAGAACTGTTATTATTGCAGCTTATTATTCAAAGGCTGGAAAGCCTCTGGAGGAGCAAGAGCGCCTATCTGTGCTAACTTCAAAGTCAGAGACAAAACCTGTGCTGGAGACAATGGCAGCTCCCGGCCTGATGCCTCACAAATCTTTCCAAGCTTAAACAGGGAAAACAAAACACTAACTAGGTGACACTGTTTATTGAAGTGAGACCAAAAATTAAAATCAAGAGTCTAAGCTGCTAAACATTGCCCGGGGGCAGAGAAAGCCAATGTAAGGTGGAACAAAAACAAGGACCTCGGCCATTCCCTCCAGCGTCTAAATTTCTTCACAACTGTACCAGCAGCACTCAAAATGGTGCCAGAGTTTATCAAGTACTCAATTTTTTTTTTAGGCCACACCCAGTGGTGCTCAGGGCTTACTCCTGCCTTTGTACACTGGGATCACTCCTACCAATGTTGGGGGACCACATGGGGTGCCAGGATTGAACCCAGATAGGCTGTGAGGCTGTGTGCAAGGCAAGTGCCCTGTCCACTGTATTGTCACTCTGGTCCCTCAAATATTTTTTTTTTTAATGTCAAACTTTTAAAGAACACTGGGAAATCAGAGATGAACTCACTGGTCTTTTCTCTAAGTGAGGGGAGAGACAGAAGTTAAAAAAAAAAAAGTTTTTTCTTTTAATTACTTCTTGTTAAGAGAAATACCTGTAAAAACGATTAACTCTGCCCAAGAGTATCAGGAAGGATATCAGAAAAAAAGATAACAATGGAATGAAGGACATTTACAGCTTATCAAGTAAAGAAAGAATATTGCAGGCAGATGGAACTAAGAGCGAAGGCATGAAGTGAGAAAAAGCCACAGCAATATCGAGGGAACAGGAGAAACTGTTTTAATGCAGGGCCCTCAGAGTTCATCAGGTATAAAATCACCTGAAGTCATGTGTATCTCAATGGAATACTAATCAGTTTAACACATGGATTCCATTGTAAGTAATTTATCTTCAAATATTAACTTCTACAAGTGATAATAGCAAACTTAAGAAAAATTTTATAGAATGATCAAAGTAATGGAAAAAAAACAACTGTGGCAACAAAACAACTACGTTTACTTCAAAGAATTATTACTGAGCAAGAAACTCAGAACTGAAGGGTAAATAAGACAGGCAAGATCTCTCCTTTTGGAGTTTTCACGTGGTAGGGAGATAAATTATCATACTTATTTATGTGTGATGGGTGTTATGACAATATACGTTACTGGAAAACCTACAGTAGAGATACTCAACCTATACTCTACAAGGACTGCCCATAAAACATGATGCCTGAGAGCACAGACTGAAACCTCAGAGGCAAGAGAGAAAGAGAAAATTTCCCACTTCAAAAGAGGCTTGAAAATAGCTCAAGTCTCAAGTTTATAATCAAATGACTGTTTCTGGTACACAAATGCTGCTATAAAACTATGAGGAAATATTCAGTTACCTGCTTCTTTTGCATCTCTAGGTAGTAGCTCATTTTAATCAATATTCAACCAAGCTTCAAACTGATGCAATCTGTATAGATATCACATAATCTAGGAACCACTGTCACTCCAAAAATATTTTCAGCCCTAATTCTGCAAATAAAGTGGACTGAATTTATAGCATAGAACTTTGGGAGACATGGAATGTGATAAAAGCTAAGGAAACAAACTGCCCAATAGGATACAAATAAAACAGAGAGAGAGAACTACCTCCCTCCAGCCTAAGGATACAAGGAAACATAGAAGAGTTTCCAAATAGGTCAGTCAGAGGGAAAATTCCAAAATAAGAATAGCTTGAACAAAGGGGAAAAAAGCTACAGTGACAGAAACAGGGGTTAGGGGCATTGAGAGATTAACAAACAAAACAAAAGAGGAATCATATTTTGGCTCCTGGTTTTAAGGAAAGAGATTCAAGTAACTGTAGAAACCCATGAAAAAGAGCAACCCACCCGCCCCCGTGTGCCCCCGGAAGTGCTGGGTCCTGGCTCCGGAACTCCATTCCCAGCAGGCCACAGTGTTGTCAAAGGAGCCCGTCACAAGCTTCTGCTCATCAAACTTCACAGCCGCACACGTGTGGGTCTGGATGCCATAAACACACTGCCCTGTGCTCACATCCCACAGTTTTGCAGACAAGTCATCTGACCCTTCAAGAGAAAAGAAAGGTTAATGAGAAAACAAACATTAAAGCCTTACCAATTCATAACACAAAATGAAAAACGAAACTCTGACAGAAAACCAGAGGGAAAGGCATTTAACAGAGGTGAGCAAAAAACTGAACTATAAAGCAAAAATCAGTTATCTCATTAGGTTAAACTGTACATTATGAAGTTGAAATATTTATCTGCAGAATAAGATCTTAGCCCTCCAGGCTTCTGTGAGGCATCTATTTCCGTCTACTAACTGAATAAACATTCATTTGAAAGACATGCCTCCTTAAGACAGGCAATTTTCGCTCTCCTTGGAGGCCTGTACCATTCTGTTTCTTTACCTCTCCTCACTTCCTTCTCTAAGAGGACTCCTCAAAGGTTCAGTCTGGGTTCTATTCTTTTCTCTTCATTTTTCTTAAGCACTGAAACTCTCCAAAGCTCTGACCCTGTACATCCAAATACTTGTGGAATCTCCCCTTTAAACATCCAATTTAAACAACCAATGAACTGCAATAATGAGATCCCGAAGACCAAACCTGAATCAGCCCCATGCAAGGCCAGGGCCCTACAGAGAGCATCTGTGTCACAAACATTCTGCTTTAGAATTGGCATGCTCATGCTGATCATACAAATGAAATGGGTATGAACAGCTGATTACTGTCTCTAGCATATTTAATAGGTATTTTAAACTAGAGTCCTCTTCCCTTCAATCTCAATGATTAGGCTTTGACTTTTAAATGTGAGTGTGCAGATAAGCCATTTCTATGAGTTTACCTCAAGAAATACTACAAAATATGCCATAAACAGAAGACCTTGGCCTAACAAATAAGGAACTCTGGTCTACTTTAAGCAGAAATCTCTAATTCTGGATCTATTTCTGTTCAGTACTTGGTGGGGGGAGGGACACGAGGACAGAACTAGAGAAGGAGCTTTGTATGCTTTGCACAAAGGAGGCCTGGGTTCAATCCTCTGTGTAGGATATCATTGGTTTGTCCTTTCTCCCTCGACACAAAGAGTTTAGGTTTATCTGGTAATACCCATCACAGTGCTCCTAAAGCACCTCCATCCCTCTGTGTTTACTGGAATGTAGCTCTAAACATTTTAGGACAACATTGGTATGTCCTGTTGCCCTTGCCACAGGAAGCTTAGGTTTATCACAGTGCTGCATTCCCATTCCACTGTGTTTATCTGTAAACTCCTCTCTATGCTCTCTTCCAACAGGTCTATCACCTTTTCCCCCAAATCAGACTCTGTTAACTTGTAAGGTCAGATTCCTCAGAAATGTGATTTCTCCTCTCCTTATGTCTTTTGAATAGTTTAGTTTAAAGCAATGCCCTTTTTGTATGGACAAAAGGAGACAGCTAATATTTTCTTTTGTAACTTGGGATTTAATTGGCTTTGAATATTATTCACTCCCGGGCATCTGCTTTCTTGACTTAAGCCTCAGTTGTCCTTAGTTCCTAGCACCCCAAAAGCAGGGTCCCGATGATGGACTGAAGGGACCAAGGCAAGCTGTGAGCTACCCTGGCATCGATATGGGCCAGGTCAAAGCACCACGATTCTTAACTATAAGTTAAGAGCTTGATCATAGATAAATGCTGTCATGATCCAAAAGCAATGACGAGACTAGGACCCTGCTAGGGACAGGAAAGACTAATCTGGCATGAGCACTGTAGTCTGAGATCGAGATGACCCCAGGAGAGCAATTCTTTATAAGCTTAATGTATCTCTTATTGTGTCCATGCAAAATGAAACGAATACTTATATGTTCACTGGACAAGGAGAGGAGAAACACACCCATGGGATTCTGCTCTTGGGTGGGTCGTCCTGGTGAAAGAGAATCTGTCCTAGAAGTAGCATCCCCTGAGGGAAAGAACTTTACCCCTATTGATTGGGACCACACCTATGTGTAAGCCCCAACCCCTTATGCTTGGGGATTTAACTAGGCTATAAGAATGGGCTGGGGGATCAGGATCCAGAATCCAGAGCCAGGAGGAGAATGAGAGAGCCAGAAGGAGATTGAGGAGAAATTGAGAAGGAGAATGAAGTAGCATGAGGGAGGAAGCAGGAGGAGAATCAGAGGAGAACGGAGATGGGAGTGGAATAAACTGCAACTGAGACCAACCAGCCTGGCCCTTGTTCCTTCCTTCGCCTGCCCATCGCCATTGACCTCCCTAGGGTCGGGGTCGGGAAAGCGGCATGAGACTACCGAACACAGGCAGCAGGAGAGATAGAGCCCCACTGCCCCCTTTTGTGTTTGCACACTCTGGACTATATGGTCCCATGAGCAGAGTAGTCAGTCAGGAACAACCTCCAAGCAATAAGGTAGGAACAGCCCCCAAAGTCAAGAGGTGGCCCCAAAATAAAAACCAAAACATCAAGACATTTCACAAAATTCTCAAGTTTGGGTTTCTCTTAGTCAGATCTGACAACTCTGAACCTGAATCTAATAGAGCAGACTCCTGACGGTGAAGGAGCAACTACTCACTCTAAAGGGCAAGTACTGTCCAGTTAGCCACAGTCTACAAGAAGACCATCATTATTTGATCAAGTTTCCAAGCTGATCCCAGTGTGAATGTTCTCTGAGGAAAGACTAGCTTTAATTCACCTACAGATGTCCTCATACTGCCTTTCATGCAGCAGGTATTTAATAAATAAAAATCTACCAAACAGTATAAAGCACAAGTTCCTTCTTACCGTTTCAGAAATTAATAGAAGGCTATCTCCTTCTATCTGTACCATGTTCATTTCTATCATTATTCATCAATTCTTTTTGTTCTGTTTCGTTTTGGGCCACACCAGCGGGTCATAGAGCTTACTCCTACCTCTACGCCCAACAATCACTCTTGGCAGCGCTCAGAAGAATGTATGGGGTAGCAGGGATCAACCTGGATTGCCTTATGCAAGACTAGGGCCCTACCCACTGTACTATCATTCTAACCCAATACCCATCAATTCTTTTTGATATTACCTCTTTCCTCAAGAAGCTAATCTGAGAACTACTTGCAATTACTATCAAATCTAGAATGCTACAATTTAATCACGGTGAAAATACAAGTTCTTGATTACCAAAATGGCATAAACACATCTATAATTTTCTAACAAATACTTCTCAACAGTGGGCTGGAGTGATAGCACAGCGGTAGGACGTTCGCCTTTCACGTGGCCGACCCGTGTTCGATTCCTCCACCCCTCTCGGAGAGTTCGGCAAGCTACTGGAGTATCGCACCCGCACGGCAGAGCCTGGCAAGCTACCCGTGGCGTATTGGATATGCCAAAAACAGTGACACTAAGTCTCACAATGAGAGACGTTACTGATGCCCGCTCTAACAAATCGATGAGCAATGGGATGACAGTGACAGTGACTTCTCAACAGTAATGATCCCATAAAATTAAACTAATTCTTTAGATCATTTTCAATAAACACATAACTTTTATATGTCTGTCAACTTTCATAACTTTCAACTAAAAATCTGGTGAGGTTAATTGGAATAAAAATAACATAGCATATAATCCCACTTTGAGAATAATACAAAAAATGCAGAGTGCAACAACCAGGACAGAGCTCAGAGAGCACTTGCCTTGTACGTGTAAGAACCCAGGTTTGATCCCCAGCACCTCAAAAAGAAAAAAAAAAGGAGCCAGAGCGAAAGTGGTAGGGTGTTTGCCTTGCACGTGGCCAACCTGGTTTCAACCCTTGGCATCCCATATGGTCCCCCACCATATGGAAGTAATTACACCACCAGGAGTAATTCCTCAGTGCAGAGCCAGGAGTAACCTCTGAGCATTGCTAAGTGTGACCAAAAAGCAACCAGAAAGAAAAAAAAAAAAAAAAAAACAAGAAAAAAACATGCATGGCTATTGTAGGTATTAACTTCCCAGGGAGCCAGATAATTCAATGAAATGTCCACTTCTCTTCTATTCCAAGAAACTGAGTTATTATTCCATTTTAAATGTAGGATGAAAGATGTTTTATTTATTTATTTTGGGCTTCGGGTTACAACTGGAAATGATCAGGAATTACACCCAGCAGTATTAAGGGACGCCAGGGATCAAACCCAAGTCAGCCACATGCAAGTCAAGGACCCTACCTGCTGCACTATCTCTCCAGCCTCCCACCCACACCCCTGCGGAGATGTTTTAAAACACTAGAGTGGTTCTTAAAATGAGTCAACTGCCATTTTTTATCTAAGTGGAAATGATCAGTACCCTGGAAGACAGACAACACTGCATCTTAATCTTTAAGATGTTATCTTTACCTTCTTGAGCATGAGGTGCAAAGAACAAGGAAAGGCAAAAGCACTTTGGGGAAAGTATGTGAAAATACTGAGAACAAATGACATTTCAGTCATAGGATTACAGGACACAGAAAATAACATCAGAATGAAATAACTTCAGGAAAATAATGTAAGAATGACATAACTTCAGCCACAAAATGCCTTTTATAAAACTGGTCTGAGACATTTTAGAGCAGGTAGGGTTCCTGCCTTGTATGCAGCTGATCCAGGTTCAATCCTCAGCTCTACATATGGTCCCTAAGCACCAGCAGGAGTTATCTCTGAGCACACAGCCAAGAGTAAGCCCTGAACATCACCAGTTGTCCCCCCAACCCCACCGACCCCCCCAAAACTCTGATAAAATGCCTAGAATTACAAGAAACAGATAAACATGATGTATATACACAAAGGTATAGCATATACTATTAAAAATGACAACCACAAGCAACGCGGCCAGAGAATGCTCCGGACCCGAGACCGGACCAGCAACACCGGGGATCCAGACGAGGAGGTGCAGCCACCACACCTTCTCCATATGGAGCCCTGGTGACACTGACCAGCAACTAGCACGGCTCCGGGATGCGGGACTGGGACAACTCCAAAACGCGCGGCTGCATTAGCAGCCACACGACCTTTTCTAAAAACTGAAAACATACAATCTTTTAATGGAAAGCTAATTATCAAATGCTTCCTTGGGGGGCTGGAGCGATAGCACAGCGGGTAGGGCGTTTGCCTTGCACGCGGCCGACCCGGGTTCTAATCCCAGCATCCCATATGGTCCCCTGAGCACCGCCAGGGGTAATTCCTGAGTGCAGAGCCAGGAGTAACCCCTGTGCATTTCTGGGTGTGACCCAAAAACCAAAAAAAAAAAAAAAAACACCAAATGCTTCCTTGGTAGTAGGGCTGTCTTTCTTGGGGGAAACTCCAACAATAGTGAGTTTTGTGTTGAAATATGGAACATAATCAAGGTAAAGAGAAAATGAAGTGAAATGCATCAGTTATACAGCTGGGGGTGGGGGGGCGGGGGTATACTGGGGTTTTTGGTGGTGGAATATGGGCACTGGTGAATGGATGGGTGTTTGAATATTGTATAACTGAGACATAAACCTGAGAACTTTGTAACTTTCCACATGGTGATTCAATAAATAAAATAAATAAAAGCACACACTGGACGTTGGATCCAGAGGTTTGCAAAAATAATAATAATAATAATAATAACAACCACAGGAGCCAAGGACAGTAGGTAGGGTGCTTGCCTTGCACGTGGCCAATCTAGGTTTGATCCCTGGCACCCCATATGGTTCTCTGAACAGGAGTGGTCCCTGAGTGCAGAAACAGGAGTAACTCCTAAGTATGGCTGGGCGTGGTCTCAAAACAAAAACAAACAAAAAATGATGACTACATAGTTTAGGTTAACATCCTAGTGTCGATTAGAACTCACCTTGAACTGTTCCACTCCTGAAGGTGCTTTAGTTTGAATCCCTATGGTGCCGGGATTCAAACTAAAGACTTCTACAAATCATATTCTCCAACCCTCCCAGCACCCTGGGGCACCATGCCCAAACTCAACTTCTAATTTCTTTTTAAAATTTACAAAATTTGGGGCCGGAGCGATAGCACAGCGGGTAGGGCATTTGCCTTGCACGCGGCCGACCTGGGTTCGATCCCCGGCATCCCATATGGTCCCCCAAGCACTGCCAGGAGCAATTCCTGAGTGCAAAGCCAGGAGTAACCCCTGAGCATCGCTGGGTGTGACCCAAAAAGCAAAAAAAAAAAAAAAAAAAAAATTTACAAAATTTTATCTGCCTGCAGGCGCCAGATAATCTCCTCATCGGCCACCCTCCAGAACTCACAGCTGCTTGTCCCGGAAGGGAGCATGAGGACCCCATAACCATGCCACCAGACTCCACACCAGGGGTGCCCCAGAGAGGGGCAGGTGAGAGCCCTCCCAACCACAAGGGACCCAGCCCCAGCAGCCGACCTCTACTACCCAACCGCTGCCACGCTCCAGGCCACTTTCCACACACTCGGGTCGAGCCCCATGCATGAGTGAACATATTCCTGGACCATCATCATAAAGGGAAATATATATATTTCCCCCTGGTGTTTTTGATATGTCAAATACAGTAACAGGCCTCATTCCCCTGACCCCGAAATGAGCCTCCAATTGTTGGGAAAAATGAGTAAGGAGAGGCTGCTAAAATCTCAGGGCTGGGATGGAGATGTTGCTGGTGCCTGCTCCAGTAAATGGATGAACAATGAGATGACAGTGATACAGTGATATAAAATTTTAGAGAAAAAAATACTTTCGTTCCCAATTTTTACTGACAGTTTAACACTTCTAAAATAATCTAACTACTTGCTAGGTCTAGACACAACTTGGGTGTGGGGAGGCGGCAGAGAGTGGGGTTGGAGGGAGCAGGGGCAGGGGGAGTTGGGCCTGGAAGGCCAAGTCTCATGCAGGCAAAGCATACACTTTACTAATGCATCACATCCTGGTGACACCAAAAAAAATTTTTAAGTAACACATGAGTTTATACTTATTTGTGGCAACTTATATATTTCTATTACGAAAAATAGATACTCCAAACCTAAATTGATTTCCAATTGCAACATTACCCTTAATTTAGGGTACTTTACTTTAGGCATTCAGTTTCCAATCTGGAACTGTCGAGTCAGTGCAGGGGTTTTTAACGTGCAAGCAGCTGATCCTACATATGTTCTCCAGTGTACTGCCAGAAGTGATCCCTGAACAGAGAGGGGTAAGTCCTCAGCACTGCTGTATATCGCTCCCCAAAACTAAACCAAAAACCCTAAGCTCTTTGCTCATTGTAGGTTTTGGCTTTTTCCTTCTAAGGACCCTTTTTTTATGCCTCCCATGACGTTGTAGGAAGGGGTTTCTTGTTATGTATGGTACTGACTCATTAGATGGTTTCAACAGAGGTATCATATATCAGAGGGGGAAAAAAACACCTCAGTTTCGGAAACCCCCCAGTCTGAAGAAAGGAAGTAATGAATACTTATGGTTACCTCCTCGCTGAAGATCTTGAGACTGAAGATTCAGAGTGGGGAAAGACCTGCCAAAGAGCTGGATTAGCCTTTGCATAGTGTGGAAGCGGAAGGGTCTGGACATCAACTCGAGCTGAGGTGGACTCCAGCACAACTGATTTATTGCCCCAAGCAGTCAGCACCCTAGGGCTGAGGCTGGAGCCTTCCCCTGTGTTTCAGCTGGTCTTCATCACCCAGCACTCCCGACCCACCTGGTGCTAGGGCCTCTGGGAGACCAAGCTGCCAATAACCTCTTTCCTTGCACTAGATCCCAAGGAATCAGGGACATCTGGGGTCTGAGGAGATGACTGTAAGGAGACATCTGCCTCCACTGCACACTCTCAACATGCATGAATCCTCTGCCACAATGTTTCCCAAAGTGAGCAATCTTGCAGCCCAAGGAGAGCTCTGAAATGACCCTCAGCTGCAGTGGTAGACTTGGCATGGAACTGGAGTGCTTTCCTTGGGGCTGGAGCAGTAACAGTGAGTAGGGTGCTTGACTTGCATACAGCCGAACTGGATCCAATCCCTGGCACCCCTGAGCCCGCCTGGTGTGGCGGCCCAAACACAAACAAAAAAGGCTCCTGAAGAGTGCTTTTTGTTTGTCTGCTTAAAGAAAGTAGAGTTACAAGGAATGCTCAGCATTTTTTTTTTCCTGAAAAGTAGAGAGTAGGCCAAATAATTGCAAACCTCTGCCAGTTTTTTTTTTAACTAAATTCACTACTGAAAAATAAAAATTTTTAATTTAAAAAAAAAAAAAGCTCACTACTGATAGAAAAAAATTAACCAACAAGAAGAGCATAGGAAAAGAGTTCTGGTAAACGCCATGCTTTAAAGATGTCTGGAGCTTTCTTTAGGAAAATTTTATTAAAATGATTATCTTCTCAGAGCTGAACAGTACAGGCAGTCAAGGGATATCCCATGCATGCAGCTGACATGGCTTGATTCCCCGCACAACATATCCTTATTCAAAGCACTGCCAGGTGTAGCCCTGAATGCTTCCTGAGCACTGCCAAGTATAGCTCTGAGCCCTCAGATGCCACCAGGGTGGCCTGGGTAATATGCAGCATTAAGAGCCTGAACGGTGCCATACTGTTGGACCCTAACGTTGAAGAGTTGGCCTAGTAGACAGAGAATCACCAAGAGGAGCCCAAGGTCTCCTGGGCCCTTGTTTGGAGGCTCCAGACAAATAAAATACAATTATTGTCTTCTCTAGAGAAAAAGAGGATTGGGGGCCAAGGGGGGAGGCGAAGGAAATGTCATTACCGTTTATCTCATATAATTACGGGTTATGTCAATATAGGTTATGTCATTAATTAACAGCAGCCATTCTCCAACCAAGCCATTCTCCAAAAGAACTAGTTTGTTCTGTAAGATTATACTCTATGAAATGCAAGTATAAAAAACAGTTCCATGGTCTCTCACCTGTACAGAGAAGTCCATCTTTGTAGTAAAGTGCATACACCCTGGCACTGTGTCCAATTAGTGATGAGGTCTCGAAGGCTTCATGATCTTCCAGTTGCTTCATTCTCAAAATAGCCTTCAAATAAACCTTCTTCCAGTGCAAAGCGTCCTGAACAGAATCATCTATCTGCCAGCCCAAATTTTTACATGCAGTCTGCCACACCTCTGTACAGGCACTTATCACCTTATTCCACTGTTTAGAGACGAGGCAGCACGTGAGTAAAGTCTGAGGATCGAGCCATTTTAACAAATAAAAACTGAGCTCCAGGGGGAGGAGTTTGAGGAAGTCCCGCTTGAGGAGAGTCTCCAGGTTATTGGAGAGATGCCTGAGCTGGACTGCCCCACTCAGACTAATCAGGTGATCCAGAGTTTCATTTTTCTGCAAGTCCGTCAGAGAAAGAAATGTAACAGAAATGTTATCAAGCCATGTCTCAAAGTCCTTTCTCTCCATAAGGTTATGGAAAAATTTACCTGTGACACATCAAAATATTGTATTAGTTCTGTTCAGTAAGACCATTCAAGCAAGACTGCTAATAAATGAAGCATTAAAATATAGAGTAACAAATTTAGCATTACAATTTATGTTTAAACATACTACACTTTAATTTCAATCATAAATGCTCTATTTATATGAAAGTTTTCCAGGCACACACAAAAAAAGTACATTTGAGAAAACATACATTAACATATCAATAGCTCAGAAACTACTTCATTGAAACTTATGTGCATATGTGCACCTGCTCCTTCTTTTAGTGTAGCACATGCTGCACTAATCTTCACAGTAAAAGATTTACGAAGTATTCATTTATTATTAAACTTTGTATTCTAATTATTATGCCCCTCATCAAAACCATCATTAAATCCACTGTCTAAGTACATTCTATTTGGGCACTAAAATCTCACACACACACACACACACACACAAACACACACACACACACACACACACACGATGCAACAAACAGCAATTACACAAGCAATAACCCAAGATATTTATTTATCATACTCGGCACAACCTGACCTATTACCAAGTTCACAAAACTGACTGACTTGAAACTACTGCAACAGATGTACAGGCAAAATAGTCTGAGGAAGAAAAATAAGTATATGTGATAATTATGTGGCTCAGGTATTCTTGTTCTTCCACTTCCTTTATGGCACTGCCTGTTGGTACATGAATTATCAAAGGCCTTATCTGGTGTTAGTCTGTTTAATAAGCCCCATAAGAGCTCAACCAAGTGCCCCAATGGAGCCATAATGATTCTGGGAACCTGCACAAGTAAGACTAATTAATAATCCTGATGCTTACAAAACATCAAGAAACAGACATCAGCATCTACACTTTGCAAAAAAGCTAGAGGTCAAAAAAAGCCAAGAGATGCCTGTGTCAACAGAGCCTTTAAAACAGCAGCAGGATAGACTGGAGGGCCCTCAGATCAGCACCTTTCACAGAAAATGGCTGCAACCGGGGAGAATCACAACCTAGTGACACGATCGGGAACACTGTGCCTACCTGACAATACCACTTTCACCTCCCTCCCATCACCCTTCAAGAGAATGGCAAATTACTTCAGAGCTAACTGGAACATACAGACAGTTTTTCCCAAGTACCCAGCATTACAAAGAGTGTCAGGGTGGGAAATGACACTAGGCAATGGGGACTAAACTAATACAAAAAGAGAAATAAAGCAAAGCTAAAAAGACCAACTCTCCCAAGGTTGGTCATCTGGTGACAAGTCACTGCAGAAGATACGGGCAAGTTTGTTATTCTCTTAATTTGCATAGGTTTTAACATTTGATGACTTTAAAAAAATAAACCTTACAATATGACCAGTTTACCTCCAGATAGTTATAGTTTTTCTTAAAATAAATAACATAGAAGAGGAATATAGATTTCTTTCTTTATATGTCACCCAGACCTATTTTTGTTGCTGTTATTGCTTTTGTTTTTTTCCTTTTTGGGTCACACCCGGCGATGCACAGGGATTATTCCTGGCTTCTGCACTCAGGAATTACCCTTGGTGGTGCTCAGGCGACCATATGGAATGCTGGGATTCAAACCCGGGTTGGCCGCGTGCAAGGCAAATGCCCTCCCCGCTGTCCAGCACCATAGACCTATGGTTTTAAGACAGGTCTCATCTCCCACTTAGTTAAGTGAAAATTATCATTTATCAATATCAAATTTGGTGAGAATGTTACCCTTTCCCATCTCACCATCTAATAGTTTTTTTGGGGGGAGGGGTAGAGGGGAGGGGTGGGGAGAAGAGGGTGCCACATTTGGTGGGGCCTGAAGCTACTCCAAGCACAGTGTTCCCAGAGATGCTTAGGGGACCATGCAGTGTCAGGGGATCTATCAAACTCAGGGCTCCTGACTGCAAAGCATGTGCTCAAACTTTTAAACTGGACCCCTAATTTTTATTTTTGAACAATGGACTTTAAAAATAATAATTGTGAAGTTCTTAATAATAATTATGAACTCTGCACATCAGGGTTGCTGGGATCAAACCTGAACACAAAGCATGTGCTTCAGTCCAGAGCCATCTCCCCAGTCCAAAATTTATTTACTTAAAAGATTTTCATGACTACCAAAAGCAATCTGTGCATATATCTCTTCCTTCTTCTAACTCCTAACCACCTTCTATTACATTACAGTAATTTTCACTCTAAAATTAAAAACATACATTCGTAGCAAGAAGAAACCAACCCCTTTCTGTGGACATCCATCACCATCCCTACAGCTAAATAAATGACAAGAAAATCTGATACACTCTGAATACAATGTCAAGTTTCCATCATTCACAAAAGAGTAAAGGGAAATCCTACACCGGGCAATCTTAATGTATCCTGTATACTACTAAAGATTATGGAACAAACTTCAAGCTTATTGGATAAGCACCTTAAAACAACAAAATATCCATTCTGAATTTGAATTTAAAAGAAAAAGTTACATTATATTGCCCTTTAAGCTGCTAAACCCTTTGGGGAAGATATGTTTTCCACTTTTTCAACAGAAAGTTAAAGTCAGGAAAAAACATACTTTCAAAATAAAACAGGTATCCGGTAATGCTGCTGCAAGCTGTAAAAAAAAAAAAAAAAAAACCAAACAACCTTTTGGGGCATGATCTGGCCCAGCGATAGAGCATATGCCTATCATATTCAAGGTCCTAAGTTCAAGCCCCAGTGCTACAAAACAAACAAAAAAAGCTTTCCCTTGACTAAAATTAACAGACTTTAGAGGAAATTTTCTTAATTAAGGTCACAGGTCCAAACTGAACTCTTCCAGCCTCTAGGAATATCATGTACTGGCAGCACAAGGTCCCTGGGGAAAAACTTCAGGAAGTGGGATTTCAATTCAACTTGAGGAGCCGCTTTGAAACCGTCAGCGCTTTCCAATAATGGAACAGCTAGCTACTTCCAGAGTAGTAAGCTTCCCATTACTGGAAACAGTCAAGGACAGTGGATACAAAGAAAGAGTGAGGAAAATGCAAACACGGTTCAGATCTTCAACTAATTCAGCCACTTCCTATAGGATCACCTGCATGCTCAACTAACATGTAAGCTTCAGTCTCCTCATCTAAAAAAGGGAAGGTCATCACTTGGAGGGCTGTGAAAAGCACAAACAGTACAGTAACATGCTGAGCATACAGCCCAATCTAGGGTAACTCGAGGTAACTCAAATGGTACTTTGAGTTAGGTTATTGCTATGAGTTTCTAACAGGAGAGCAGTTGGTGGTATTAAAAGGCTGGAAAAGAGATCACTAACCTCTTTCAAATGCTGATCTTTTTATAAAGATTCTATTGGCTTATCTGGGAGAAAAACTCAAGAGTTCAAAATGACTGGAGCTTAATTTTACAGTTAAGGACCATTACTGACAGGAGGCTGCAATTTCCCACTTGTTGCATCTTTCTCTGCATGGTCCAAGCTGTCTTGGCTGCCTAACTTCACACTGAACATTACACTTGCCCTCAATATTAACAATCAAAAAGTTCTGAGGAAACAGGGAAGGGAGACGAAAAGACTCCTAACTTGAGAGGAGAAATCTGGGTGTGTATCTGGTTCCGCTATTAACTCTCTACATCCCCTTGGGCAACTCTCACATTAACCGCATTCTGAAGACTCACGTTGCACATATTATCTCATTTGATTTTCACCACCTCATTGAAGATAATGGAAGTGCCCCGTAAGAAACAAACGAAAATGGATGACCTATTACACCTGGCCCTGAGTTACTAGGTTCCAGGATCATCTTGCCGAGCAGTGTCACCAAAGCATTCCCATCTACTGCAGGGAAATTCTTGGCTTGCAAAGGACAAGACAGAACCGAGTTGATCAATTAATCATTCCCAAACAAAACAAAACCTACATCCGCTAAGTCCTTAAGAGGGATAGGGCACTATGAATAAAACACCAATCACCTTCTCCTCTCCTCAGGGGCCTAGCCTGAGAGTGCAAGCAGCATTTGTTGTTACCGAGGGAGGGAGGGGCTTCATCACCCGCCTCTTTTATCTAGCCTAGCAGTGGCTAAGAAATACAAAGGCCTTGATAATAGATTTTTTAAAACATCGTGCGCAGACACACAGACACACACACACACCACACACACAGACACACACAGACACACACACACACACACACACACACGCAGGGCTTTGCATCAGACAGCTTTGGAATATTCAAGGCGCTGGCTGCCTGCGGAGAACAGTGGCAGGGGAGAGTGAGCAGAGGCGTGCGGGCTCTTTTTTAAATGTAAAACCACACGCAGACGTTTCCGACTTTAAAGCCGCCAGACGTTTTCAGACAGGCGAGCACGGCTTTGAAAGAAGACAAAATCGGGGCGCCCAGTTCGGGCCGCTCCGCGGGGTGGCAGGGCGGCCCCAGGCAGCAGCCGCGCCTCATCCTTCAAGCCCTGAGGACTGCCACCTCTGGGCGAGGATGAGGCGGGGCGCTGCCCAGAGGGGGGGGCGCGGCAGGAGGCACTCGCGTGCGTCTGAGGCGTCTCCCCATGACACACACACACACACACACACACACACACACTCGAGGGGCTCGGCACACGCGTGCGTCTGAGGCGTCTCCCCATCACACACACACTCGAGGGGCTCGGCACACGCGTGCGTCTGAGGCGTCTCCCCATCACACACACACACACACACACACACACACACACACACACTCGAGGGGCTCGGCAGGAGGCACACGCGTGCGTCTGAGGCTCCACCCCGTCACACACACACACACACAAGCGCGCGCGCACACGCACACACACGAGGGGGCTCGGCACAGGCGTGCGTCTGAGGCGCCTCCCCGCCACATACACACACACACACACGCATACACACCACGCACACGCACACACGCACACACGAAGGGGCTCGGCACAGGCGTGCGTCTGAGGCGCCTCCCCGCCACATACACACACGCACACACACGAAGGGGCTCGGTACACGCGTGCGTCTGAGGCGCCTCCCCGACACACACACACACACACACACACACACACACACACACCTGTTCCCGCGGCACACCCACAAAGCCGGGGCCGGCCCCGGCACTCCCGACAGCGCGCTCGGCGCCGTCACCCTCCGCCCGGCTCCCGGCGTCTCAGGTCGCGGCCAGCCCCGGGACAGCATTGTTAACTCATTCGACGCGGCGGCGCGGGAGGCAAACGCCCCCCCCACACCTCTACAAGACCCCGCGCCCCCGCTCGCCGCCCACCCCCCGCACCGGGCGCCCCTCCGGGCCCGTCGCGTCCCGCGCGGCACTGACCTGAGCGAGCGCCCCGGGGCCCGGGACCTCGCGCCGGGCTCACAGCGACTGGGCGCGCTCGGGCCGCCGGAGCCTCGCAGCGGCCGGGTCCGCTCCGCAGCCATGGCGCCTGCAGGGACACAAAGACAAACAGCCCGAGGGGCGGCGGGTCAGCCGGGGCGCCCGGGGCAATCGCCGCCCGGAGCCCCGGCCCCGCCTCGCACACAGACCTGGACCAGCGGCCGCCGCTCCCGGTTCGCAGCCTCACAGGGGAGCGGCTTCCGGTGCTGCTTGCGTCATCTCCGCGCGTCCCTCCGCCCGCGGCGCCCGGCGGACGCGGCTGCGCTTCCGGCCCCGCCGGGCCTGGGGCGGGAGGGGCGGGGTGGAGGGGAGGGGGAGCAGGAGCCCCCGGGAGGCGGGCGGAGCATGCGCGGGACGTTCCTCTCGCTTGCGGCTTGGGGCGCTCTGGGCGCGGGTGACCCGCGTACGGTGCAGGCAAAGTGGCCCCGCGCGTTTGGTCTTGCCTCTGGTCTTGCGCCGACTTGGCGGCCCTTTTTGTGATCTTTTTTTTTAAGGAGGAGGAGAAACTGAGACATGTGTCCAGTGTCAAACGACTCCTCGAGCACCTGTTATGTCTTCAATACCGTTCGGGGAGGTGCGGAGGGGAATAGCATGAACAAAACGCTCAGAAAAATACCCCTCATCTCTTGGGGCGTAGGGAAGACAGAATAACAAAGCAAGGCTTAGTGCAAACTTTAGCAAATGCGAAGAAAAGTAAAGCAATAAAGGTAAGAAGAGGGGTGGAGAGTGAAATAAGGGAGTCAGATGATGTAGTTTTGAATGTCAGCCCTTCCACTCTGGCTGTATTCATGGCCTGGATACTTAATATCACTGACCTTATTTTCCTTACTTGCAAAGCAGTTATTTACTCATCTGATCATCCTCAGGACTGAGGGAAAGGAAATTTATGAATCTTTTAGTATCAAGAGCTAACTGTGCTTTGTAGGTGGCATCAAATTCAGTTCACCTAATAAACGATGTAGTAACTATTATTAGCGCCGTTTTCAGGGATAGGGAAATTCAGGTCAAAAGCATTTTTTTACCATGAAGTCTAAGCATCATACTAGCTGACTGTCACAGGGTTAAAACCCAGGGCCCCTCTTCCTTGTTTAAGGGCTCATAAATATCACAGACACACACACACACACACACACACACACACACACACACACACACACATTGTACCAAAACTATTCTAGAAAACGTTCAGTAACTATTTTCTCCATGCTGTCTCTATGTTGCCGCTAACATTTTTGTGGTCACTGAACAAAATGTGACTAAAGCATCCAAGGATATATACTAGTTTTATTTCATTTTGCTATCCAGATGGCTACCATATTAGACAAGATGACCCAGTGATAAAGACATAGCATATAAAACAGACTATAGACACTCAAATATCCAGTAGATCACAGCCAAGGCAACAATTGTCCTCGAAACAAGGAAATGGGAATCTGAGACAAATGGTAAATAAAGTATACTGTCCTGAAAGTTAGGTCTCAAGGCAAAAAAAAAAAAAAAAAGAATAAATAAATGTATTAGTGGGAAACAGGGAGCCTCTGTAGACTGATTCTGTATTCTCAAAAGTGATTAATAGCAATAGAGGAAACGTTTGGAAGATATAGCATCAGACAGGACAACTTCAATAGCAGGAAAGGCCATACCAACATGTAAAGAAACCAACCATCTCCTTTTGCAAAAAAACAATCTCAATCGCTATGGTAGGAATTTGATAGATGAATCAAACAAAATTTCCAGATGGAGTTATCCCAGAGACTGTATTACTTGAACACCTCATAGGTGCACTGTAGCACTGTAGCACTGTCGTCCCATTGTTCATCGATTTGCTCACGTAGGCACCAGTAACGTCTCCGTTGTGAAACTTGTTGTTACTGTTTTTGGCATATTGAATACACCACGGGTAGCTTGCCAGGCTCTGCCGTGCGGGTGGGATACTCTTGGTAGCTTGCCAGGCTCTCTGAGAGGGACCTCATAGGTGAAAAACCTAAATTGCCTAAATTTATCCCAGAGTTGATTCAGGAGCAAAACTTATGACTCTAAAAATATAAAAAAATATAAAAAGAGTTTCAAAATAAGGCTTCTGTTTAATTAAATCCTTTACAAGAACTGTAGAATTATTCGATTTAATGCATACAAAAATTCCCTTTCATTTGAAAATTCTTACGTTCAATTTTCCTATTTTGCAAAGATTCCCCAAGATCAAATGACTGGCGGAGAAAATATAGCCAACTTTCAATGTAATGAGTTATTCCTAGCCAAACAATTTTTTTTTACTTTTTGGGTTACACCTGACAATGCTCAGGGGTTAATCCTGGCTCTTCACTCGGGAATTACTATTGGTGGTACTCAGAGGACCATATGGGATGCTGGGGATTGAACTCAGGACACCCGCATGCAAGGGAAATGTCCTACCTTCATTATCTTGTATTATCACTCCAGCCTCCTACCCAAATAATTCAAACAATAAAAATAAAACTGCTGTAAAGGAAACATGACCAATATTTGAAAAGAAAAAGGTGAACTAAAGCCTAGCATGATTGGATCAGAAAGGTAGTATAAGGTAAGGTAAGATACTTACCTTGCATGTGTCGTACCCAAATTCAATCCTTGGCATCTCAGTTTCCTGAGCACTGCCAGGAGTGATCCTTGAGTACAACCAGACGTGGCCCAAAAATGAAAACAAAGGCCTGGCATAAGAACAGAAATTCAGTACACTATCTTATGACATGAACATTATACTGTTGTTCTTCTCAAACTTCTACTGTAAGTGATTTGAGGGATAATTTCCCTGTGTGCTAGAAAAACAGCAAATATCAAATGCTTAGTTTCTTTCATTCAGGCTAAAGTGAAACACATGTTGTTTTCCAGTTTTTGGATAAAATTGCTCAGAAAAGGTGGTTTGGATGGGATGCAACTGGTTTAGTTAAGGTCTTAGTAAATAAATGGCTTATAGTAGGAATTCAAAATCATCCCACATAGACATGCCCCAAATCTCACCATATGATGTTTCTTTGGGGATAAAACAATGCACCTCTAAGCATTTCTTGATGTCTACTACATGTCTTATGTGTGATGTACTTCAAAACATACTCTTGTGACTCTTATAGTGTAATAATACTTCTGTGGAGAGCATAAACCTTTCTTTCAACACCCACATATACTTCTCCAGGAACTCAGCATAAAGACAAAGGGTCAGTTCCAAGAGGTATACAAGATTGGAAGGATTTTTGAAGAGGCTTGCTTTTTTATTTTCTCAGTTGTAGATTCACTCTAGCTGTAACATGATCAGCACTTACTCTCCTATGGAGACAGCAGGTATTATGGAACAAAAGCTCAGGTTGGTTGACAAGAAACCTTATCCATAAAGTCTCAGACACTTCCACTGCTATTAGACTGAAGTGGTCCTGAAATACATTTGGGCAATAATTGGCATCTGAGTTTAATAATTTCCAAAGTCCTGAAGTTTTCCACAGACAGCATGCAGGTAAGTTTCTTATCATTTTTGAAGCATTTTGCTATCAATTGAAATAGACTTTGAGGAAGCTGAACTTTCTTCTATGAAAATCATTGATAAAATAGAAAAGAGTTCAGAATACAATGGCAGTAATTTGTTTTTGTCTTCTTCTTCCTATTGGATAGCAATAGAAAAGAAATGGGAATCATAATTCTATTGTGATTAAGAGTGAACTTTGGAGGGCTAGAGCGATAGGATAACAGGTAGGGTGCTCTTCTTGCACACTGCCAACCCGGGTACATTCCCTGGCATCACATGGTACCACCAGGAATGATCCCTGAGCAGAGAGCCAGAAATAAGCCCTGAGCACTGCTTGGTATCGTTCAATCCCCCCAACTCTCCCCCAAAAAGAGCGAGCTTTTTGGAATCTGACAGGCTTTTGTTCAAATCGTGGCCCTACTCTATCCCCTTACTGAGTGATCTTGGACAACTTATAAACTAGATGTTCATCTTAATTCCAAAGACAATGTATCCTAAGGGGAAGCCAAAGGATTGACAGGAATCCAGTGAACTACAGTAGAGGGACATTGGGTCTTCGGTGATGGATATGGTATGGTAACATACTTATGAAGAGGGAAAAAACTATTTCTAAAACAGCATTGTAGACGAATATTAAATTGGAGGAAGGGAGGAAGAAAATTTACCTAAAAAGTTAGGTTGGTTAGCCTATCACAGGGATATTACCAGTATTAAAGAAAAGTATATAAAGTGCTTGATACAGCTTATGGCACACAGGAAAAGTTTAGTAACAGGTAATTCTTTGCTGGGAGGGTTGGTTGATGGACACTCCAATGAATATAGAATTAATTCCTTTAATGTTCCCTGTCTCTGCCTTTTTGCAATAGCGCTAATATCTTTCCAGATGGATTGGTGCCATCCTCTCTGATGAGGTGGAGGAAATCTGGCATAGGTCCATTCTAGATTTCCCAAAAGGTGTGACACAGAGTGTGAATCTGCTCATCTCGACAAATGTGTTGGGTGATTAGGGGGCCAAACTGACAATATTCAAACTCTGTATTAAACTGGAAAGTCATACAAGAAGGATGTAATTGTTTGATAGTAGCCATTGAGCAGTGGCCAACAATAGCTACTGCTTCATGGAAAATTAGCCCTTCACCTTTGTAATAAGAGAAGAAACTGATCCAAGTTATCAGGTCCAGAAAGAACACCATATATTTTGCCATAGGCTTTTAACACAAGGGTGTCACTTGTTGCAAAATACCCATGTGTCCCTCTTCTTTTCCCTTGTCTAATATAGTCCCTTATGTATCTTAAGTAAGTCTTCCTCCAAACAAACAAGAAAATAACCAGCTAACACTTTATTCAGTATTTACTTTGTGTCAAATGATGGAACCAGAAGTGCTCAAGAGAAACAGAATGCCTGCCATTGGGAAAGCCACTGTGTAGGACAGGCAGCTAACAAAAATAAACACTTAGACTGGGGAATAGCTCAAACAGCCAGAGCACATGCATTGCATGCAAGAGGCCAGGTTCCCGGGGCCAGAACAATAGTACAGTGGGGAAGGCACTTCCCCTGCACATGGCAAACCCAGGTTTGATCCCCATCAAGCATATATGGTTCCCTGAGTCCTGCTAGGAATGATCCCTGAGCTCAGAGCAAGAGTAACTCTGAGCACCATAGGCCAAGTTTCCATCCATCCCTGATACATGGTCTCCAAAGAACAGCTAGGAGTGCCCCCTAACCACTGAGCCAGGAGTAGCACCTGAGCATCACTGCGTGTGCCACCTAAACCAGAAATAACTAAGTGCTAAGGGGTGTGAACTGATAAGCACAAACACAGGAGGACAAAACCAAGAATGCTGATGACACTTGAATGAACATGTGTTCTTTTCGTGTTTAGGTAACATTCTGCAGACTTCGAACTCACCAGTGGTGCTTCATTCTATTTAATGCTGTCTTATTTCATGCTTTGTTTTTTGGGGCTGATTTTGTGGAAGAATACTTTCTACATACTTTGCCCTACGTCGATATGAAAACTCTTGAAATTAAAGATAAAGCCAGAAAGTTGAATGTGGAACCACTAAAAAGCAATCTTTCCAAATATTATATCCTGAATCAGCCAGAGGTCTGTCAAGGGAAGAATGTATTTTTGCTTTCTCTTATCTTCAGCCACCCAGCGAATGGAACAAGGCGTGACCTCATCAGGAAAACCTGGGGTAACATGACCAGTGTGCAAGAGCACCGAGTCCTTTCACTGTTTGCCCTGGGAATGCCTGTTTTGGTAACTACCCAGCCAGAAATAGACAAAGAGTCTCATAAAAACAAGGATATAATTGAAGGCCTCTTCCTGGACAGTGCTGAAAATCAAACCCTGAAGATCATCTCGATGACACAGTGGGCTGTGGCTTTCTGCCCTAATGCCCTGTTTATTCTCAAGATTGACGAAGAGATGTTTGTCAATCTTCCAAGCTTGGTAGACTATCTTCTCAATCTAAAAGAACACCTTGAAGATATCTATGTAGGAAGAGTTATTCATCAAGAGAAACCCAACAGAGACCCTAAGAGCCATGCATTTGTTCCCTTTAGCAAGTATCCAGGGAAGTACTACCCAGATTACTGCAGTGGTGAAGCCTTTATTATGTCCCAAGATGTGGCTCGTATGATGTATATAGTTTTCAAAGAAGTACCCGTTATGGTGCCTGCTGATGTGTTTGTAGGGATTTGTGCCAAGTCCATTGGTCTTGTACCCATCCACAGTTCAAGGTTTTCTGGGGGAAAGCACATCAGTTACAACAGATGTTGCTATAAATTTATTTTCACATCCTCAGAAACTACAGATGCTGAAATGTCCCTGGCATGGGAGGAAATTAACAGTGGAAAGAAATGTACACTGTTTGAGACTTACTACGGGCTCATTTCCTGCAAAATTCTGACATACCTTGATAACTTTAAAAGTTTTCATATGGGAACTATAAAAGATAACCCCATGTATTTTGGTGACTAAGGTTTTTTCTTTCCTTTGGCTTTTGGGCCACACACAGTAGCGTTTGGAGGGGGAGGGACTGCTCTTGGTAGTGTTCAGGGTACCATGTGGCTCAAACCTGGACTTCCCCTATGCAAAGAGTATGCTCAGCCCTTTGAGCTAATTTTCTGGCTCTTTTTTTCTGTATAGGTTTTTTCAGTTACCACCTACCTTGTGATAGAAAGCATGCTTACTTTGTGTGTGGTTTTTTTATTTTGCTTTTTTTTTTCTTTTTGGGTCACACCCGGTGATACTCCAGCCCCTTTAAATGTTTTTTTATGGGCCTCAATGGGCAGTGATCAGGGGTCACTCCTGTCTGTGTGTGGGAGAAGAGGGACTGTGTGTTTCTGGGAACTAAACCAGGTCTCCTGCATGCAAAACATGTGTTTTGAGCTATCTCTCTGTGTGCTGTGTGTCTGAATCTCTACTCATATTTAGCAAGATGCAAAATATTTAGTGATCTGATGTGATACAGCAGATTGAGAACACAATAAAGAAATTTAAGTTTGTGTACCATGGTTCTTTTCAAAATCAAACCTTCATTCAGGAAAAAAAGAACATTAATAACCAAGTGTTGTTTCTCCTTATAATTGGTAATTAAAAAAATTTTTTTATCAAATTGCCATGACTCAGTTATAACAGTGAAGACTGACTTTTCAAAATGCTCAGAATTAAAAACACTGCAATAAAGGAATTTAACAAAATGTCCATTTTATATGCATGCAAAACACATTTTACTAATCTGTTGGGATTACATTTAAACTTTTAACTGCTTAGTATATACTGACATAAATCTCAATAGGATGAAGACTCAGGTCTTTGGGAGGGAAGATGATTCAAATGAAAGAATGCATGCCTTACATGTCTAAGTCCCTGAGTTCCATGCCTGGCACCACATGGCTTCCCTGTTCCATACCACCACCAGGTGGCACCACCATGGCTTTCATGGTTCCACCATCACCACCATTGCTGGACATGGTCCCCTTGACCTCAAAAACAAACAAGCAAACAAAAAAAAAATAGATTTGGATTTCTAATTTTTCATAAAACAACTTTCAGGTCCTAATTGTGTTTTACTGCTGAGATGCAACAAATGCATATTTCAATTATGTATTATACGCTTACTTGGTGTGAGTTTCCTAGGGATGCTGTAACAAAGTGCCACTGAGTGATAAGATAGTAGAAATTTACTTGCCTGCATTTATATTAAGAAGTCTGTAATCAAGATGTGAGTAGGCTCTACTTGCTGAAGCCCATAGAGGGAGAACTTGGGCCTCTTCTAGCTTTCATTGGTTACCAGAAATCATTAGCATTCCTTGGCTTGTGGATGCATCACTTTTTTTTTTTCAATTTTTGGATCACACCCAGAGATGCACAGGGGTTACTCCTGGCTCATGCACTCAGGAATTACTCCTGGTGGTGCTCAGGGAACCATATGGGATGCTGGGATTTTGAACCCATGTCAGCCATGTGCAAGGCAAATGCCCTACCCACTGTGCTATCGCTCCAGCCCCTTCATAGTTACTTTAGAGCAATGTCCTTTTTTACATAGACATAGAAAGACAGTTAATGCTATGCTTTTGTAACCTGGGAGTTAATTGACTCTGAATAATATTTACTCCTGGGCATCTCTTATTTTTCTTGACTTAAGCCTCAGTTGCCTTAGTTCCTAGCACCCCAAAAGCAGGGTCCCAATGAAGGAATTGGATGGACCCAGGGCAAGCTGTGAGCTATCCTGGCATCAAAACGGGCTAGGCTAAGTGCCATAATACTTAACTATAAGTTAAGAGCATGGTCATGGACAAATTCTGTCATGATCCAAAGAGTAAGACTGGATAAACACCCTACTAGGGTTAGGAAAGACTAATTTGGCCTGAGCACTGTAGTCTGAGGTCTATATAGCAAGATGTTACCAGGAGAGCCACCCTACAAGTTTAATGTATCTCTTACTGTGTACATAGAAAATTACTAATATTATTAAGAAAAATTATGAAGAATGTTTAAATGGTTGTTGGACTAAGGAGAAATGCACCCATAGATGGTATTTTGCCCTTAGGCGGGTCATCTTGCTGGATGAATATTTGTCCTAGAAGAAGCTTCCCCTGAGGGAAGGACTTTACATCTATTGATTGTATGACTACACCTATGCGTAATTGCTACCCCAACCCCTCCTGATTTGGGAATAGAACTAAGGCTGTAAGAGTGGGGATGAGGATGAGAATTGAGAGGGATAGAGGAGGGATAATGGAGTGTGTGAGACTGGAAGGAGGCAGAGGGAGATGAGATTGGAATTAACTGTAACTGATCACCAACAAGCTTGGCCCTTATTTCCTCCTTTGACCACCCATTGCCATCGGCCGTCCGAGATATGGAAAGCGGCCTGAGACCACCGAATGCAGGTGGGGAGAGAGCACTGTGGCTTCAAACTCAAACTCAAATTTGGAAAAGAGGTATTGTGTATTCAAAAAAGTTTGAATACACAATACCTCTTTTCCAAATTTCCCTGTTCTAAGGGCACCTGTCATTGAAATAAGATCTACTCTATTGATTTGACCATAACTTGAGACACCAGCAAAAACTTACAAATTATTTGCAGGTGCTGAGGATTAGGATTTTAACATAGCTTCTGGGGGCTTCAACTTAATCCACAATATGCTTTGATATCCTTGTATAATGGTTAGATGCTCCATTAGTAGTCCTCAGCCTCGGCTTCTTAGCAGTACACCTTGAAAATCTGTCATGATACATAAACCATAATTTTGATTATGTTACTAGACTGTTTATAAACAAAATTTTCATTGGGATTATATAAATGAGATGTTAAAGGTTTACCACTGGATTTGGACTACAATAAGTATTCAGTAAATGCAAGAGGCAGTATTTATGGACACATGTTCTAAATCCTACAGTGTAACTGTGAGGGCTCCTTAACTTTGCTGTGTCTGTCTCACTCCTACAGGGTAGTATTAGTACTTAATAGGGGAAGTGAGAGGATAGCAATTTTCCAAGTTTATACATGGAAAGCTTTTAGAACAAAGTCTGATACAGTAACTGCTCTTATCCCTAAAATATACTAAGTAACAGAAGAGAAACACATGTGCCTACTAACCCTCAGAAACCCAGGTGTATGCTCTGGCTCTGGGCTGTGATCTGAACAAGATACTGAACTGCGAGACTAAACTTTAGTGTCTTTTTTTCTGCAAAGTATTTTGCATGGTTATGTGTTTGTGTGTTTTGATAAAATAATAAAAATGCAGAAAACTGCCTCTCATGAAGTAGATGTTGAGTAATTTTATCAGTAACACTAGAGAATCTTGCAATTTTTCCCTTTTCAATTCCCTTTCAATTCTGGACCTGGGTCACAGTACCACTCCAAATGCTTTTGATTTGGTATCAGTACCTTTGCTACTCCCCTTAATTCTCTTCAGTAGATTATACAGGGTTGTGAGGATTCAGGGGATTCTTTCCTTGAGACTAAAATAGGTGTTTGGGGGTGGGAGATAGATAATACAGTAGGTAAGGTGCTTGCCTTGCATATCCAGGTTTGATCCCTGTCATTCCATAGGGCGCTCCAAGCCCACCAGGAACAATTGAGATCACAGAGCGAACACAGCTGGGTGTGATCCCAAATCAAAAATAAATAAATTCGGTGTTTTATCTTTCCCTCTATTATTGTACTTTACTATACAGTAATCCTCTTCTTGTTTGGGGTCACATCCAGTTGTGCTCAGTAATCACTCCAGACAGAACTCAGGGCGACTATGTGGTACCAGGGACCAAACCTGGATAAGCTATAAGCAAGCATCTTAATCCCTGAACTATCTCTCCAGTCCCAATTTTCTTCTTTTTGTTTCTCTTGTCTTATACACTAATTTCCTTTGGCCTAATTTCCTCTACTTTTAGTCACTTGCTATGCCTCGGTTTCTGCACCTGCAAAAGAGAAATGTAAAATTAAGTGAGATGAACTTAACATTTAGGATAAAACAAAATTCTTCCAAAGCCAACCACGTTAATAAACATCAGTGAATTTATTAAATACAAAATAACTTGCACATTTTACTTAAAAAATAAAGTTTCTGGCACAAATCCAGAATACATATGTAGATCATCAACAGGAAAGAGGATAATTCTTTGAACACTGATATTAAGTAAATAAAATCAACATCATGAGAATATTAAAAATTACCTTAAGAAGATGGGAATGGGCCAAGGACATGGCTAAGGGAACTGAGGCTAATGCTTGGTATATTGGCGTCATGGGCTTGACCTGGCACTGCATGGTCCCCCAGAGTGACCCCCAAGTACTGTTGAGTATGGCCCAAAGTCAAAACAAACAAAAACCAGAATGTTCCCAGACCTGGCCATAGCCTAATTAGCATACTAGTAATAGGGAAATGGTCAATTCGGAAACATGCAAGTAAAAAGGAGATACAGGAACCCCAGAATGGATAGTGACCAGAAATGCCAAGAGAGAAGATGAATTCAGGGACATAAGAATTCTAGACAGTGAAGAATCATTTTGCTACAGAGCAGGGAAGATGATCGGTGTCACCATGGCTTAAGTAAGATACTTGTCCAAAGATTCTGAAGTCTGCATGCCTGGGCAGAAACCTCTGGACAGGTAATGACCTTGCCATTTAGAGCACAGGATGCTGGGAAACAGGCGGGATTTCTTCTTTGGCCAATGTAAAATAAGCAGATGGTTTGTTGGAACAATGAGATAGTATTCTGATTTACCCGTAGTAGCCCCTCTATCCTGATTTGAGTTACTAGGAGTAAGGGGTCAAGGGTGCTTGATTTGCATGTGGCCAACCTGACACCACATAGGGTTTCCCAAGTCCTGCCAGGGGTGATCCCTGAGCATAAAGCCAGTAGGCCCTGAGCACCACAGGGTGTAGCCCACCCCATCCCCCCCAAAAGTTATTAGGAATCAGTATCCTCACTTCATCCACTCAATATTGATCTGAAAAATCAAAAACCAAATTCAACAGTGACTGCCAATACACAACCAACTGCCTTTCTGGTCTAACAAGTTATTGCTCATCTTGACTGATAAGTAGCAGCAGCATAAAAAAAAAAAACTAATTTTAAAAAAGATATTTACTATTTGTCAAAGGGAAAAAAACTGAAAAAATTCAGAAGAACTTATTAAAAGTATTTATTCTCAATGAGCATAAATCCAAGACACTGAAAGTGAAATTAGGAAGTGAACGTGAAATTAGAAAATAGGAACAGTAAGAAAAAAAAGGGTTAGGGATGTAGCTCACCAGTAGAATACTTGCCTTACGTGTGTTGAGACTTGGGGTTCAATGCCACACAGCAACAAAACAAAACCAAAAGAAAGAATAGAAAAGAAAATAGGTGAGGAAAATTCAGACTCAATTTGGTTCCATTTTATTTAAAATTAACTTTTAAATAAGACTGAATAAGTCCATAGAAATTTTTTGAGGAGAGTAAAGCTTTCTTTCTACAAAGATTAAGGCAGTCAAAGGAATCTGGGAAATATCTAGGTCAATCGTAAGCAAATTTTGTTTGCTTTCCTGGTTGTATGTTGTATTTCTACTGTAGAAAAAAAAGCTGGTAATTAAATTATATTAGACAGTCTTCAGGGAAGGAAGTTGTTTTGTGAAACACATGGAGTAAAGTGCCTTGGAAGTATGAGTTAAAAATGGTCAAGGCTCCAGAAGAAATCATTCAGCTCCTTCCACTGCCGTCACAGATACAGGTTTCACATAGTATGGGCCTTCGTTCAGGTAAGTTCGGAGCCTCAAGTAGTTTGGATTCCCAAAGATTTCTGCAATGGTCTTGGAATTGGCAAGTGCTTTCACCAGTTCATATTTTGCATCCTTTGAAGCTTTGTCACGCTCCACAGATCGGTCCATCACATATTCAACAAAACCCGGACTGTTAATCATAAGTTTTTGAGCCCAGGGTTGGTTCGCTATGGCCTGAAAAGGAAGAGAAAAAGCACATAACTGAGTCCTAAGAAATAATGTTACTGGGATAACACAATTCTTTGAACTTTAGCAACATAAACCTTTTGTTTTATAAAAGTTAGTCCCCTCTTGGGAATCTAATTTAACAAAATCTAAAATATGGGGCCAGAGCGACAGTACAGTGGGTAGGGCATTTGCCTCGCATAGGCCTACCCGGATTTGATATCCAGCACCACACATGACTCTCATTCCCCAACAGACGTGATCCTTGAGTGCAGAGCCAGGAATAAGCCCTGAGCACTGCTGTGTAGTCCAAAAAGAAACAAAATCTAAAATTTAAAAAGCTTTGTATACAATAATGTTTATCACTGTGAATGATGACATAAATATCTAATAGGAGCATAGATAAGTAAATTATGGTATGTAGCAATGAAAAATTAACTTGAAGGGCCAGAATCTACATTTAAATAAGAACTCTTAAGATTTAAGGTCAGGATATATCAAATTAACAATGGGTAAGGATGACAGGCTGGCTGAAATAAAATGACCATCCCAAGGCAGGGGGTTAAAGTACTTGCCATGCACTGAGCCAATCCTGGCTTGATCCTCAACACCACATACAGTCCTTCAGACACTGCCAGAAGTGATCCCAGAGCACAGAGGCACGAGTAAGCCCTGAACACCACAAAGTGTGTCCCTACCCACAATAACCCATTCCAATCACTAAAGATACATCTAATATTGTTCCTAACTTTAGGAAATGATTTAGCCGATATGACAGCTTCAATAAATACACATTTTCAACATAAATTAGAACACAAATGTAATCCTTACCACAACTGTAATAGTGTTATTACTTCACAATTATCTTTACTGTGTTGGTACCTCATCAGATAGTAAACTACATGAAAGGAAGTTCTTTGCATATTTGATTTGCTGTCATATCCCTAGTCACTGTCATCCCATTGCTCATCGATTTGCTCAAGTGGGCATCAGTAATGTCTCCATCGTGAGACTTGTTGTTATTGTTTTTGGCATATCGATTATGCCATGGGCAGCATGCCAGGCTCTGCCGTGCGCGTGGGATACTCTCGGTAGCTTGCCGGGCTCTCCGAGAGGGACAAAGGAATCAACCCAGGTCGACCGCGTGCAAAGCAAATGCCCTATCTGCTGTGCTATCGCTCCAGCCCATATATCCCTGGTATAGACCTCAAAATAAGTTCAGCAATGTCTATTAAATGAATTTAATAGACTTCATTCAACCAGTGGGTTTGGTCAAAGACTGTTTGAAAGATACCTGATTTAGTCTTTGAAAAATGAGTAAGAGGTTAAAAAGCAAAATGAATAGAGTGGGTACCAGAAAGGTCTAGAGATAAAAAAGCAATTTGTTAGGCTAGAGTGTTATGGTAGAGAAGGAATCTGGAAATAACCTCTAAAGCCACAGAATCTGTTTCAGCCTCTGCTATAACATGAACAATTCTTTACAGAAACAGGCTGTTTATACATCTGTCTGTCATTACACATTAATCTCCCCTAAGGTACCAGAGCACAGAAACTATACTAGACAGTGTACTTGTAGATCCCAGTGCAAGGCACAGGGACTGGCTTACTGTAAATGCTTGTGCATTCAAGTGGCTGAATTCCTGAAAGAGCATACTCACTGGGAACACTTAATAAATAAATGAATAAATGAATAAATAAATATATAAATAAATAAATTTTTGAATCTAGTTTTTGTGGAGACACACTGATTTATCAAGTTGTTCATAATAAGGTTTCAGGAATACAGTGTTCCCACTTCCAACCCTGCGACCCTCCCCCCCCACACACACACACCCACCTTACCGTGAACACTTTTAGGGCTGCACAGCGTAGTTCAGAGAAGGGCTGATTACTGATGCCCCGGAAGAGCTCCAGTGAGTCCCGAGATAAAGAAGAAAACCAGGATTCTGTCATCCTCAGGAGGTCTTCAGTCTCCTGCTCAGGCTATAGGAAAGAAAAAGAAAACCTCAAGACATTTGAAAGTCAAGAAACCTGGGTTCTGATGGCACCCTATTATTCATTTTGAGTAATC
Source organism: Sorex araneus (assembly GCF_027595985.1). Taxonomy (NCBI): domain Eukaryota; kingdom Metazoa; phylum Chordata; class Mammalia; order Eulipotyphla; family Soricidae; genus Sorex; species Sorex araneus. The sequence continues at coordinate 13,219,024 of NC_073302.1, read as the reverse complement.
TCTGCTAAGTCTGGATCACTCTTCCCAAATCTACTACACAATTGCCCAATTTTGTTTTTTGATGGGATGGATGAAACTATCTCTGAGGTTCTCTCTTCAATTCAAATATTCTATATCACTGTCATCCCGTTGTTCATCGATTTACTCAAGTGGGTGCCAGTAACGTCTCCATTCGTCCCAGCCCTGAGATTTTAGCAGCCTCTCCTTACTCGTTTCCCCCAACAATTGGAGGCTCTTTTCAGGGTCAGGGAAATGAGACCTGTTATTGTTACTGTATTTGGCATACTAAATACGCCACAGGGAGCTTGCCAGGCTCTACCGTGTGATCGGGATACTCTCAGTAGCTTGCTGGGCTCTTCGAGAGGCATATATCCCTTTATGATGATGTGTCGAGTGGCCGCATAGAATAGTCTAATATTCTATGATTCCATATTAGCTTTAAAAGTGTTACTAGAGGGGCTGGAGTGATAGCATAGCGGGTAGGGTATTTGCCTTGCACGCGGCCGACCCAGGTTCGATTCCCAGCATCCCATATGGTCCCCTGAGTACCGCCAGGAGTAATTCCTGAATGTAAAGCCAGGAGTAACCTCTGTGCATCGCCAGGTGTGACCCAAAAAAGCAAAAAAATTAAATAAACAAATAAATAAATAAAAGTGTTACTAGAGGGCCAGAGCAATAGTTCAGTGGGTAGGGCATTTGCCTTGTACACAATTGACCCAGGTTCAATCTCCAGCACTCCATATGGTCCCCTGAGCACCACCTGGCATTATCTCAGAACACAGAACTAAGAGCAGTCCTGAACACAGCCAACTGTGGCCCCAAAACAAAAACAACATGTCCCGAGGGGCCATGGGGGAGAGAATACAGGAGTTAAGGCACTTGCCTTGCTGTGCAATCCCAACTCAAATCCCTAGGACCACATATGGTTCTTCTAGCACTGTTAGGGGTTACTCCTGAGCACTGAGCACAAAGCCAATACTGTTAGTTGTAGCCCCATGGCCTCCATCCACCATGTCATTAACCCTACAATGAGAATTATCTTCTTTTACAAAGAACAATGGCATTTATTTGGCCACCATTTATAATAAGTTTGTATTATGTTGGCAATTTTATTCTTCAAATTCATCCCACTGAACTTCACTAATTTCCCAATTACTTACTGGTAAATAAAGAAGAGATGAAATTGCATCCAAACACCTAATTTTGAGCTCTGTCGAGGCATTCTTTGCTTGATATCCTATTTTCATGAGCAAGCGTTCAAAGCGAGTTCCTTTGAAGGACAATGATTTTTTTTTCTTAATTATGGGGGAAACATATATATAAAACATAAAATCAAACATCTTAAGCATATAGTTCAATGCCATTAATACATTCACACTGTTATGCAACCATTACCACTATATAGTTCTGGAACTTTTCTATCATCTCAAACCTTAAGTCTAATACACTAACCCCCCCATTATACTCGAGCCCCTTCCCTTTAACAACCATTATTCTAGTTCTGCCTTTATGTATTTGATTTGGTACCTCATATATGTGGAATCATACAATATTTGTCCTTTTGCGTATGGCTTATTTCATACAGCACATCTCCAAAGTTTCTCCACACTGTAGCATATATGACAATTTCCTTCCTTTTTAAGGCTTAATTCAATTGTACATTATATACAATATTTGCATCTGTCAATGAATATGTGATTTTCACCCTTAGGGGCTACTATGAATATTGCTGTTATGAACACAGGAGTACAAATATCTGAGTCCCTGCTTTTAATTCTTTGGGGTATATACAGAAAAGTAATTGCTGCATCATACAGTAATTCTATGTTTAAGCTTTTGAGGAGTCACCAAACTGTTTTCAATAGTGGATATACCATTTTACAGTCCTAGTAGATACGTATAGGATTTCTCCATACCCTTGCCTACACTTATTGTTTATTCTAATAAACACTATCCTAAGGATATGAAGCAAACTGAGGTTTTTAAGATTATGTTTTCATATACTGTGACCTCTGGACTGGAGCAATAGCACAGCAGGTAGGGCGTTTGCCTTGCAAGCGGCCAATCTGGGTTCAATTCCTCCGTCCCTCTCAGAGAGCCCAGCAAGCTACCGAGAGTATCCCACCTGCACAGCAGAGCCTGGCAAGCTACCCATGGTGGATTCGATATGCCAAAAACAGTAACAAGTCTCACAATGGAGATGTTACTGGCACCCGCTTGAGCAAATCGATGAACAACGGGGCAGAAGTGCTACAGTACAGTGCATACTGTGACCTCTACCAACCTCAAACAACACAAAAAACATGCAGACAAGAGTCCAAGTGACAGGCTCCACGAGAGCACATCTAATGCAAAGTGTAGAGGAACTGGAATCAAAGGAAGAATAGCAGCTGCCTCACAGTCTGTATGATCTTAGCCACATCGGTATGATCTTCATTTTGGAAGGGCTATACCTTGTGGTGCTCAAGGGGCTACTCTCGGATCTGTGCTTGGGGTTGCTCCCAACCTGCTCAGGAGACCATGCAGTGCCAGGGATTGAACCTGACCACTTGCATGGAACATATGCACTCAGCCCTTGGATCAATCTCTCTGACCCTAGGATACATTCTTAACTTCTCTAAATTTCAGCTACGTTAGTTGTAAAATGGGAATGACAATTCCTTGAGGCTGGAGAGATAGTAGAGAGGATTAGGGCACTTGCCTTGCATGCAGCCCATGGGTTGGATCCCTGGCACCACACCTGGTCTCCCAAGATCCAGCAGAAGTGATCCCTGAGCATAGAGCCAGGAAGCCTGAACACAGTCAGGAGTAGCCCCACAATAAAAAAATAAATGATAACAATTCTCACTGCAGGCCTATAAAATATGTCACTGGGGCTAGAGTGATAGCACAGTGGGTAGGGAGTTTGCCTTGCACGCGGTGGACCCGGGTTCAATTCCCAGCATCCCATTTGGTCCCCTGAGCACTGCCAAGAGTAATTGCTGTGTGTAGAGCCAGGAGTAACCCCTGTGCATTGCCGGGTATGACCCAAAAAGCAAAAAAAATTAAATAAAACAAAACAAAATATGTCACTAAGAGTGTATATACAACATTAATAGTTGTGATAGAAAATAAAGTATCAATTTTCAACATATGCTCCAACAAGGGATTACCGGTGCTGCATTTTGTTTTTGGCTTAGAGTCACAGGATTCATAGTGCTGTGCCTCACATGTGCTTCACCCTGGTTTAAGCCACAGCAACACAAGATCTCCCAACTCAAGCATCACCAGGTATGGCCCTAAGCGGCTCCCAAGCATTCTGGATATGGCCCTAGAGGACACTCAGCACTGTCCACAGCTGGGTGAGTGAGCCCTTAGGAAGTGCCTCATCATGAACAAAAGTCAGAGCATGAGCATATCACAGAAGTATCATTCTTTACATAAAATATTATAATGATTAACCTTAACATTATAAACATATAACATGTCCTTTTATTAAATATTCATTACAACAGTTAGTCTGCTATTTTCACATAAGCAAAAAATAAACCCTAGAGAGGAAAAGTGAGTAAATGAAGTTTAAGCCTTAGAACTGAGAAACGAACCCAGGATTTCTAACTCTAGACTGTGGTCTCTGTGCCACAAATAATACTCATGACAATATACAGATAAAAAGTAGGTAAAATTAAAAAAAAAATTACAGTACAGTAAATTAGGAGTCTTATGGATGTGCCCAACATTACTATAACAAATTATCAACTGTAATAGTTCTACAATACGGTTAATATAACAGCAAATCAATACATTTGATCCTTGTTAATAGTCGAGGTATTTCTTTTTTTTTTTTTTTTTTTTTGGCTTTTTGGGTCACACCTGGCTATCCACAGGGGTTACTCCTGGCTCTGCACTCAGGAATTACCCCTGGCCGTGCTCAGGGGACCATATGGGATGCTGGGATTTGAACCCGGGTCGGCCGCGTGCAAGGCAAACGCCCTACCCGCTGTGCTATCTCTCCAGCCCCTAGTCGAGGTATTTCTAAAGAAAGTCGAACAATCATACTAACCTGTTTTATGTAAAACCTGCTTTCCTTCAACATTAGATCCCAGGATTCCAACTGTGTCCACTGCTACTCCAATCATGGTGGGGTCCTGACTCTCTGTCATTTCAAAGACTTTTTCCACAAAAACAGGGTAACGCTCACATATCTGTTGAGGACTATCCATGATAGCTAGGTTTCCAAAAAACTTCACAAATCCTAAAGACATTCATTAAAAACAAACAAAAAACCCTTTAATAAACAACAAAGGAAACAAAAACTGTGGGCCCTATATTTTCAGAGCTCCACTAATCACTAATCAATTATAGGCAAGAGAGAAGAAAAAGGTTGAATATTGTGCTGCCTGAACATCTGGAAGTTGGTAAGGAGATTGTGAAGGATTTAATCATGTGAAGCAATCAAGAAACCCCATGTCAACACAGCAGATACAAATACTGCTGTCCTATGCAAGAGTGAGAACAAAGAATAAGGACCAGTGGATACAGATTATAGGAAGACAAATTTAAAATTGTTATTAGGAGGACTTATGTTTGTTTTCCCAGTACCAGGGATCAAATCTATGGCATTCTACCAGTAAGCTACAACCAAATAAAACCAAAACCAAAACAAACAAAAACAAAAAACAAACACAAAAAAAGGAGGGCGGAGGGGAGGGATAGATGCTGGGTCACACCTGGAGATGCTCAAGAGTTATTGCTGGTTTGGGGCTGGAGCAATAGCACAGCGGGTAGGGCGTTTGCCTTGCAAGTGGCTGACTCCCAGCATCCCATATGGTCCCCTAGCACCACCAGGGGTAATTCCTGAGTGCAAAGCCAGGAGTAACCCCTGTGCATCGCCAGGCGTGACCCAAAAAGAAAAAAAAAAAAAGAGTTATTGCTGGTTTTGTGCTCAGGAGTGTTTGAGGGACTGTATGTAGAGATGGGATCAAACCAGGGTCAGCTGCATTATAAGGCAAGCATCTTAGCTCCTGTACAATCTCTCCAGTTCCAAAGGTTTTTTTTTTAAGAGTAAAATTAAGTAGGCTACCTGAGGAAGGAGTACGTTTCCAATTGCTGAAAGGAGTCAAAGAGAACTAATCAATCAAGTCCTAAAACAAAAGCCTTTCATATAGGCTTAAGTAAAACCTGTATGAAAGGTTCCAACTCACAACATCTGACAAATCTCTGAACTATACTGTATATGTAGTTCCTTATTTTTACTTACATTTCTTTTGACTGAGGTTCAAAGGAAAGTGCCCTTATGCTCTTAACTAGGGACACTATTTCTGGAAATCAATAGCACATGGCTCAAAGGTACCTGCTATTCCACTGAGTCACATCCCTGCTCCCAAGAGCCATTACTCTACAGGGAATCACCTACAGGGATAGAGAGATGGCTCAAAGCTAGAGCACATGTTTTGCATGAGAGACCCCCAATATACCTCTTGCACAACTGATTCCCCTGCATTACTGGGAGTCCCCAAGTACTGGGAGTAACCCCTGAGTACCACTAGGCATAATCCAAAATAAACACAAGCATAATTAATAAATAGAACTTCAAAGACAAACAGGTAGAAAGGAAACAACCCATGACCTATCACAAAAATAAAACAAGTTCCATCACTCACAGAGGGATGAATATTTCTTACCTGGCAAATAGAAGCTAGAGAAAGGGTCTGCTTCTGCCCCAACAATTATATTAGAAATCTGATCAATTACTCCCTCTTGAGCAAGGTATTGTCGTCCATGGAGAGTATAAGCCAGTGATGTCACCATTTCTATACATGTGGCTCTGAAATACCAAAGATTTCTATTAGATGAAAATATTTTATAAAATACTGTCATATGCATTATTTCATTTCTTCCCATCAACTATGAAAGGTCAATAAACCTGGCTTTATCTTTCAGATAAGAATATAGATGAGGAGGCTGGAGCAACAGTACAGTGGGTAGGGCATTTGCCGTGCACGTGGCTGACGTGGGTTCGATTCCCAGCATCCCATATGGTCCCCTGAGCACTGTCAGGAGTAATTCCTGAGCGCAGAGCCAGGAGTAAACCCTGTGCATCGCTGGCTGTGACCCAAAAAGCAAAAAAAAAAATACAAGATGAGAAAACTGCAGTGACTGGTCCACAGTCATGCACTATCACAAGGAAACCTTTAAATTTAAATCTTGACTGTTGTTTCCATTATGATACAGATACTTTCCTAAGTGATTGTCTTAAGCTTTGAAATGTCAGATATACGCAAAGGAGAATAGCAAAGTTCCCATATACCTTAATCCTGATTATGTAGTTGTCAAGATTTTGCCTTACTTATATCATCTCCTTCCTCCCCATTTTTAATAAATTATTTTAAGGTAAATTCCAATGACTGTACATTTACCCTTCCATACGTCAGCAAGACACACAAATATTTCCTGTCATAATTATGCTACAATTACCACACATTAAAAACATTAATATTAAAAAACTAATGCTAACAATATTTTGGTATCTAACAATAAAACTATAATAAAAAATTTGCCAAACAACTGAGATAAAAACTTTTTATAGTTGACCTTAAGGTATTTTAACCTATTATTAGTATCTGGTGGACTGGAGCGATAGCTCAGCTGGTAGGGTGTTTGCCTTCCATGCGGCCGACCCGGGTTCGATTCCTCTGTTCCTCTTGGAGAGCCTGGCAAGCTACTGAGAGTATCTCACCCGCACAGCGGACAGAGCCTGGCAAGCTACCCGTGGTGTGTATGATATGCCAAAAACAGTAACAAGTCTCACAATGGAGTCTCACAGTGGTGCCCGCTCGAGCAAATCGATGAACAACAGGACAACAGTGCTACAGTGCTATTAATATCTGTAGGCTTATTTTGTTTCAAAATTTTATATAAGTCTAAGAAAAAAAGGGCCAAAGAATGTGATTCAGCAACAAAGGGCATGTCTTGCATACTTGCTTGCATGTCTAACTCCTGGCACCACAAAAAAAAAAAAGAGAGAGAGAAGAATGTGTAATCTTCGGGGGCGGCCAGGGGAACCTGATGGCTCTCCCCCTTGCCACCCGGGGTTGATATGGTCTCAGGCTGCTCGCTCAGCCAGGGCAGCCCAAGCCATGGGGCAGATGGAGGAGGAAATGAGGTCCATGCTGGTTGGTTGATCAGTTGCAATTTATTCCATTCTCCCCACGCACCCGTACCAGTCTCTCTAAGCCCCCCATTCTAGTCTCACACTGCCCCTCATTCCCGTCTCCTCCTGTCTCTCCCACTGATCTCTCCGAGCTCCATCCCGCAGCCTGGGATCTCTATCTCCACATGCCTACTCCTGTAGCCTTCCTCTACATTCTTTTCCCTCTGTCCCCCTCACTAGTCTCTCTGTACTCCATCTAGCTGCCCTGCTCTCTCTCTCATCTCCTCCAACTCTCTCCTCTCTCCATGCCTCATCTCTCCACCCTAGCACTCTGGGCCAATGCTACACCCAGTCCGGTAGCAAATCAACATAAGAAAGTCCTTCCTGGGCTGGAGCAATAGCACAGCGGGTTGCACGCAGCTCCCATATGGTCCCCTGAGCACCGCCAGGGGTGATTCCTGAGTGCAGAGCAAGGAGTAACCCCTGTGCATCGCCAGGTGTGACCCAAAAAGAAAAAAGAAAAAGAAAAGAAGGTCCTTCCTGACTGCCCATCAAGTGCAAGGGCAGAAATACAGCCAGGGGTGTTCTCTTCTTAGTTCAGTAACTTGATTAACATCTTAATTAACATCTTAATATTAGTTATTTTTGTATGAGCACAAAGATACATTGAGGCTTATAGGGCAGCTCTCCTGGGAACATCTTGCCACAAACTCAAACTACAGTGCTCAGGCCAGATTAATCATTCCTAACCCTAGCAGGGTCTGAATCTAGTTATTACTCTTTGGATCATGACCGAATTTGTCCATGGCCATGCTCTTGACTTACAGTTAAGCATTATGGCACTTTGGCCAAACCCATCTCTATGCCAGGGTAGCACATAGCTCACCGCTTGCCCTGGGTCAATCCAGTCCCTCATTGGGACCCTGCTTTTGGGGGTGCTAGGAAGTTAGGACAACTGAGGCTTAAGTCTAGAGAACAGATGCCCAGGAGGTAAATATAAGAGTGTCCATTAACTCCCAAGTTACAAAAGCATAGTATTAACTGTCTTCTTGTGCCCATACAAAAAGGACATTGCTCTGAATTAACTACGCAAAGGACTTAAGGAGAAGAGAAAAACAATAGTTAAAGTCAATAGAGCACAAAGAAAGAAGTTACAAATAAACAGAGGGATGGGAACACTCTGATGGGAGCAACCCAATAAACCTAAGTTCCCTATGGCAAGACAGGAAGGACAAACCAATGTTATCCTACAGAAGAAGTTAACGAAATTAATGTTCTTAGTTGGTAAAGCACTTGCCATGCAGCCAACCTGGTCCGTGAGCACTGTGCCATGGTGACCCCAAAACAAAACAGCCAGATGTGACCCCAAAACAAACGAACAAACAAAAATGGGGCTGGGGAGATAGTACAGCAGGTAGGGTGCTTGTCTTGCATACAGCTGACCTGGATTTGATCCCTTGCATCCCACACGGTCCCTCAAGCCCCCTAGGACTGATCCCTGAGCACAGAGCCAGGAGTAAGCCCTGTGTACATCCAACTGTGGCCCCCAAACAAAACCGAAAAATCAAAATTTAATGTCCTTACGGGAATGTTTTGAAACAGTGACACCTAAATGCTTTGAAACAGCCTAACCGGTATTGAATTTATGCATAGAAATTAATAAATGCAGTCACTTTGCAAGGCAGGGTAGTAGTGTTCAGGATGGATGGCAGGGCAGGGGGGAGTGGGATAGGTTGTCACTCCAGGTGATATGCAGCTTGGATGTAAGAGCCTGATGGTTCAGTGCTTGGGTATGGCAAACAGTACCATGAGGGGCCACCAGAGCCACCCCAGTGTACTTGGTACCATCGGAAAACCTGGTTGGCTGGGGTGGGGGAGGTGGTAGCATGTGGTACTTGGGATTGAACTCAGGGCCCAGTGCATTCAAGGCATGCACTCAAGCCCTCTGAGCCATCCCCCTGACCTGACAAATTCAGTCACATTTAAAGAAAGGAGGACAGGGCTGGAGGGATAGCTCAACAGCTGGAGCAAATGCTCTATAAGCTAGAGATCCAGGTTCAACCCTACCACCACTTGGTCCCCTGAATACCTTTGGTCAGGTGTGACTCCCAAGCACCAACACTGCTAGTTTGACCCAAAGATAAAAAAAGAACCCTTTTTTTAATAGTGGAAATCAGAAAATCCCTTAAGAAAAAACAAAACTGTGTATATAGAAATTTAACCATATTGTTAATTTAATAGCAAAATACTTGAGGCATAACAAGTGATCAACAGCAAGAATCTATTAACCAACTGTGGAATATCAAGAAGGAAATTAAAGCTTAGGAAATTAGGGAGTAGAGGACAAAAAGACGGAAATTACATTTGTTTGAGGAGTTATATAAGCCATTGTATTAGTCAAGTTAGTTAACTCATGGTATCTTTGAAAGCTGTTTTTGTTGGGTCGGAGCAATAGTATAGTGGGTAGCGTGTTTGCCTTGCACACTGACGACCTGGGTTCAATTCCTGGCATCCCATATGGTCCCCTGTGCACTGCCAGAAGTAATTCCTGAGTGCAGAGCCAGAAGTAACCCTTGAACACCATTGGGTGTGACCCAAAACGGAAAAAAAAGGTTGTTTTTGTTGCATTTAAATGAAGAAACTTAGGTGCAGAATACTTATAAGGTCAAAAGTGGCTAGTGAATAGTAGAGATGCATGCAAACCTAGTTTTGTTCAGTTTCAATAGCCCATGTTTTTACTATCCTACATATCATAATGCTATTACCTAAGTAAATAACAATACCAAAAAAGCTATGATAACATAAATACAAGTTAAATGCATGTAACGTACATACAGTAAAATCCTTGTGACAGAAAAATTTTTTGGTTTCTGGGCCACACCCAGTAGTACTCAGGGCTTACTCCTGGCTACATGTTCAAGGATAACTCCTGGCAGGACTAGGGGGACCACAAGGAGTGCCAGGGATCAAATCTGAGTCAGCTTCTGCAAGGCAAGTGCAGTATTCACTGTATTATCTCTCCAGCCCCAGTACTAGTACTTTTTAAGTGCATACATACCTACTAGACAGTTAACATGAGGCTTTGTAAAGTTCAGGTGAGTTATAACATAATAAGGTAGGGCCAGGTCTATTTTGGGAAGCTCACAGTAAAACTGAAAATTGGTTCATGATCGTTCACAAGAGATTTCACTTTGAGAACTCTTGTGGCCCACGTACCTGACCAGCACATCCTCACCAGTCAGCTCTCTGAGAAGCTGAGTTATCAATCCACTGGTGGTACAGTAGTTTAAAGATTCTGGTGACGCAGAAGAAATCTCCACAATTAACTGAAAGAACAGTAAAAAACAGAAAAGTCAAAGCTTATCTTAGCTCTCATTTTAAGGTAAGCACTAGTCTAAGTACTTCATAACTAAAAAATTTGTAGTTTTTTATTGCTATATCAATAAAACTATCTATATCGGGGCTGGAGAGATAGCACAGCGGGTAGGGCGTTTGCCTTGCACGCGGCCGACCCGGGTTCAAATCCCAGCACCCCATATGGTCCCCTGAGCACGGCCAGGGGTAATTCCTGAGTGCAGAGCCAGGAGTAACCCCTGTGCATCGCCAGGTGTGACCCAAAAAAGCAAAAAAAAAAAAAAAAAAAAAAACTATCTATATCAACCCCCCCCTCCAACAGCATAAGCAAATGATACAAAATACCTGCAGAATGAATACTAAGGTTTGAAAGGACATGACAAATGGTATATGTAGAACATGTCTGCACAACTTTTTATTAGAAAGTACTTTAATCAAAACTGTGTGCTTAGCAAAAACACATCAGGCTGTTATACTTGCTTTGCCACTGATTGAACTAGAGATTGAGACTGAGATTGATTGCGAGGGGGTGGCTTACAAATGGTCTCTCTCTCACTCAATGAGTCAACAGAAAATTATGCCAAGGTGGGCTGGAGAGATAGCACAGCGGGTAGGGCGTTTGCCTTGCACGCGGCCGACCCGGGTTCAAATCCCAGCATCCCATATGGTCCCCTGAGCATGGCCAGGGGTAATTCCTGAGTGCAGAGCCAGGAGTAACCCCGGTGCATCGCCAGGTGTGACCCAAAAAGCAAAAAAAAAAAAAAAAATTAAAAAAAAAAAAGAAAATTATGCCAAGGGTCCAGAGTGATAGTATAAAAGGTAGGGCGTTTGCCTTGTACACTGATGACCAGGGTTCAATCGCCAGAATCCCATATGGGCCCCTGAGCAACAATAGGAGTAATTTCTGAGTACATGAGTGCAGAGCCAGGAATAACCCGAGCATCCTGTGGTTTGACCCAAAAAGTAAAATAAAAAAGAAAAGAAAAGAAAGGAAGAAACAAAGAAAATTATGTTAACAGGCTTCTTAAATATTTCCTATAAGCCATGACAAGAATCGAGCCAGAAGATAAAAGAAGAAACAATTCACAAAGGAAGGAGGGAGATCTTAGAATAGTCAAGAAGGAGGGAATGTAATGAGTCTCAACTTCTAATAACTCTTAGTTCCAAATCCAGGCCAGACCTGCACATCTTCCTTTGTTTGCTGTTTGTTTTGTTTTGGGCCTTTGCCTCACAGTGCTTAGAAGCTACTCCTGGTTTGTTTTCAGGAGTCACTCCTGTTTTCAGGAGTTCCCAGGTGCTCAGGGAACCATGTGCAGTGCTAGAGATTGAACTCAGGCCTGAACACAAAACACACGTTCTAGTCTGCTGAGCTTTCTTTCCAGCTCAACAGAATTAAATTTGTTAAATCCATTATGTTTTCACAAGCAGGAAACTTTTTGACACAGAAACTCTTCTTTCCATATGGAGGTTGCTGCACATTTTTTAAAAAGCATAGACCAGGATATAAAATCATGAATCAGCAAACGATAATTATAAACATCATTGATTAATTTAAAAATTCTATCATTCATTCATTCCCTACGTCAATCAAGTATATTCTTAGGGCTGAGAAATACTGGTGGGCATTGAAGAACTTTAAGCAGAGCGAAGACAGACTTAGACTGGGATTTCTCAAGGATCATTCTTATTGCACATAAAGATAAAAGATTAGTGCTAACAAAAATGGATGAGAAGAGATGAGTCTGGATGCAAATGCAGTCGGTCACATGAGACTGACATACTATACTGGCAGCTTAGACTAAGCTGGCAATGACCAGATAAAGGAAGAATGCAGTTTCAGTAAAACTGACAGGATGTTATAATTGAATGCATGGATACATGGCAGGAGAACAAGGCCTTCGCAGTGAATACACGCTAATAATCAAATATGTAAGAGAACACCAGTTTGCTGTTTTCCCCTTTTTCTGTTGCTTATAGAGGTGCCCCACCAAGTGGTATTGGGAGTGTAGGTGGGTGCCTAGGGCAGTGTGGGCCTGAGGATTTGGTGCTTTCCTTCTGGGACATGCATGAGTGCATGGATTATGATTAGTTTAGTTTGGGCATGAGTGAGAAGACTATAATATACCTAAGAGAGAGTAAACAGACATGAAGGTCTGAGCACCCAAGAGGAGTGTGGGTTGTAAGTCTATGGTGTATAATTACCACCTAGGTGGGAAGAGAAACCACAAGATGAATAAGAGTGGCTGGGAAAGAATGACACAGTATTGTGTGAAATCCAAAAATGAAAAGTTCAGCACAGATATACTATAGACATGCCTCCAGATGCTACACCAGGCTGTTTCATTCAGGGCAACCCAGAGGGGGCGGGTGAGGTCCCCTCCCCATCCCAACAAGGCCAGCCCCAGCAGCTGAAAACCTCCAGAACTCACCCACTGCCATGCTCGTGGCCACTCACCACACACAAACAAGAGCCTCACCCATGAGTAAATCTATTCCTGGACATCTCATACTTTACACCACTAATATATCAAGAGTATCACACCACATTTGATGGGGTTTAAATTAGAAGGCAACCAATTTAAGGGTTAATAAAATTATACAGATATAAGCACACAAGGCTCAACCTTTAACAACATGTTACTAATCTCTTATAGAAGGGCTTAGTGACTCCTGGGTGAAGTACAACAATCTTCACACACTTTCCTCTAAGAAACTTTTTTTGCATCATTTTAGTGGATTATTCATAACAAGCCATACAAAATAATTTATTTCAGTTCTGCTTTAGAGGCAGGGTTTGAGGTTCAGGATGAAAACATCCGAAATATGGTAGTGGGATTGGTGTTCAAATATTAAATGCAGTCAAATATTGTGAACAACTTTATAAAAAATAAATTTAAAAAAAGTCCAACACAGCCAGGATACTGAGAACAGCTAGGGGAAGAAGGAAAACAATGATACTATGAATCATGATATGATATCTGAAGAGGAAATTAAACTATAGAGCATTCTACTTTGAATATGCAGCCTATTAACTATGTAGGAAGATGTCAATAAGTCAAAAGTGAGATTAATAACAACATATAGTGAGAACTGAAGACAATGCATGTGAAGATCCAGCAAAATTGGCAGAAACAACAGCAATTTCTTCTCATTTGCTACTTTTGCTGCTATTGCTACTAGTATGAATTTTTCGCAGGTCTAGTTCAATGTTTTCTCCTTTCTTAGAATAATTTATATGGTACATTGTACATATTTTATATACAAATATCTCATACATCAGGCTGACAGTTTACTCCTATAGTCAAAGCAACTAGCAGGGCCCAGTACCGATCATATTTTTAATAAACATCTTTTTAAAATCTTGATACACTGTGTTCTGAATCGTAGAGCAAAATGTGGGATTTCACTTACCTCATATACTCTATATCGAACAATATCATTTGTTTTCATCACATTTTTCAAATCATCTAGCAGATTACTTTCAAATAAAGCCTCCAGTCCAGCTTGGGTTAGCGATATTCTTGATAAGGATTTAATGGCCTTAGAAGGAAAGAAAATACCCCGTAAGTTATAAAAACACAGACTATATTATCTATTTAAGACTGATGTGAAAATGTGTGTAGAATACATATGGCCCTATGAGAATTCGCTACATTTTAACTCATTTAGAATTAGAAAAGATATACCTTTTTTTTCAATATAAATAAATATTTTTAAAAAGAAATTATGAGGACCAGAGTAATAATACAGCAGCAAAGGCACCTGCCTTGCACACAAGTGACCTGGGTTCAAACCCCAGCATCCTATATGGTTCCCTGAGCTAGAGCCAAGCATAATTCTTGAGCACTGCTCAGTGTGGTCCAAAACCAAAAAAAAAGTTTTGTGTCTTATCAAGCAACCCAATGGATTGTGTTCTAAAAACAGATGGGATTTACTATTTAACAATCATTTATTTATCTGCTATCATTTATAAGAGGTTATACACTCAGTAACACAAATCACTGGTAAACCTTTATCTAGCCAAAAACAGAGAGCCCTTGAGGGAACACTGACATTTCTGAGTATGCTATGGTTCTGACTCACCGCTTTAGCTACAGAGAGATTTTCTCCCCCAATACAATAAACAATTTGTTTTAGTAACTCAGCATTATTTAAAATCTCAGTAACAGCATCAGAGTTTTCAACAATTCTTCCAACCTGAAAGAAAGAAAAAAATAATTGGAAACATTCTTCCAAGGTAGAACAAGATTTGAGCACACAATGGCAAGTTACAATGGCCAGGAGCTGATTACAGTAATGAGGACTCATTATAAATGTCAGAGCCAGGGGATGAGACTCCGTGGTAGAACACTCACCTGCATGTGTGGAGCTGCAAATCTGATTCCTGCCACCAGCCCACATTGTTGAGGGCAACTTTTGGTACTGCTGCTGTGATGCCTGGTGCCACAAGTTGCAACCTCCCAGTGCACCAGAATCACGTGTGGGCAAAATGTCACACATGACTAAGTATGTAAACCCTAGCACTATAACAAGTTGTGACTCCTAGACATTGCAACAACAAAGGGGAAAGAAAAAAAAATCTAACTAGCACATTTAACGTTATTTATCTTCCTTTCTAGTTTTGGGGTCATACCCAGCTATGCTCAGGAATCACTCCTGGCAGTGCTCAGGGGACCATATGGGGTGCCAGGGATCAAACCCAGGTTGGCTATATGCAAGACAAATGGCCAACCTGCTGTACCCTGGCCCCGAGACACACTCATTATAGGCAAATTATATGTGATATTATCATATCTTTGAAAAAATAAACAATAGATGAAGAGTTGAGAAAGAACGAAACTCTGAAAACAAACCCTATTTCTATCATTTTCAACTATACTGACCAAGGGAAAGTTATATAATTTTTGTGAACATACTTTCTTATTTATAAGGTGATATAATCCTGTTAAGAAAATTATGTGAGATTTAGGGGCTGGAGCGATAGCACAGCGAGTAGGGTATTTGCCTTGCATGCGGCCGACCCGGGTTCGATTCCCAGCATCCCATATGGTCCCCTGAGGTAATTCCTGAGTGCAGAGCCAGGAGTAATCCCTGTGTATTTTCTTTTTGGGTGCGACCCAAAAAGAAAAAAAAAATTATGTGAGATTTAACAGGTAAAGTACCTACTATAGTGCCTGGCACATAAATGGCTCAAATAAACTGATATTTCCCTCTTTTTGGTAAAAATCTTAGAGGAGAAAAGGAAAAACAGTAAATACCTTTTGGATAATATCTGCTCAGGTCTTAATATTTCATCAAGAAATTCAGCAAGCAGCAGCTCTTCACCCAAATAGGATTTATTTTGTTTTTTGTTAGCAGGACAATACGAAATACTACCTTAATTTGTTGATTTAGACACTTTACAATAGCACTTCATTCATATAATATATAATACGATCTAACGTGGCTACTCTTTTCTCAAGAATAAGAGGCCACCTTAAGGAAAGAATGGGTTTATTTTCCTTAGTAGCTCTGTTGGCATATGGTTCTATTAAAAGGAACTCAGCAATATGGCTGAATGATTAGATGGCACTTAGTGGCACTTGATGCTTTACTTGTACTCTCCCAATTAGAGTTAGCTATGTACAGAAGACAGACAATGAAGATAGAAACTGCCGGCAGTGAGCCACATCTATTCAAGCGTAATCCTCGGATTTGGGTTGTTAGGCATTTGAATGAATCAAAGTTCATGGCCAAGTTCGTGTTGACAAGGACACTGACATCACTGATGTCTCTATTGTCACTATGTTCTCCAGTGTTGAAAATGGTGTGATGTGATCGATGCCTTCTCGTCTCGGTCAGACCAATGATGTCGTACTTGATCTTCTGCACTTGCATCATCAGGTCCTCAATAGATGCTTCCGATGCCAGTGTACGTGCATTGAAAGTACAGACAGTCATTTCAGTCGTTCGTTTTGGCAGTCTAGTTCATCCCTGAGATTTTATCAGCCTCTCCTTGCACATCCTTCTTAATGCTGCCATATTGGGGGCTCTTTCAGTGTCAGGGGAATGAGGTCCATTGTTGTTACTGTCTTTGTCATATCGAATACACCACAGGTAGCTTGCCAGGCTCTGCTGTGTGGGATACTCACAGTAGCTTGCCGGGCTCTCTGAGAGGGATGGATGGAGGCTTTTAAGGCGGCCTCTAATTGCCCTTATACGAGTTCCCATGGTTCACACCATATTTGAACCCCATCAAATATGGTGTGTTAATTATGAAAAATGGGTATTAAGTGTCTTATGATGTGTCCGTGGTCTGGAAAGCGGCCTGGAGCACGGCCATGGCTGGGTATTGTATTCCAAATACAATACTTATTTTTTGGTCTGATATTATTGAACTGACAGGTGGGCTCCAGGAACACAATCAACCTTGTGAGTAATCACAGGTTAACGGAACGGCCTGCTGGGATGTGGGGAGCTTGGGGAGCTGACCCATATTCCCAACACTTGTCAGACATTTGATTCAAGGGGTCCTTCCATCCTTTCAAAAGTCTTTCTACTCACAGTAAAGTTCATTTAAACTGTTTCCAGTAGGGACCAAAGAGATAGGACTGCAGGTAGGACACTTGTCTTGTACCAGGTTTAACAGGGTCCCAGAGCACCACCAGAAGTAATCTCTGAGTATGTCTGGGTGTGACCCAAAAATACGGAGAATAAAGTTTAAAAAAATAAAATAAAATAAAAAGACTTCATTTCACTCCATTAAAGAACCTTGCCAGGGCCATTTTCCTAAGATGAGACTTTAAAAAATATTTATACAAAAATATGTATACTTACACAAAGATAATCTGTACCCAAATACAAGGGAGGCAGAGATAACATGGGGGAAGGAGCTGGTCCCACATGGCCCACCTAGATTCCAACCACCATTCCCCATAATGATCCTGAGGTACAGATGCCTGAGCTCAGAGCCAGGAGTAGAGCTCAACTGGGTGTAGCTCCCCAGAACATGAATCACGAGGACCCGAAGAATGAAGGTGTGGCTGTTTCTCTGCCATAATCCCCCAAAACCCAGGACCTCAAAGCCAAGCCAGAGGGGTTGGAGCGATAGTCCAGCGGGGAGGGCTTTTGCCTTGCACACGGCCAGCCAGGGTTCAATCCCCGCCATCCCATATGGTCCCCAAGTCAGGAGTAATTCCTGACTGCAGAGGTGGGAGCAACCAACCCCTGAGCATTGCTAGGTATGAACCAGAAAGCAAAAAGCAAAACTCAAGTGCGAGTCAGAGCAAAGAATGAGACAGTGGTGAGCCTTGACAGCCCTACGTGAGGGGCACTTGTTTTGTCTTTTTATTTACATCACATTCCTCCTGGTTTTCACCTGGCAAGCTCCCTGTGGCGTATCCATATGCCAAATACAGTAACAATGATGGGTCTCATTCTTCTGACCCTGAGAGAGCCTCTAATGTGGCACCATTGGGAAGGACGAGTAATGTTCATTGATTTAAAGGCCTTTGATTCTGTTGACACTGAAGTGGTCATCGAACAGGGCGTTCAAACTCAGTACATCAGGATCCTCCTCGAGCTGTATTACAGATTCACCACCAGGATTTCACCATTCTACAAGGAAGTAATCATCGATGTAAAGAGAGGGATTCAGCAGGGTGATACCATTTCACCAAAAATCTTCAGTGCCACCATCGAGAACGTCATGCGACGACTGGAATAGGAAGCAATGGGAGTGAAGATAGACAGTCGGCAACTACACCACCTCCGCTTCGTTGATAACATTGTTCTAAAAACACCAAAAATTAGTCAAGTGGCACAAATGCTGGCCGACTTCGACTACGAGTGTGTAATGGTCGGACTGCAGCAGAAATCTCACCAAGACAATGTTCGTGAAAAACAAACTAGTCCCTGACATTCCATTTGCTCTCAACGGATGGAATATCTCTGAATGCAGCAGCTATGTGTACCTGGGTCGAGAACTCAACATGAGGAACAACTTGGCGTGCAGAACTGAGCAGGAGGAAGAGAGCAGTGTGGAACCCCTTCAAGAGCATTGAAGTGGTTAAGAGGATGAAGAACCCCCGGCATATATCTTTTCGACTCCACCGTTCTTCCTGCACTAACAGAACGAGAGCGCTACTCGGGTATCCCAAAGAGGAATCGAAAGAGCACGCTTGAGAGAAGGAATCTGGAGTTCCAACCTCCGTCGATGGTCAAGAATCAGGGACGCTGTCTCGTTTGCCAAGGCGCTGAAAATCAGATGGGCCAAACACGTAATTCAATTTAGAGATGACCGCTGGACTAGAGCTGTTACCAACTGGATTCCATGGGACATCAAAAGACCGCATGGCCGCCCACCTACAAGATGGTCAGACTTCTCCATCAAAACCCTGAATGAACGGTTTGAGGCTCTTCGTGTTCCTGGAGCGAGCAGATACCATTGGGCTATACTAGCACGTGATAGGGATGAATGGAGATGTTACTGGCGCCCACTCGAGCAAATAAAAGATCAATGGGATGACAAGTGATACAAGTGATTTGGAATTAGCAAAGTCCCATCAATCTAGTAGTCACCAGATTAATAAAAAGGATTCAGATCTGTTTAAGAGCCAAAAACAGGCTACAAGGTGACCAGTTAGGTTTTTATATATGCACACATGTACATAAATGTAAAACTATGTAAATTTGATATATATGCAATTTATATGATACATTATATATTATGTATCTCTGCCCATCAATCTCTGTATTCAATATGCCAAAAACAGTAACAAGTCTCACAATGGGTACGTTTGTTATTGGTGCCCACTTGAGCAAATCGATGAGCAATGGGATGACAGTGATGTACAATAGAAATAGACTAGACACTTCCCAGGGACATAAAAAATCATGTTTCTTTAATCTCTCATTTTTGGTACCCAACATAACATCACCCAGAATGCATTATCACTAAATGATGGTCCTTTATTGTGGTAAAAATTCATACCTGTGAGAGAGTGAGGATTTTTACAGAATCATCGGGGTGAGCCAGTCCCTTTTGCAGGTCAACCCTGAGGTTCCGGGCCACATCAACTGGTTCCACAGCTTGGAGCAATCTCTCCAGAATGGATACACACAAAGTGATTTGTTCCCTAAAAGAGAACAGACCTCATTAGTTTGTGTCCTGCCAAGGTAAGTAGCAACAACTTAATAAAATCTGAAGCCTAACTCAATCAGGAATCTCACACATGTATCCTCCTTCTCAAAATACCAGTTTCTACTGATTCATTTAATGTTCATTAAACATGTGCCAAGCCTTTGCTAACATTACAAGATATTTTTTCTTTTTTCCTTTTCCTTTTTTGATGGGGGAAGGATGTGCCACTTCTGGTGGTTTTTAGGGGTTACTTCTAGCTTTGCACTCAGGAATCCCTCCTGGTGGGCTCAGGAGACCATACGAGATGTCTGGAATCAAACCCAGGTTGGCCATTTGCAAAGCAAGTGCCCTACCTACTGTACTATCTCTCCAACCTCTGGAGACACATATTGATTAACCTCAAGGAGCTTTGCTTCATGGAACAAACAGAAAAAAAGAAAATTAACTACAATATAGGTAGAAAAACACTACAGTTAAGCTCAGACCTGATGGAGCTTAGAAAAGAACAAAGTACAGGGAAAAGCAATCAGAGGTAACAACCTGAGCCAAATTATTTATTTAAGGCTTTTGTACCATACCTGGTACAAAGACTATTTCCAACTCAGTGTTTAAGAGGCTGCTCCTGGAAGTAATTGGGGAACCATGCAGTGCCAGGGATCAAACAGGAGCCTCCTAGATACAAAAATACACTCCAACCCATACAGTTGGCTCTTTATTTGACTCCTAAGCTAAATGTTTTAAAAAAAAAATGGGAAAAAGAAATTTCCAAATTTCCAAAAATGGGAAAAAAATTTTTTTTTGCTTTTTGGGTCACACTCAGTGGTGCTCAGGGGTTACTCCTGGCTCTGCACTCAGAAATTACTCCTGGCGGTGCTCAGGAACAATATGGGATGCTGGGAATTGAACCCAGGTCGGCCGCATGCAAAGAAAACGCCCTACCCACAGTGCTATTGCTGCAGCCCCTCTAAAAGAAAATTTTCTAGGAAGAAAGAGAGGTATCAAATGAAATGGTACATTCGAATGAGACAGTAGCTCATTTAAAGAACCAACAGTAATTTGTATGAATGGCAAGAAATGAAAAAGTTGCACAGAACTCAGAACCCGATGTATATAGTATATCATGCTATGGAATTTAGATTTTTCTCACAGGAAAGAGTAAACCCATGAAGAGGTTTAAAGTAGAGTAGTAATGTAAAAATCATTTCATCAATATTAGAAAAATAAATTTTAATTAAAAGGCAAAAGGGAACTAGAGAGATAGTAAAGGGTTAAGGTGCTTGCCTTGCATCCCACCAACCCTGGTTCAAATCCCCAGCACCACAGAAGATCCCCTGAGCACTGCCCCAGGGTGACTCCTGAGCACAAAGCTAGGAATAGGTCTAAGCACCACTGGGTGTGGCCCATTCTACATTGTGCCTGCTCCCTTTCCCCACAAATAAGCAAAATAACAGTGAGAAGTAAAGGGATGAGAAAGGGGAGTAGCAGAAAGGATGAAGAGGGAAAAGATTCAAGAGGTAAATTAATCCTGCAGTTATAGCTGTAGATGTAGAAGATATTTCAGGATTAATTTCACCCAAGCAAATAGTGTGGGCCATAAAACAAAAATAAAGACACACACATACCAAAAAATCCTGTAAGTTAAGGGACAAGGATACGGCTCAGTAGCAGAACACCTGTTCTGCAATAGTGAGAATGAGTTCATTGCCCACTACAGAAAAATAATATATGCCAATTAAGAGAAGGCAGACATATAAGCGTTCCTTTTTATGACAATGATTCACCTCATATGAAATGGTCAGAGTTGACAAATCCATTGAGATTGAAAGGAAATTTCTGCCTGTCAGGGTCTGGGGAAGAAAGGAACACTAGATATTATTTTATTTAAAGTTTTTGTCTTTTTTGTTTTGGGACCACACCTGGTAGTGCTCCAGGCTAACTCCTGGCTATGACTCAGGGATCATGCTTGTGGGCTTAGGGGACCACATCTGGCAGTGTTCAGGGCTTACTCCTGACCATGACTCAGGGATCACTGCTCATGGGCTTGGGGGACCGTATGGGAAGCCAGGGATTGAATCCAGGTCAGCCACAAGTAAGGCAACCACTTTACCCAGTATACTATCCTCTGGCTCCAGAAGATTTTGTTAAGACCATAACCGAACTAACCAGAACTGGAGAGAGAGTATAGCAACAAGGGAGCTTGCCTTGAATGGGGCCAACTGGGGTTTGATCCCTAGCTGCAGAACCAGGAATAAGCCCTGAGCACTGCTAGACATGCTTCCCCCTTTCCACAAAAACAAATGTTCATCAATGGGTGAATTGATAAAACAGTGGCATGTCCATACAACAGTCAATGACTCAGCAATAACAAGAAATGAAGTACTCAATTATAACACCTGGGTAAATCTTAAAATAATTATACTGAAATAAACCAACAAAACATTTTCTGTATCTGGTATATAAAACCCCTTCTTAAAAAAGAAAAAAAAAAAGCAAACTCAAGGCTGGAGAGATAGTACAGAGGGTAGGGCACTTGCCTTGCTGACCCAGGGTTCATCCCTAGCACTCCAAACACCCACCCACACACCCACCCTGGCCATGCCACCAGAGCTAGGAGTATACCCTGAGTACAGCTGGGCAGGACCCCAAAAATGAAAGAAAAAGAAAACATTTCTACCACAGAAAACAGCTGGATAGTTGCCTGGCTGAAGTGTGGATGTATTATCAAGTGGCAGAAAGAAGCCTCCTGGGATGGGAGATAATGCTGCCTCCCCCCTACCCCCTCTTTTTTAATAATGAGAAGACAGAATAATGCAATGGATTTATTCAATGCAGAAAATAAGGACCTGTCAGGGCTGGAGCAATAGCACAGCAGATAAGGCGTTTGCCTTGCATACGGCCAACCCGGGTTCAATCCCCAGCATCCAATATGGTCCCCTAAGCACTGCCAGGAGTGATTCCTGAGTGCAAAGCCAGGAGTAACCCCTGAGCATAGCCGGGTGTGACCCAAAAAGAAAAAAAGAAAATAAGGACCTGAAATAGAGACAAATTTATATACTTCACAGGTACACCTAAATAATGTTAAGTAATGTAGGGGGAGCAAATACAAAGGAAAAAATCATCTTTTTTCTGGTTACACCTTGTGGTGTTCAAGGCTTATTTCTGGCTCTGTACGCAGAGATCACTCCTGGCAAGCTCAGGGGACCACATAGGTATCGAGGATCAAATCTGAGTCAGCCACCCTCTGGTCCTCAAAAGGGAGAAATCTTACAAGGGTCAGTCAGAGTCAAGACGGTCCTTGAAGATCACACAGAAGTGACCCAGCATTCATGATTATTTCAAGTAGAAACGTCATTTTTAAATTTCTGCATCACAAATCCTTTCAAACTCTTTAAAATTACCAAACGAATAAAATAAGTTTTTCTTATTTAAGCCCTATGGATATGAGACTGGTGAGGTAGTATAGCACGTAAGGTCTTACAAACAGCAAACGGGTTAGGTTCCAGGCACCCCACATGGTCCCCTGAGCCCTCCCTGGAGTGACTCCTGAGTAGGAGTTACTGAGCACTGCCAACTGTAGCCCCAAAGGAAGGGGGGGAAAATTAAAAAAAGAAATCCTAAAGATGTACATAAAAATAAAAAGCTGCAGGCTTGAAATAGGTATGTAGTTGGAGGAGGGCAGGTGTCTTACATGTGTAAAACTCTGGGTTCGGTTCTGTGCATCTCACACATGTTGTCCCCCGAGTTCAATTCTGGGGACACACACACACACTCATATCCACATTAATAGTTTACTGTAGTAACTGCTTTAACTATTCTTACTTGGTGGGGAGGGTGCACAGCCCATGTGCTCAGGAATCACTCCTGGTGGGGCACGGAGGTCCTAAGTGTTGCAGGAGATGGAACCTGCACCAGCTGTGTGCCAGGCAACAGCCCTGCCCACTGTACTATCTCTTCCAGACCCACTGCACCAATCCTGTGTTACACGAGGCGGGGGGTGTGCTGAAATCCTTTTTAAAATTACACCTTATAGGCTCCTCAACTCTTATGACCTTTCCCTTTTTCTCAATAAATACTTGAGTACTTGAGGGCGTCCACCTCCACGAAGAACTCTGCTTTCATTTTTTAAGCAAGCTGCATGGTATTACACAGCAGTTTCTCCCTCCCTCCCTTCCTTCCTTCCTCCCTCCTTCCCTCCTTCCCTCCCTTCCTTTGGTTCTTCCTAAGTTTCGTTGTATCGCCTAGTCATCTTGGGCGTTTCTTGAGATGGGCGTTTCTTGAGAGTACAAACCTGCAGGTTCGACTCCTTGGGGCAGGACTCGCCAGGCCCCACGGAGTTACTTTTTAGATATAGTAGCCGGGCTGGAAGGCGCTCGGGACAGACCCTGTCCACGGGCAGCAAGAGACCCCGCTGCCCACTTCAGACCTAGGGGTGAGGGTAGCGAGTGAGGGGGGGGCAGCAGGGACACAGCCCACCAGGCTGGACTTGAACCCTGTCTCGGGTCTCAGCCCATGGTGCTTTGAATCCCATGCTTGGGGGTGTCTATCAGGCTGGGGGGGCGGTGTCTGTCCGACTTGGGGGTGTCTGTCAGGACGGGAGGGAGGGTGTCTGTCTGGTTTGCCGGTGTCTGTCCGGCTGAGGGGTGTCTGTCCGGCTGGGGGTGTCTGTCCGGCTGAGGGTGTCTGTCCGGCTGAGGGGTGTCTGTCCGGCTGAGGGGTGTCTGTCCGGCTGGGGGTGTCTGTCCGGCTGAGGGTGTCTGTCCGGCTGGGGGTGTCTGTCCGGCTGAGGGTGTCTGTCCGGCTGGGAGTGACTGTCCGGCTGAGGGTGTCTGTCCGGCTGAGGGTGTCTGTCCGGCTGGGGGTGCCTGTCCGGCTGGAGGGTGTCTGTCCGGCTGAGGGTGTCTGTCTGGCTGAAGGGTGGGTGTCTGTCTGGTTTGCGGGTGTCTGTCCGGCTGAGGGGCATCTGTCCGGCTGGGGGGTGTCTGTCCCGCTGAGGGGCGTCTGTCCCGCTGAGGGGTGTCTGTCCGGCTGGGGGGTGTCTCTCCGGCTGAGGGTGTCTGTCCGGCTGAGGGGCGGGTGTCTGTCTGGTTTGCGGGTGTCTGTCCGGCTGAGGGGCGTCTGTCCGGCCGGTGGGTGTCTGTCCGCCCCCCCCCGCCCCCCGCCTCAGCCGCGGGGGCCACTCACCGGTGGTTCTGGTTGAGCAGCGAGAAGAGCGGGCCCAGGCGCATGTCGGCCGCCCGCTCGCGGAGCTCGCCCAGCGGCACGGCCTGCAGCACCGAGTGCAGCGCGCGCAGCTCCTCCAGCGGCGCCTCCAGCCGCGACACCTCCCTCAGCAGAGCCAGCACCTGCGCCGCCATCGTGCGCCCTCCCCGCAGGGGCTGCCTGAGAGAGTGGCGGGGCCCGGGCGCGCGCCTCCAAGCCTCGCGAGACCTGCTGGGAGCCGGGTTTTTTCGGCGAGACTGCGGCCCGCCCCCGGCACCGCCCCCGGGAGCCAGGCGAGCGTGCGCGTGCGCGAGAGCGGGCCGGCGCGCTCAAGCCTCGCGAGACGGGCTGGTGGCGGCTAGCCCCTCGGCGGCTGGGCTTCGGCTCTCCTCGCTTGGGCCGTCCCGTTCCGTAGCGGGATTCGCCTTCACGCACGCGGTGTGGGCGCCGGGGGCCCGCGAGCGGAGTGGCGGGAAGGCGAACGCGCCGACCGAGGTGCCTCGTCCCCGCGGGCGGCCACCTGCTGGCCGAGACGGCGGCCTGACGCGCTAGAGGCGCCGGACGTCCTACCCCCGGCCGGGCAGTTTTAAAGTGGAAGTGACGGTCCTGTGTGTGGAAGACTGAAAGAAAACGCCGGAGACTGACGAGTACTCAACCGCGCGCACGCTAAAAATAACTGAAAAGATCATCGGGGTCTGGCAAGAGTTGTTCCCCGCCAGTCCTCACCCGGCCCGAGGGCCTCCTCAGGCGCCTCCTCCGTGAGGCGCAGAGCTGAGGTGGACTTGGGGTCCAGGATCAAGTGGGGACGCCCCCTAAGGCGGTCGGCCTCTTGCAAGTCAGACCAAACGTGTTTACATGCAATGAGTGGAACCCAAATCCAGCCACCCGCCAAGTTTCAAGCAGGGTAGGGGGCTTTGAGAGCGTTAGGAGTAACTACCGTTGCGGCGAAACAAGAGGTGAATGCGTGAATAAAAATCGTTGAATACCAAGTTGCAACCAGATGCTTCACGTCACTCCAGAAACTGATCAGAGCAAGACACTGTACCTGAACAGATTGTGGAAATATTAAACCTTTGCGAACTATTTGGCAGTGAAAAGACAAAAATCTGGAAAGAGGGTGCTATAAAAACAAAATAGTGCCCTCATTCAGTGTCATCAATGGCAAAATGATAAAAGCCATTTAAACTCTTTTTAGTAAAGACCCTAGTCCCACTTGTGTTTTTGAGATAAGATAGAGCTTATCTTTAAGGATGTCCCTTTTTGCATTGGTTTCATCATAGTTTTGTTCCTTAAACCAGGATTTATTTAACGAGGAAAACATTTGGCTTTAGAGTGTTGCTGATTTTGGATAGACTTGTTTCCCAGACTCATAATATTTTGCTCAGTCTAATGTGGATATTACAGTTCTTCCTTGGGAAGTTTACAAGCTTCAGCCCATGGACAAGAATATAACAAGCATCCAGGAAGTATTACACCAAGCATGTGTTGAAAAGCATACTATTGAAAAAACCCTAACCTTTCTTCAAAAGAACATTAAAGCATTGCTGATTCTTTTGTTATGATAAAAGAGGTGATAGATGATACAAATCTTGCTGGAAGACCTGGTTTGGGATGATGATGTGAACAATTATGCATGTTACCCTAAAGGTAACATGAAATTGAAAAATCAGAGGGCTTTACATTCATTTAAAAAAAATTGTAGGGGCCGGAGCTATAGCACAGCTGGTAGGGCGTTTACCTTGCACAAGGCCAGCCTGGGTTCGATTCCCAGCATCCCATATGGTCCCCTGAGCAGCACCAGGTGTAAATCCTGAGTGTAGAGCCAGGAGTAACCCCTGTACATTGCCGGGTGTGACCTAAAAAGCAAAAAATAAATAATAAAAATTGTATTAGAACACTGTGATTTACCAAGTTATCTAGAATACAGTTGTTTCAGGCATTAAATGTTCCAATACCAATTCTACCACCGTGTGACATTTCCTCCACCAATGTCCTCAGTTTTCCATTTGCCACCCCAGCTGGCAGGCTCAAATAAATTTGCTTCATGTTGTGTGTTATAAGACAAAGGCAAATGGAATTATCAAAACATAGATCAGGGGCTGGAGCAATAGCACAGCAGGTAGGGCATTTGCCTTGCACACACCTGACCCAGGTTCTCTTCCCAGCATCAAGTCCGGTCTCCTGAGCACCACCAGGAGTAATCCCTGAGCATCGCCGGATGTGACTCAAAAAGCCAAAAAAAAAAAAAATCAATGAGTTAATTCATAATTGTCATATCTCCAAATGATGTTACTAAAGTCATTGCGGTTTAGTGCTAGCGCTGTTTAGTGCTAGTTGAGCCTTCTGTATTATTGAGGCTCATTGAGCTTTACAGTCTTTGCAATTTTCAACTTTCTTGGTGGTCTTCTATGCAGCTTTCAAATCCAAACCCGTTGGATTTGCTCTGATCCTACTGGGCTGACAATACTCTGAAATTTTTAGAAGCTATAGCTCTGGAACAATTTGGTGGCTTGGCAGTTTGATGTTGTGGAGCTGAGCAATTCTATGTCCGTGGGTGTCTCCTATGGCTGTGGGCTATTGTGCCTTCAGGCAGAAAGGGGAGTTTTTCCTCCTAAATTAGGAGTAGGCCCCAGAGTTCTTAGCCAAACCAGTCTACCTTGATGGCATTGTGTTTTTTTGAGATAAGACACTGGCCAGTTCTCTGAGGCAAGATTTTGGAGTTAGTTGGGGCTGCAGGATTTTGAGGGTTGTGGATGAGGGGTTGCAGTTTGGGGATTTTGTCCCTTCCCCATTCTGAGAATACCCCAGAGATTTTAGCCTGTAGACTGGTCCCACTTGGGAAGATTCAGCTGCTTGTCATTTTTTTTGAGATGTGAAGGTGGGCCTTTTCTGCATTGGAGAGTATTTGGTATGGTTGTGGGCTGCTCTGCCTTTAAACAGGAAGGCAGAGTTTCCTGGCGCCCCCCCTTTTTCTTTTTGGTTTTTGGGTCACACCCGGCGATGCACAGGGGTTACTCCTGGCTCTGCATTCAGGAATTACTTCTGGTGATACTCAGGGGACCATGTGGGATGCTGGGAATCGAACCCAGGTCGGCAGCGTGCAAGGCAAACGCCCTACCCACTGTGCTATCGCTCCAGCCCCCTGCTCCCTTTCTGAGAAGGCCTCAGAGTTCTCAGCCGGGACCAGGCTACCTGGGAAGATACATTCATTTACATTCTTAAAAATGAAATCACCGAGCCACTACAGTTTTCAGGTTTGGCAATAACAAGTGTATCGGTGAAGACTAAAAGTAGCCAGAACCAGAGTTAAAAATGAATTAAAAAAAATTGAATGCTTTGTTAAGTTAGACCTCTGACTTCATTGATGATCTGATAAAGATCGTTTTCTGGATCAAAGTTTGACCTTTGAAAAAAGATTATAATAGGGGGCTGGAGCAATAGCACAGCGGGTAGGGCATTTCGCCTTGCACGCGGCCGACCTGGATTCCAATCCCAGCATCCCATATGGTCCCCCGAGCACCGCCAGGAGTAATTCCTGAGTGCAGAGCCAGGAATAACCCCTGTGCATCGCCGGGTGTGACCCAAAAAACAAAAAACAACAACAACAAAAGATTATAATAAATGGAAGCTGGAGAGATAGTACAATGGATAGTGTGCTTGCTTTGAATGCCGCTGACTAGGTCAGATCCTGGCACCCCATATGGTCGGGCCCTTGGGCCAACTAGGAATTAAGTCCTGAGCACCGCCAAATATGGTCTCCAAACAATAATTAAATGGTTGCATAATTTATAAAAAGATGCAAAAGACATACTTCAAAGTAAGTAAAGCAAAGAAGATAAGCTACTGGAGAGATAAAACAGGAAGTAAAGAGATTGTCTTACATGTGACTAACCCCAGCTCAAGTCCCCCAGAGCATTAGGGATCAATACTGAGCACTACCAGGTGTGGCCCCAAACAGAAAGAAGGTAACAAATGTGAGTGAAGGAGAAGTCAATACAGTCTGAGTCTGACTGTGAAAAGAAGTTACTGAAAATGGAGAAGCTAGCTTCCAAAAGACTCAAGACTCTCAAACAGTGTTACAGAGACTTTATAGCTGATGCTTCTACCAGTTATAAATGCAGAATTGGGCTTTTGGTTATAACCATGGAAATAGATCTGGAGAGGGGAGAGTTTTCTGAGTTAAATGAGATTTTAGACATATTTTCTTCCAAATAACAGCTTATCTCTTGCCATCTTTATGTTGCCCAACATCTCCCTAGACTATCCTTATAATCATTCCCACAGACTGATATGTACTCGTTCAGCATTTACTGAGCTTAAACTGGTGACCTACTAAACTTGGAGAAACCTCAGGATCGATCTAACATAATGGTCATTTATAGTGGCCTTTCTTAATAGGTATGTAAAATAACTGTTATAGTGGATTTTGAGTGTAAAGGTTTCCCTGGAATCACTCAGGATCATTTTCTTTAGCCCTTTTATATATTTTTTTAATTAATGGCTCTTCTAATGGAGACGTTACTGGCGCCCGTTCAAACAAGTCGACGAACAATGGGATGACAAGTGATACAAGTGAATTAAAAGCTCTTCAGTCACAAATGGATATTTTCTGTATAATCTCTGTATTTTTGGTGTTGAAATGCTGACATTGTTTTCTATTTCATAAAACATTCATATTAATCTGTTAATGCTCTTTTTAGACCTATGAAGGAGGTATTAACACGTCCTTGATCAAAATCTCCCCAAAACACAGAGTAATTTGTTTGTGTCTAGAGCTCTATAACTGATTTATTAACACTTTGCCAGATACTTTGCAAGGAATTATATCAGGCTTTTAAGAATTTATAACCCCAGGTAGTAAGACAAACAGATAGACAGGTAATTGAACTTAGAGGCTGTGAACTGGCAACCTGAAGGCCAGAATGAGCTAAGAGATGAAATTGTTTGATCCAACTCCTTGAAAATCATTTTGAATTGTAATGAGTGTTCCCCTTCCCCCCTTAAGGTACTATTTGCCAATTTATAGCTTGTTAAATATTTTTTCAAACATTTGTATAACCAACACTACAATCAAAATATAGAACAATTGCCATTTTTTTTAAAAAGCTCATTTGCATCTTAGTGCATTCCATATCTTATCCTGTCCCAGGAATGTTAATTAAGAATCAGGATATTTTGTGGGGCCGGAGCAGTAGTACAGCAGGTGAGGTGCTTGTCTTGCATGTGGTCCACCAGGTTTGATCCCAGGCATCCCATATGGTTCCCAGAGCACTACCAGGAGAGATTCCTCAGTGCTGAGCTAGGAGTAACTCCTGAACATCGCTAGGTGTGGCCCCAAAACTGTAGCACTGTAGCACTGTTGTGCTGTTCATCGATTCTCTCAAGCAGGCACCAGTAATCGTCTTCATCAAATACGCCCCAGGTAGCTTGCCAGGCTGGTAGGATACTCTCAGTAGGTTGCTGGGCTCTCAGAGAGGGACAAAGGAATCGAACCTGGGTTGGCTGCGTGCAAGGCAAACACCCTACCCGCTGTGCTATCGCTCCCCAGAACAAAAATTATAATCAGGGTATTTCCAATTTCAAAGCTAGGAACCTTGGTGACAATGAACACTATATTCCCAAAGGGCAAGTCATTGCTGCTTTTCTTATTTGCTGCAAGCAAATGATTTGATTTTTCTTAACCAATTTGAACAACTGGTGTCAAACAGAAGAATGTAGGGTACTTTAGGGGAACTTAGAACTGAATAGAGCACTTGGCCTGAAAAAGGAATGAGTCACTTGGCTGGAAGGGCGGTCAGGAAGAAGCATTCTTAAGCCAGGGAAGTTTAGAAAGGAGATTCCGGGAGAAAAGGATGTTGATTGGAACGGGGAGGCAGCCCAGAACCGAGTGCTTCACTAGTTTTCATTGGTAGGATGGTCCTAGATAAAGAGGACTATAAGGATGCACGCGGCGCTGGGGGGCGGAGGGGAGGGAGGAGGGAGGTGTGCGCAGAGAAAATTCTCTCCTCTTTCCCCGCCCCCTGCATTATAACCCGCCAACCAGGCTGGACTGTGCGGCCGGCAGCAGGTGGTTGTGGGAGAAAATAGTTTAGTCCCTTAGTGCCCGCCCACTCAGTCTTCCAGGGCTGCAGTTTGCTAAGGCTGCGCGGCTCAGTTGCCGGCGACGCTATGGACAGGCTGAGCTCAAGGTGCTCTCTGCCAGGCTGCCCAAGGCCGTGTGTCCTTACGTGCCTTTTGGTGAGTGCCCCGTTCTGTAGACCCGGGACCGCCTTGCCCCTAAGCCTCCAAGCTGGGGGCTGCAGGAAGAAGGGGCCTTTCTCTTTACTCCTCTGAGAATTTGAGCTGGGGCAGGCAGGTAGAGGATGATCCCTTAAATCCCTGTGGTTATCACCTGATACCTTGAGATTGTTTGGTGATTCTCAAGGTTATTTGAACTCTATCCTGGCCATCAGAAGAGGGGTAACAGCCTTTGCTTCCCAAGAA
Source organism: Sorex araneus (assembly GCF_027595985.1). Classification (NCBI taxonomy): domain Eukaryota; kingdom Metazoa; phylum Chordata; class Mammalia; order Eulipotyphla; family Soricidae; genus Sorex; species Sorex araneus. The sequence goes on along the minus strand of NC_073302.1, from coordinate 13,187,735 downwards.
TTGGGAGCTGGATCAGCTGGGGAGTTCTTGTCTAAGGACCACGTAATGGTTACCTTCCCTCTTCCTTTTGCAGACATCACCTCATTTTCCCCTGTGTTTCCTGGGAGTTTTGTGTTCTGATTTCTGAAATGTGAAGGTTGGAAGTCACTCCCCCGGTGTCTCCAGCGGTCGTAGGTGGAAAAGGGAGCTGTGGGAGTGTTCGGAAACTGATCACCTTCTGGGTGTTTCTTTCCATCTCTAGTCCTTACTTTCCCCAGGGGTGGTAATTGGCACGAATTAATGACTTTTCATTTTTTAGGGATTATAAAATTTTTTAAGTTCTGGTTTTCCACCCATCAAGGAAAAACGTCTAGACAAACTCACAATTTCAGAGAGTTCAGATTCCTTAAAACCAGATGGCAAATTAAGAGAAATGGGGTGATTCTTTTGAGTCCCTTTCTGCCTTAACACACTGTAAAGTCAACCATAACCCACAAAGGCTGTGCAAATATTCCAAGATTAAAAAAAGATAAAAGCAGAGTAAGTTCTGAACAAGATGAAAGGATTAAAAACATATTTGTGGTCGGAGCTGTATGATCCTCACAGATCCATGCCATGCCAGAGATCAAACTAGCGTCCCTGCGTGCAAAATATGTGCTCCAGCTCTCTGAAACATCCCCCCCACCCCCAAAATATTTTAGAAGAATATAAAATTAGAAAAGGCATATATAGTAAAAGAAATATAACAAAAATGTAATTAAGAGTTTTTAAATTATTGTACACATTTCCCTCTATTATGTTTGATATAGGGATTACATACATTTCCTGTTGATTTTGCATTCATATAAGGATGCTTCCTCTTTTAGTATAATTCACCTTTGGCTCCATACAGACCCTTTATGCTTTTGATACTCAAGCCAGAAAGGCCAAAGAGATAGCACAATGGACTAAGCACATGCTTTGCATGCTGGAGACCCAGATTTGCATGCCAAAAGTTTCCCTGAGTGCCACAGGTTATGATCTAAAAAACTAATAGCATCAAGTCCAGGGGAGTGGGAAGTGCTGGGAATTAGAGAAATGAATGAGACCGAAAAGTTTATGTCCAATAAGGGGCACATATAGAAGCAACTGCCTTATTTTAAAATGATCAGGGGTTACAACAGAAGTTTGTTACAACAGAAGTTTGTTACAACAGAAGTTAGCAGCAATCCTGGTCTCTAGCCACTAAATACTGTTAACCGAAAACAAACTTAGATTTTGGTGAGTTTGTTATCAGCCCCAGGCGATAGCACAGCGGGTAGGGCGTTTGCCTTGCATGCAGCTGACCAGGGTTTGATTCCTCCATCTCTCTCAGAGAACCCTGCAAGCTACCGAGAGTATCTTGCCCGCACGGCAGAGCCTGGCAAGCTACCTATGGCGTATTCGATATGCCAAAAACAGTAACAAGTCTCACAACGGAGACGTTAGTGGTGCCCGCTCGAGCAAATCAATGAGCAACGGTATGACAGTGCTACAGTGCTATGAAAGAATCAAACTGAGGACTTAAATCTGGGAACACAAAAGGTGGCAAAGTGTTACATATGAATACAAGTATTTTATTGAAGCAGACTGGTGGGAGGGAGGCAAATGGGGTGGGGGCAGCGGTGGAGGGAAGTGAGTTCATATAAGAGTTCCAGTGTGTTGTAGGTGGGTTTATATTTAATCTCCCTAACTCTGTGTTCCAGTAATAGCTGCTGGCTGAAATGCCCCGAGCTTGCCTAGGAATAGCTTGATTGGTTGCAGGAAAGGTCGCTGCTCCTTTGTTTAGTCCGTGTGTATCCAGTTCCCTGCTAAAAGCACCACGGATGGCCCGTGACCCAAAAGTCCTGCTTCCTTCAAAGACTTTGTGTTCTTTTTCTTTTTTCTTTCTTTTCTTTCTTCTTTTGGCTACATCTGGCAATGCTTAGGACTTACTCCTGCTTCTGTACTCAGGGATCACTCCTGAAGGACTCGGGGACCCTATGGGGTGCTGAGGATGGAACCTGGCTTGACCATGTCCAAGGCAAGCAACCTACTCACTGTACTATATATATATTTTTTTGCTTTTCGGGTCACACCCAGGGATGCACAGGGCTTACTCCTGGCTCTACACTCAGGAATTACTCCTGGCGGTGCTGGGGGACCACATGGGATGCTGGGAATCGAACCCGGGTCGGCCGCGTGCAAGGCAAACGCCCTACCCGCTGTGCTATCGCTCCAGCCCCTGTACTATCTCTTTTCTTAAAAAAAAGTATGTATTTTTGTGCCCCTCTTCTTCCTTTCCCTTGCTTGTTTTGATGACAGGAGGTTGTACACACTCGCCAAGGGCTGCATTCCTTAGTTATGGGGCTTGTGGTGAGCAGAGGTTGCATATTTAATTGCACCCCGGCGTGTGGGGAGGCACAGGGGATTGAGTTTTCTGCTTCATTGGCCTCAGCCCTTCAGGGCAGGTGTTTTTGCTAGAACTGTCCTTGGATCCTGGGGCAGTTGAGTCCTAGTTGCGAGTACAAGTATTTATCGAGAATTTGTTGTTGTGCTATGAATTGTGTTAGGGTTAAATTGATAAGCAAAGCTCAGTCCCTTCTTTAAATTAGTGGTTAAAAATCACTTTTTCAGTCTTGTTTGAACCCACGACAAAGGTGAGGTAAGCAGCACAAATGCCATCATTTCTAATTTATAGATAACATTGGTGGGCTGGAGCGATAGCACAGCGGTAGGGTGTTTGCCTTGCACGCAGCCGACCCAGGTTCAATTCCTCTGTCCCTCTCGAGAGCCCAGAAAGCTATCAAGAATATCTTGCCCACATGGCAGAGCCTGGCAAGCTACCCGTGGCGTATTCGATATGCCAAAAACAGTAACAAGTCTCACACGGAGACGTTACTGGTGCCCGCTCGAACAAATCGATGAGCAACGGGATGACAGTGATACAGTGGTACAGATAACATTGATAGAAGGGAGAGGAAATTATAGTCGTTTGAAGACCACACAGGCAATTATATTGGCACTAGGACTTAAACCCTAATTTCTATAGTGATTTTAGTTTTTCAGAAATGTGTTGTGACAAAAACATATGCACACATATTCGAGAGCCTGGATATATATATATATATATATATATATATATATATATGTCTTTTTTTTAATTCAGATTTTTTTTTCTTTTTTGGTCACACCCAGCAGTGCACAGGGGTTACTCCTGGCTCTGTGCTCAGGAATTACTCCTGGCGGTGCTGGGGGACTATATAGGATGCTGGGAATCGAACCTAGATCGGCCTCATGCAAGGCAAATGCCCGACCCGTTGTGCTGTCGTTCCAGCCTGAGATGTCTATTTTTTTTCCTTTCCTTTTCTTTCATGGCTCTGGTCTACTTCAGAGGACTAGCGTGTTGAAGTGAAAGTACTGCTGAAGGTAGTGAGAGGGAAGAGAAACCCAAACCAAACAGGCCTGCAAGTCAAATTGAACTGGAGACATAAAGACATTACTTAGGTCCACTTTCAAGAAGTGGAAGCCAGGGCCGGGGCGAGAGAGTTGACTGGGAGGACAGAGGTTTGTTTAAGCAAGGCCCGAGCCCTGGGTTGCTAGGCAGAAACGTGTCCCTGTTTAGCCTGGCCTGAGTCACAGTGGGACTCCTTGCGAGCTGCCTCTATTCCTGCAAAGATGCCATTCTACCCCACAAGCAGGGGACCCTTCCCTGGAAGGTCTTCATTCTCCAGTTGGAATTCTCCAGTTCTTGAATTTCCTCTCACTTAAAATATTTATTATTATCAAATTCATAAGGGAAATGATATCTTGAATTTCTTCTCATCACACATTATCATTGTTTTCTTAACTCAGGAATATAAAATTTTTTTTTCCTCTTATTTTTGTAGTGCAGACATACCCAGCAGAGCTCAGAGCTTCCTCCTGGCTCTGTGCTCAGGGGGCTTTATGGGGTATTAGGGATCAAATCTAGATAGGGTGCATGCCAGGCAAACACCTTACCCACTGGACTATTGCTCCAGTTCCAGAAATATAATGTTCTTTTTCCTGGGTCATGATAGTAGCCTTTTGTCTGTCTTCTGGCTAGTCCCATCTTTCATTCAGATACTCTACTTAACTTGACCCTTTACCAAATTATTTCTCTCCTGACCCCCCTACCCCTTTTTAATACCCATTGTATTTTTAGATACCCATTGTATCTGGCATATATACAAATGGTTCTACTACCCAGTCCATCTCCTTTTCCTTTTTTCTTGTTGCCATGCATATAAAGATCATTATATAGACTGAAAATCACATCTGTCTCATAATCTGTATGGATTGCCCATTGTTTTAGAGTACCTGCCTTTCCTCTTGTCACTGTCACTGTCACTGTCATGGATTTACTTGAGCAGGCACCAGTAACATCTCTATTCCTCCCAACCCTGAGATTTTAGCAGCCTCTCCTTACTCGTCTTTCCCAAAGATTGGAGGCTCTTTCAGGGTCCCGGGAATGACACCTATTGTTACTGTTTTTGGCGTATCAAATACGCCATGGGGAGCTTGCCAGGCTCTGCCCGTGTGGGCAGGATACTCTCTGTAGCTTGCCGGGCTCTCCGAGAGGTATGTGTATATACATATACATATACATATACATATACATATACATATACATATATCCTACTTATTAGTTCAGATCCAGTTTAGATTGTACCTTCTTGTTCCCTCTGGTCGAGCCTTTCTCATGGCCCCATCAGCTCTCAGTTTCAGTAGCAGAGGTTGTATAGCTTTAGAATTTGGTGCCTTGTCCCTAGACTTATACCCATTGTTTCTGGCATATATACAAATGAATGAGCATGAAAGTACTCCTTTAACCTTTCATAAATATTAGTGTATCCCCCATAATAACCTCCACAGGATCTCAACAACTCAGTGGGGGGTGATTAACTTTACCTCCCATAACAGTCTGTTTTAGATTTTTATTTTGTTTTGTTTTGTGGTGCCTCTAACCCAGGGCTTCACACATGTAAGGCAAGTGGTCTTCCACTAAGCTCCATGCCTGCCCCTCGTGTAGCGGGTTTTGTACAGGAAGACTGGATTTCAAAGACTCAAAAAACTGGAGTGAATATTTTGCATGTAGGAATCCAGGGTTTTATCCCAAACATCACCTGGTAACCCTGAGCACCAGAAATGGTCCCCCAAACTCTGCACCAGAAGTACCCCCCAGCACCACTACTGTGGCCCAATAAAAAAAAATGGAGTTTTGCTATCCAGACTCCAGTCCTAATCCTGGCTTTCCCAACTAAAATCTAATATAACTTTGAATGAGGGTTTTTTTTTCTTTTTGGGTCACACCCAGCGATGCACAGGAGTTATTCCTGGCTCTGCATTCAGGAATTACCCCTGGCGGTGCTCGGGGACCATATGGATGCTAGGAATCGAACCTGGGTTGGCCGTGTGCAAGGCAAACACCCTACCTGCTGTGCTATCACTCCAGCCCCTTGAATAAGTTTCTTAATTTCTGAGCCTCCTTTTAAAAAAATCATCTGCAAAATGCAGAGGAAATCGGCAAGATGTGGAGACTATTTCAACACAATAAAGATCCCAAGAGTTATTTTCTCTTTTTTTTTTTCTTTATTTCCTTTGAGAGAGAGAGGGAAGGAGGGAGGAGAAAAGGGGACGGGGGGAGAAGGGAGGGAGAGAGAAAGGGAGGGAGAAGGAGAGGAGAGAGAGAGAGAGAGAAAGAAAGGGAGCACAGAGAGAGAGAGAGAGAGAGAGAGAGAGAGAGAGCGCCCAGGAATTGTGGAATTGTTTTATGGTTGGGTATTGGGGATGGAAAAATGATGCCCAGTCTTGTTCCAGTCTGCCAAGTGAATTGGAAATATCTCTGCTGAACTGTGTTTTTCTTTTCCTCCTTTTTAGATCATGGCAGCTTCTTTCCTGACATACCCCATGCTCAGGACCCTTAGCCTGAAGCTCCACTCAGCTCTCACTGGCACCTATCTCTCCGGCACTTACTCCATCGTCTTTGTCAACTGTCCCAATGAGCAAATTGCTAGAGATATGGCAAGGTATGGTGAAGGAGCTCAGAGGAGGCTCAAGGAGGCTCAACGGGGAAAGGGGGGAGGGGGTGGTACCACTTACAGGTCCTCTCTTGCTTCTGACAACCAGACCCACCAAGAAATAAACTATACAACTGTGCTGGGGGTGATGGGACAGTCCCAACAGGTCCTGCTGCTGGGCCTGCAAGTGTTGAAGATGCATCAGGGGCATGGAAGGAAACGAGACACAGAGAAATGGGTGACTTAGCTCCTGAAGGTGCTACGGTGAACCCTGCAGGTTGAGAAGTTAAGTCCCCAAATCCTCACTGAGCTGTCTCTTCTCTTTGTTCAGTTCTAGAGGGGCTCACTATGACGAGTGAGGAAGATGAAGCCATTGTTTAGCTAATCTCTAAAAGCTGTAGTACAGTAGAAAGAACATTGCCTTGAATCAGACCAGGAAGAATCTTGGTTCTGCTATTTAATTACTGTGTGACCCAGGGAACATTGCTTTTCTTCTTTAAGCATTATAGTTTTCTGAACCATGAAAGTGGATAATGCTACCTACCTTACAGTATTGTGGGGATTAATTTACCTTAGCAACGCGTATGTAGATGAGTTACATACGATAGGTGCTCACTACATGTGTCTGGATTTCCCCTCCGCACTGTGCTTTATAAAAGCCACACTGAAAAAGATTAGTGGGACCGAAGGGTAATTGGACTTACCTCCTTCCTCCCTTTGTCCTACAATTCAGTACTCTTGAAATCCTAGTTGACCATGTTTTTAAGTGTTGAAACTGGTCTCTGGGAGCTCAAGGCCTCCAAGTTATTGACTTCAGGGTAATCTGTATTTTATCCCTCTTTCCTTCTGCCTTCTAGGATGTATCTTTTGTTTTAGGGGTGAGGGGGGCAAGTGTTTGGACTTTCATTTCACACCCAACTGTGCTCAGGGCTTACTTCTAGCTTTGTGCCCAGGGATCACTCCTGGCAATGCTCAGGGGACCAACCACAGTGCAAAGGATCTAACCGAGGCAAGGCACGTTCCCCGCGCACTATTGCTTCAGCCTTTAGCATGGTACCCCGGTCTGGCCCCTGAGCACCACCAGATCTGGCCAGAAAAATATATCTCCTCTCTCTCACCCTCCCTTTCCCTCTCCCCCCCCCCCATCTCTTCCTCTCACCTGCCCCTTTGGGGCATTATATTACGCAGTACATTAGACAATGCAGTGTTGTCATATATATATCCCTTTGCCTACTTTCAACACCCAATCCTTGTCCAGAGTGATCATTTCTGTTATTGTCATACTGGTCACTTCACTATCCCCATTGCCCTCTGCCCCCCAACACTTGTGGCAAGCTCCCAACCATTGACCCGTCCTCCTGAGGCCATGGAATTTCTTATCATCTTCTACTGTGAGTGGTGATGGGTGGGGCCAGGTGGCGCTGGGGATTGACTCTAGGGCTGCGCCTTCCTAAGGCATATGCTCTACCACTCGCGCCACATCCCTCACCCTTGGGATCATTTTTTTTTCCCCTAGAGTTTAAGTCATTCCCTATGTCTGTATGCACCTTCAGAATCAGAAAATGTGATTTCTCAGTGCGTGATTAAATGAGCAAAATTAGCCACAGTTGTTTAAACAAATTTGTGCCATGTACTCCTTCTTACAGTCAGGGATTTCTTTTGCTCCTGGAATTTTCCAAGGGAATGAGGATGGTAGTAATGCCACCTTAATGTGGAGCCTTAAATGGGGCTGGAGCAATAGCACAGTGGGTAGGGCGTTTGCCTTGCACGCGGCTGACCCGGGTTCGATTCCCAGCGTCCCATAGGGTCCCCTGAGCACTGCCAGGAGTAATTCCTGAGCGCAGAGCCAGGAGTAACCCCTGTGCATCGCCAGGTGTGACCCAAAAAGCAAAAATAAATAAATAAATAAATAAATAAATAAAATAGGGCTCTGTTCAGCTTGGGACTTAAGGGAGGGAAAGTAGGTCAGTCCTCTTGGCAGCAGTTGAGGTCGGGAGGGTCCAGGAGCAGAGCTTTATTTGGCAGGTTCAAGCACTTCAAAGAATAGAGCCTGGCTGCCTTGATTGCCTGAGACCTGGGAAAGGTTTGTCTACATGATGCTGAGAGCTTCCGGTTTGATGCTTCGGAATACTTTTTTTTTCATCCATGGCGTGGTACTTCTGTTTCTATGACACTTATATTAGTGCAAGCAGATTTTACTGTATTCATCAGTGTGCTGTATAAGAAATCAGTGGCAGTGTAGGAAATTCCTAGCCCTACAAATCTAATCATTTTGCTCTAGGGCCTGATTAGAAATCTTTATGGAGAAAAAAAAAGGTGAATGATTCTATATTTTCCAAAGACAAACACAGGGTATGTTGCTTTTTTAATTTTTTTTTCTTGAGTTAGATCAGTTCTGTGGTCATGTGGGTAACTATCTAGAGATCGGAAGTACTGTTAATCAAATATATAGTGAATCATAAAAGCAGAAGAAAGTTGGAGGCTGGAGAGATAATACAGTGTGTAAGGCACCATACACGTGGCCAACCTGGGTTTGATCCCCAGCATCCCATAGGGTCCCCTAAGCACTGCCAGGAGTGATCCCTGAGTACAGAGCCAGGAGTAAGCCCTGAGCACCACTGGGTGTGGCCCCCTCCCCAAAACACAATAACAACAAAAAGCAGGAAAACGTGGTGTAATAAAAGGTAAAAGCGGTTGAAAAATCACTGATTCAACAAACCCTCTTTTGTATAGGAGACCAGTCAGGCTGAGAGAGGGTAATGCTATGCCTCTCCTGGAGAGATGCTTAAACACTTACTTGGCAATGAAAAAAAAACTCACATACAGGTACTCTGCCAGCCTGTAGAGAGGGAGAGGGGTCCAGGTCTTCATTTTTGCCCAGAAAATCTTCTGTCTTGCCCTTCTCACTGGATGAATGTTTTGGGATATACTGGGTTGAGTAGGGGCCGAGTACTCTAATGGTTATCTACTTGAACTCAGATATTTCCCAAGGAGCTCCTGGTCTCTGTCCCTTCTCTTCAGATCCAAGATGCTGGCCTCCGTGATTATCACTCTCTCTCCACCTTAGGGCTGTCCTGGATAAGAAGCTGGCTGCCTCTGTGAACATCCTGCCCAAGACAGCCTCACTGTGAGTTTCACACGCTCAAGTAAGAGTACTAGGGCTGGGCCTGGTGCTTGGAAAGAATAGTGAGATCACGGACACTTGTGAACATCTCAATGGCCTTGACTGAATCAGCTGTTCATTGTTAACTTGTATTTAAAGAAAGTCAACAGATTCGACTCTAGAGTCTAAAACAGCAAAGTGCTGTATACGAACACTTCTCCCCTCCGCCCATGCTGTCACCCCCTCGGTGGCTCACATAGTCTGTGGCTGTGGCTCCCTGATCTGACCGTGCATTGAATGCCTGAGCTCCATTCTCAGTCTCTTCAGTACCTGGGTGGGTTCAGCTTCTTGGATCTCTGAATTTTTTAGTTTGCATAAGTGACTCCCATGAAGCCAGTCTGGGAACCAGTCCTTGGACACTAAAATAGAATTTCAGCTTATATGTTCATCTTTCCGTAAAATAGATTTCTTTCTTTTTTTTTTTTTTTTTTTTTTTTGCTTTTTGGGTCACACCCAGCGATGCTCAGGGGTTACTCCTGGCTTTGCACTCAGGAATTACTCCTGGCGGTGCTCGGGGGACCATATGGGATGCCGAGGATCGAACCTGGGTCGGCCTCGTGCAAGGCAAACGCCCTACCCGCTGTGCTAATTAGATTTCTTTTTTAACCACAGTCCTGGATCAATGTAGACAGATAATCTCTCTCTCTCTCTCTCTCTCTCTCTCTCTCTCTCTCTCTCCCCGCCCCCCCTCTTCTTTTTGGGTCACTCCCAGCAGTGCTCAGGGGTTACTCCTGGCTCTGCACTCAGGAATTACTCCTAGTGGTGCTCGGGAACCATATGGGATGCTGGGGATCGAACCCAATTCAGCCGTGTGCAAGACAAACGCCCTATCTGCTGTACTATAGCTCCAGCCCTGAGAGATATTCTCAAGCCAAATTTCTTTCCATTCCCATGATACTGTTCTCATATTCATGTTCTTTGCTGAGTATTGTCACTGAATTTGCATTTTTGTTATTTGTTTTATTCTTTTTTATTTATTTGTTTATTTTGGCTTTGGGCCCACACCGGCAATGCTCAGGTATTACTCCTGGCTGTGCACTCAGTAATCACTCCTAGCAGTGCTCAAAGGACCATATGGGATTCTGGCGACTGGATCTGCTAGGCAAGTGCCCTAGCCACTGTGCTATTGCTCCGGCACCTTTTATTGTTTGTTTTAAAGTGAGAGTGAAAGAGCAGTCACTTGTGTGATTTTTTTCCCCCCTAATTTTGTATCTGTGGGGGAGGAGGAAATCCATACTTTATCGAGCTCAGGGTCCATTTCCAGCACTGCTTTGAGGACCAGGTGGCAACAGAGACTTGAACTTATGGTTCCTACAGGCAAAGCTTGCGCTTTAGCCCTCTGTGCTCTGTCTGCTGGCTTTGTTTGCATCTTTTGTACCTGTTTCATGTCTTCTAATGCCAACCACTTCTTCTCTGAGGCTTCCTGTCCTTATTTTCCTGTCGTGGGGAGAAAAGTGGGGTCAGGGCTTGGCTTGTTGGGTCCACACCCAGTGGTGCCAAGGGCTATTTCTGACTGTGCTGAGGACTGACCCCTGGCAGGACTCAAAGCATCATGTGTGGTGCCGGGGATCGGAGCAAGGTTTACAGCTACATAGCTTGCACACAAGGCAAGTATTTCATGAGTATTTCATGTACTCTTTGGCCCTTCCTGTGCTTTACAAATGCATGTGTTGGGGCTGGAGCGATAGCACAGTGGGTAGGGTGTTTGCCTTGCACGCGGTCGACCTGGGTTCGATTCCCAGCATCCCATATGGTCCCCTGAGCACCGCCAGGGGTGATTCCTGAGTGCAGATCCAGGAATAATCCCTGTGCATCGCCAGGTGTGACCCAAAAAGGAAAAAAAAAATGCATGTGTTTCTGTAGGACCAGTTGAAAGGAGGGGGAAAGGCCTGAAAACCATAAGTATACAGCGAGCTTTGAAAGAATCGGCGATGCCAAGTTCAGAAGAGAGGAGACCGAGGAGACCGAGGCATTTCCCCAGGGCTGCCCTGGGGGCGAGTCTTCCTGTGGCTGTTGGGAGATGGTGAGCCTCTACCTCAGAAATGTTAGCATGCAGTAGAGTTGTCGGACTGGATGGCTTGTGGCGCCTGGGCCGTCTCTGGACTCTGACTTAGAAAGGGTTTAGTTTCTGCCTCAGGATAGTCACCAGTTTGAGCCAGGGTTGGCATTTTTCTGGGTTTGTCTTGTCAAAGGAATGTAATTTGATTTTCTCTTCTCCAGGTACTTTTGGAATGGGGAACTAGAAGAAGCCACTGAGATCCTGCTGGTGAGTGAGGGCATGGGGGAGAGGGCCTTGGTAAGGAGAGAGTGAGACCAAGTAGTCTCTCTTCCAGTCCCAAGTGAAAATGAGCAACAGCGGGGCTGGAACAATAGCACAGCGGGGAGGGCGTTTGCCTTGCATGCGGCCAACCCAGGTTCGATTCCCAGCATCCCGTAGGGTCCCCTAAGCACTGCCAGGAGTAATTCCTGAATGCAGAGCCAGGAATAACTTCTGAGCATCGCCAGGTGTGACTCAAAAAGTAAAAAAAAAAAAATAAATAAAAGAGCAACATTATACTGGAGGGATAGTACAGTAGGTAGGGTGCTTGCCTTGCATGCACCAACCCGGTTTCGATCCCCAGCACCACATAGGGTTCCTCAAGCCTTACTAGGAGTGATCCCTGAGTGCAGAGCCAAGAGTAAGCCCTGAGCACTGCTAGGTGTGGCCTGCTACCCCCACCCCCAGAAAAAAAAAATGAGGGTCTGGAGTGATAGTAAAGCGGGCAGGGAGTTTGCCTTGCATGTGGTTGACCCGGGTTCGATCCCTGGCATCCCATATGGTTCCCCATCACCACCAGGAGTAATTCCTGAGTGTAAAGCCAAGAGTAACCCCAGAGCATCGCTGGGCGTGACTCCCCCCAAAAAAAAGAAAAAGAAAAAGAACGGATATCAACCAACTAAGGTTCCTGCCCCACTTAGGTGTCCTCCGTTCATTTATGAGTTTTTATCATGGCTGGTGATGTGGGAGAAATGCCATCTCAGTGTCCAGATGACTAAGCAGCTGTAGAAGTGGGGCTGAGTTCCTAAAGCAGTGATTTTTTTTTTCCAGTTAATAAAGACAAAGACTTCCAAGGTTCACATGCTGTCTGGCTACATCAGGTAATGCTGGCATCCATCCCAAGGGGAACTAAGAAAGCTTGGAAACCAAGAGACCTGGGTCTGTCCTTGTCCCTTCATCTCCATCTGTAGAATGAAAGGCAAGATTAAGTTCATTTAAACCAGTTCTCAAAATTTGGGACTCAGGCTCCCTTTACGTTTTTTTTTGATGCCCTGGTACACAGGGGCCATACCCGGTGATGCACCAGAGAGGCCTTTCATTCAGTGATTCTGGGGGAGTAGGGGAAGATGAGGGGTGCTGGGGGGTAGGTGGTGGTGGTGCATGTAGGCTTAGGAACTGAACCCAGGGCCTTAGACACACAAACACATTTTAAAATTATTAAGGACCCAGAGAGCTTTGTTATTTTGCTATGTTAAACTTTTGCATGTTACACTAGCATATTGTATTGTATTCTATTTAGTTTATTAGAATTTAGAATTTTTTAATATTCCAGTTTATTTAAAATAACAATAAAAGCCATTATCTATTATTTAAGATATTTAAGATAAAGATATAAGATATAAAGATATTTAAGATATAAATCATGTCTTCCAAAAATAACCAAAAGAAACCTGAGAATAATGGTGGTTTTTTGGTTTGGTTTTTGTTACTTATGTTTTTGCAAAATCTGGCTTAATGAAAGTGCTCAGTCTCTTCAAAAATATCTTTATGTATTGGAACACTTTTAAGCTTGTGCTGTGGTAAAGTCAAGTTTTTGAGTTTTTGCTCGAAAACTTAATTTTTAAATTGGTAACAAATAATGTGAATTATCTTAAGTGAGGGACTCATTATTTGTATTTGAGGAACCACGTACCCCTAATAATAAACTTGCATGACCATAGCTTGTAAAAATGACAAATTGTGGTTACTTAGATTTGTAAATTAAAATGGTGCTTCCTGGGTCGAGAGATAGTACAGAGGTTAAGATGCTTGCCTTGTACATGGTGACCCCGATTCTATCCTGTGATAGGTATTTGCCGTAGATGTGACTAATCTCAGTTCCATTCCTGGCACCACCTATGGTCCCCAGAGCACAAAGCCAGGAATGTTTCCTGAGCATCACCAGATGTGGTCACCAAATTTTGCCCTCCTCCAGAAAAAAAAGGAGAGATTCGTTTGTGACTCAGACAGATGAAAGATAACCTTGAACTTAAAGTATCCTGGCATGACAAAGCCTCTGAAGAATCACAGAGGTGGTTCTGGTGGTCTTCAGCACCACAGAGCCTGAGCAGCACCTGAGCATTAAACCACCAGCCCAGTTGGCCAAGTATCGCCAGGAATGGCCCCAGGGCCTGCAGAGCACCACGAAGGACAGTTCCTCCTCCCAAAACCCCCAAATCTTGAATTCTGTACACCTGCTTATACAAACATCTAGACTAGTCTGGGTGCCCATGAAATAACCAAGACATAATCCTGAAGTCCCAGTCTGGAGGAAGGGATTACATAAAATGCAGCAGAGAAGTAGTCCAGAGGACAGGATGCTTGCCAACCCAGGTTCAATACCCAGCACCCCATATCATTTACCAAGCCCTACCAGGAGTGCCCTGAAAACAGAGCCAGGAGGAAGCCCCTGAACGCTGCCAGGTGTGACCCCCAAACAGCTGCAACAACAACAACAAACTACTTAGTCCCAGATATGTAAGGACCTTAGACACAAGTGATTCACCAAACATACTATCTCATAAGAACTGTATATCATTCATCAGAAAGGAAGCAGAAGATTATTATCCCCATTTGACTGATGGCAAACTGAGCCCAAGGCTTCATATTTCTTCCCTCAGCATAGAAAGTGATGATAACTTCTGTTGCATGCTGCGCTCCAGGTGAAAGGGATAGAGAGGAAAAGGGAGAGATTCCTAAATGCGTGGAAGAAAAGTCCTTTGGACAAGTTCAGTGATTGAGCTGGGCCTCGGGGTTCATATTGGCTTTTGATTTTCAACACCAGGACAGGTAGATCTTTCTAGATCTTTCTAGGTAGCGAGAACTGAGAGTTATTACAGAGAAATAAAGCTGTCTGGGGAAACACAGTGATGGAGATAGCATAGTTCTAGAGAAAGGAACATCATTCATCAATGTCCTCTTTTTGTTTGTTTATTTGTTTGTTTGTTTGTTTTACTTTTTGGGTTACCTGACGATGCACAGGGGTCACTCCTGGCTCTGCACTCAGGAATTACCCCTGGCGGTGCTCAGGAGACCATATGGGATGCTGGGAATCGAACCCGGGTCAGCCGCGTGGAAGGCAAATGCCCTACCCACTGTGCTATCGCTCCAGCCCCTGTCCTCTGTTTTTTTTTTAATTTTTCCCCCTGTCCTCTGTTTTATATACCTTGCCTCCTTTAATTATCAGCAACCTAATCAGGTAGGTGCGATTTTATCTCTTCTTTTGTAGGCCTTTGGAGAATATTAAGAGGTAGACTTAAACCCAGGTTTGTGAGACCCTTCAGCCATCTGGCCCAACGCCCCAGTTGTTGGCTGATGGGGAACAGACTCAGGAATGGTGTGCCAGGAGGCTGGACAGGTGGCCACAGCAGACTGCAGAAGGCCTCAGCTGAGACTGGCCAGTTGAGTTTTAACTGCCTGGACTGATGCAAATCACAGTCACTCCTAAGCTTCTGCATTCTTTCCAAAGGTTGGTGCATCCTTTTGAAATCCCAGAAGTCTTCAGTCTTACCGTGGACCAAGGAGATGCGCGTTACTTAAAGTGGCTGGAGGAAGGCATAGCAAAGGACTGATGTGCCCGCAGGCCTCCCTCAGCCTGAATCAGCTGCATTCCAAGGAAGGAGATGCTCTTCCTGCTTCCTCACGGCTTGGAACTGCGGGGTTTTGTCAGTACAGAGGAGCTAGATAACCTGCGAAGGGTGAAGGGCCAAGCTTCCTGCTGCCTCAAGAGAAGACTGAGCCATTTGGACCAGTCGGGAAGCCAGTGGGACTCTGCTTCATGGTTAAAGGTGGCCTGGGGGTGGGAGGGCAAGGATGGACATAGGTGGCGATCAAGGGAAAGTGGTAGTGAGGACGGGATTGTCATCTTCTCCTGAAGTCACCGCATCTACCTCTGGTACCAACAGCATCTACCTCTGGTACCAACAATGTAACTTCCTTCCTGCTTGTTGGGAGGAGGATGGGGTCTGCTAACCCATGAGTGTGTAGGGTGAATGCTGCCTTCTAGGGGAACTGGCAAGTTCTTTACCCTAAAGGATTAACTACTAATGATGCAATTTCAGTGACAAACAGGATTTCTGCTAGCTAAGGAGCAGTGTTTGTAATTCCTGAGTCCTCCGGAGGTGAGACTGGGAATAGACTCTCCTGAGTGGGAGAAGGATGAGGGGAATGTTAGGGCTTAACCATAGCCTCATGGGTTGGGACTAAGTCTCGACTGACGGACATCAAAATGTTCTGATACTTTGCTTGGTGGAAATGTAGCCTTTGAACACACCGTAAATAGCCTTTCCATTGGGCATTGAGCCTGAGCCTTGAAGAAGGCAGAACCCTAGGGATTTTCAGGTTCACTGTTTCGAAAAAATTTCTAGAACCAATGTTCTCTGTCCCACCAAGCTCCAGGCTGACAAAAGGTGCCCTGGGACTGCTTGGATGGTGGCAGTAAAAATATGCCACCCCCCACCGCCTAACCATACTGCAACTGCTATGCTGTGCCTTCGTTGCATTCTTTGCATTCTGAAAGGACTTTTAAGAAGTGTTCTTTCTTAAAAATGTATAAACCAGTAACCAAAGCTAGTCTCTTTTTTTTATAGATTGTAGTCTTGGTCTTTATAGACCTCACGCTGCTCTGCGGTCCGGGAATGGGTTGATGGGTCATGCTCTAACGAGTACAACCGTGCCTGCTCTCCATTGCTCCTCCACAGCGCTCAAGTGGAACAGGGCTGGGAAGGCGGGGTCTGTGGAATGGGAACAGAAACTTGATCTAGTGCCCCCAGCCGCCCCCTCCCCCCCATGAGTGTCACAGGGAGCTCCATACCAGGGAGAAGGGGGTTGAGCATGGAGGGGTCCTGTGGGTGGGTAACCTGGGTCTTTATTTCCAGTGGAAAGGGTGTCTGGGAGAGGTCATGTCAAGCCTCTAGTTCTGATCCCTGCCATGTTAATACTAGATCTAACCTAACCTACTGGATAACCTTTCAGTATGAGAGAGAGAGAGAGAGAGAGAGAGAGGAGAGAAACAGGCGAGAGAGAGGAGAGAAACAGGCGAGAGAGAGGAGAGAAACAGGAGAGAGAGAAAGAGGAGAGAGAGAGGAGAGAAAGAGGAGAGAGAGAGAAGAGAGGAGAGAGAGAGAGAGAGAGAGAGAGAGAGAGAGAGAGAGAGAGAGAAGAGAGAGAGGGAGACTCACTGCCAAGGGGGTAGGACACTGTATGACTGAAACCTAGTTATTTCAGTAAGGGTCTATATTACAGTGATTCAATAATAAAATCTTTAAAAAATAAAATAAAAGAAAATGCAAAAAAAAAAATACTAGATATAACCCAGGGAGGATCTCCAAGGACCCTTCTTTGAAGACCTGGTAAAGACCTTTCCATGGTTCATAGGATCTGTGTTTGATAGCCAGTGGAGAACAAAGAGAACAGAGTGACGTCTCTTTTGAAATACGGGTTTCTGACATGTAAGTAAATTTTCTAACACCAGCCTACTAAAAGTGTACTGGAGATGCCAAATGGACTGTCCCTGTCGCTTTTTAGGATAGAATTCAGTTTCTTGGTTTGGCTGTCAAGACCCATTGTAGGATCGATAGCACAGCGGGTAGGGCATTTGCCTTACACACGGCTGACCCGGGTTTGATTCCCAGCATCCCATATGGTCCCCTGAGCACTGCCAGGAGTAATTCCTGAGTGCATGAACCAGGAGTAACCCCTGTGCATCGCTGGGTGTGACCCAAAGAAAAGCAAAAAAAAAAAAAGACCCTTTGTAAGGCTTTAACTCGTTCATTATTGTAGGGGCCACAGTCTGCAGTGCTCAAGGGCCACCAGGGCACACACGTGAGCAGTGCTCAGGTGAACTCAGGGCCTCGCACATGCCTTGCCTCATTCCCAGCCCTGCCTCGGCTCACATTTTTCCACCATTACCTCTGCCTGCCCTCCCCTAAGGGAGTAAGCAGTGTGACATTATTCTTCGTTCACGCCAGTTCTCTGCCTAAAGCCCTCCGGTGCGTGGATGCTTGTGCAACTCAGCTGTTCTTTGCCAGGCTGGCCGTCTCCCTTGGAGGGACACCCCCCCCCCGCTGCTGGTGCCCGTTACCCTTGTGCCTCATGCCAGCCTCCGTGGTAGATGGTGAGTTCTCAAGGCCAGGGCTCCTCAGCATGTTTCATTTCTTCTTCTAGGGTTTTCCCCATGCATTTCCCAATTGATGTTTCAAGGAGTTGAATAACTGAAGCTCTCTGTAGAGCCTATAGCTCTCAAGTTACTTCCTAGTTTATGGAGTTGGAAAAACCCAATAGTTTCACCTTAACCTTGTTTGGGGGGGGCGGTAAGGGGATTTGGTGGCCACACCCAGCAGTGCTCAGGACACTCTTGGCAGCATCCAGGGCATATGCAGTACCAGGGCTAGATCTAGAGCACAAGGCAAGCGCCTTAACCCCTGTACTATGTCTCCAGCTTTTTCTTAAACTTTCTTTTAATAAATCTCTGTGCTCTTTTATTCACTTAGGTGTTGACATTTGAAATTTTTTTCTTAAGTTCTACCCAAAATTCTACCTCTTCTAAGTAGATATTAATATCTCCCTGTTCCTTTACTTTTAAGATAAAATCTTGGCTCATTAAACTTTTCCTTTAACTTTATTTTTTGCTTTTTGGGTCACACCTGGCGATGCACAGGGATTATTCTTGACTCTGCACTCAGGAATTACTCCTGGCGGTGCTCAGGGAACCATATGGAATGCTGGGAATCGAACCCGGTTCAGCTACATGCAAGGCAAATGCCCTAACCTCTGTGCTACCTCTCCAACCTCTCTTTTTCTTTTTTTTGCTTTTTGGGTCACACCTGGCAATGCACAGGAGTTACTTCTGGCTCATGCACTCAGGAATTACTTCTGGCGGTGCTCAGGGGACCATATGGGATGCTGGGAACCGAACCCGGGTTGCTGCATGCAAGGCAAACACCCTACCTGCTGTGCTACTGCTCCAGCCCCACCCCTCTAACTTTCTTAAAGGAGATGAAATTCCAGATCTTTTCCCCTTTGCATTTGTAGCCTTCACTGGGTAATTTTTAGTGCTGATTGTTGTACTGAAAACTGTTTCTTGGTGACTTTTTTTTTTTTCCTCATTGTCACAAATTGGAACAAAGAAAGACCAAATGCCTGTTCTTCCTGCCAGGTGCTATCCTAAACATTATTTTATTATCAAAATATTTTATTCTTCTCAGTGCTGTATTCATTTTGCAGATGAAATCTGAGATCAAAGAACATAAGATGGAATGTGACAGAGTTAGGCTCTGAATTCAAGTTTAATGCTATTGTCTCTTTCCAAGAGGCCATCTCTATCTGAAAAGTAGGTCCAGCACTCACAGATGCACTGTACTGTGTATTGTTTACTTCTCCCTACACATCTATAGGCTGGCGAGACTATCTTCATTCTATAGAGGAGGGAAATTATTATTATTCTTTTTTGGGTCACTCCTGGTGATGCCCCACTGTCCTCCCAGAACAATGTCCATCCCAGAATGATGCAATCTCCACCCCCTGAGGATGCTGAAACTCCTTCCATAAAGACTACTTAGGAAATAGATCTCTTTAAAAAAGAAAAAAATTAGGATTCTTGGAAGAATAAATTGAGAAAATGAGAAAAAGCACTTCCATTGTCAATGATAAAGCTTAAAAGCAGTAACTTAAAGTCACTGTTTTTCCAGTTTTATGGAATAGAAAACGAGCGAGAAATACCAACATAGAGAATTAAGAGACACGAGACAGAGCATGGAGGTCAGCAGTGGTTACCAGCTCTGTCTTGCCAGTGACCGCTGCCAGACCGTAAGTGCACTGCCTGGCCGATGCAAACTCGGGTTATCCTTGGAAATAGAAATTAGATACGTTAAATCCCACAAGTCCTGTTGAAAGAACAGTTTTGGAAGCAAAATTTTAATTTGGCAACTTTGAGACATGGTGGTAAGATTTTAGCCTTGCTTGGCTGTCTGAATCTGATCAAGTAATGTTCTCTGGTGTTTTCCTGTGTTTAAATATTCCTGGTAAGCTGCAGCTACTTGTCAAGGCCGTGAAGTTTGATATTCCATTTGTCCAGACATTTTCAGCTATCTTTAATAATGAGGAAGGGGTTTGAAGAAAGTTTGAAGTTAAAAAAAATAATTTATGACAAGAAACTTCTGAGAGTTCTAGTTTCTTGGTCCAAAATTCTGAAGGTAAATGTTTATTGGGAATTTGTAAATCTCTCCCTCGTTCACAAAGAACTGGACCCTCCTGTATGGACCATTTCAGGAGGGCCATTATAGTTAATTGCAGAATTGGGACTAGAACTCAGGTCTTATGGTATCCAGGGTCACTGACTTTTCATACTGTAGATGCCATCCTGGGCAATAACCAAGTCTACCTGTTCCAATGGCACGGGGCAGAGAGAGCACAGGGTTCAAGTACTTGCTTTTCACCTGGCCGACCCTGGCTTTATACCTAGCACTGCATATGCCCATCCCCATCCCTGGCACTGCCAGGAGTGATCCCTAAGGACCACCAGGTGTGGCCTCAACGCCTCCACCTTTCTCCAAATACAAACAAATAATGTTAGTTAAAGGTCCTGGCAGAAGTGACCAAGGAAGGTGGAGCCAAGTTAGGGAAGGGTGTGTAAGTTATGTGTGAGAGACCCCCCACACCACACCTAGGGCCTTAAACATGCAGAGCCTGGAGCCCCATTCCCAGTCAGCAAGGATGTTTATCACCAAACACTTGGTAATTACAGGCTGTCACCCCTGGAATGACAGGATTAAGTCCATGGGTCACTTCCTTGTTGCTCCTTTTTTTTTTTTTTTTTTAAAGTTTTCCTTTCCTTGTGAGGTATATATTTATTTATTATTGTTTTTTTTTTTTTTGCTTTTTGGGTCACACCCAGCGATGCTCAGGGGTTACTCCTGGCTCTGCACTCAGGAATTACTCCTGGCGGTGCTTGGGGGACCATATGGGATGCCGGGGATCGAACCCGGGTCGGCCGCATGCAAGGCAAACGCCCTACCTGCTGTGCTATCGCTCCGGCCCCGCTCCTTTTTTTTTAACTTTGGGCCACACTCTGTGGTGCTCGGAGATCACTCATGACAAGGTTGAAGGTGTCATGGGGTGCTGGGCTCAGCTGCATGCAAGGCAAGTACCCTACCCATCATACATCTCCCTGACTTTCCCCTAACAGTTGACTTTCCCCTAACAGTTCACTTTTTCTGTTTTTCTCCGAACTGCCCTAAACTTAGGAGAAATCTCACCTGTAGTGATAATGTTCCACACTGACATATTAAGGGTTCCCTGCCAACACCAGGGATTCTCTGACAAACTGAAGCAAGGGTTCCTGACCCACGTGGGCAGGTCAGAACTAGCCAAGTCAGGCCTGACCTCAGTTCAGATTTCTAGGATTGTGCACCTGCCTACTTATAGTCCCTAAATTTATGTGTTTTGTTTTGGGGCCATACCACACTCAGGAATCACTTCTTAGCCAGATCAGGGGACCATATGGGGTGCTGGGGATCAAACCTGGGTCAGCTGTCTAAGATAAGCACCCTACCAGCTGTACTATTGCACTGGCCCCTAAACAGGCATTATTAATGCAGTGAATGAGTTCACTTTTTTTTTTTTTTTGGCGTTTTACATCACACCTGGCGATGCACAGGGGTTACTTCTGGCTTTGCATTCAAGAATTACTTCTGGTGGTGCTCAGGGGACTGTATGAGGTGCTGGGAATTGAACCTGGGTCGGCTGCATGCAAGGCAAACGCCCTCCCCGCTGTGCTATGGCTCCAGCCCCTCACTTCCCATATTTTACTTCTCTAAGGTCTTCAGCTTATCTTCTTGGGCCTCGTTAGTCAGATACTCTCAGCAGAAGAAAGGCACTGTCCATCCTTTTGATGGTGAGGATGAGGATACCGCTGAGGGGTCACGGGCAGTCAGCTGTCGAGTAGCCCTTCACCTTCAGCCTCCAGAAGACCAAGACGCGCAGCCACCGCCAATCCCTTTTTGTCACCCAACAGCTGATGGCTGCCAGGGGAACAAACAGATGGGCGGCTTTTCCCACACACTTCTAAAATGGACACATATTAATTATAACTTTAATATAACAAACGTTATTAAAAGCAGCAATTCAAAACCATAAATCTTTTCGAAGGTGCACAGGGCTATAAGGTCAGTCGGCAGTAATACAGCTATTATCTGGTATGAATGAAATGCCAGGGGGCGACGTCAGGGTGACCTTGCCGTGCCCTCGGCTTCCTTCCCAAGCAGAGCCCCTCCAGAGCCCGGTGGTGACCAACTCTCCCAGCCGTGGCCATGCTCTCGGGCTGGAAGCCGGAAGTGGGACCCCCGCCCCCTTGCTGGGTTGGGGGCTAGCTTCTCAGTCCCCTTTCCCACGAACCCCAGCTGGGGTCTCTGAAGTGGCAGCAGCTGGGGGCTGAGAATGGGCGTGGGGTACAGGGGTGAACTGAGCCCAGCCCCAGCTAGTGCCTGCCAGGAAGCAGAAGCAATGGGTGGGCTGCAAACAGGGGCGAGGTCCCATTGGAAAGGCACTGTGGGAAACGAGATTTAAGGCAAGAGGGGCAACTGAGTTACCCCGGAGACCCCGTGTGCTTACAGGTGCAGGGTGGGGAAGGGAGCCAACCCAGTCATACACAACCCAGCTCCTCAGGCTGCTGCTGTCACCCCCTCATTCTATGGGCACCTCGCTGGCAGCTTGCACAACCAGCCATGCAGAGTCCAGAGCGGCCGTTGGCAGGGATGGTCCCTGGGTGCCGCAGTCGCTCACCGCCTGCAGCGAAGGCACTTCTTCCCCTATCCAATCTAAGCGAGACCGTCTCTGACGTCCCTGCCTCCCCGGAAGCAGCAGCAGGAGGGTGCCCTCCCCTCTCATTTTTGGTTTCCTTTCAGGTGGGTGCACGCGTTGCATACCAGTCAGTTCTCGGCATTCTAGCCCTACCCCCAGGGATAAAGGCTTCCCTTTGAGGGGGCAGAGTGAGAAAATGATGCCACCCTGTTGCAAAACAAGACATCGTCAACTTCAGGACAGGGTCGGGGATTAGAAAGAGGCCTGGAGTCCACTGCTCCTCCACGGGTCCAGGTTGGCCCGTGGGCTGCAAGAAGGGGACAGGAGGTGGATTTTTTTTTCACAGTTGCAGCACGAGGAAGAGGAGGGCCAGGGAAGAGCAGGAGCCACCGTGGAGAGCATGGGAGGCACATGTGAGGGGAGGGGGTGGGGGAGAGGCACACTGCACACTGGACGGAAGGACACGTGCAGGGAAGCTTATGTGTGACCGAGTGTGGACGGGTCAGCTGTGTCGGGTCTGGGGGCGGGAGACAGAAGAAACGGGTTTAGCACAACAGCTTCCTTTCCTCTTGCAAGGCCTCGTCCACCTCAGCAAGGCCAGCCCAGTCCCAGGGCAGCTAAGGGCCGCGGCTAGGAAGGAAGAGTCGGTACCCGCAGCCTTCACCCCGAGCTTGAGGGAGAGAAGCCCCTTCACGCCTCAGACCCCCAGGGCTCTCACAGGGGCGTCCTCGTCTCCACCAGCACCGCTTAAGGCTCCCGGCACAACTGGCTGCCCCTGAGCCCGGTATAAATGACCCCCCATGCACAGAGACGGATAGAAACCCCCCCCACCCCCACCCAAGGGGAGAAGCAAAAAGAGGTGGAGGGGAGGGACAAGGACAGAGACAAGATTCAGGTCGCAAGAAAGGGGAGCAGAGAAACGATCAGAGACCGGAGGGAGGGCACGGGCCGGGTGGGGGACACAGGAGGAGCCTGTGTGAGCTGGGACCTTAGAGGCACAAAGGCTGGCGGGGAGGGGGAGGGAGAGGCACCGGCTTCCTGGAGGGCGGGTGGGCGGGCATCTGTAGCTCGGTCTTGCTTCCCCTACCCCTCCTTTGGTTTGGGGGGGGTGGGGGGGCTAGTCAGTAAGGGGTGGTTCCTTCCCACTCCACCAGGTACTGAACCTTGCCCTCGGGGGTGACCCTCCGGGCCAGCACCTGGTACTTCTCCCCGCAGGCCAACCGCCCCGCGGCACCGAAGTAGTTGGTGATGGACGACTTGAGGTGGGACAGGGACGAGTCATCCTCGCTGATGCTTTCGAACGTGTGGCTGTCGATGCCTTCGTCGGGCCGCTCAGGGCCCGAAGCCCCCTCGGCACTGCTGTCCGAGGGGCAGCGTCCACCCAACTCTGCCGCGCGCCGCTTGGCCCGCAGTGGCACGTACGCTTTGGATGCCAGCTTCCTTTTCCGGCTGCCCACTGTTCGTCTACATCCGGAGGGGAAGAGACAGGGGGAAATCAACTGGAATAATCCTCACCTGTTCCTGTCCTGGCCCTGGCGTAGGTTCTCTCACTACACCCGTGAGGAAGGGCAGTGAGAGGGGGGGCTGGAGCGCTAGCACAGCGGGTAGGGCGTCTGCCTTGCGCTTGGCCAACCCAGGTTCGATTCCCAGCATCCCCTATGGTCCCCCAAGCACCGCCAGGAGTAATTCCTCAATGCAGAGCCAGGAGTAACCCCTGAGCATCGCTGGGTGTGACCCAAAAAGAAAAAAAAAAGGGGGGGCAGAGGCAAATTTCGCAGATTCTGCATGGCGCTGGTCCTGTGACTCCCTTCTCTACCTCCAGGTGGTGCAACGCAGACTTTGGTCGGCACGCCCACGCCCAGTATTACCTGGGACTCACGTGCAGCTATGAATCAGAGACAGTGCCTTGTACCCCCCAACCCAGACAGACAGACGGCAGCAGCAGTGGTAGAATGAGAAGCACAGGAAGAGGCACCCATTCATTCGCAGAAGTTCAGAAAACAGGAAGCAAGAACCAAAGAATAAAAAGGACTGGAAACATGACAGCAGTAACAGCTGTCTGGAGATGGATACTCCAAGACTTTCGATTTCACTTTTGCAGGACCAGCTGCCAGCAGTGAGACAGAGCCCAGGTTTGCGACGGCCTCTCCTTGCATTCTCCCTCCGCGGGCTTTCCAAACAGCCGCTTTCTTTTCCCCAGAGGTCTGGCAGGCACCAGGTTCAGAGAGCCCAGAACCCTGAGGGGCGGGGTGGGGGCTCACAGTCTGAGGGGCACAGGCATGGGAAAGCTGGTGTGCTCAGGCATCTTGGCTCTGGAACTGGGCAAAAGAGTAATCCCAATGCCCGGCCACCATCTGAGGCCACCGACTCAAGGCGGGACAGTCAAGGTGCCAAAAATCATAACTGCAGGCCAAGCCTCTGAGCCGGGAACCAGAATGAGCAGCGGGTCCCAGCCATGGGAGGGGGCGGGGCCCAGCAATGGGAAGGGGCGGGTCCCAGCCATGGGAGGGGGCGGGGCCCAGCAACGGGAAGGGGCGGGTCCCAGCCATGGGAAGGGGCGGGTCCCAGCCATGGGAGGGGGCGGGGCCTTGGGGGCCGATGCGGAGCATCCATCCTGCTGGCGATCTCACCTGGAATCGTAGGAGAGGCTGGTGGACGCGGAGCCGGAGGTGCTGGCCGCATCCGTGGAGTCCACGTCAGAGAAGAAGGTCTGGCCTGAGCTGGCACTGAGGGAGGGCAGCACTGAGCCTGATGCCGTCCCGCAGCACCCCCATGGCATCTCGCCCCGCGCGCGCGCCCCTCATCCGAGCAGAAGACCGGCCTTCATGCTGCTCGGCTTCCTGTCCCTGCACCTGTCCCTGTTCTTCCCATCCAATCTTCAAAGTCCCAGGAGCCAAAGCCTCCCGAGCCAGAGAGCACCCCTCGCGCTGAACACAGGCTTAGCGGGGAGAGCTTTGGGTTGCACCCTGGCATCACAGGTTTCCCCGAGCACAGCCAGGTGTGGCCCAAAACCAATCAGCCAAAGACTGGCCCGGGGGCTGACGCTAGAAGCCGCTGGAGGGCCTCGTTCCTCTCTCTACACCCCAGGAAAGCAGGAAAGGTCTTAGTTGCAGAAATCCCAGGGAAGATGAGCCAGGGCTCTGGTACAAACGGGGCCCCGGGACCACCACTACACACCAACTGCAGTGTCAGGCGCGAGGCAGAGACAGGCAGAGGAAGTCAGGGAGGGTCCTGAGGGGGTATCCGCCATGTCCTCCCAGCACCTCTCCTGCTGGGTTCCACCCTGGCCTCCGAGCATTAAGGGTCTCTCCTGGTACTCCACAGCTACCTCTTTATTTATTTATTTTTTTATTAATTTGTTTTTTCTTTTTTGGGTCACACCCAGCGATGCTCAAGGGTTACTCCTGGCTCTGTACTCAGGAATTTCTCCTGGCGGTGTCTGGAGGGACCAGATGGGATGCCGGGGATCGAACCCGGGTCGGATGCGTGCAAAGTAAACACCCTACCCACTGTACTATCGCTGCGGCCCTGCACAGCTACCTCTTTAAACTCTGAATTTCATCCAGCGTGAAGTCGAAAATGCTGGCCAGGTGGTGGTTGGTGCTCCAGGCTGAGGTAAAGTCGCTCTGTGGACACAGGGAGGAGCAGAGATAGGGGGTTCAGGGAGCATCAAAGCCACAAGCCCCCTTACTCTTTCTGGCTGAGCTCCCGGGGCCAGGCCCATCAATCACATCCTCGTCCCCTCCCAGTCCTGACCTTGAGCAGAGTCCCAGAGTCCCACGCTAAAGTCTGCTGACCCCTCCCACTTCCATCCTCCACTGCCTCCTCAGCAGAATGTGGACAAAAGCCTCCAGACACCTCTCGGGCAGTGGCGACCAGAGTGGGGTCAGGAGAGCGCACACTGGGGACCCTGCAGTCTCAGGCGTGACCTCTCCCTCTCTGGACCAGTTTCCCTACCCACTGGGAGGTGGGGAAGGTTATCGCCTAACCTGGCCCTCCTCCTGCCCTGAAGGGTCTTGGGAGAAATGGAGGTGACAAAGGAACAGCCTTGCAGTGTCTGGCTTTTCCTGGCTTCCCCTTTCAGGGCCGTGGGGGCGCCCCGGGGCTGGGGGGACTGACCCTGGTGCAAATGCAGAGAGGAAGAAAACAAGAAACTAACACTGGGAATAGCATCTTCCAGCAAGAACTTTGATCTTCTTCTATAGACTCGCCTTTTCTGCTGCGGGAATTCCTGAAGCAACAAACTGTGGAAATAGAAAAGGGAGAGAGAGGGGCCCAGTCGGAGCTTGAAGGCCTGGGGGGTGGGGTAGGGCTGGAGTCTCAGCAGTGGGGGAGGGGAAGAGGGAGGAAGGCATGATGGGTAGACATAGTGTCTGCCTGGGCACATCTAACTAAAAACGCCTGGGGTGGGGGGTGGGGGCTCAGCTCAGCCAGGACGGCTCAGGATGGGGGACCCCTTCCAGTGACTTCTCTCTTCGCTTGAGCCCTAACTCAGCCAGAGCCGGTCACGTGATCTGACTTTTTCCTCCCCGAGGCAGCAAGGGGCTGTGGCGGGAGGAATCCCGGGTGTGGACTCCAGTCGCCCTGAGCCCCACCGGCTCGCAGGGGGTCCTAGATGCAGCTAGCTGTGTGGCTCATCCTGGCTCGCTTGACCCCCCAGGCTGGGGCCGGGCGCCGAGTCTCGCTGAGTTCCTGAGCACTGACCCAGCCTTGCTCTTTCCTCTCTTCCTCAGCTCCGAGGCGGCGGCCCGGCTGTCGGGGGGCAGCAGGCCCTTGTCAGGCAGCAGCTTCCCGGGAGGGTTGGGGGGCACGCGGATGCGCAGGCGGAAGATGCACTTCTTCTTCTTGATCTCTTTGCCGCAGAGGAACCTAGCGACCGGGCGGGAGAGAGAAGCTTGAGGGTGCGGGAGTGGAGCGCCAAGACCAGCGACGGACCCCAGGGCCCTCTGTGCCTGCAGGATCAGGGGTCTCAGGGTGGCCCAGCACCCCAGAATGTCCCTGGGGGTTCCCAGTTCCCTGCTGTTCCTCTCCCTTCTCTGTCCCAATCACCTTCCTGCAGGAAGTTGCCTCCAGTGCTCATGGGACATCTCCAGACCCGCCCACACACTTTCTGCTCTGCTCTGCCCCCCACAAGACGGAAAACACCTCCAGGTACTTCTACTGCAGACATGCCAGAGGCACAGCCCTTCCCCAGGGGACGGTCCTGGCAGAGGACAGGCCTCCTGCTGGGCAGCTTGGGCTGGCTCCCAAACCAAAAGGAGGTGGGGGAGGGCAGAATGTTCCGTCTGCTGAGTGGAGTGGTTCAAATGAAATCAGGGACATGTCTGATCCCTCCCGGCATCCTCTGAGGGCTCCCAGGCTGGCACAGGGTAGCGGTTTATGGAAAGAGGGGAAGCAGCATGCCCAGGGCTCAGCAGGGCAACCCCCAAAATAAGGAAGCAAAGGGGGCTGATGTGGGTAGGGTCCGGGAGGGAGCCTTGAAATCATTCCCTGGGCGGCCAAGGAGGGCCCTTCTTGGTGCCCTGGACTGAGAAAAAAATCAAGAGTTTTGGGCAGGAAGACACAGGAAGCTCTCCTAGTGCCTGGTCAGAGCACTGGGACCCTCAGAGATCAGGGGTGCCGTCAAGGGGAGTGAGTCAAGGCTGCTGTGAGCAGGGCAGGCGCTCAGGACCGCGACGAATGGGCTCGGGTACAGAATCAGCCGAGAGATGGACGGAGGGGACCTTGGCATGAGCCTCTGGATAGGATGCAGCCAACCCTTGTGGACGTTGGGGCCCTCGCCGCCCGCCCCCCCCCCCCACCCATGCACGAACGCACACACGCACCGGCTCTTGTAACTGTTCAGAGCGTTGAGGAGATGTGGTCCTCGGTCCGTCATAGGGGTGCTGGTGAGCTGGGGGGAACCAGCAGCAATCAGAGCTGGGCACCAGGAGGGGGCTTCAGTCGCCCTCCTTCCGCCCTGATGATGCCAAGTCATTCCCCGACTTCAGGCAAGACTCCACCCATCTGAGCTCATCTCCCCACAGGTAAAGGGGGAGGGTAACTGTCCCAGGGTGGTGGGAAGCCCGGGTCTTCGACCCAGCAAGTCACCCAGCAACACAGCTGGACAGTAAAACAACGTCCACGGCAGCCCTGATCCTAGGGATGGCCGAACCAGGAGACGTGAGAAAGGGGCAGCCAATAAGGACGGCATGGCAGGGCCCAAAGCAGGCACTGACGAATGCTGGGGAGGTGTTTGGATGGGGAAGGCGGGCCAGGAGTGTGTGAGGCCTGGGGTCCCCTCGCCCACCCTGTTGGCCCCCACCACGACCAAGTTGTTTATTGGAAACTCTTTTAAAAATAGGTATGAAGGGATGATTTTAAATCATAGCTACAGTCCCATCTAAGCCACGTGGGGAAAGTATTAACGAAGGAGGGCGGGAGGAAATGCAGCTGTAATGCGGGAGAAGGAGCGGTTTGCAAAGGCTCTCTAAGATTCCTTAGTGCTTTATTGTTTTATTTTTTTACTAATTTTTTATCCTTTTTGGGTCACACCTGGTGATGCACAGGGATTATTCTTGGCTCTGCACCCAGGAATTACCTCTGGCAGTGCTCAGGGGACCATATGGGATGCTGAGAATCGAACCCGGGTCGGCCGCGTGCAAGGCAAACACCCTATCCGCTGTGCTATCACTCCAGCCCCCTCCTTAGTGCTTTAAATTTAAAAAAATTATATATATGTAATCTATTTACTTTTGTAAGGCAAGAAATAAGTTAAAATTAAATTAAAAGTGCTAGCACTCATAGCCAACCCAGATTCGATCCCCGGAACCCCATATGGTCTCCGGGGTACACTAGGAGTGTTTTCTTTATTTTGGGGGGCGTGGGAGAAGGGTGGCATTATACTTGGCAATGTTCAGGGGTTACTCCTGGCTCTGAAGTCAGGAATGACTACTGGGGACCATATGGGAGGCTGGGGGATCGAACCTGGGTTGACCATGTGCAGGGCAAACACCCTACCCGCTGTACTATTACTCTGGCCCCAGGAGTGATGTCTGAGAGCAGAGCCAGGTGTAACTCCTGAGCATGGCCAGGTGTGGCCCCAAGAAACAAAATAAAACAAACAAATAAACCCAACTGGGTCGTAGACTTTGAGCAGCACTATATATTCTAGGCTTGCATGTGTCTTTTACAAGTCATCGAACACTGTATACGAAGATGAAGTAATGTGAAAACTTTTGCAAGACACAAAGGTTACCTCTTACCTCTCAAGTCCCTATTCTCCTCCAAGGAAGATGAGGAGGGGGGCAGTCATCGAGAAAGTAACTATGCATGTGGTAGAGAATCCTTGGGGTGGTATTGAGAACAAAGGGGACAGGGCCCACTGTTTAAGGAGTCAGAAGATCCTGGCTCCAGGCCAGAATCTGGCCCCAGGGTGAGCCCACCGGCTGCAAGTCGTCCTCCACCTCTGATGTGCAGGGGAGGGGGCTTCTTCCCACGTGACTCCCAGGCCCCAGGCCCCACTCCTGCTATTCCGAGTCTGAACAGCAGAGGGCAGGCCCCACCTCCCTTTCTCTGGAGCCAGGTAATCTGCTGGGGTGAGATCAAACATCTGCACAGACTCAATCCCAAACCTTAGCTGAGTCCACGAACAGGAAGTCTCACGAAAGACAGACTCCAACACAGGTGCTCAAAGGCCTCGGATGTTCTGTTCCCCGCTAGCAGCACTGACAGCCTGGTGCCATGGAGAGCGAACTCTCGGATAACCCCCCAGCCCTGCACGGTGGGACCCTGAGCTCCCCCGTCTCTGGCCCTGCATACCTTGCCGAGCTGCAGGAGTTCCCAGTGGTGGTTGACAAAGGCCAGAATCTCCTCAAAGTCAAAGTACTTCTTCTTGCTCTGCACCCCCAGGTTGTAGAGGGCCAGGTGAACCACATCCACCCTGGGCAAGGGGGGGAAGGGGGCAAGGGGTGGGGCCCAGGTGAGGTGGCAGCCCGCCCCCCAGGGCCCGGAGACGGAACTCTCCCCAGAGGGTGGGAGGGGGACCTCTGGCGGGGGACCAAGCCCGGGCTCTCACCATCGCAGCGGCAGCCTCTCGATGTACTCGGGGCCCTGGATACACACGGAGCAGAAGAACAGGTAGAACCTGGGGGTGGGTGGAGAGGGCGCCTGTGGTGGGAGGGGCTCTGAGTGAAGCCCCCCCCCATCACTCCCCACCTTCTTTTCCAGATTCAGTACCGGTTCCTTAGGGCTCCAGATCCAGGGACCAAGAACTACCACACCCCTGTTCCCCTAACCCCCCTAGTCTCCCTCTCTGTGCCTTGTCACTGCCTGGCTTATGGCTGAGTTCAGGGGGAGCTGCAGTGCTCATCCTCACCCCATCCTTCCACCAAGCTTCACCCCGCTGATTAGAAGCCAGATCGTGTCATCCATTTCCAATGGGTCCCATAACAGTCCCAAACAGGGATAGGACCGGGCCCGTCACTCACCAACCCCACCCCTACTCCTAGCCCAGATTAGGGTTTGGGGACAGAAAGCGTTTTGTTTAAGTCCTATCTACTCTGAGTCACTCCTTCACCCCCACTGACAGGTACCTGCCATGAGACCCTCCAGTACTGGCCATCAGAAGGAGATGCCTCAGTGTCCTCAGTGCTCCTGACCCACCCCCAAGGCTCAGCCAGCTCAGATGGGCACATACCGGTCTCCAAACATCATGGGCTCATTGAGGCACTGGGTGCAGGCTTCATGGAACCACTGTCTGCAGTGGTGGCACTGCAGCATCCGCAGGTACCACCTGGAGGGCCAGAGGGAGTAGGGTCAGCTGGAACCAACACAGACTTGCCCTCAACACCACAGAACCGAGGGGCCTGGGGGAAGCGCTGGGGTGAGGGGACCAGAGAATTTAAGCTGCCTCCTGGGAATCTCCCGTCTGGTTCAAGACAGGTTGGGTTCCCCATTTTACAGGTGAACCAAAGGGTAAAAGGCTTGTTCCAGGTCACACAGGAAGCAGCAGCAGTGGATGGCGATTCTGATCCTGCCATCAGAATTGCTGATTGTATTAGTCTGCAGCCTTCTACCATATCACCGGAGCGCCCAGCTCTGGCCTGGCCACTTCTCTAATGACACTGCTGGGGCCCACTCCAGGGAGAATTCATGGGATTGGAAACCCACCCAACTGCGGGCAACAATACACTCCTGGCTTTACTGCAGCTATTTCAGACCTTTTCACTGAATGCAAGGAAAAAAACCCCAAGGTTTTTTTTTTTTTCCATAACCCTTGCCTCTGTTAAGGAAATCTGTTAACTTTGGATGCATGGTCAGGGTTGGCCAGAAAGGTCACCGGTTCAAGTATAGGTTTGGGGGCCAGCTCCAGAAAGCTTTTATCTTTTGGGCAATAAACTTTTTATGGGGTGGAGGCATTAACCCCATTGAAGAGATGGAGGTATTATGACTTGCCCAAGTCACGGAGCCACGTTGAAAGTTCAGCTCCCGCACCTCCAGCTCTTGTCAACAGGATAAAAGCAGAGCTGAGATTCAGAATGTCAAGGCACCCTGCGACTGGGCTTTCTCTCTGGAGTCCCTGCCATCAGTTCAAGGGCAGATTCTATACCTCCAGGCTACAGGGCAGCCAAGCTCACAGAGAAGCAAGCTGACTCCTGTCCCACCGCCAACCCAGGGATTACCTCCACAACCTCACTCCTGCCCGAGCTCGCACATCTCCTAGGAAAGGGCCTTATCTCACCAGCAACCTGCCTCCTACCTCCCATGCCTTAACGAGCATGGCAGTTAACAGTTCACATCAGAGTGCTTCTAGGTACCAGGCACTGTGGGAGCTTTCATGCAAATCCAGCCTCTGCTCACAATCCCTATCCATGGGGCAACTATGACTGCGGTTCAGGGGCCACAGAGTTGTAGGGCCCCCCTAAAACATCCCAGGGTTGGCTGGAGAGATAGT
This sequence comes from Sorex araneus, assembly GCF_027595985.1. Lineage (NCBI taxonomy): Eukaryota > Metazoa > Chordata > Mammalia > Eulipotyphla > Soricidae > Sorex > Sorex araneus. Next base: position 13,155,528 of record NC_073302.1, on the reverse strand, counting down.
ACAGCAGGTAATTGCCTTGCAGGTGGCCGTGTCTGATCCCTGAATGCAGACTGGAGTGAGCCCTGAGCACAGCCGGCTCTAACCAACCAAAAACCAACGAACAAAAATCCCTATTCTAAAGCCCCCACTGCTGGAGAGCCTCATCCCGGTGGGAGGTCAAGTCCTAATTACACAGCACCAGCGGGTGGCCACGCTTCCCCGAGGCCCCGTCCCCGCCCCCCACAGAGCACATACCAACCCAATGCCCCGCCCCCTAATTATCCTCTCTGCGTCCCGCCCCCAGCAGGCCCCGCCCCCCAGCGCCTTACTCTCCGGGCCCGCCGCAATAGCAGTAGCATTGCTGCTGGTTGGTGCGGTGGGGCGAGTCCCACTCGAGCTCCTCAGGCTGGTAGGACAGCACCATCTTCACGGCCTGCAGCGTCCTGGCGATGGCACCCTTCTTCAGCGCGCCTCCTTTCTGCGGGGAGATGAGGCCCAGTTACCAGGGAGGCGCTGGGGGCACGGCAGGTCCCCAGCTGTCAGCCAGGGCGCCCCTAGGCAGTTCCAAGTAGTGCAGAGACACTCCGGGAGTTTTTCAAGGCCTGGTTCATTTCTCTACGCCACTCGCGAGAGCAGGCACAATGCAGTAAGTAAGCCATCACAGTGGGCATTTTTGTGCACTTAAAGTGCTATTAGGAGCTTTCTACTCCTGACACCAAACCTATATCTACTTCACAGCGTACGTTCCAGGCGGCCACGAAATTGCCCAAAGACGCACACAGCTGAGAAGGGGCAGTGGCACCAGGGGCTCCTGTCACGGGGTCACCCCCAGTCTTCTGAGTTTCTGGAGGGGAAGATGCAGGGCCTGGAAGGCCGAGGGCTCACCCGCACAGCCAGCGCGAAGATGCAGCGTCGGCAGAACCAAGGCGTGAGCAGGGGCCTGTCAGCGCTGCTGGCTATGGGGATGTGGCACTGTTGGTGGTAACCTGCGGTGAAGGAGGAGGGGGTGAGTGCCCACCAGGAGGCAGATACCCCAGGCGGCAGGGCTGGGATCCCAGGAGCCCGGTGCTTGCCAAGCAAGCCTGAGCTCTAATCGAGGAGACACCAAACGCCAAGGTCTAGTTCCAGCCTAGGTAGCCGGGTGTCCCACCCATCTTCTCCACCCCGGGGGGCTCCCGACTCTGTACTTTGCCTGGCTTCCCAGGAGTCCCAGCGTTCCCTCCAAATGACCTCCCTGGGAGCGCCAATGCCATGGAAGGGGGCATCGGGGACACGGGGACCCTCAGGTGGGACTCGTCATGCTCACCCAGGCCACACTTCCCACAGATGAGGATCTCATTCAGGGGCCCTGAGGTCTTCCCCAGACAGATGTTACACTTGGGCTCCTCGCCCGGAACGCCAGCTGAAAGAGAGCGTCCGTCGGGTCAGGACCAGCTGGCGGAGTTCTCAAGTCCCCTTCCTTGCTGGGCACCTGGCTCTGGGTGTCAAGTCGCAGACTCGAACCACTCCGAGGTGCTGACTGATGGTCACTGCTCCGTTCTACAGACAGGCAGAGCGAAGCTCAAGAGAGGGATGGGGTCCCTTGCTCGGCCACAAGGCAGGCCAAGGTGGGAGCTGAGTTCGTGGCTGCTTGTTTTAAAAAATGAATACTTAAAAGTTTAATATTGGAGGGGCTGGAGTGAGCACAGTGGGTAGGGCGTTTGCTTTGCATGCAGCCAACTCGGGTACGACTCCCAGCATCCCATATAGTCCCCTGAGCACCACCAGGAGTAACCTCCATCCATTATTCATTACCAGGTGTGACCCATAAAGCAAAAGAAAAATATTTAATATGGGGTACAGAATGTACTCTAGGACTTCCCTGTTCTCATCGACAATTATGAACTCAGTCTTGTTCAGACTAGATTCCCACTCACGTCCCCCTCCTGGGTGACTTTGAATCCCATCCCGGACACTCATTTTCCATTCCTGTTTCAAAAGCTATTCTGAAAAACTCAGGATCTCTCTTTCAGGAACAGAACTAGGGTTACCTTCACTGTACCTAAAAAAAGAAAATGAGTTTCTTAGTATCAACAAAATTCAGCGAAGTGTTCACACTTTCAACTGTCTCAAATAACGTCCTAATACCCTGCTGAGCAGTGCCAGAAGTGACCCCACACACATACACGGAGCATGGGGTGCATGGGGACGGGGAGCAAATAATGGCAGAAAAATAATGTGGGATAGATACTGGGTGTGCTTACTCAGGTGTGGGAGAAAAAAGACAAAAAGCAAGAGAACTGACAAACCCAAAACAAACCCTTGGATCCTGACCACATAACGGAGATTATGATGGGAGGAAGGGATGCAAATTCATCCTGCTGGAGGGACGTGGGCACTTCAGTGGTAACTGGCCTGGTAACATACATGTGAAGAGCTGTGAAATTGTATTCCTGAATCATACGCAGCATTGCGAACCAAGGTCAGCTCAATAGCAGGGAGGGAAGGCAGGAAAGAAAGAGAAGGGATAATCTGGGAATTTTTATTAAGTGGTGGCTTCTGTACTCTCTCCACACCAGACTTTTAACATCATCTCGTCACTGTCATCTCGTTGCTCATCGATTTGTTCGAGCGGGCACCAGTAACGTCTCTCATTGTGAGACTTATTGTTACTGTTTTTGGCATATCCAATATGCCACAGGTAGCTTGCCGGGCTCTCTGAGAGGGGCGGAGGAATCGAACACGGGTCGGCTGCATGAAAGGCGAACCCTACCGCTGCGCTATGGCTCCACCCAACATCATAACATCATCTCCTATGGGGAGAAATTTCTTCACAATCTGGAGCGATTTGGGGCTGGAGAGACAGTACAGCAGGTCAGGCATCTGCCTTACACACAGCAGACCCAGGCTCAATCTCTGGCTTCCCATATGGACCCATATGCACAGTCAGGTGTGGTCCCTAAAAAAACAAACCAAAAAAGCCTCTCGGGAGAAATGGCCTCCCTGTAACTCCAGAGCTCGGCTGGGCAGCTGATCTCCAGTGGGCTTGGGCTTCTCTGGGCAATGTTAGGAGCCAGGAGTAAGAAATAGAAAGTGTGTGTGGGGGGAAAACGGAGCTTAGAGAGAGACCCTGCAGGTTGGGGGTGATGGCCGTGGGGACTGCAATCTTCAGGATACTCACCATGCTGTATGTCCTTCCACAGGACCCAGTATTTGGAATTATCTTCGAAAGTCACAAGGCAGCTCTGCTTAGAACTGCTGACCTGGGGTACCAAGAGGAAGGAGGGGGGGGGGGAAAGCCACATGAGAGAAGGCTGCAGAGAGGACCTATTTCTCTCCCCCACCACCCCCCACTCTGAAGCACCCAGTAACTGACTTCAGGGGCTAGGAGATGACACTGGGAAATGCGGGGGACAGAACTGGCCAGCAGGCTACCCAGAGCATCTCCACCCCGATCTAGTTCTGCCCTGTATGTAGGTCTGCAAAGCGTTTTTGTAAGAACTGGCTGGAGGACACTGGGCCTGGGGACAGCTGACAGGCTCTAGCTTCTGCCTTGTTCAGCTTCTCAGCAATCAGGACAAGGGACTGGCCCAGAAATGCCCCTTCCTCCATGACGGGTCAGAGTAGAAGTAGAGCGGCAGGACCTGGGGGCAAGAAGGGGGTGGGGAGAGGAGAGCTGGGAGGTTTACCCGCTTGATCTTCCCAAGGTAATACAAGCCATCCGTCCACCGGCACAGCACATACTGGCCCTCCGTCAGCTTGGACATCAGGTCTTTGACGTTGTTCTTGGCTTTGGCCAAGGCGCCCCTATTTGGGAGATGGTTGGCCGCACCATAGGAATCCCGAATCCCTGGGTCCAGAGCTCGATTCTCCATTGGCTTCCACAGATGCTAGAGAGACGAAAGGGGGCAGGGTTTTTACTCGGTGCACCCCGACTGCCAAGGCCACCCTGGAAAGGAGGGGTCTTTTCTGCATCCCTCACCAGTGTGTCACATGCCCTGTTTCTAAATCCACACCACCACTCTGAGGAGGGAGGCTGGCATTGTGGTTCCCATTCTATGGGAGGGAAACCAGGCCAGGGGAAGTGCCTAAGGGGTGGGTCCAAGATGCTAATCAAGTGAGCTGACTCCCGTCTCCTTCTCCTCCATCCGTGCAGCCTTATATAAAGTCAGTTTCTCCACCAGCCACACTCCCAGCCTAGGCAGCCCGAACTGAGAAGCCCAAGGCTTTATTCCATAAGCAAACAGTCCCCCAGACCCCCTGGTTCTCTAAATGGAAGCCCTTCTCCAGCAAAGCTGCTAAACGCAGATTTTTTTTTTCTCACACCCTCAGTCCCCACTGCCTTAAGGTCAGCCCAGAGAAAACTCACCTACACCGGAAATCTCCCGGGTAGCCTGTGAACTGGTATAAACTTGGCAATCTGTTTCTTCTGTAATCCCCCTTTCTGTTCTCAATTAGGGGACGATTTAATGGAAACCATTTCTGGGACATTTAAACTTGCTCATGCTTTGACACGGATGCAAATTTTCTCTAGCACCTAAGTCATCCCCAAGCCTAGGTCTGTGGCTCGCCTGTGAAGTGCAAGGCTCTCTTCCTGTTAATGGCATGACTGTGGTCCATGGGACCCCCCCAAACACCCCAGACTTCTCCCACAAGGGACTTGCCACAGCTGGCCAACTTTAAACAGACTTTCGACTAAGAGCACTCTACACTCTACAAACCCCTCTGGGTTCCCGCGTGAAGTCTGGGCCCTTCATTCAACATCTGTTTCCTGAGTGCTCACCCCGTGCTCACCAACGCTAGGCACCTGGGGCGGGCAATAGTCTCACCTGCGCCCACTCCCTGCTTTCTCGCCTTCTTCCAGATTCTCCTTACGGGGCCAATCGCCACCTTCTGAAAACTCCTTTTCTGAAAACTTCTACGCAACTGCGCCCTCTCCCTCCAGGTCCTCCCTGGCAAGTGGCATCCTCCGCGGGCGTCTCCCTCCCCTCGCGGGGCTCCCCTGGCTCCGTGTCCCTCCATCCACTCTCCAACAACTGGTTCTATTCCCCCGCGCCCCGACGCGGGTCCGCTCCCCTGCCCGGCGGCCGGGCACCTGGCGCTCCGGAGCATGTGCCGTCAGGGCGAGCGCGAGTGCGTGCGCGCTCGGGGCAGCGGGTGTTGGACGGATCTCACAGCAGCGTGTCAGCGAGCAGGGAAAGGAAATACGTGTGTGTGCATGTCAGGGGCCAGGGGCAGGCAGAACGGCGCTGGGGACTTGGCACGGCCGCGCTCCCCGCCCCTTCCTCTCCTTTCTCCCGGGCAGGGCGCACAGACACGGGACAGGGTAGGCAGTGCCAAGTCAGGCCTTCTTCTCCCTGCCACCTGGCCTTCCCTCCACCCCCCTCCCCGGGCGGCGCTGCCAGGCCCCTGCCCGCCGAGCCCTGGGGTCCCGCCGCAGCAGGTTCACAAACTGACACTTCCTCCCCCGCAGCGCCGGGGCGCGCGGCTCTCCCCGCTCCCCCACTGCACACCCCACTCGGGCGGGCGGGGACCTGCGGGGGGCGGTTACCCCCTCCTCCCCACCCGCGTCTCCATCATCCCGGAGCGGGCCCCCGCGGGCTGTGATTGGCTGATTCAAACCCATCTGCAAAGAAATGCCTGTTTGCGGGTTCCCGTCTGCGTCCAGTTCAAATCCGCGGCACTCGAGGAGGCGCGGGGCCGGGCGGGGGCAGGAAGCGAGGATGATTCATGCGCCCGGGCCTCTCCGCTCCCGGGGCGGCCGTTGGTTTTTTTGAAAACGGGTGTTCAGGAGAGGAGGGGAATTAAAAAAGAAAAAAAAAAAAAAAAAGAAAAAACCAAACCTGGCAGAAACCATCCCCTGGGGACTCCGACGCCAAATGGTCCCCCACCCCCCCGTGCCCGTCTCATTCCGGGCCGCAGCCCGACTTCGGACGTGAGCGCAATCCCCAACGCCGCGTCGGGGCCCCCACGCGCCCCCCGAAGAGAGAAAGTGGAAACTTGCTGCAAGGAGAACGACGACCTGTCACTCCCATCCCTCACCGGCCCGGGGCCCCAGGCAGGGCTCCGAGAGCCCCGCGGACCCCATTCTCCCTGCAGACCCCCAGGCTCGCGGCTCCCCGGGGCTCCAGCCCCCTCCCCGCCCGCAAGGCGCCGCCAAAATTCGGGGAGGGGGCACTTCGGGAAAGAGAAGGAGGAGGCACTCAGGGTGCGGAGAGCTCGGCGAGGGGGAGCCCCCCGAGGCCCGGCCACTTACCGCGAGGCTGCGCGCCGGCCGGTCCCCCCGGGAGTCTGGCCACCGGGCGCATGGGGCGGCGGAGGCGGCTGAGCTCGGCCCGCGGCTGCCCGGCCGAGTGTCCGCCCGTGGGGCCGGGGTCGGGGTCTCGGCGCGGGCGGGGCGGGGCGGGGGCGCCGCGGGGAGGAGGGGGGAGGCGGAGGGAGGGGCCGGGGCGCTCAGGAAGGGGCCCCCGGGGCGCGGGGCGCCATCTTTTTCACGTTTTCCCGCGAATTATTGACGTCCCGCTTATGTAATTAAGCCGGGGCCGCGCCGGCCTCGCCATTGGAGCCCGCGGCCGCGGGGCCCCGCAGCGCCGCCCGCCCCCGCGCCGCGCCCGCCCCCGCGCCGCGCCCGCCCCCGCCGGCCGCGCCGCCCCGCCGCCGCCCCGCGCGACCCGGGAGCACCCCGGGCCGGGTGCGCTCGGCCTTGCAGCACCCAACCCGGCGGGCGCCCGGCGCGGGGACGACCCCTGCGTGTGTGCACAGATCAGACGGGCCAGTGACAGCTGCGCGGGAGAGACCTCCAGTGGGCGCGGGCACCCCACAGCCCGCGCGAATAACGACACCGCCCCCCACACATACACGAGTGGCGCCACAAGAACCCGCGCCGCGACGGCGAGGGGCACGCACAGTGCGCGTAAGCGCGGCACACAGACTCAATCACAAATACACGCCACCCGCCCCAGTACAGTTGAGTAGTAAGCGGCGCTCAGCGAAAGACCATCTGCGGAGAGTCCTGGGAAGAGTATGTAGCCAGGCGGGGGGGGGGGTGGGGGGGGCGCGGCTGCAGGTCTCTGGCATCTGCCCAGGGAGAAAAAGCAGCCGCGTCCGAGTTGAGAGAGTAGCAGTAGGGTGGGTGGAGAATATACACCAACAACATACCCCGGTCCCGGTCCCTTATCCCTCCTGTCCCCTTTGCTGACATCCCCAGGAGGATGGGAGAGGGAGACCATAGTGTGTGGCCAGGGGAATCAGTGTCCCCACATCCCCACCCTGTCTGTCCAGCGGCAGCATCTGCCGTGAGGTCAGTCTAGGTGCTAGCTGTTGGTTGGGGGTTGGATACCCCGAGTCTGTATCCCAGTAATTCTTCAGTCTCTAGTCTAAATAGCATTCTTGGGACGGTTCGCGCGTATGGGGGAGAAGTGTGCTTGATTGAACTCTGCCCAGGAGTGACATTCTGGTTGAGCCCAGGGTGGGATTAGAGTAGCTGGGGCGGGGTAAAGAAGCAGGTGTTGACCTCTCCCTGCACGGAGAGCTCACGAACTGGGCGCTCTGCAGTGGGGATCCGGAGTTCAAGTTCCGGGCAGCCTGGAATCTTGCGAGCACTTCTAGCACAGGTTAACATCAGACGGAGGGATGTGAAAATAGCATAGTGAAGCAGGTGCATTTGTAACTAAAAAAAAAAAGATGAGTGCAAAGTTGTTACAACACTACAACCGGAGGACGCTACAAATGCCACTGGAAAGGGTTAGGGTCACCACGGGCAGGGCTGAGGGTCATGTTCAGGGTAAGGGAAGCCGTGGGAGGTAACTTTGGAAGCGAGGTGGCGCAGAGATTAAGACGCTGGATTTGAGTTTCAGCCTGCAGGCGAGTCAGGGGCGCTGGCAAGGTCAGAGCTGGGGTTTGGGGAGCGAGAGTGCAAGAAGCTGAGAAGTGCAGGGAGTTGAGGTTGCTTGGGGGATCCGATGGTGGGAGGTTGAAAGTCTGGAGAGACCAGAAAAAGATGAGCATTCCGATTTAAATAGGTTAAGGGTAGCCACAAACAATTCACAAAAGAGAAACCATAAGTAGCCAAAAATAGAAAAAGAAGTTGAACCTCCCCGATCCGGGGAGATGCAAATGAAAGGCCCAGTGAGTCATTCATACAGTCTCAAAATGGGAGGAGGGCCTCAGGACTGAAACCAGAGCTTGAAAACGGCAAAATAAAAGCTTTAGCCCTCTGGACAATTTACCTAGTCCCAAAGGTTTGTTTTAGTTATTTTTATTTATTTAAATTTTGTGACCCACAGGCAGGGGTCACGCCCAGGGTGCCTGAGGATCAAGCCTGGCAATTCTCCCGGGACCCGCTCTACATACAAAGCATATGTTCGACCCTTTAAGCTATCTCGCTGTCCTCAAAGATTTATTTTTCAACACTCAAAGCCGTCCTAGGTATATGTTTTATTGGTAAGTGGGGCTGGGGTTGAATGTAAAAGAAGCACCCCAGGGGTTTAAGTGTAACAGTGTTTCATTTCTCAGAAGGAACTCGATAAGTGTATCAAGATTTTTTAAAAAGGGGGTCGGAGCTATAGAACAGCACGTAGGTAGGGCGGGCGTTTGCCTCGGAGGCGGCCAACTCTGGTTCAATCCAGACACCCCCAATAAGGTCCCCCGAGCGCCACCCTGAGGAATTCCTAAGCGCGGAGCCAGGAGTAAACCCTGAGCATCGCCAGTTGTGGGCTCCCCCCACTGAAAAATAGATTTGAAGACTAGATGGCCGGTTCTTAGTTGTCTGCATAGATCCTTTGGTTCCCAAATGGAACATATCTCGCGTTCTCCTACTTTGGAGATAATTGCAGAAGTGCAGATGTTGCACCAGGGAGAGACTGGGGAGCTGGAGGAGGAGCTAAAGTTTGTTAATTACACTACCTGGTTAATTACACTACCTGGAGGGCAGATCCGGCCTTAGCGCTCACGACTGCCGGTTACAAGTTTGTTCCTGAGACTTGGGCAGCTGTAACTGCAGGTGTCCGCTGCAGCAGGTCTGCCTGGGGGCGGGGAGCGTGTCTTAAAGTGCCCTGATCCCCAAAGTTCAAGGCGGACGGAGACTGGGTGATCCGTGATTCGTTGCAGGCTGCACCCGCCCTTCTCTCTTTTTTCTTTCAGTCGAGGGACAATGGAGGTTTACTGAAGAATCTATAAATTCACCTCTTTTAACATCACTGATTTTGAGAGGATGTGATTTTGTTTCAGCAGTATTTGTTTTAGTGCCAGACCAGATAGTGCATATAGTGCATATAACTTCCTAAAGAGAAGGCTGAAAAGAAAAGAAAAAGAAAGAAAAGAAAAGAAGTGCTCTTAGAAACATTCATTTTGATTTCCCAAGCACTGCCAGAAGTGATTCCTGAGTGCCAAACCAGGAATAACTTCTGAAAATTGCCAGATGTAGCCCAAAAGAGTAAAAAAAATAGCACTGTAGCACTGTCATCCCGTTGTTCATCAATTTGTTCCAGCGGGCACCAGTAACATCTCCATTGTGAGACTTGTTACTGTTTTTTGACTTCATTGTTGAAGTCAAAAAATAAAGAAATGAAGAAGAGGAAGAAGAGACTCTTCTGTATATAAAGTATATAGCTTTGTAAAGAAGAAAAGGCTGTTCACAAATAAGGAATAATTGTTATTGTAATACAGTTTTTGGAAATAACTGTATTTTGCATTCGCCTTTGAAACATGGTGGCCGGCTCCTGGGGCCTGCGTCTCATTGGCAGTGGGTGGGTATCAGCTTAGAAAACCCCCGGCAGGAAGGTGCTGAAGGTTTTCAAATTACAGTAGAAATTGTAGTTGTTAACACCACGTAAAAATTTAAAATACGGAAAGCTAAACAAAAAACAGATGACAGGATCAGGCTGCTGAAGTGCTTTGGAGTCTTGGTGAAATTGCCAAGCCGTAGCTACCTCTACCTGTGGCTTTTGTGGGAGGGGAGCTGAGCCTACGAGAGTAGTACAGGGGCAAGGGAAAGAGAAATTTTACTCAATCCGCACTGGCCCTGCTCGGCCCAGCTCCAACCCCCAACTTGCTCTGAAGTCATGAATGTGTCCCATCCCTGAAACTGAGTTAGAGCTCAATGAAGCGTGCTTGGCCAGGGATGTAATACGGCTCAGGGGTAGAGTCCAAGCTTTGCAGGAGTAAGACCCACAGTTTTATCCCAAGAGCCACAACAGCAAAGCGTTTTATTCACACTCTCACCATTCAGCCATGGATCAGGGGGCAGGCACTGAACAAGGGGTGTAGGATGAGACACCACCTCTGAGCTGAGGATTTCCCAGTTCTAGGCCTGGCCTACAGGATTTGGGGTGGGGTGGGGGAGGGTAGGTGGCCCAGACAGGGCACAGGTGAGGGAGTAGCAATGGGTGTCCTGGCAGGGAACCCAGGCCACGGCTCTAAACCCAAAGCAGGGGTCCCTAAGGTTTCTTCCATTGCAGAACTACTTGATTTTATTCACTTAATGTAAGACTATTTGGGGGAGGGCGGCCCACTGGACTGAGCTCAGGGCTTACTCCTGACTCTGCACTCAGAGGTCACTCCTGACAGGACTGCGGGGCCATATATGATGACAAGGATCAAGTACCCACTGTACTATCATTCTGACCCTCTTAGTCTAAATCTTAAGTATTCCCCCCACCTCCCCGGGTAGCATGAATAAACCTTTTCTTGGATCTAGACTATATATCAAATAAATTTTTTATTGTTGTGTTTTAGGCTGGGCTGGAGCAATAGCATATTGGGTAGGACGTTTGCCATACACGCAGCCAACCCGGGTTCGATTCCTCCGCCCCTCTCGGAGAGCCTGGCAAGCTACCGAGAGTATCCCACCCACATGGCAGAACCTGGCAAGCTCTCCGTGGTATATTTGATATGCTCAAAACAGTAACAATAAGTTTCACAATGGAGACATTACTGGTGCCGCTCTAGCAAATTGATTAGCAATGGGATGACAGTGACAGTCAGTGACAGTTTTTTAGGCCACACCTGGAAATGCTCAGAACTTACTCCTGGCTCTGTGTGCAGGGATCACTCCTGGCTGTGCTCAGGGAGCCTTTTGCAATGTCGGGGATTGAGCCCAAACTGGCTGGGTGCAGGATAAATTCCTTACCTTGCTGACCCTAGGGTAGATGTTTTAAGATTTTAGTGAAAATGTCTTACAAGTTATCTCTTCATTAAAATATCCATAGGAGGGACTGGAGCTAAAGCACAGCAGGTAGGGCATTTGACTTGCACGGCTGACCTGGATTCGATCCCCAGCATCCCATATGGTACCCCGAGCACTGCCAGTAACAATTCCTGAGTGCAGAGCCAGGAGTAACCCCTGAGCATCACTGGGTGTGACCCAAAAAAGCAAAAAAAAAAAATCCATAGGAATTGGGGGCTGGAGTGATAGTACAGTGGGTAAAATGTTTGCGTTGCACACAGCTGATATGGGTTCGATCCCCAGCACCCTAACCCTATATATATATATTATATAATATATCTTTATAATATATTTATAATTATGTATGATTTATTATATAATTATATATTATATATTTATAATTATATAATTTATAATTATATATAATATAGAATTATATCACTGTCATCCCATTGCTCATTGATTTGTTCGAGCAGGCACCAGTAACATCTCTCATTGAGAGACTTATTGTTATTGTTTTTGGCATATCCAATACGCACGGGTAGCTTGCCAGGCATATATAATATATATTATATATAATATATCTGCTAGCCTGAATAAACCATTTCTCTGATCTAGACTTTATATTAAATAATTTTTGTTTTTTGGGCCACATATGTTGTTTTTTAGATATGTATATCTGTTAGCACTGTCATTAGCACTGTCGTCCTGTTGTTCATCCATTTGCTCGAGCGGGCACCAGTCTCCATTGTGAGACTTCTTATTACTTTTTATGGCATATCGAATACACCATGGGGAGCTTTCCAGGCTCTGCCATGCGGGCGGGATACTCTTGGTAGCTTGCCGGACTCTCCAAGAGGGATGGAGGAATCGAACCCAGGTTGACCGCGTGCAGGACCAAATGCCCTACCCGCTGTGCTATCATTCCAGTCCATATGTATATCTATCTATATAAGTCTATATGCACATATATATCTTTATATGTGTATACATATATATAGATATATATATCCCCATAACATGACTTCATTCATGAATCCCATTGCTTAGCAGGCAGCCTTTAGGATCTAGCAATTCATGAATCATTCACTCATAGTCCCTGAGCAACCAGTCTCAAGCGGGGCATGTGGGAGCGAGCTGATTCTTGGGAATCAGGCCCCTGGCTGAGTTAGTCACGAAAGAGATGAACTATAGCTATGTGAGAAATGAAAAGAATGGTTCCACTGACAAGAGCGTGAATTCTCAAATGCGATCCCCTGGCAGAGTCAGTAGGAATGGCAAATGGAGAGTGGCACCCAGTTAGGCTGGGAATATCCCAAAGCCGGTGCCCATACCAGCCCCTGGCTCTGTGGTCAGAGGGGAATCATGCTCACGGCTCATGTGCAAAGAGAACACCCCAAGAGGCTAGGCAGGACCCTCGGTTTTGTAAATGCTATCATCATCCCTTGAGTCCTGTGTCTTTCAACCACCCCAGCCCCCCCCAATACTGCTGCTTCTGGTATCCAGAACCCGCCTGAGCAAATCCTAAGGCAGCACTAGACCCACTAGGATCATCATATAATATAGGAACGGCTCCTTGGACTTGAAAGAAGTCCTTGTATGTGGCTCATTCCATGCCCTACTTTTTTTTTTAATTTATTTTATTGAAAAACCATGTGGAAAGTTACAAAGTTCTCAGGCTTATATCTCAGTTATACAATGCTCAAACACCCGTCCCTTCACCAGTGCCCATATTCCACCACCAATAAAAACAAAAACAAAACAAAAACAAAAAAACAAAACCCAGTATACATCCCACCCCTCACCCCCCAAACCCCACCCTTGCCTGACTGATAATTTCACTTCCTTTTCTCTTTACCTTGATTACATTCCAGATTTCAACACAAAACTCACTATTGTTGTTGGAGTTTCAACACAGACTCACTAATTTTATTGGAATTTATCCCCCAAGAATATAGCTCTATTGACAAGGAAATATTTGATAATAAGTTTTCCACTGATGAGAATGAAGAGATAAAAAGTCGGTTTACAATTTCTGTATTATAGTAATTAAGTCCAGGGAGATTTAACTTGGAAAATGAATCATTTCCCTTTCTGGAACAGCATGTAGCAAAAGCTTAGTTCACAGTCTGCATACATGGTTGCAAGCACTCGCTGGAACCCCAAGTCCTAAAGCTGTCTCTGCTTCCTGCTCGTTCCACATCCACGCGGCTGTGCAAAGGCATGGCCACCCGCGTTGAATCTCGGCCGGAGCTCGGTGTCCCGTGCCATGCCCTACTTTGTAAGGAGGAAATAGGTAAAGTTGGGAGTATAAGGTCCGACCCTAGAGCAGGGTCACTGGAGTGAACTTCCAAGTCCTGGATTTCAGACCGGGAAACTGGAGCTAAGAAAGTGGCTCTATGGGACAGCAAACGCCTCCCATTCGTCTGGCCCTGAACTTGACCCCTGGCATGAACACAAGCCGAACGTCATTCAGATGGAGAAATGGAGCCTGGGGAGCAGGCCCTGCACGCTCAGTGGCACCCAGGAAAGACCTGCTCAAGGCAGAGTGGTAAATCAGCGAAGGGTGATCAATCTGATCAAAGTCGCTGCCTCCACGTGGAGATCTGTGTCCTGGTGCTCTGGTCAGACCTTCCGCAGGCCTCTTTGAGCGTTTCTGTCAAAATTTATTTAAAAATTCTCCTAGTTTTGCGTGCCTGGTGATAAGCCACATGCTCCAGAAATGTGGCTGGAGTCCCCGCCTGGTGAGGGAGTGTCTATGTGACCTTCTGGACCTCTGGTGGCTGGGAGGGGACTGGCATCCTGCCACCCAGTCCCAGGGCTATTATTTATTTATTTATTTATTTTTAATTCTTTTATTGATTCACCATGTGGAAAGTTACAAAGCTTTCAGGTTTAAGTCTCCGTTATACAATGCTCAAACACCCATCCCTTCACCAGTGCACATATTCCACCACCAAGAATCACGATATACCTCCCCCCTTCCCCCCACCTCCCCAGCCCCCCACCCCCAGGGCTATTTAAAGTGAATCCTCTCCCTTGGAGAGTGCTGCTCACTTGAAAAGAAATTTTTTAGTTTTTTTTTTAGTTCTTTTTTAAAAAACTGAATCACCGTGAGATAGTTACAAAGCTTTCATGTTCAAGTTTAGTCATATGATGATCAAACACCCATCCCTTCACCGGTGCACAGTCTCCACCACCAATGTTCCCAGTATACCCCTCTCCCACTTTCTAACCCTCCCCCTGACTCTATGGCAGAAAATTTCCCCCAGACTCTCTCTCTCTGTGTCTCTCTGTCTCTGTCTCTCTGTCTCTGTCTCTCTCTCTCTCTTTCTCCTTTTGGGCATTATGGTTTGCAATACAGATTCTGAGAGGCTGTCACGTTTGGTCCTTTATCTACTTTCAGCACACATCTCCCATCCCGAACGATTCCTCCAACCATCATTGACTTAGTGATCCCTTCTGTATTCCAGCTGCCTTCTCCTCCAGCTCATGAGACAGGCTTCCAATTATGGGGTAATATTCCTGGCCCTTGTGTCTACTGTCCTTTGATGTCAGTCTCATATTATGTTATTTTATGAAAAGAAATTCTTTTTCTTTTATTTTTTTAATTCAATTTTATTGAATCACCGTGAGATAGTTACAAGCTTTCATGTTTGGGTTACAATCTCACAATGATCAAACACCCATCTCTCCACCAGTGCTCATTCCCCACCACCAATATCCTGGGTATACCTCCCTTTTCCCACCCTCCCCCTGCCTCCATGGCAGATAATATTCCCCATAATCTCTCTCTACTTTTGGGCATTATGGCTTGCAACACAGACACTGAGAGGTCATCATGGTTGTTCCATTATCTACTATGAAAAGAAATTCTTAAGCCTGCTTTAACCTCTCTCCTGTCTATTTTGCACCTTGATCTTTGGGCCTGTTTAGGAGTGAGTGGGCAGAACGGGCAGCAGATCTCAAAGGTTGTC
Organism: Sorex araneus; assembly: GCF_027595985.1. NCBI lineage: Eukaryota > Metazoa > Chordata > Mammalia > Eulipotyphla > Soricidae > Sorex > Sorex araneus. Next base: position 13,140,429 of record NC_073302.1, on the reverse strand, counting down.
CCAGGATTCTGCATATTTATGCCTTTCAGCTGTCCCTTCCAAGATGACAATTCCGGGTTCATAAGCTGAGGTGACATTGGGGCAGGGCTGCACAGAGGGAGCCCAGCTGACAGGGGGAGACGCTTGGGTGGGATCTCTGAGTTGCGCTGAGAGTTGTTCTTCATTCATTCCAGATGGGGCCCAGTCCCCCGGGGTCCCTGGAGCCCACTTATGAGGCAAGTGACAGGCCTGGGGGGCAGGGGTGTGGGAATGGGGATGGGGTGACTATGTCCCGGTCCCTGGAAGAGGGACTCCAGAGCCAATAGCGTTCAGGAAGGAGACCCTGAAGTGTTTGTATTGACTTCAAGCCACCACCGAGCGTTTCTTTCTTTCTTTCTTTCTTTCTTTCTTTCTTTCTTTCTTTCTTTCTTTCTTTCTTTCTTTCTTTCTTTCTTTCTTTCTTTCTTTCTTTCTTTCTTTCTTTCTTTCTTTCTTTCTTTCTTTCTTTCTTTCTTTCTATTTTTTTTTTTTTTGCTTTTTGGGTCACACCCGGCGATGCACAGGGGTTACTCCTGGCTCTGCACTCAGGAATTACCCCTGGCAGTGCTCAGGGGACCATATGGGATGTTGGGAATCGAACCCGGGTCGGCCGCGTGCAAGGCAAACGGCCTACCCGCTGTGCATCACTCCAGCCCCACCATCGAGCGTTTCTAAGGCTGCTGGAGAACAAAGTGGGGTGATCACTGGGAGAAGAGAGAGGTACGCACTAGCTTCAGAGCAAGGGACACTTCCGCATTGCTAGGCCCTTCCTGAGACCCTCTCCCACTTCCTGTGTAATTTTGTGCCCCAGGAACTCCACCCCTGGACCTACGTCCCTGGGAGATGATTCAGGGCTCTCTGTCTCTCTCTCTCTCTCTCTCTCTCTGTCTCTCTCTCTCTCTCTCTCTCTCTCTCTCTCGCTCGCTCGCTCTCTCGCTCTCTCTCTCTCTCTGACCGTGTTCCACCCAGCCTGCAGTCACCCTCTCTGACACTCAGCATAGAAGGGTCATTGGGAATGACCTTTATGATGGTTCAGTTTATGCATCAATGTGGTTGGATTCCAGTATCCAGCGATTTATTTATTTTGGATTTGGAGGGGGGGAGTGTAGAGCACATCCGTCTTTGCTCAGGTCTTACTCCTGGCTCTGTGCTCAGGGGTCTCTCCCGGCAGTCTAGTGAGGCCCAAATGGGGATCTGGGGATCGAGCTCGGGTCAGCACCGTATGAGGCAAGCGCCTTCCCCACTGTCCTATCTCTCAGGCCCCAACATCGAACGTTTTGGACTGGACTGAGAACCACTGCGAGTAGCCCCAGGGCCGCCTGAGCTGTGCATGAGAGCCCCCCACCCCCGGAGCCCCCCAAGACAACCATAAGGAAAGTTCATGTGCAGCCTTAGACTCTATCAATGGGCTGAGTTTGCGCCAACTGTTTGTAAGATGAGGGGTCTCTCAGCACCGGCCTCAGTACTGTCTATCAGAAAACAAAGCACTTAGGATGTTGTATGTCCACGGGCGCGAAACTTCGGCAATGGGAGGGCGATGTGAAGAAGGCGCTCCCCTTTCTGTGTGCATCCTGATGACAAATTGAAAAGCATCTTCCTATGAGCATAATGCAACCCCTCTTGTTCCCAGGCCTGCGGCATCTGATCTACCCAAATGAGCTTGTCCTCTGGAGGGTTTTGAGAAACGCACCTTCACCTGACCCATCCCTTGCGGCTCCCCGCTGAGCATCGGAGGACACAGGTTCAGTCCCTCCTTCCGCGCTCTCCTGCCCCCTCTTCCTTCTTCAGCTGAGGGAACTCACACACGGTTTGCGTCCTGCTTCTCACACTCAGAGCAGGGCAGAGCAGGGAAGGGCAGGGAAGCGAATTGCTTGAGGTCGTTTCTGGTGATTGCTTGCACAGCTCGAAGCTCTGGAGCCCAGCAGGGGCCATTAAACAGGGGGTTTGCCTGCTTGTTCAGGATGCTGGGAGCTGCCTGGACACCCGAGTCTGCTGCAACATGTCTTAGGCCTTGGCGTGAGAGACTGTGCTAATGTTTCACAGCTTCCCCAAGTGGCTTTGGCAGCTAGGGAGGTAGTATGGCGCTTAAGGCGCTTGCCTTGCACTCTGTCGGCCCGGTATGATCCCTGGTACCCTATAAATCCCCCCTGAGCACTGTCAGGAGTAATCCTTGAATGCAGAGTCAGGGATATGCCCTGAAAAGCACTGTGGGGCATGATCTCCCTAGAACCAAAACCAGCCAAACAAAAACGGTTTGTTTTTTTTTTTGCTTTTTGGGTCACACCCAGTGATGCACAGGGGTCACTCCTGGCTCATGCACTCAGGAATCACCCCTGGCGGTGCTCAGGGGACCATATGGGATGCTGGTATTCGAACCCGGGTCGGCTGCGTGCAAGGCAAACGCCCTACCCGCTGTGCTATCGCTCCAGCCCCCAAAAATGGTTTTTTCCTTCCAGGGATGTAGTTGTAGTTCAGGGGTAAAACTCTTACCTGGGATGCATGAGGCTTTGTTTTTGATCCCTTTTCTCTCTCTCTCTCTCTCTCTCTCTCTCTCTCTCTCTCTCTCTCTCTCTCTCTCTCTCTCTCACACACACACACACACACACACACACACACATGTGCATGCAAGAAAGTGTGCTCCTGGTGAAAGAGGAAGCCTCAGTTTCCCTCTGCCAGTAAGACAGAAAGCCAGGCTCTATTTTGTGTTTCAGGGTCATGAGTTTTCTAAGCCTAGTAGGAAAAACATGCCAGACCCCAAGGGCACGGACTTAATGCCCAGCCCACACACGTGACCCCGGATAACAAGGATGATTCAAGTAAATGTAACAAGATGTGTTAAAGGCTCTGCATCGCTTCTGTACCTCTGCTTGCTTGCTCAAGGCCCGGGAAAATGCACCTGGCAGGGGGCACACAGACACACAGGCATGTACCCAGGCACACAGGCAGGAGGGCCTAGGGCTTAAAAACCTCTCCCCGCAGGGATTGGGGTCCCAGCTTGCGAACTCTCAGCGCTGAATCCCTTTATGAGTGCTCTCAGCAACGAGTCCCTTGCCATGAGTGTGTTTTAATTGTTTTTTTTAAATTTTTGGGTCGCACCTGGCAACACATAGGGGTCACTCCTAGCTCTGCACTCAGGAATTATCCTTGGCGGTGCTCAGGGGACCATATGGGATGCTGGGAATCGAACCCGGGTCGGCCGCATGCAAGGCAAACGTCCTACCCATTGTGCTATCACTCCAGCCCGCCATGAGTGTGTTTTGGTATGTGAATCAGACCTTGAAATATCTGTCCTGTCTCTGTGTGTTTTAGACACGACTGATCTCAGGCTTGTGGCCACATAACACCCACTTGGGAAGCTGCTTTTCTTTTCTCTTCTACTTTCCAATAAACTTTTCTACTTTCCTACTCTAGCCGGAGCACCTTTATTGTTCAATATTTTCATTCTTGAAAATACTGGAGAACCTGGGAACAGAGATGCCTCATCTGCTGGTGCCCAGAGTCCCATGGGGGAGGGGGCGCACTTCTTGCTCTCTCCATATACTGGGCTGGAGACCCCCAGAGTCTGTGATGATTTTTAATTCTCGGGAACCAGCATCATCTTTGGTCATTGTGATCAAGGCGAGACCTACTGGATGTGACGGCTTATAGGCGAACCAAGAGCCTGGGCAACCGGATTGGACAAAGGGTGGAGTCCAGGGAGATCAAGAAGTTGAGGCAAGGAAACAGCTGCAGGTATAGTCTGATCTAGGATTCTCTATTCAACATCTCTCAACCAAGGGCCATAAGGTTCCCTGTGGGCCTCCAGAATATTCCGAAGAGGCCACAGGTGAAAATTGAGAGGGACCACAACATGGCAATAGAGAGGGTCGTGAGTAGGATGGGGGCGGGAGAACCATAAGGAAATCAGGTCAGAAGAGGCTTAGACTAGAAGAAAGACCAAGAGAAACTCTGGTCTGAGTGCTTTCGCCGGCAGACAACCCTCCCTTCTCACTCCAGAACCAGCCCTGGGAACAAGTGGCCATCCTCGGGTCTGTCCGGCATGTCCACTGTCAAGGCTGACGGAGATGCAGCTGTCCCAGGCTGGCTTTGTGACTGATGCTGGCGGTATGAGTCTCTCTCCCTCAGTGAGGGAATCCCCCCAAAAGGAGGGCTTCGGGGTACCGCTGCGGCCTAGAACAGATTCTAAACGGCCACGAACCCCTTTGAAGTTTCTGTCCAACAAAAGCCGAGGGAGAGGAGATGGATGAATCAGGCTCTGAAGTCGGTGCCCGCACAAGGCCAAGTTCCATCTCTTCGTGAGGTTCCGGGGAGGGGGGGGGTATCTTCATGCCGAGGCCCCTAGTCCATGCCCCGTTTTCCTTCAGTGAATAGGTAAGCCAGCAGAAGCGAGGGATGACTTCGCACTGCTAACCTGCCCACCCCCTCCCCCCGGACGACCCCTCCCAGCTTTGCAGAAACAAGAGGCCCAAGCTGGCCGTGGGACCCTGCCGTGGAGATCATGAACCGAGGCCTAACAAGTGAGCCAGCATATTTTCATTTATTTATTTATTCCCTCCCTGTCCCCCACAGTATTTCTGACGTTTTCATTTTAATATGTGAAACCTGGCTACTTGTCTCAGGGAGCGTTGATGGAAAAAGGGCTTCCAGCTGGCTTTGGAGTAGCTCATAAAAACGCCCTGAAAATTGGGACCTTATGAAAGATGAGGAGCTGTCGGAGGATAGAGATCAGAGCCGCCGTGAAGCCCGTGGGGGCCCTGGGCCTCGGTGACTCGCTCTCTGTGCGGGAGGATGTGCTCTTCGTTCCCTCCCGGTCCCCTCTTGGGGGATGGGCGACCCCCCCCCCCCCCCCACACACACACACCAAACCAGCTCAAGAGAAACCGCAGCTTTCAAATAACAGCCACATCTTGAACCCAGGCAGCCTAGGATTCAAACGGTTTGGGGAGTAGGTGGGGTGGGAAGGACTTTCAGATCGGAAAGCTCTTCTCTCCCTGCCAGCTTTCCGCTCAGGAGAGGAGGCTGCCCTCCTCCGGGAAGCCCTCCTGGGTAACTCCAGCCCATGAATCCTCTGGTTGCTTCAGAAAGATTCCTCAGTCTGAAACCCGCAGTGGGTCTCTCTAACTTCAGAGTCCGGAGGGTCCTGTGTGGCTCGCCCCGGGGGGTCTTCTGTGCTTTGGCGCCTTCCTGCCTCTGTGGCCTCCTCTTCCCTCCTCCAGCCTCCACTCGGCTGTGCCAGACTCCAGCTCTCCCTCCCCCTCTGTGGCCTCAGAGTCTTGGCTGGGTCCTGGCCTTGGCCGGGACTCCTTCCCCTTCTTTAATGAATACGGGGCTGGTATTTATTCCCCAAACCCAGCCGCCGTTTTCGGGGCGCAGATGGACAGACGGGTGCCTGGGCCGGGCCAGGTGTCCCCAGGAGGGGGGCACCCCAGAGCTCTCACCCCGTGGATCCACATGGTTCACGCACTGGCCTCTTTTCTCCCTCTCCTGGGAGCTTTGCTCAGTTCTGCTGCTCTGCACTCACCACCAGGCCCGGGAAGGGGCGCCCCTCTATGCCCTGCTCCTCTCACTTGGGGGCTCCACTGGGGGCACCCACAGAGATGAATTTATTTTTTAAAATAATGAGCATTAATTTATTTTCATTTGGGAGCCACACCCAGCAGTGCTCAGAGGCTACTCCTGACTCAGTGGCAGGGGACCATGTGGTACTGGGGTTATAGCCAGGGTTCCCACATGCAAAGCCTGTGCTGTAGCCCTTGGAGCTGTTTCCCTGGCTCAGAGACTTCTTCCCTCCTTCTTCCTCCCTCCGTCCTCCCCTCCCTCCCTCCCTCCCTCCCTCCCTCCCTCCCTCCTCCTTCTTTCCTTCCTCCTTCCATCTTCCTTCCTTCCTTCCTTCCTTCCTTCCTTCCTTCCTTCCTTCCTTCCTTCCTTCCTTCCTTCCTTCCTTGTTTATTACCTTTTTCCCTCTCTCTGCTTCTCCTTCTCCTTCCTCAGTTCTTCCCTCCCTCCATCCCTCCCTTCCTTCCTCCCTTCCCTCGGAGCTCAGGGCCACTCCCTGTGGTACTTGGCCTGCATTAGCTGGGTGTCCTAGGGCAATGCCATGCTGCTCAGGTCCAGTGGTGCTAACATAGTGACCAGTGGTGGTTACTATGGAGACCCCATCAATGTTCGGGGGACCATGTGTACTGTCGATCATGCCCAGGGACTTGACAAGCCAGGCACGCACTCCAGCTCTGTGAGGCCTCTCTCAGCCCCACCTGCAAGCTCTAAAACACTGCCACCGGTCCTGTCACCCTTAGAGATTCTTATTTAACTGGTGGGAGGAGATGGACAGTAGAGACAGGGCCAAGAGGATGGCTCACGGTTTGAAGTCTTCCTCATGTGCTCGGGGAGAAGGCAGTTGGGATGGAGAAGTGACCACTAAGTCAATGATGGTTGGAGGGATCGCTCGGGATGGGAGACGTGTGCTGAAAGTAGACTAAGGACCAAACATGATGGCCTCTCGTATCTGTATTGCAAACCATGATGCCCAAAGTCAAGAGAGAGTAAGAAAGAAGGTCCCTGCCACTGAGGCAGGGGGTAGGATGGGGTGGGGGTGGCGGGAAGGATACTGGGGACATGGGTGGTGGAAAATGCTCTCTGGTGGAGGGATGGGTGTTCCACCATTGTATGACTAAAACTCAATCATGAAAGCTCTGTCACCGTATCTCATGGTGATTCAACAAAAATATTAAAATAAAAAAAAAGAGAGGACTCGGGTGTGGGACTGGGGTGCCAGAGTCGACAGGTTCCCGGGAGGTTGTACTACGCAGCCCCAGCATTGCCACCTACAGCCTTGAGTCAGGGCTTTGCCGGCTACTGGGAGGAACAGCCTCAGGGAACCTCGCAGAAGCTTTGAACGCAGCCGCCAAGGCCCTCGCTGTGGGTGCAGAGAAAGCGTTGAGCAAGTCAGTCATGCCCAGGCCCCACACAGCCCGCCACCTGCTGGGCCTTAGCGGGAAGACCACCTGCACCAGTGGGGGTCCGAAAGGCCTGTCTGAGCATCACTGCCCATCCCCACCCCCTCAATGTGTCACCTTCAAAATCTCTCAAAACAAACAGGCACCTCTGGGCACAGGCAGGCCAGGGAGAGGAGTTCAAAGGGACAAAGAGGGCTAGAGTGATGGCACAGCAAGGAGGGCGCTTGCCTTGCACACCGCCGACCCAGGTTCGATTCCCAACACCACGTACGGTTGCCTGAACGCCGCCAGGTGTGAGCACTGATCGCAGAGCCATGAATAAGCCTGGAGCATCACAGACGTGGCCTCCCCAACAAAAAGAAAACAAATGAAAAAAAAAAATAAATCAAACAAAAGGCCTGCTGAAAGCTCGGCCTGGGAAAGTGGGGATCCCTTGTCAAATCTAGTTTATAATCAACCACCCCAACCTGGGTTTGTTTTTTGGTGAAATCTGACTGTTTGAAGTTGACAACTAGGGGCCCGATAGTACGGTGGGTAGGATGTTAGCCTTGCATGTGTCCGACCTGGGTTCAATCCCTGGCATCCCGTATGCCTGAGCATTGCTAGGAGTAATTCCTGAGTGCAGAGCCAGGAGGAATCCCTGAGCATCGCCGGTGTGACCCCAAAGCCCCCCCCCACTATATATACACATATATACACATATTATGTGTGTGCATGTGTGTGTGTGTGTGTGTGTGTGTGTGTGTGTGTGTGTGTGTATGGGCTAGAGTGATAGTATAGTGAGTAGGGCATTTGCCTTTCATGCAGCCGACCCGAGTTCAATTCCTCTGCCCTCTCAGAGAGCCCGGCAAGCTACCGAGAGTATCCCACCCACATGGCAGAACCTGGCAAGCTGCCCGTGATGTATTCCATATACCAAAAACAGTAACAAGTCTCACAACGGAGATGTCACTGGTGCCTGCTTGAGCAAATCAATGAGCAACGGGACGACAGTGCTACAGTGCTACAGTGATATATATATATGCATATCATGTAGCACTGTACCTATATATATATATGTGTGTGTATATATATACACACATATATACATATATATATAAAGTTGACAACTAGGGTCCAGAGTGACAGTACAGCAGTTAAGGTGCTTGCCTTGCACTTCGCAGACTCATGTTTGATCCCCAGCACCCTATATTGTCTCCTAAGCCCTGCCAGGAATGAGTCCTGAGCCCAGAGCCAGGAGTCAGCCCTGAGCCCCTCTGGGTGTGACCCAAAACGTCCCCCTCCCCTCTCACCCCCCCCTTCCGAAAAAAAAAGGAAAAGAAAAAAAAAGTTAATGATGAAGTAAAACAAAACCCAAACCAGAACACTTTATTTATTTACTTACTTATTTTTATTATTATTTTTTTTTGCTTTTTGGGTCACACCCGACGATGCACAGGGGTTACTCCTGGCTCTGCACTCAGGAATCACCCCTGGCGGTGCTCAGGGGACCATATGGGATGCTGGGATTCAAACCCGGGTCGATCGCGTGCAAGGCAAACGCCCTACCCGCTGTGCTATCACTCCAGCCCCACAAAACAGAACATTTTAAACAGAATCCTCAGGCCCAACAAGACTCACAGAGAACCGCGTCTAGCTGGTCGACCGTGACTGCGTCAGCAAGCACAGGCCTTGCGAGTGCAGCCTGCCCCCCCCTTCCTGGGGTTCATCCCTGGCACTGTCAAATCAAAATAAACCGGCCAGCCAGAGGCCCGCCTGCCCTTCTACACGGTCACGCTCTCTTCTCTGCAGCGCTGGGACTGGAGCCAGCAGGGCGGCGAGGGTGGTAGGAAACGGCCCCCAGAAAGGGGGGCTGTCCGTGCAGGAAGGGCGCCCCTCAGGTGCGCAGGCCTTGTTTTTTGTCCGCTCGCAAGGAGAAGGCCTCCCTGGTCTCGGGGCCTCTGAGGGGTGTGATCTGCCTCAGCAACTTTGTTAGTTTCTTCTGGACCCTGGGCCAGGTGGGGTGGGTTTTGGCTCCGAGGACAGTTTGTGACTTGTCTTGGTAACTTGGGGCCCTCCGCCCGGCACTGCCCTCTGCCTTCCTGTTTCCCTCCTGGATCCTTCTGAGTTCTCCAGATGTTGCTTTCCGTGGCTCACTCACCCCAGGATTGTCCTTGGACTTTTTTTTTTTTTTTTGGTTTTTGGGTCACACCCGGCGATGCACAATGCACAGGGGTTACTGCTGGCTCATGCACTCAGGAATCACTCCTGGCGGTGCTTGGGGAACCATATGGGATGCCGGGAACGAACCCGGGTCAGGCCGAATGCAAGGCAAATGTCCTACCCGCTGTACTATTGCTCCAGCCCGCACATTTTTTTTTTCTTCTTGTGTGTCAGGTAAAGACGGTCTATGAAGGGCTTTCTGGAGCAAGGGCTGCTGTGAATAACTGAGGGAATAACCGTAGGGAATAGTAGGTGTCCTGAGACTACTGTGTCGGCTGAATTGTCACGTGAATGATGTATCTGGCGGTCATGCACGGAGCCCGGGCAGAGCAGGTGGTCAGGAAGCAAGGGATCAAACGACAGAGTGGCAAGTGACAGTTTTCAAGCTGGGGAGAGACCTCTAGAGGAGGCCCATGGCCAAGGTGGTCAGCCTCAGCTTCCTCATCGGTGAAGTGGGGAGACACCCAGCACCCATTCTGGGGAACATCTTCGATGGGCTGAACAAGAGTCTATATGCAAAGTGCCCGGAACTTGAGAGGCTCTTCATAAAAGGCAGCTGTGGTGGACGCTAATGAAGGCAGCGCCTGGATTTCACCGCCTAACGAACCAGATGTGCAGCACGGAAGAGAATGCTCTCCCCCCGCTTGAGCTGGCTGGGTGGTGACAGAGAAATCACATGTCCCTGCTGAGGATATCGAACAAAGGTGCAAGGCCTGGGGAAGTGACTCCACAGCTCATCTCAGCACTGACCCCTCGCGTGGGAGGCCCTGAGTTTAGTATCCCAGGTATTAAATTAAAGGAAAGAGAGAATGAACGGGGGAGAGAGACAGGGAAAGAGAGAGAGAGAGAGAGAGAGAGAGAAAGAGAGAGAGAGAGAGAGAGAGAGAGAAACAGAGACAGAGAGACAGAGAGAGACAGAGACAGAGATAGAGACAAGAACAGAGACAGAGACAGACAGATAGACAACAGATAGACAGACCAAAGAACAGAGTTGATTATCTGCGTGTCCTGGCCTTTCTGTCCCGGTTCTGCCCTGTGACGGGGTACTTGGTGATGACAAGGAACTTCCTGGCCAGGCCTGAAGCACCCTCTGACTCGGGCATGTGCAGGTGCTGGAGACCCAGCACCCCGCCTGGCTCTCCGTCTCCACACTCCAGCTCTGCTTCCCATTTCTGGAAGCCTCTGGCGTCTTCTCCAAACGGTGCAGTTTCCCAGGGCATACTTGGGGGGAATGCGGTGTTCACCAGCGTTGCTCTCTGGCTGCCCATGTCTGACCTTAGAAAGCTCGTGTCTGCAGTGGTCAGGCTCCTCTTCGGGGTGGCAGGAGGTCGCCCCGGGAAGCTCTCTCTGCTCTCACTGCGGGGCAGGTAGCTCCTCAAAGAGGCCCAGCGTGGAGAGTGGTCAGTGATGAATTAATTTTTTTTTTCTTTTTGGGTCACACCCGGCAACACACAGGGGTTATTTCTGGCTCTGCACTCAGGAATTACCCCTGGCGGTGCTCAGGGGACCATATGGGATGCTGGGAATTGAACCCGGGTCGGCCGCGTGCAAGGCAAACGCCCTACTCGCTGTGCTATTGCTCCAGCCCCAAGTGATGAATTAATTTTCTTTGTTCTTCTTTTTATTTTTTTTTCCTTGTTGGGTCACACCCAGTGATGCACAGGAGCTACTCCTGGCTCTCTGCACTCAGGAATTAGTCCTGGCGGTGCTTGGGGGAACCTTATGGGATGCCGGGGATCGAACTTAGGTCAGCCGTGTGCAAGGCAAACACCCTCCCCGCTGTACTATAGCGCCAGCCCCTCGTTGTTTTTATTTTTTACTTTTTCGCTGGCCACACCTGACAGCGCTCAGCATCCCCTCCTGGCTCTGTGTTCTGGTGCTCAGGGGACCATACATGATGCCAGGGATCAAACCTGCGCTTCCAGCATGCCAAGTGTGTGCTCAGCTCATGCAAAGCCAGTCTGTCTCAGACACTCGGATCGACTTTGGAGCTGCAACACCAGTGGACACTGTCCTCTGACAGCCCCTCCCCCCACCCCCCATCCCCCGCCAGCCCCTTTCAACTCAGAACCCCCACACACTGGCCTGCGTCCAGGAGGAGGATTAAGACAACGTGAAGGGAAACTTGACTGGAAAGTTCGGTTGGAGCCGCCAAGCTCCGGATTTCCACTTTAAAATGTTTCTCGATCTTTTCAGCAGCAGAGCCACAAGGTCTCTGGGATTCCAGAAGCCCCTGGGGGCACCTGGCCCCGGCTCGGCTGGGCTGTGAGGACATTTTGCATCTCCCCTCCTCTCCCTCCAGTTCTTCCTCTCCTCTCCTCCCCTGCCTTGCCTTGGCTTGGGCCTGGGCTGAGATCAGTGGCGGGAGGCGGGAGGCGGGAGGCCCTCTTCTGGGGGCGCGAGGCCCTGCTGGGCCTGTGTTCCAGGAAAAGGCGCCTGGGAGCACAGAACAGTGGGTTTGGAATGCCCGCGCCACTCAACGCTTTCCATATGACTGCAGACGCCGCTGGAGGTGGGGGGTCTGCAGCGCCTCCCTTCGGCCCAGCCTCGCCCCTCCCTGCAGGAAGGCACCGGTGATTTGGGTTCCAGGACAATCATCCTTGTCCCCTGCCCTCCTTCCTAGGGTGCAGGGAAGTGTCCTGCTGATGACCAAGCCCAGCACCCACCATGTAAGACTGGAAGAAGCCAATTTCAGGAGGACAAACACCTACGAAGGTCTTATTGGCAGAAGACTTTAGGGAACCCCTTGCCCCTTCAACTCCCTTAAAAATAAAAAATAATAGGGGCTGGAGCAATAGCACAGCGGGGAGAGCATTTGCCTTGCATGTGGCTGACCCGGGTTCGATTCCCAACATTCCATATGGTATGCTGAGCACCACCAGGGGTGATTCCTGAGTGCAGAGCCAGGAGTAACCCCCTGTGCATTGCCGGGTGTGACCCAAAAAGCAAAAATAAATAAATAAATAAAATAAAAAAAAATAAAATAAAAACCCACATCAGGCCAAGCCAGGCCACTCAGATTTAGCCGACCTTTCTGGAAAACTTGTGGGCTGGGCTAAGACTTGGTGGTGGAAATTCAGCAGACCACCAGCCCTGACCCCACAGGCCAGGGACTTTGCTATTCAGCTTTGCCGGGAAGGACAGCAGGCTGAGAGCTGGTTGAATGACTGGCCCAAGGTCACACCAGTGGACAAGAAGGCTTTTGGATCTATACACCAGGTTATAGAATTTGGGGTCTCCTGTGCTTTCTTAGACAAATGCAGCTGGAGCTGCTGTTGAAGTTGTGATTTATGGCCCCTCTCAGCAGTGCTCCACCTACTTCCCCCTACCCCACCCCCCTGCAGCCGCCTGACTGGGAATCATGGATTTCCAAAGCTACTGAGACTCCGTAAGCAAGGAATGTTTCCTTAAGGAAAGGAAGAGGACCGGAGACTTAGCATATGTGATCCCCTAGCACCTGGACTGACCTAGGTGCAAGGCACATGCTCTTTGCTCCTGGCTCTGTGCTCAAGGATCTCTCCTGGCAGTGCTCGGGGGATCATTTGTGGTGCTAGGGATTCTAACCGGAGCTGGCTGCAGACAAAGCGAACATCTCAGGCCCATTCTGTTCCCTCACCCCTCGACAAATGACAATTTTAACCGAGAAACATACAATAGAGAAATGGATGGTGGTTCAGTCACATTAAATTCTTAGATGGAAAAACTACAGAGTGTCAAGAGGTCCAATTTTCTCAAATTATTTTGCCAATTCAATGGAATCTCACCAGAAAGCTTTGAAATATTAGATCATGCTTGTTTTAGCAGAAAGAGCAAGATAAAAATGTTGATAGATAGAATATCCCAAAAGGGGAATCTGATGTGTGAAGGAGAGTAGCAGCTGTCATGTCACATTTTAAAACGCCAAAATGGGGTGGTAAGGATATAAAGAAATGGCAACGGATCAGAAGGACAGAAGTGACCCAGAAACAATTCTCGTGTATGGTTTCAGCGTGTGATAAAGATCCAGCACAAACCGCCAGGGAAAGGCAGAGTGATTTAGCTGCGAGGCACAGCTGGACAGCCATCTGGAAAAGAAATAAAGCAGACTCTCGCTTCTCACTTTATATAAAAGAAGCTTGTGATGGAGGAAAGAGTCAAAAGAACATAGAAGTCATCAAAATTAATACAAAATCGAAATGAATATTTTTCAACTCTTTAACACACTTTTTTGTTCCTTAGCACTGTAGCACCATTGTCCCGTTGTTTATCCATTTGCTCGAGCGGGTCACCAGTAACGTCTCCATTGTGAGATTGTCGTTACTGTTTTGGGCATACAGAACATGTCACAAGTAGCTTGCCACGCTCTGCCGTGCGGGTGGGATACTCTCAGTAGCTTGCCGGGCTCTCTGAGAGGGACGGAGGAATCGAACCCGGGTCAGCTACGTGGAAGGCAAACGCCCTACCCGCTGTGCTATCGCTCTAGTTCTATGCAAAAAATAAAATCATGCCATTGGCTGCTACCTGAATGGATATGGAGAGTATCATGCTGAGTAAAGTTAGAGGAGAAAGACCAACACAAAATGGGATACGGTGGAGGAAGTATTTAACTGGGAGGGGGGAGGGCAGCTGAAAGGTAGTAAAGTTATACTTGACTATCAGCAACAGTGCCATAAACCACAGTGCCAAAAGTCATAAAAATGCGCCTCTCAAAGAGGCAGATTGTTGGGTGGGAGGCATATGGGGACAGGAGCACTGGTGCAGGAAGTCGCCACTGGTATTGAAACACTGTATGACTGAAAATCCAACCATGAACAACTTTGTAATTCACAGTGACTAAATAAAACATAAAGGCAGGTCTGGGTTATCCAGGGGATTATCAGTGGATTCAATGGTATATTACATTGCATTTAGGTTGTGGCAGTAGAATACTTTAATGACATCAAACACAAACAACTGAGCTTATCTTGAGTATAAAGAAAAAAAAATCATAACATCTATGGTAATGGAAGGAAAACTGTAGTCTAGCTTCTTTAGTACATCTGTTTCTTATTAATTCATGAAATCAGTGAACATGCAAGAAACAGGATGATTTAAAAAAAAAATTAATTAGTTCGTGTTTTTGAGCCATACCCGGTGCTGCTTAAGTCTTTCTCCTGGCCCTGTGCTCAGCGATCATTGGGGGGAGGGGAGAGGGGGGATTTGGGACCACAGGGGGTGCCAGGAATGGAGTCTGGGTCAACTGCGTGCAAGGCAGTGCCCTAACCACTGTACTATCTTTTCAGCCCCATTGCCCCCAGCTTTAACTTTTTTTTTTTTTTTTTTGCTTTTTGGGTCACACTCAGCGATGCACAGGGGTTACTCCTGGCTCTGTGCTCAAGAATTATTCCTGGCAGTGCTCGGGGGACCATATGGGATGCTGGGAATCGAACCTGGGTCGGCTGCCTGCAAGGCAAACGTCCTACCGGCTGTGCTATCGCTCCAGCCCCCAGCTCTAATTTTTTTTAAACAACTGAAGACTCACATGAAACCAGGGAAAAGTAAAGAATGCTTGGAACCCCCATTTCCTGGCTTTTTTACTAACGCCATCTGAGAAGACCAGGGGACATTTTTAAAACCAAAAAATTGAAACTTGTACGACAATATTAACAAATAACAGCTTTATTTGAATGAGAAAAATCGGAAGACCAATAACTGCAATTCCATTTTTAAAATAAGGTTTTTTTCACATCCCTGAAGGATGGTAAGAAATAGTTACATACAATGTGAAAAAAGTAATTGCAACACGGGCCAGAGAGATGGTACATCAGGTCAGGCATTTGCCTTGCATGCAGCTGGCCCAGGATTGTTCCTGGTGTCAACTCCCAGTGTCCCCAGACAAGGAACAACACTTGGTGGACTCAGGGGACCATACAGGATTTGGGGGGAACAAACCTGGGCTGTCACGTGCAAGGCAAGCACTCTGCTCCCTCTACAATCTCTCTGGCTTCCTATATGGATTATTAATGATATAGACAACTGTGAGTAATAATAACATGCAATGGAATGTCAAAGCCTTGGTAAATAACAGCAATAATAGAGTCAATATTTTCTGGGGCATCTCAATGCTTGATACTTAGTCTATTTTTTTTCTTTTGCTTTTTGGGTCACACCCAGCGATGCACAGGGCTTACTCCTGGCTCTGCACTCAGGAATTACCCTTGTAAGTGCTCAGGGGACCCTATGGGATGCTGGGAACCGAACCTGGGTCAGACGCGTGCAAGGCAAACACCCTCCCCACTGTGCTATTGCTCCAGCCCCCGATACTTACAGACTTCACCCCCCACCCTCCCACCCATATGATGCTCTAACTGCTGAGTTGAGCGGAGTCGGGACCTTCGTGCCGGGGCTGAAGGGGTGGCAGGGGGCAGGCACCCTGGTGTTGCTGAGGCTGGAGCTTGGGTTCTAAACCTCAAGGCCATGCAACCAGCTATGGTTTGGAGTTTATCAGGCAGAGCCAAGCTCGGAGAGGAAGGAGCTGACCTTCCTCTGCCTCTTCCGAGCGGCTGGAGTCTCCCTCTGATGTCCCAAACACACAGATTATGATATTCTTCACTTGCAGGGATGCAGAGAGGTTTGTGTCCACGCTCGAAAAGGCCTCAAGCCGTGGAGTCAGCTCTCCGGAGACCCCGTGTTGGCAGAGAGATGGGCTCAAGGCAGTCTCAGGGCTGCCTCTGGAGCCAGCTGTCTGGGGCCATCCAGTTCAGCTGCTAAAAATAAAAATTCTGTCTCAGCAGGAGGGATGGAGAAACGCGGGTTGGCGCAGGGCAGCGTTGAGCCCAGGCAGATGTGGGAGGCAGGGTAAAGGTGGGGGTGGTATTCGTTTCAAGGCCAGAAACGAATGAAAAAAAAAAAAAAGCCTGCAGTCTACTGGAAATATAATTTGAGCTACACACAGAATTCTAGAGCTTCTGGTACTGATATTTTTAAAGATTTGTTGTTATTGTGGCTTTGGGGCTCTATCTGGCAGTGCTCGGGGCTTACTTGCAGTTCTGTGTGGGGAGGCCTTGGGGACCATATGGGTGCCAGGGATGGAGCCCAGGTCAGCCACATGCAGGCAAGTGTTCTGCTCACTGTACTATCTCTCTGGCCCCTGGTACTGACATTTTTTTCTTTGTTTGTTTCCGGGTCACACCTGGTGATGTTCAGGGGGTTACTCCTGGCTCTGCACTCAGGAATTACTCCTGATGGTGCTCAGGGAACCATATGGAATACCAGGGATTAAACCCAGGTCGGCTGCATGCAAGGCAAACACCTAACCCACTGTTGCTATCTCTCCAGCCCCGTGGTACTGACATTTATTTTTTCCTTTTTGGGTCACACCTGGCGATGCACAGGGGTCACTCCTGGCTCTGCACTCAGGAATTACTCCTGGAGGTGCTCCGGGGAGCCTATTGGATGCTGAGAATCGAACCCAGGTCGGTTGCGTGCAAGGCAAATGCCCCACCAGCTGTGCATCACTCCTGCCCCGGTACTGACAAGTACAAGTACAAAAATTAAGTACAAATGATTTTTGTTTGTTTTTGGGTCACAGCTGGGGATGCTTAGAAGTTACTCCTGGCTCTGAGCTCAGGAATTACTCCTGGCGCTACTCATGGAAGCATATGGGATGCCAAGGATCAAACCCAGGTTGGCTGCATGCAACGCAAATGCCCTACCCACCGTACTATCTCTCCAAGTACAAATTACTTTCAGTGCAAGTACAAATAACTTTAACAATCCATTTTTTGTTGGATTGGAGAGGTAGTACATGGGTTAAGGCACATCCCTGCCTTGGATGCAGCCAAACTGGATTTGACTTCCAGTACGGTGGGATCCTGTGAACGTCCCCAGGTGCAGCCCTTGAGCACCCACTCCCGGCCAGCACCTGGGGCAGGGCCAGAGAGCACGGCACCCTCCCATTCCCCACCCCCACAGCAAACTGCAGGCTTGATTGCCTGCGAATTGCTGGGACAGTCTCAGCCCCCAGACAGATTTTCTTTAACCCAATTAATTAGTCACGTGTCCATTGAAAATGATGAATACAACTAATTTTCCTTTTGGTACTAATTCTCAAACTATGGTGTGTTTTTTTACATTTAAAGTACATCTCAAACTGGAGTAACCCCACTTCAAGCGTTTGTATTTGTTTTTGTTGCTGTAACACTTTGACACACACTAAATGACTTAAAGCAATATATATATGTGTATATATATATACATATATATGTATATATACACACACACACTACACGTGACAGGGATGAATGGAGACATTACTGGCGCCCGCTCCAACAAATAGATCAATGGGATGACAAGTGATACAAGTGATATATATTTATCTCATTATATAGTCATATAGTTCTGGAGTGCAGTCTTGGGAAATGAGCCTTTTCCTCCAGGCATTTAACATTTTCTCTTTCTTTCTTTCTTTCTTTCTTTCTTTCTTTCTTTCTTTCTTTCTTTCTTTCTTTCTTTCTTTCTTTCTTTCTTTCTTTCTTCCTTCCTTCCTTCCTTCCTTCCTTTCTTTCTTTCTTTCTTTCTTTCTTTCTTTCTTTCTTTCTTTCTTTCTTTCTTTCTTTCTTTCTTTCTTTCTTTCTTTCTTTCTTTCTTTCTTTTCTTTCTTGCATCACACCCAGTGATGCACAGGGGTTACTCCTGCCTCTGCACTCAGGAATGACTCCTGGGGGACCATATAGGATGCTGGGAATCAAACCTGGGTTGGCCGAATGCAAGGCAAATGCCCTACCCGCTGTGCTATCGCTCCAGCCCCTACAATTTTATTTTTAATAGGGGTCGTTCCCTATTAAAGGCAGAGCTTGGCTGAGTGTGAGCAGGCTGTTTGTTACCCACCAGGGCCACCACTATCAATGTGTGGGGATTTGGGCCTTGCACATGCTTTATCACCTGTACCATCACCCTGGACCATCAGGTTGATTTTTTAAAAAAAATAATTAATTATCTTTTTAATTAAAAAATGTAGACACCATGAAATTGCCAAGTTATTCATTGTTGGGTTTCAGGCTCTCAATATCTCAACACTCATCCCTTCACCGGTGTCCATCTCCCTCTATAAACGCCTACTGACCCCCAGTTGCCTCCCACCCCATCTGCTTCTATGAAGGCGGGTTTTTTTTTTTTTTTGGTTTGGTTTGGTTTCCATGAATTTTTGCACTGTGGTTTGCGCTATTGCTGATGGGGTTTCATACATAACACTTTAACTGACAGGTGGGTTTCCAACTCAGGAATATTATGAGCCCGTGGGTCAAACAAATAAAGAAAAAAAAGGGGGAAAAAAAGAAAAAGGAGGGGCTGGAGTGATAGCACAGCGGGTAGGGCATTTGCCTTGCACGCGGCCGACCCGGGTTCAAATCCCAGCATCCCATAGGGTCCCCTGAGCACCGCCAGCGGTGATACCTGAGTGCATGAGCCAGGTGTGACCCCTGTGCATCGCTGGGTGTGACCCAAAAAGAAAAAAAAAGAAAATGGATTGGACTTTTTATTCCAGTATGAGAGGGATTTCCAAATCCAGTTCACGACAAAGGCACTTTTCAGGATTTTTAGGGTGTCTGTGAATTTCTCACTTTGGTTAAGGAAAGTGTCTTTTGGGGAGCAAAAATCAAGGTGTGGGGAGCTGTATTCCCTCAGGGGCTCTGGGGCAGAGCCCCCTCTTCCTGGTGAACAGCAACGGCGTCCACCTGCTCTCGGTACCCGCAGTCCCGGGCTGAGTCCTGGCTTTGTTACCTCTGACTCCTGCCCTGTGCTCTCTCTCTCTTTGGAAGACTGTTCTGATTGTGCAGGTCCTCCGTTGTTGCTTCCCTGGAGAGTCCAGCTAGCTCCCATCCCATCTGCTGGCCCCTTTTTATTTATTTTTGATTTATGGGCCCGGCTATGCTCAGGGCTTGCTCCTGGCTCTGTGCTCAGGGATCCCTCCTGGTGAGACTCAGGAGACCACATGCTGGGCTGTGGGGATAAAATCTGAGTTGACTGTGTGCAAGGCAAGTTCCTTGACCCCTGTCCTATCTCCCTGCCCTACCAGAGGTCTTTGAAAATTAATTTATTATTTTTATTTTAAATTATCTTTTAATTTTAATGAATCACCGTGGGCTAGAGTGATAGCACAGCGGCAGGGCGTTTGCCTTGCACGCAGCCAACCCGGGTTCGATTCCTCCGCTCCTCTCGGAGAGGCTGGCAAGCTACCAAGAGTATCTCGCCTGCACGGCAGAGCCTGGCAAGCTCCCCGTGGTATATTCCATATGCCAAAAACAGTTACAAGTCTCACAATGGAGATGTTACTGGTGCCCGCTCGAGCAAATCGATGAGCAACGGGATGACAGTGACAGTGTCAGTGAATGAATCACCATGAGATACAGTTTCAGACTTACAAACTTTCATGATTTCATTTCAGTTAAACAATGTTCGAGTACCCATCCCTCCACCACTGCCCATTCTCCACCACCAATGTTCCCAGTGTTCCCAGTGTCCCTCCCCCCATCCCCACCCCTTCAAGCCCCCTGACTCCATGGCACATTCCCTCTTTCTCTCTCCTTTTGGGTGTTGTGGTTTGCAATACAGGTGCTAAGCAGCCATCTGTCTGCCTATCAGAGGTGAGGTCTTAATCCTTACTTTCCCCATCCTAGTGGGCCCTTGCAGACATGGTCTTCAGAAGTGGCATGTCCCCAGGTTTGGGCACTGGGATATGAACATCTTTGGCTCCAGGTGGCCCCTTATGCCCATGGGGACTTGAATGCACACTAGTGGCTCTGGACTGGATGGCACATATCTCTAAGGAACTCGCCTGGAAAACTGAGTCACATCTCATCACTTCCTGCACCAGCTCAGCTGCTACCTAGTTTCAGGGCCTCTTGCTCCTGACCCTGCAATAGTTCCTGAGAATGACAGACCTTGACACCAGCCATACTGGACCCATGCCACCCACCCCTGGGCAACTCAGCGTCATTTATCTGT
Organism: Sorex araneus; assembly: GCF_027595985.1. NCBI lineage: Eukaryota > Metazoa > Chordata > Mammalia > Eulipotyphla > Soricidae > Sorex > Sorex araneus. The sequence continues at coordinate 13,120,291 of NC_073302.1, read as the reverse complement.
CAAATGTGTGTGAGTTCAACGGGCCGTGTGTGTGTATATGGGGTGGAGGGAACTGCCTTTTGCTGGGAGATTCGGGTGCTAGATGGGTCCTCAGAGGTATTGGGTTCAGCTGCCTCAACTTACAGTTGAGGAAACTGAGGCCCAGAGCTGAAACAGATGGCAACTGAGCCAGGAAAGGGGGGATTTCCCACCATTCCCCACCACATCACTCAGCCTGTCCCCTCTGTAAACCGCAGTGTTTCTCGCTTATAAAATGCAAATGACTAGAAAGCATTTGGGGCCACAGGTCCTGCAGGCATGGACAGGCCTGGGGAGGGTAGTGAGGACAGTGAGAAGGCAGGTTCTGGTGGCACCTGGGCACAGGGGCTCTTGACTCACTCTAGGGACCAGGCTGCGGTTCCCTCTGTTAACGCGGCCTGGGCACCTCCGCAGACCTCAAGAGGCAAGTCGGAGCCTACCCCAGGGACACGGCTCTCCGCTCACTGCCAGGGAGAAACCTCGGTGGAGGGAGAGAGCCACCGAGCAGCTGTGTGACCTTGGGCGAGGGCCCTGTCTGTCCTCTGTGTTTCTTCTCCTACAGATTGAGAAGGGTAAAACCTTCCTCTCAGGCCAGTCGCAACATAAACGGCAGCGATGGCTGAAGTCAGGGACTTGAATGATTGTCACAACATTACATTGTGGCTATTCAAGAACTGAAGTTCGGGGTTGCTGGAGCACTAGTACAGCGGGTAGGGTGTCTGCCTTGCACACGGGCAACCCAGGCTGGGTCCTAGCACCCTACCTGGTCCTCCGAGCCTGCTAGGAGTGATCCCTGGGTGCAGAGCTAGGAGTAAGTACTAAGCACTGCTTGTTGCAGTACCCCGCAAACAAAAGAAAAACTGAAAGAACCAAATTTGGGGCTGGAGTGATAGTACAGATGGTAAGGGCACTTGCCTGGCACACAGCTGACCTGGGCTCTGATCCCCAGAACCACATAGAGTCCCCCAAGCCCACCTTGAGTGATCCTGAGAGTAAAGCCAGGACTAAACCCTGAGCACTGTGAGGTCTGCCCTTCCTCCCCCAAACCACTGTCACTGTCACTGTCATCCCGTTGCTCATTGATTTGCTCGAGCGGGCACCAGTAACGTCTCTCATTGTGAGACTTATTGTTACTGTTTTTGGCATATTGAATACATCACGGGTAGCTTGCCCCCCGGCCCCATGATCACCTCCAGGGCCGCCTTCTGTGCTCGGGCACACCCCCAACTTTCTGCCTTCTGCTCCCTGATTCCACCTGTCATGAATATATGGCTCTTTGGCACCAGCACTTTTTCTCTTTCCACACCCCCATTCTTTTGCACCTCTAATTTATTTGAAAGCTGAGTTGAAATGCCACCTCCTTCATGAAGCCTTCCTGACTTCAACGAGTGGATCCAATAAGCCCTCCAAGGAGGGTGGGGTTCCCCGTTTTCAAATGCAGATGCTGAACCCTCTGCGAGGCCCATCAGCTACGCCAGGCTGGATACATGCGCCAGAACCTGCAGGTGTGCCGACCCATTTCCCAGGCGGCTTGAGGCTCCAGATGTGTGTTGTGTGCTGTGTGCAGCCTTGGCGAGGAGAGCAAGAATGGGTGGAAGAGGAGGAGTGAGGGGACAAGAGGGTCCCACCCTGAAGTGGGCAGTCTCTAGGGATCTGTAAAGTCAAGAAGGAGCTCGGCGGAATGGGGCTCTGTGTGTGTGTGTGTGTGTGTGTGCGTGCGCGCGCGCACGCGCATGTGTATATGCATGTGTGTATGTCTGTATATGCATGTGCCTGGGTGTGTGTATATGTGCACTCTATGTTTGTTATGTGTTTGTGGGTGTATATGTGTCAAGTGTGTGTGTGTGCATGTATGTATGTGTATGTGCATGGGTTTGTGTATGTGTGCACTGTGTGTGTTTGTGTGTTATGTGTTCGTGGGTGTATATGTTTGCAAGTGTGTGTGTGCGCATGTGTGTATATGCGTGTGCATGTCTGTATGTGTATGTGTGTGGGTGTGTGTATGTGTGCACTGTGTGTATATGTGCATGTTTGTGTGTTATGTATGCGTGGGTGTATATGTGTCGTGTGTGTGTGTGTGTGTGTGTGTGTGTGTGTGTGTGTGTGTGTGTGTAGGAGGGGTAACCGGGGATTGAATCCAGGGCCTCAGGCATGCAGGGAGGGAGGTATGAGCTTCCATCCGAGTTCCAGCCCCTGCCCCAGGACTGGGTTGGCTAAAGCCTGCAAAGACCCTCTCCTCTCCCCTACGTGCGGCTGTCCAGGTTCCTGGACCCGAGTGAGCTCCATGGAAAGTGGCAGACAGAGGCCGGAAGGAAGGTCCTACCAGCTGACGTGCCTCGAGGGCTGGGGAGACAGAGTCAGCACGCAGGCCTCCGCCTGACGCTCGCCACACCAGGTCCCCACACCAGGTCCCCTCAGACCCGCAGCATGTCGTGCAAACACTAAAAGGTTTTTAAAAACAGCTTCGGTTTTATACATATTTTAAGGGTCCACCGACGGCAGAGGCTCAGAAACCCTAAGTAGCAGATGAGGGAATCCCTGGGGCCCTCAGGGCTCAGAGGCTTCTGGAAAGTGCAGTAGGTGGGCCTGGCCCACAGGAGAGCAAGAACTGATGCCCCCACCATTTCTCCTGGGGAGGGGTGCAGGATACTGCACACAGGGCCACGGGGTGCTCCTCTCTGGGGGGCAGCAGCTGGCTGCCAGGCCCAGAGTGACAGGGATCTGCTGGGCCCAGAGGCAAGAGGCTCCAGAACATTTCTAGAACATTCCTTCTCCTCCCCTGGGCAGGAGGCCTTGAATGAGATGTTTTCTGCTCTGGAACCCGGGAGACGCTCCAGCTCCAATCTGGTGCCCGCACCACCTCTGCAGCCCGACCACTGGCTTGGCTTAGCTCCTTTGCCCGTCCAGACCCGGACAGACAGACAGAATCCAGAGCGACAGCCGGTCTCTCCTCTCCTGACTCCAGACAGCTGGGAAACCCCTTCCCCGGGGGGCTGTGCAGAGATCTCCCCCACTGTGGCATCTTTGCTGGGGACCCCCAGGCTCGGTTCCCAGCTCCTCCCTGTCCTGGCGAGAGTCCACCTCACTGTTCAGGGCTGGTGGGGCAAATGGTCAGTGCAGAAGTCCTGCCCCGCTTGCTTCCAGGTCTCCCATGGGGGCCAGTGCGGTGATTCAGCCTTGCTCTGCCCAGGCCAGCCTGCTGTTGGGCCCTGGGGCCTGGGGCACCCCAGGTAGGAGACTCCCAAATCCCAGTGGGAGCCCCCCTCCCTTTCTCCTAAGTGCTGGTGTCCACGATGCACTTGAGGAACATGGCGTCGTCCCTGACGTAGGCGTGCTTGGGGGACTGTAGCCGGCTGAGCGGGAAGAAGAGGGGGCAGCCGCTGGCCACGTTGGTCTCGCTCTGGGGCCGCTGGAAGGACGCTGAGTTCAGGTCGGGCCGGAAGGCGTCGATGGCGTGTTCTCGGTTGTTCTGGTCCAGCAGCATGAAGGTGACCTGCGGGCGAAGGGGGAAGGGCTCAGTCTCCCTATCTCCCGCCTGAGCAGGATGGCAGATGCCACGGGTGCTGGACAGGGACACACTGGGGATTCTGAGCCTGTCTGGGGGAGAGGGTACCCTGTGATGAGGTAAGAGGAAGAGGGCTATTCCGGAATCATCCCGGTGGGCGGTGGTGACGAGAGGTGAGGCTGGAGTTTGGATAAGGAGGTGGGACTTCCTGTAGAAGGACGCTCCTTTCTATGCTGGATGGAGAGTGTGCTGGAACCCAAGGGGGAGGGGTGTGAGCCCCCAACAAGCCAAATAGGCTTAAAGCCACACTACCCCCTTCCAGGCACACGTCACTCTCCCTACCGCAGCCCTTCTTCAACCATGCTGCCCATCAGGAACCCTGGAAAGGTCTAAAAAAAATCTTAAAGTAACAGGGGTGGGGCTGAGAACTGTGGACACATCAGGGCTGTTGATGGGTGGTCTGTGCTTATATTGCTACCACGGTCGGCAATACTGAGGCATGACACCCAAACCTCGATCATTCATCTTAAAGATGTGCCTGCAGGGGCCGGAGCGGTAGTACACGGCAGGGCACTTTGCCTTGCACACAACCAGCTCTAGTTCAATCCCCGGCACCCCATATGGATCCCTCGAGCCCCTCCAGGAGTGATTCCTGAGCACAGAATCAGGAGTAAGCCTTGGATACTGCCAGGTGTGGTCCCCCCAAAATGTGCCTGCTGGGGGCAGGGGTGAGGGGTGAAGGGAAGCTAGGGGCATGGGCGAAGGGAAGCTGGTGGGGTTGGTATTGAATTATTGTAAGCCTGAAACTCTAGCATGAACACAACTGCAAATTACAGTGTCTAAAGAAGAAAAAATGCTTATTAAAAAAAAAGAGAGACATCTTGGAACAGGAGTGATAGCACAGTGGGGAGGGCGTTTGCCTTGCAATCAGCCAACCTGGGTTCGATTCCCAGCATCCTATATGGTCCCCTGAGCACCTCCAGGAGTAATTCCTGAACGCAAAGCCAGGAGTAACCCCTGTGCATTGCCGGGTGTGACCCAAAAATCAAAAAAAGAGAGAAATCTTGATGTTCAAGCATGACGACTCATGGTATGAGGCCCATTGTCACTCTTGGTAGATTTAAACTCTCCCCTATAGACATGGGAGTCCCCCACCCCTGGGTCTGGGTCTCTGCCCGCCCTGCCTTTTCTTTCTCTCCATGTCCTCCTGCTCCCCCCTGCTGTCACCTGCAGCAATGCCTGACTCTCCCCACTCACCCCTGCTTGGATCATTTTATTTTATTTTATTTGTTTATTTATTTTTGCTTTTTGGGTCATACCTGGCAACGCACAGGAGTTACTCCTGGCTCTGCACTCAGGAATTACCCCTGGCAGTGCTCAGGGGACCATATGGGATTCTGGGAATCAAACCCGGGTCAGCCGCGTGCAAGGCAAATGCCCAACCCACTGTGCTATCGCTCCAGCCCCACTTGGACCATTTTAATTGGCCTCATTGCCAGAGCACTTGTAGGTGCCTGAGATGACTAGGGTGGAAAATAGAGATTCCACACCCCCGCCCCAGAGCTGGGATTTTCCTACAGTCACTGACCCACAGAGGCACCTGCCCATCCCCCACAGCATCATCAGCTCCTCTCAGGGGATCCACAGGTGCACCACGAAAGGCAGCTGCCTGGAGAGTGATAGAGTCCCACTGCGGTCCACCCACCTGCTCCCGCCACGTCCCCGCAGCCACAGACCCTTTGAACGCTCTCTAAAACCTGTCCGTTCACAGAAGGTCAGATGACTGGAACCATATAGTATGTAGCCTCACATTGCTTTTTTTCTTTCCTTTTTTGATCTTTTGGTGGGGGAAGAGTTTCCTTCCTTCCTTCCTTCCTTCCTTCCTTCCTTCCTTCCTTCCTTCCTTCCTTCCTTCCTTCCTTCCTTCCTTCCTTCCTTCCTTCCTTCCTTCCTTCCTTCCTTCCTTCCTTCCTTCCTTCCTTCCTTCCCTTCTTTCTTTCCCTTCCTCCCTCCCTCTCTTTTTACATTTTTATGTTTTTTGGGCCACACATGGTGTGCTCAGGGCTTACTTCTGACGGCACTCAGGTATCACTCCTAGTGGGGCTTGAGGTGCCATATGGAGCATGCGGGACCGAGCCACTGTCAACTGCGTGCAAGCCAACAGCTGATGCAGGCCTTTGCTAAAATGTGCTCCCTGGACTCAGGGAGCAGGAAGGAGCCTTGGATACTTAGATGTGGATTCACCCTTTCATTTTAGAAATGAGGAAGTGGTGGGGGCTGGAGCGATAACATAGCGGGTAGGGCATTTGCCTTGCACACGGCCGACCTGGGTTTGAATCCCAGCATCCCATATGGTCCCCTGAGCACCGCCAGGAGTAATTCCTGAGTGCAAAACCAGGAGTAACCCCTGTGTATCGCCAGGTGTGACCCAAAAAGAAAAAAAAAAGAAATGAGGAAGTGGAGCATGTGAAGAGGGAAAAAGGCTGAGCTCACATGGTCAGGGCTAGTTCCTGGCTACACCAGGACCAAGGGACTGGGATAGAAACAAGGCCTGGGGCTGGGCATCCCCCAGACCCCCAAGCCTCCCCTTACCTTGTTCCGGAAAGGCCACGGCAGCAGAGCGTCGTACTCCCCTCTCATGATCACGATGAAGAGAGACAGGTGTGTCCTCTTTCCCACGCCATCTCCGTTCAGGTAGAGCCGGAGGCACAGCTTGTAACCGTACTTGGAGGTGTAGAAGGCTGCAGGGTGGAGAGCGGCGTCAGCACAGGGGCGGTGGGAGAAACCCCTTTGCAGACGGGAATCTGCGCAGGCCCACGCTTGGGGCTCCCCTCTGAGCACTCTGGGCCTGGCGTCCAGCATTCTTCCCAGGGACAGTGCTTGGGGACCATGCAGCCCGGGGACTGTCCACTGGCCGTCAGAATCAGCCGCTGCTCACCCTCCCTGACCCAGAGCTGCCAACTCCAATGTTGGGAATATGGGGGCGGTAGAGAATCTTGTATTTCTTTTTTGATTATCTAATTGAAGAGCTATGGTTTACAAAGTTATTGAGAATTGAGTGTTAGGCATTTAATATTTCACACCCATCCAGTGTCAACTTCCCTCCACCAATGTTCCCCATCCCCACCTGTCAATTTGACGGGCACATTATCCGATGTTCCAGTGATCCCGACTTTGATTTCATGTTTCCAGTGTTCCTGAGTCTGTGTTTCGATTATATCACTATACCGCTGACCCATATCACAAATATAACTGAAGCCCTGACGTCTGTTTGCCCATTACTTCCTGTTCTCTTCTCCCCTGCTTGATTTCTTTACTTCTCTGTTCTTCTCTCTAAACACAGGGGTCAAGGGTGATCTAGGCGTCCACCCTCTGCTACATTTCCTCCTCCAGTATTCTCTATCCCACAGATAAAGTGAGACCAGGGCTGGAGCGACAGCACAGCGGGTAGGGCATTTGCCTTGCACAAGGCCGACCCAGGTTCAATTCCCAGCATCCCATATGGTCCCCTGAGCACCGCCAGGAGTAATTCCTGAGTGCAGAGCCAGGAGTAACCCCTGTGCATCCCCAGGTGTGACCCAAAGGCTAAAAAAAAAAAGGTAAGTGAGACCACCCTGTGTTTGAGAATCTGTATTTCTGAGGTGCTCAGGGCATGGTGCTGCTGCCGGCCCCCGGGACCTGCTGGCTGGATCTAAGCTGCTGTTGATAGTCCGAGTCCAGCACAGGCTGGCCAGTGTGCCAGGGGCAGAGCCAGCTTCTGGGGGCTCCCTCACACAGAGTTCTCTCTGCCGTGCTGGGCGGGGTGTGCCTCGAGGCAGGGCGAGAGGGGGCTGCTCCCTGGCATGCCGGTCACTGGGCAGAGAACCAAAGGGATGAATCATCTGAGTAAGGTGAAGTGGTGGCCTCTGAAGCGGGCTCTCCCTGGGCAGCCGCAAGGGTGCTGTGGGTGATACTGGGGGCTGGCCAGCACCCCAGGCACCTCTGGAAAGGACCAAAAGGGGCTAGGGGATGCGGGGACAGATAGGGCTGCCTGGAGGAGAGGTGGGCAGATTCAGCAGTGCCCTCACCGTGGGGTAAGATGGGGAGCTAGGGACACTGTGGCAGGGGCACGGCCTCCCCCTAGCCCTGCTTTCTGTGCAGAGGGGCCTGGTCAACCCTGAGAGTGGACATCAGGTTTGGCGAGGAGGCAGCAGAGTGGATGACAGAGAATGAAGCTGGGGCAGGGGGGAAGGTGCCTAGAACTTGTCACCTGCAGAATCCTCTTGTTCTTTTTTTTTTTTCTTTTTGGGTCACACCCAGCGATGCTCAGGGGTTACTCCTGGCTTTGCACTCAGGAATTACTCCTGGCAGTGCTTGGGGGACCATATGGGATGCCGGGGATCGAACCCGGATCGGCCGCGTGCAAGGCAAACGCCCTACCCGCTGTGCTATCACTCCGGCCCCCTCTTGTTCTTTTTTTTTTCTTTTTGGGTCACACCTGGAGATGCACAGGGGTTACTCCTGGCTCTGCACTCAGGAATTACTCCTGGCGGTGCTCAGGGGACCATAGGGGATGCTGGGAATCGAACCTGGGTCGGCCTCGTGCAAGGCAAATGCCCTACCCGCTGTGCTATCGCTCCAGCCCCCAGAATCCTCTTGTTCTTTTCTTCTTCTTCTTCTTCTCCTTCTCCTTCTCCTTCTCCTTCTCCTTCTCCTTCTCCTTCTCCTTCTCCTTCTCCTTCTCCTTCTCCTTCTTCTTCTTCTTCTATTTTTTTTTGTGTTTTGGGCCATACCTGGTGGTGCTCAGGCATCACTCCTGAGGTTCCAGGGGCCATAGGGGGTGCCAGGGATGGAATCTGGCTTTGCCCGATGCGAAGCAAGCACCCTCCTTATTCGAGTATCCCTCTGGCCTTGCATAAATCCTTTTTAATGACCCACTGGGGTACAGTCCCCTGCTGGGGTGGGGGGAGGAAGGGAAGGGACCCGGCAGAAACATTTCACTCATATGGAGGCGTGTGTGCTCCTTTTGGAGAGCTCAAAAGACACCAGGGAGGAAGCCTGACCCACCAACTGAGCTACTTTGCACAGAAGCCACCCCTGCCCGCACCTGTGGGCACCTCGTGGGACTTGGTGCCACCAGGCCTGCAGGGCCAGAGGGTCCCCTGTGGAAATGCCTCTGGACGTGCCTCTCATTCGCATGAGCTCCAGCTTGGCCACAGGGGCCTCCACAGCCAACAGCCACCTGAAGCTGATGACGAGGGGGACCTGCAGGACGTGAGTGGGATGCAGGGAGGTGAAGGTGGGCCCAGCAGAGCTGGGTGGGGAGAGGTTCTTCCTGCTGCTTTCCGGGTCCAGGCAGGGCCTGCCTCTGCCTCGGTCCCCGACCACCTGGGTGGCCACCCAGGCAGGGTTACCTGGGGAGAAGAGGCTGATGGTCCTGCCGCTGGCTGACTCCTGGCACCGCCTGGCCACGTTGGTGATCTTCCACAGGAAGGTGCCGTCGAAGGAGGCCTCCTCCATGAGGCGCAGGCCCTGCTCCACCTTGCCCAGGGCCTGGTCTTTCTGGGCCAGTGTCTGCTGCAGCTCGAGCACCTGGAAGGAAACATTCAGCTGGGGACTCGGGAAGGCTGTCTGAGCTGGCCTGCCCCCGACATGCGTGTCTGCCTCTGCACATACTCTTCCTCCTCCCTGGAATTCTCCCTCCTTCCTGGTCCTCTGGCAAAGGAGTCCTGGCTTGCAAAGCTCTTCCTCTCTATGCTCCAACCCCTGGCCTGGCTCAGTGGCTCTCATGCCCTCTCTCTTTTTCTCTCTCCCTCTCTCTCCATCTCTCTTGGTGTCTGGGCTACTCCTGTTGGTGCCCAGGGCTTTCCACTGAGTCTGCCCTCAGGGGTCATTCCTGGCAGGCTCAGGAGACCGTAGGTGGTGCTGGGGATCCAACTTGGGTTGGCTGCGTGCAAGGCAAGGGCCCTGCCCACAGTACTATATCTCTCCAGCCCCAGGAATACCTTTCTCCTTAGTGGAAGTTGTCCAGCAAACAGAATGAGCTGCTCGGGGAGGGAGTGTCCTACTGAGGCGGTTTTAGCAAAGCCGCTGAAACACTGGTCGGAGTTGGGCGCTGACCTTGACTGTAACTTCTAATCTGGAGCTCTCGGAGAAGACCCAGGACACAGGAAGGTAGGCTTTGAGGTGGGCGTGACTGCCCTGAGCTGGGCGAATACTTAGGGAGAACGCTAGTCCACGGACTGCCCAGGAGTTGAGGTGGAGGGAAACGGTCCCCCCTGGGCTGGCCTGATAGGCAGACTTGCTTCCCCTGCACCCCCCACGCTCACCCTCTGTTCTAAGTTCTGGATGTGCTCGCGGTCCAGCTGGCTCTGGTGGATGGAGGCGGCCAAGGCCAGGTGTGAGGCCTCCACCTCCTTGTTGAGGACGGCCACGATATTCTCAAACACACACAGCTTCCCCTCCAGCTCCGCCAAGAGTTTGTCCTTCATGCAGTGCTGCAGGGCCCGCGCCTCCTGGCTCTCGGAGCAGGGGGCACGGTAGCAGTCCACCTCCAGGCCCCCCGCGCCCTCCTTCTGAAGCTGCAGGTCGGACAGGTTCTGCTCCAGGGCCACGGGCCCGGAGCCCAGGCCAGAGCCCAGCTGGGCCTTCCACTGTTTCATCATCTCCAGCAGCAGGTTCAGGTGGGAGGCCTGAGACGAAACCTCATGCTCCTGCAAGAACGTAGGGCTCCCCTGCAGAGAGAGCGGGGCCGATCAGTGAAAACAGACCCGGCTTCCATCGCCAGTGCCCTCTAGGGGCCCCCCGAGTCTAGCCAGGAGCGATCCTTGAGTGCAGAGGCAGGAGGAAGCCCTGAGCACTGCCGGTTGTGGCCCCAACCCAAACCCCAAACTAAACCAAAGCCAGAGAAGGGGAGGAGAGTTGTAGGACGTAGCGGAGGTTCCTGCACTCGCCCCTTCAAAGACTGTCAAGGAAATTCGGATCCATCCCCCCTCGCAGTGCTGAAGTTGGCTAGTCTGAGGTAGGAGGTATTTGGAGGGTAGAGGATGAAGACCCAGGATTTGGCATCAGATGGGCACCCCCGCAGGGAGCAAGAGCTCCAGAACAACACCCAGCCCTGCCCTCCACGAGCCAAGGGTGATTCAGGACCATGGAGAGGGGTCCGGGGTGGCTGGCCACTCCTTTGGAGATGGTGCCAGGAACCAGGTGAGACAAGCAAGATCACCTACAGTGGGGCCAGCTGTCCCCCAAATTCACAAGTGCGAGGGATATCTAAAGGAGGGTCTTAGAATGCCGGGAAATTCCCAGTGGGGCTGGAATGGGGAGACGTGGCAGCAGGAGAGGACACTCACCCGTGTCCTTCCTCACCCTCGGATGCTTACCTTGAAGGAGCAGCCGACCCCTGCAAAGGGACACCCGACTCCAGCCTCCGACACCTTGGGAAGGTCCTGGAAGTGAAAACCACATCACCCAAGTTCTGGGAGAGCCCAAAGCACCAGAATTCCCCGATCCCAGGGCGGAAACCGTTCCCTCTGCTTGGGTGACCCCTCTCCCGCTTGAGCTTCTGCCCTTCCGGGACCTTCCTTGAAAGTGGGGCCTTTGTGTCCTCCCGCTGCTGGACCCTTCCCAGGACTGCTGCTTCGCCTGGCAGGACAGGTCCTCGCCAGCTTCACAAGAATCTTTCCCTCGTGGGCTCCCCCTCCCCCTGGCCTGGGGAGGGTGGAAGCTGGGTGCCAATGCTGACACCAGTGCCTACATGGAGAGAACAACCTGATCACTTGCGAGGGCTGCCCACCCCCATCAGCCTCCCTGCCTGGCAATTTGCCCTGACCGAGACATGCCTGCCCCAGACCAGGTCCTTTCCAGCTACTGCATTTCACAAACATGGCAGAATTTCATGTCTCTTATCTATTTATTTATTTATTTATTTATTTATTTATTTATTTATTTATTTATTTATTTATTGCGAGCAGATATACTCAGGGACACAGAACTGTTCTGTCTTATCAAAGGGGTCAAATCCCAAAGACTCTGGACTAGGTGATGATACTCTTGAGAGGTTCTAGAAAAGGCAAAGCGGATCAGAGGAAGGAGCTGGGGAGATGGGTCGGACGCCAGAGGAGACACAGCCACAGACTGCACGAGCCGTCCATCACCCTGGATGACCAGCACCATGACTAATGTGCCCGCTCAATAATGTCTTGGTTTCCCAAGAGCTTTGTGGCCCTTCTTTTAAGGGCTGAGCTCACAGTGCGACACACGCTGGGATGTGGATGGAAGGAGAAATGCGCAGAGGTGCTTCGTGTTGAGCAAACCCAAAGCTTCACTAGTTGTTTCCCTGGAAAGCGAGTGACAGCTGGGGGTCCTTACGGGAACACAAAATCAGCTAAGAGCAGGATTGACCCCAGGGCCTGAAATAGGTTGTTCCCAATGAAGAGGAAACAGATATTCGCCGGGGAGAGGGGCAGAGGAGCCTTGGCCAGAGTCCACAGGGGGTGGGGTGTGTGCACGGGAAGCCTCTCGGCAGGTCACTGCTTGTGTGGAAGCTAAAGGGCTGGAGTGAGGCTTGTTCCCGGCTACTGACGGAGATGGAGGACTTTGCTGGCTCTCTACCAGCTGGTGGATGGACCCCTCCACAGTCCTAAAGGTGTGGGTGTGAAGTGAGGTCATGGAGGGACAAAGGGAAGAGTCGCAGACTAGGGCTCTGGTGCCACCTTGCTGGGGAGCGCTCTGGGAGAAGGGGGCAGCCTGGCTGGTCACAGTGCCTTCCAAATGGAAATAGATTTAGGGTCATCATGGGGGTGAGTGGGCAGGTGCCGGGTGAACTGCCTCCAGGGGTTGACAGAGGAGGGGACAGAGGGGCCCAGAGAGGCCTCTGCCAGCCAGGCTGCTCTTAGTCTTATACTCACTCACTCACACACTCACTCACTCACTCACTTACTCACCCACTCACCCACCCACTCACTCACTCACTCACTCACTCACTCACTCACTCACTCACTCACTCACTCACTCACTCACTCACTCACTCACTCACTCACTCACTTACTCACTCACTCACCTACTCACTCACTCACCCACTCACTCACTCACCTACTCACTCACTCACCCACTCACTCACTCACCTACTCACCCACTCACCCACCCACTCACTCACTCACCTACTCATTCACTCACTCACCCATGCACTCATTCACCCACTCATGCACCGTCACCCACTACTCACTCACCCACTCAATCACCCACTCACTTACTCACTCACTCACTCACCCACCCACCCACTCACTCACTCACTCATTTATTCGCCCACTCACTCACTCACTCACTCACCCACTCACCCACTCACTCACTCACCCACCCACTCACCCACCCACTCACCCACTCACTCACTTCCCACTCACTCCCCACTCACCCACCCACTCACTCACCCACTCACTCACTCACTCACCCACTCGCCCACCCACTCACCCACTCACCCACTCACTCACCCATTTGCCCACCCACTTGCCCACTCACTTGCCCACTTGCTCACTCACTCACTCACTCACTCACTCACTCACTCACTCACTCACTCACTCACTCACTCACCCACTCACCCACTCACCCACTCACCCACCCACTCACCCACTCACCCACTCACTCACTCACTCACTCACCCACTCACTCACCCACTCTCACCCACCCACTCACCCACTTGCTCATTCACAGACTGGTCACTCACTTACAGGCTGGCCACTTGGACACACAATTGTCAAACCCAGGCCTATCAGGTTCAGGAGTTCATTTATGGTTTTTTTTTGTTTTGGAGGGACACATCTGGCAATGCTTAGGGATTACTCCTGGCTCTGTGCTAAGGATCATTCCTGGCGGTGCTTGGGGGAACATATGGGATGCTGAGAGTAGACCTGGGGTGAGCCACATAGAAGGCAAGTGGCCTACCCACTGTACTATCTCTTTGGTATCCAGGAGTTCAATTAGGAGCATCAGTAAAGGGAGCAGAGTCATCTCCAAAGCACAGAGACAGTCACAAAGGACCAGAGGGAGTGGCCAGTGCCTCCCACAGATATGAAGAAGGTGGTACTGTCCTCAGAGTCCCCTTCCATGGAGGGAAGTCCAGGGGTCTGGATCCCACAGCACAAGGGGGCATAAGCCATGGAACAAACTGGAACTGGACTCAACAGCCTGACCTGTCCTTCCTGATGCAACAGTGAGTTCCGGCTCCGTGACAGCACCCTTCATCAAACTCAGTGTGCCTTTGACACTCTAGAGGGACCGTAGGGACAGAGTGGGAGAAATGATCGCAGGCCCATAGGCCTCAGAAAGAGAGAAGAGAAGGGTATTTCCCAGCTGAGTCCTCTTGGGGTTGGAGAGACAGTACAAAGTCGCACGTGGCTGACCTTGGCTCGATCCCCGGCATACCACGTGGTCCCCTGAGCACTATCAGGAGTAACCCCTGAGCATGTCCGGGTGTGAGCCCAAAACCACAAAAAGAAAACACCTCCCAAAAAACAACCCCCACCAAAATCACCCCAGATGTCCCCTTTGCTGTCCCTTCCAATGACAGGGCACTCCAGGTACGGACCCCTCCAAGAAGGGCAGAAGGAATCTCTTCATCTCTGCGGCTCCCACCAGGGCCCAGATTGGCTCTGAGCCTCTCCGTGAGATGACAGCAGTGAGGCCAGAGGTCGGGACTACCCGGTAAGCAGGTGGCATGGGCGTGCTGCAAGGCCTCCGAGGTGCACTGTAATTCCACCGTGCCTGGCACCCCCACCCCTCCGGGTCCCAGGCTTCCTTGGGCACACAGGCCTAACCCCTAAAAGACCACACAAGAACATCTATGCGCTCACACGACCAGTGGCTGGCCCTTGGCTCAAGGTTCCCCTAAATGCCACTAACCTCAGGGACCAGGGGAGCCCCAGACTTCCCGCCTGCAGTTTTGGGCAGGTGTCAGACCATTGATCCACCCTCTCCCTCAGCTTTCCACGGAGGGGGAGGGGGCAGGTAGGGAAGCAGTGACTACTCCACCTGGTGGAAAAGGTGGGGGGGGGGCCTGGTCCCTTTGTGAAGGAGAGGTCTCTGCCCCCCAATGTGGGCTGTACCCCCTCCTGCCCCGAGGCCTGTGGGAGCCCGTAATCCCGCTGTGGCAAGTGCTTCCTCTCGTTTAAGCAACAGTTTCAAGCTTGTGCTCTACAGGACTCGAGGAAGCCCAACGTTCTCTGGGGCCGGCACAGAATGGAAGAGGGAGACGAGGAGGCTGGGCCGCTGGTCGCCCCTTCCATTAAAGTGCTCTGCTTTCGCCTGATCTCATGGAAACAGAGACTCACAATTCACTGAAAGCGAACAGATGCCTTGCCCTGGCCATGCCAACGTACCTTCTCCTGAGACAGAAGGCTTCCTGGGCTTAGAGACTGGGGGGCGTCCCCTCGGCATTTGGGACAGATCTGATCCTTATCTTTCCTGGGGACACAAACAGAGCCCACTGAATGAGGCAGTTATGACTCCCCAGTCCCTGGGACAGCTGGTCCCCACAGCTCCACCAGCTCATGATGGGACCAGTAGCCTCTGTCCCCGACACATCACCCAGCCTGGAAGTACCAGACACACAAGTGGTGGGTGGGGCCGGAGAGACAGTGCAGTGGGTAGGGCGCTTGCCTTGTATGAGGCTGGCCCAGGTTCGATCCTCGGCATCCGAGCCCGACAAGAGTGACTCCTGAGCACAGAGCCAAGAGTAAGTCCTGAGCACTGTCAGAGTGGCCCCCAAACAAACAAAAAGAAATGGCAGTGTGCTGGGGTCCAAGAGGCCATCACTGTCTCACTGGGATGAGTGATCACGTACTTGTGGTTTTCCCCAAATCTGAACAAATTCAGAATCCCCAGATATATGTGACACAGGGCTTGGGGATGCATGTTTGTGACTTCATTTGCTCTTCCCAGCTTCCTCGATCTGGTTTCTGGCCTCTTATTTTAGGATTATGCCTCTTGGAGACTGGCAAGCTACTGAGTGTATCCTGCCTGCACGGCAGAGCCTGGCAAGCTCCCCGTGGCGTATCCATTATGCCAAAAACAGTAACAATAACAGGTCTCATTCCCCTGACCCTGAAAGAGCCTCCAATCATTGGGAAAAACGAGTAAGGAGAGGCTGCTAAAATCTCAGGCCTGGGACGAATGGAGATGATACTGGTGCCCGCTTGAGTAAATCAATGAACAACGGGATGACAGAGATACAGTGACACAGTGATATTTTAGGAATCATGGAAGATCATGACCTCTTATTAAAAAAGTCACGAGGGTCAAGCACTTGCCTTGTAGACATGAGGTTCTGAGTTGAATCCCTGGTGCCACAAATTAATCTGATCAAAAGTAAGGGGTGAAGTGGGCTTTTGTGCTTTGACCAAGTGCCCACAGGGTCCGGGACCCACAGAGAATGTCACAGTCCTTGGGGGAACACAGGGATTGGTGAGGGT
Organism: Sorex araneus; assembly: GCF_027595985.1. Taxonomy (NCBI): domain Eukaryota; kingdom Metazoa; phylum Chordata; class Mammalia; order Eulipotyphla; family Soricidae; genus Sorex; species Sorex araneus. The sequence goes on along the minus strand of NC_073302.1, from coordinate 13,104,325 downwards.
CCCTGAAACATTCAATCTACTTCACCCCAAACTCCCCACCCACCAGGTATGGAAACATGAAAAGGGAAGCCAGGAGACCACGTAAAAGCCCGAGAAGAACCCAGAACCATCCAGCTGATGGGAAACAAGTCAGGCGGGGCTCCCCTCCCCTCCACTGGGCCTCCTAACCCCCACCTGGGAACTTCTCAGTGGCCTGATCTGGTTTTGGGTTTCCCACCTTCTTGAGCTGTAAAGCCCCAAATAAAGGTCACACAGGGACTGGAGGGGGTGTGACCTCTAAAAAGCCATTTGCCAGGAAACTGACAGGGGGCTGGGCTGTCTGTGTGGCAAGCTGATCACCTCTGCTCTGCCCACAGTGTCCCATGAGCAAGCACAACAGGGGCCTCTGCAGGCTCTTCTGAGGACCAATCAGAAGGAGCTTGGCACACAGAAGGTGCATAATAGTTGTGTAAGGAGTATGGGCTACACTAGCAGCCAACAGAAGGAATGGAGATGTTACTGGTGCCCACTCGAGCAAATCGATGAACAACGGGATGACAAGTGGTACAAGTGATACAAGACCTATTTCCGGGGCTGGAGCAATAGTACAGTGAGTAGGGCATTTGCTTTGCATGCGGGCTACCCGGGTTCGATTCTCAGCATCCCATATGGTTCCCCCGAGCACCAACAGGAGTAATTCCTGAGTGCAAAGCCAGGAGTAACCTCTGTGCATCGCTGGGTGTGACCCAAATTAAGAAAAGAGAAAAAAAAAGACCTATTTCATAAGGTATCCTCATCAGACGTCATACAGATGATGGAGATATGCACCGTTTACGTAAATGCAGGTACGTTTGATTCAAACGACGCACAAGCTCCCTATCCACATGCTATGGAGCCACGCAGTTTTAGAGAAAGCTCCGGCCCGTTTAGAAATGGGGCTCAGCCAACACAGGTTCCAGGTGATGGTGAGGGAGGTGGGGGCGGCGATACTGTGGAAGGAAGAATGCCTTGTGATTCACGGGCAGTTTAATTCATTATCACAAGGGCTATCTTCAAGCGTTAGTGGCTGGGGCTGGGCCGGCTTTCCAGGCCTCTCACAGACCAGGAAGCTGAGGTTGGAGGGTGAAGCAATCCTGCTCCTCTGCCCAGGGCACACTAGCTCTGTGTGTGTGTGTGTGTGTGTGTGTGTGTGTGTGTGTGTGTGTGTGTGTGTGTGTGTGTGTTTGTGGGGGGTTCTAGACTGCAGCTGTTTTTCTTTCCAACAAGCAAAAGGGACCATGCCAGGAAAGGGTGTGGGAGCTCAGAGCCCAAAGAAGTGAAGTCACCGAAGTTCCTGTCCCCCCTGGCACCCCCCCACCCCTTTACAGGGAGCCCATCCCTGGCATTTCCTTCCCCCCCACCCTGGGCCCCCACCTCCGCTCACCTCACGTTGGCAGAGAAACAGGCCGTGCAGCAGACAGCCCCGGGCTCTGGTGGGTCCTGGCAGACCGTCGGGGGGCACCCAAAAGGAAACTCATTCTCATCCGGAGCCGGCCGGGGACTGTTGGCAGAGCCAGAGGCCATGCTGGGCGGGGGGAGTGGGGGGTCCGAGGCTAGCAGGCAGGGGGGTGCCCTTCAGAGCTCTGGCTGGGTCGGGGTGTCTGGGGAGAGGAGAGGAAAGAGCCGGCCCCGGGCTCCTGGTCTGGTGAGCGAGTCTGACGACTTTATCTTCTCTCTGGCTCGTGGGGCGCGCTGTCATCGTCACAGCTGAGTCATGCCAGGATGGGGCAGGAATTACCCTCTGTGGTGAGAAAAATCCCCAGGACGGTGACTGAAGGCTCGAACACGGTCCGGTCACTCTGCAGCGGGAGGGCGAGCAGGGGGTGGCCGGGGGTGAGCCGGGAACCACAGGACTTGCAGGAAGCACAGTGAGGGCTGCAGAACCACCTCATCAGGGACCGGACCACGGAGCACGAGCCACTTGCTTATGTTTTCTAGAATTTTCTGCGGGGATGCTGACCTCCCTGGTGGAAATCCCCAGGGCTGGGAGAATAGGTGGGGGGAACGGGAGGTATAGGGGGGTAGAGGGGGAGATAGTGGGTCCGAAAACCTCAAGTTCTGGGAGTTTTCTTGTTGTTGTTTTGTTGTTTGGGATGGTGCTCAGCTTACTCTTGGCTCGTGTGCAGGGGTCAATCCTGGGAGGGCGCAGGGGATGATATGAGGTGCTGGGAATCAAACCCAAATCTGCTTCATGCAAGGCAAGGAAGGGTCTTACCTGCTGTCCACGTGCTCTGCCTCAGACCGTCTGTTCTTTTCCCACTGGGCCAGGGTTAAAGTCTCTTTCTCATGGCAGGTCTCGGACACCCCAACCGAGAAAGAGAACGGACTGGCCACTGGCCAGTTCCCTCTGCGTGCGGAGCCTGAAGCCCTGAGACCAAGGCTGTGGGGAGGTGCCCCAGCACACTCTGCCCTTTCGGTCCTGGTCCTGTGGATCACAGGCACCCACAAAGCCTCAGTACCCGAGGCTGTTCAGGCCATTGGCCGGGGTCCTGCTCGGGAAGCCAGAGGTGGTCTCACAGTTGGTGCCGGTGCCAGCCCCAGGCACCCGCAGAGCCTGGCGTGGAGGCGAGAGCATCAAACCCCGTGTTCTCACTCCTGCACCCCTTTTCCATCCTGCGGGCTGCCAACTGACGTTCTGCAAACACGCATCAGTGGTTTCAAACCCGGGACTTGGCCGCCGAGCAGATCCAAGTGGGACGCCGCCCTCCCCCCCACGCCGCCAGTCTTTACCTTCTCTGAACCTCAGTTCCTGCCACTGCTGAGTGGGAAGGACAATCATAGGCCTCCCTTCCCCCAACTCAGCTGTCCACTGGGGTGACTCACTGCTCACAGGGGAGTGTGGTCTGTCCCGGGGTCAAGGGAAGCGTGGGAACATGGGATAGGGTAGGACATGGGTACGGTGATGCCACACCAGAGGGTGGAAATGGCTCACCAGTCTCACAGCCATCAACTCACAGTGGACTAGAGTTTCTTGTCCACCCCCAGCCCCTGGCCCTTGGGACAGACCATACTTCCCCTCTGAGCACTGGGTCACCCAGCAGCCATCTGAGTTGGGGGCAGGGAGTTTCAGGTCCTCTTCATCTTATGTGTCTCTCCCAGTGTGGCCACCCCATGTCCCCTGAGCCTGCCCGGGTGGCCTGGTGGAGGCAGGTAAGATACCCAGAACTCTCCTTCAGAGGCAGGTCCGCAGACAGGCGCCCCTGACCCCCCACCCCCCACACTCTCTGGCACCCCACTATCTCGCTGCTTCCCTTGGTTTGGCATAACCAGACTCTCTCTAGCCTTTTCTCTCTGTTTGGGGCTCTCTCTGTAGGAATTGGGGTGATTTTTTTTCTTTTTGGGTCACACCCTGCGATGCACAGGGGTCACTCCTGGCTCATGCACTCAGGAATTACTCCTGGCAGTGCTCGGGGGACCATATGGGATGCTGGGAATCGAACCTGGGTCGGCGGCATGCAAGGCAAACACCCTACCTGCTGTGCTATCGCTCAAGCCCCCTCCTGGGGTGATTTTTTGAGTGCTGGTGGCAATTTTTCTTTCCTCCGTGAGCCCCATGAGGCGGGTCTGATCTCATCATCATCCCTAACTTACGGAAGAGGGAACTGAGGCACAGCCTGGAAGCGACTTGCCAAGGTCTCACAGAGAGTGGGCGCTCAGGAAACCCTCCCTTTCACCTTCACCCCAACCCCCCCACAATCCCCTCCAGTAGCCACACCTGCTGCCCACTCGGATCCGAACTTAGAGGAAAGACCATCTTCCAGAGGCCCCTGACTTCGAGCTCCAGGACTCCCCAACAGCAAGGGGGCCCCCTCCGTTTCCCCAGCCTTCTCCTCTGCACCCCTCTTTAAAGCACCCCTTTCTCTGGCTCCCGGGACCCTTCCCACCTGCCTCTGCTCTACCTGCAGAATCACCCCCTTCCCTTCTGAGCCAAGTGTTCTGTGGTCGCAATTTCGGGTTCCAGATGCAACGTGCCCCACACTCCAAACCTTCCATTTGTCTTTGGGGTGGGGTGGGGTGGGCGGCACCTGGACCGGAAACCACTTCCCCTGCTGCTCCGTAGGTAGGTCCGTCCCCTCCCTGCGCACCCTGATGGGGCTGGACGCCTGCGCGCACAGGGGGCGGGCGGGAAGGGGGAGTCCCCGCGGGGTGCGGGGCCACCCACCCGGGACGTGCCACCTCCCCCGGGGCTTGCGGTGGGCGCGGAGACTTGGCCGAGGGCGGCGGAAACCGGGGCGCGCCCGAGAACGCTCCGGGGGCGGAGTCCGAGCTTCCTTGCTGGGGAAACTGAGGCCTGGATTCTTAGGAACGCCCCACCCCCCGCCTCCCGCACAGTCGCTGAGTGGAAGGAGGCGTCGGCCAAGTGCAGGCTGGTTAGAGGAGCACGGAGTGAGGCGCTGGACCCGCACCCCGAAAGCCCGACCTCACGCTGAGGCTTCCGCCAAGGCGCCAGCTCCATCCCGGGCTCCTGGTCCCGAGCTGCGCCCTGCGGTCCCCAGGGCGCCCCGCGGGGAGAGGCGTGGGGTGGGGTGGGGGCTGAGACCTGATGCTTTGGAGGGCGCGCCCCCTGCTAGCAGCGCCCGGGAACCGCGCGGGTCGGTGCGGGCACGCTTCTATAGCCCCCACCGGAGAAGCCGGTCTCGCGCCGTGGAAACGGGTACAAGAACACAATAAAAAAGACGTTAAACATCCAAGGATCCCCCCTTCCTCTTTTTTTTTTTTGGACGACACCCGGAAGTGCTCAGGGACCGCTTCTGGCAGAGCTGGGGGGACCCTTTGGGGGCAATCCGGATAGAATCCAGATGGGCTGCACACAAGGCGAACACCTTCCTTTGCTGTTCTATCTCTCAGGTCCCCTCATATAGACATTTTTTTAATTCCCCACGATTTGTGCATATAAATGAAAATAGGTAATGGTACTCAGCTCTGGTATCAGACATTTAAAACATGCATTTATTTATTTGATTATTTGTGCTCAGGTCTTATTCCTGGCTTTGTGCTTAGAGATCACTCCTAGAGCGTGTGTGTTGTGGGGGGGGGGGTCGGGGACCATACGGGGTGCTGGGGATTGAACCCAGGTCTGCCAGGCAAGTGCAGAGCTAGTATAGTGGAGTTTTGTTTATTGGAGTTTCGGGTTCAAGACCCAAACCACCTTTGTTTCAGCTAATTCGGTCAGGGTTCCTTCTTCTGGCTGAGAGCCAGGCTGCCCTGAGAGTGGTGGGTGTTTTTAATGACTGGAAAACACCTGGTCAATTTTTGGTATGTATTAGGGTACATGCTTTTGTCTTGACTGGCCGCCTGGAGCTGGGAATTGATCTGACTGACTTTGGTTTTGTTGGGTTTCTCAGCCTGTGACGTTTTAAGCCTCTCACTCACCCACCTGCCCTCCCCCCACCCCCACTGCAGGCCAGAGAGCTGCCTGCCCGCCCCCAGTAAGAAGGGAGCTCAGGGGGCCTCTGTAGAAGATATGCGGAGGATTTCAACAGTAAGAAAAAGGGTTCTGGGGGCTGGAAGGATAGCACAGCGGGTAGGCCGTTTGCTTTGCACGCAGCCCACCCAGGTGCTGTTCCCAGCATCCCATCTGGTCCCCTGAGCACTGCCAGGGGTAATTCCTGAGTGCAAAGCCAGGAGTAACCCCTGAGCATCGCTGAGTGTGACCCAACAAGCAAAAGCAGAAAAAAAAAAAAGGTTTGAATTCTTAGTTTCCAGTATAAACATCTATTGGTTCTCAGCCCCATCCAGGAAGAAATTAACTTTTTTTTTGCTTTGCTCTGTTTTTGTTTTTAAAATCAAGCGAAAAGAATTGGGGATACCTGTTTTCTGGTTCCCTCTCCTTCTGACGCCACCCACCCCCTTCCTTTCTACCCCCAGCCAGTGTAAGTGATAAGAACACACAGTGCGACCTCACTCCCTTCACGGCCCACATCCTGTTTTCAGATGAACTAGCTCCTAGGATGGAAATTTACCAAGGGAAATAGTTGAAGTTTGGAAAGTACCAAAAACTTACTGGTAGTCACTCAGCTTCATCTGGGAGGGTCTTGAAATAGAGAGGGCATCACCTGGCGAGGGGGGGAGTGTGTATGCTGCCTCTGGGTGCTCAGGGAAGGGAAGAAACTGCCACACTGAGCTCAGTGAGGCCAAACCTGACTCAGAAAGGAAATGAAAACGAAAGCCGGGACACCACTCATGCCTACTAAGGAGAACCAAAATGGGAGGGTTTTTTTTTTTCTTTCTTTCTAAAAATAAGTTTACAGAGAAAAGCCATCTGTCTGGCTCAGGGCAAAAATCTGGTGTCTTGAGCGTAGGGCTGCAATTGAGGAAGCAGAGACTAAGCTTGGGAAGTGAGAAGTACAACCTCTCACAGCCACAATCCAGCTGCAGGTTCTGAGAAGCAGGAAGCAAAGGACTCTTCATTTTCTCCTCCTCGGAGAGGCAGGCTCAGGGCTGGCTCAGCCTTCTAGCTCTGGGAGCTGATGACCTCTGAAAACAGCTGAGGACTGATGGCTGGCTGGGATGCTGGGTCCGTAAGCTTTGTAGAGTAAGGCGGGCAGGCCCCCAGACTCTGCCCAAAGTGTCTCACCGTGTCCTGCCTTGCTGTCTCTCCTACACTCAGGACTCCATGGCTCTTCAAAGAAGTGGAAGAGGAAACTGGTGGAAAGCAACAAGGAGTTGATGATGTCATTTCATGGTGGGGGGAAAGGAAATGTCGTTTTCTTCTCTCTGCCCTCATGGGGCATCGGCTGTGACATATTACGGTTTAGAAAGTATGGTTACAGCACTGTTAGCTTGTCTGGTTTTGATGATCAAGGTTACTGCACTGATAGAACAAGAGAACTGATCCACATCAAAACATGATTCACATAACACAGGGGTGGGGGAAGGAGTTGAGAGGAGGGGGTTTCAGGATCCTTGGATGAGGAATGTGGGTTCACGGGTGATGGATGTGGTATTGAAATTCTTTGCATGAGAAACCATTATCAATAATATTGTAGCACTGTCACTGTCACTGTCGTCCCGTTGTTCATCTATTTGCTCGAGCGGGCACCAGTAACATCTCCATTGTGAGACTTGTTACTGTTTTTGGCATATCAAATACGCCACGGGTAGCTTGCCAGGTTCTTCTGTGCTGGTGGGATACTCTCGGTAGCTTGCTGGGCTCTTCGAGAGGGACGAAGGAATGTAACCTGGGTCAGCAGTGTGCAAGGCAAACGCCCTACCTGCTGTGCTACAGAATTTCAATCAAAAACAAAACAAACAAACACCCCCTGCCCCCCAAAAAAACCCCCAAAGGTTCTGCACCTTCACTACTACCAAAATACCCAAGATCCTCTAGTTGGTTGCTCCCATTGCCCCTCCCTGTTCGGTACTCTCAGTTCTTCGGCATACGATCAAGGTTTTGTTCTGTTCTGATATTGTCCGGTGCCTTGTTTTGTTACTCTATATACCACAGATAAGTGGGATCATCTGATATTTGTTCTTCTCCCTCTGACTTATTTTTGCTTAACATGATATCCTCTAATTCTATCTGTGTCATAGCCAGCTGTAAGATTTCATTTTTTCTTTTCTTTTTGTTTTGGGGGGGGGGTTCTGTTTTTGGGCCACATATCGTGATACTCAAGGGTTACTCTGGCTCTTTACTCTGGAATGACTCTTGGTAGGACTCAAGGTTGGAAGGCTGGGGACTAAACCTGGGTTAGCTGCATTCAAGGCAAGTGTCCAATCTGTCAAACTGTCTCTCCAGCCCATTTTTCATCTTTTCTTATAGCTGTATAATATTCCAGTGTGTTCATAAACCAAACTTCCTTATCCACTCCTCTGTCATTGGACATTTGAGTTTTTTTTTTCATATTCTCATTATTGTACTCAAAGCTGCAATGAACATAGATGTGTGTACATCTTTTCAAATTAATGTTTTTGAGATTTGGGGTAGCTAGCTCATATGGAAACTCTATTCTTAATTTGTCAGGGCTCTTTCCATAGAGGCTGAACCAGATGACATTTCCATCAACAATGTAAGTGGATTCCTTTCTTCTACATTCTGGCCAACAATGGCTATTTCTATCTTTTCTTTTTCTTCAGATGTAGCATTCTCACTGTTGTGAGATTTTATCTTATAATTTTTATTTCTGCATTTATATGATAACAAGTGAAGATGAGTACTTTTTTGATATGACTCCTGGCTGATGGCATGTCTTCAGGAAACTGTCTGCATATCTCCTCTCTCCATTTTTTTGATGTGGTTATTGAATTTTTTTGTGGTTGAGCTTTGTGAGATCTCTCTATATCTTGTGTGTACATATTTTCTCCCATTCACTAGTGTATCTTTTATTTTATTTTATTATTATTTTTTTAAATTTTATTTTATTGAATCACCGTGACAAAAGTTATAAAGCTTTAAGGTTTAAGTCTCAGTCATATAATGATCAAACCCCCATCCCTTCACCAGTGTCCCTGTTCCCCCACCAAGAACCCAAATATACCCCCCTCCACCCCCCGCAACTGAGTGGCCAATGATCTTCACTTTATTCTCTCTATACTTTGGATACATTCAATATTTCAACAGAGAACTGACTATTATTATTCAAAAATTTTCCCCAACAAACAAACCTGCTGAAAAGGCATCATTTGATAGTGTGTTTTCCAATTGCTGAGACTGAAGATTATAGGAGCTCACGTGGCCGCTATTGCGGCCGCACGGTTTTGGATTTCTGTTGTTTTAGCTCAGTTTACAGTCTAGATGCATTTCTATAAGTCTCTGGATGCCAAAATGGGTTAGCAGACCTCCTGGATCATAGTCTTTAAGGAGCAGAGGGGCCGTGTCATGCGTGACTGCTCTGGATCTCATTTGGCCCGAAGGCATGCCAGTAACACCCCCATCCCATGATCTCTTGCATGCCACGTCACTACAAAGTGAGTACCTCTGGGTTGTGAGTCCTAGAAAATGGCGGACGCCACATGGGCGCTGGTGCTGCTGCCGCTGCTATCTTCTGCTATCTTTCGTAGAAAGAAAGCGCTGGGAGAGAAAAATCCTTCTACGGGGAAGATAGCAGCGGCAGCAGCACCAGCGCCCACGTGGCATCCGCCATTTTCTAGGACTCACAACCCAGAGGTACTCGCTTTGTAGTGACATGGTGCGCAAGGTATCTTATTTTAGACTGAGTTTCTTTTGCCATGTAGACTCCTTTTAGTTTATGGGAGTTTAGTTTATTTAATTTAGTTTTTCACTTATGGTTTAATTTAGTGGTTAAGCATATGGGGACCTGTTTTCATTTTTGGTGTCTTTGTCATTTCGCATCAGATCATTTACTTCTGAGGTCTCTATCTTGGAGGGCTTTTCCTGTGTTTTCTTCAAGGTATTATATTGATTTTGGTTTAATATTGAGATCTTTATTTCATTTAGAGTTGATTTTTGTATATGATGTGAGGCATGGATCCAATTTCTTTCTTTCCATAAGTAACTATTCAATTTTTCTGTCATTATTTGTTGAAGATTTTCTTGCTTCCCGTCATCGTACCCAGCTCACAGACTATGTGTACCCATTTCTCACACACTAACCGTCCATTCGACTGGGGGTTGTGTCTGGGAGTCTCAATTCTGTTCCATTAGTCTGAGAGTCTAGCGTGAGAGTCTTGCACACTCCACACCGTTTTGACTGCTATCATTTTATAGTATAATTTAAAAACAGGGAATGTGCTACCTCCCGTCTCTCATTCTCTTTCACTTTCTCCTCCTTCTTCTTTCTCAGAATGATTAAGCTATTCATGGAGTTTTATGGTGCCATTGCCATTTGAGTAACATTATATATAAATCCTTGAAGAATATCATTAGTATTTTGATGGGGGTTGAATTGAATTTGGGTCGGACAGAAATTTTAACATTGAATCATTCAATCCACGAACATGGAATTATTTTCCCATTTTCTGGTGTTCTCTTCTATTTAAGGAATGACATATTTTAGTGTGTAAGTATTTTTTAAAAAAGTTTTTATTAGTGAATCACCGTGAGGTACAGTTACAGACTTACAAACTTTCGTGCTTGTGTTTCAGTCATACAATGCTCGAGTACCCATCCCTCCAACAGTGCCCATTCTCCACCACCAATCAACCCAGTATCCTTCCCACCCTCCCCATCTCATAACCCCCCAACCCACCCCACCTCTGTGGCAGGGAATTCCCTTTTGTTCTCTCTCTCCTTTTGGGTGTTGTGGTTTGCAATAGAGGTATTGAGTGGCCATTGTGTTCAATCTATAGTCTACTTTTAGCACGCATCTTCCATCCCAAGCGGGTCCTCCAACCACGCTTTACTTTGTGTTTCCTTCTCCATCTGAGCTGCCTTTTTCCCCAGCATGTGAGGTTGGCTTCCAAGCCATGGAACAAACCTCCTGGTCCCTATTTCTACTATTCTTGGGTGCTAGTCTCCTATTCTGTTATTTTATATTCCACAGACGAGTGCAATTTTTCTATGTCTGTCTCTCTTTTTCTGACTCATTTCACTTAGCATGATACTTTCCATGTTGATCCACTTATATGCAAAGTTCATGACTTCATGACTTTTCTATTACATAGTATTCTATTATGTAGATGTACCAACATTTCTTTAACCAGTCATCTGTTCTCTGGCACTTGTTTTTTTCCCCAGATTCTGGCTATTGTAAACAGTGCTGCGATGAACATATAAGTGCAGATGTCATTTTGACTATACTTTTTTGCCTCTCTGGGATATATTCCCAGGAGTGGTATTGCTGGGTCAAATGGGAGCTCAATTTCTAATTTTTTTGAGAGGTGTCCATATTGTTTTCCAAAAAGGCTGAACCAGTCGGCATTCCCACCAGCAGTGTAGAAGGGTCCCTTTCTCCCCACATCCACGCCAACACCGGTTGCTTTTGTTCTCTTGGATGTATGTCAATCTGTGGGGTGAGGTGGAATCTCATAGTTGTTTTGATCTGCATCTCCCTGATGATTAGTGGTGAAGAGCATTTTTTCATGTGCCTTTTGGCCATTCATATTTCTTCCTTGAGAAAGTTTCTGTTCATTTCTTCACCCCATTTTCTGATGGGGTTGGATGTTTTCTTCTTGTAGAGTTCAACCAGGGCCTTGTATATACTTCATAGGTTGGATAGACATTTTAACAATGTTGAATTATTCAATCCATGAACATGGAATTATTTTCCCATTTCCTGGTGTTCTCTTCTATTTCAGGAATGACATATTTTAGTGTGTAAGTCTTTCAGATCCTTTGTTAAGTTGATTTCTAGCTGCTTGGTGCTTTTTGGACACTAAGTGGAATTGTGGAATTGTCTTTTTAATTTCTCTTGTAGTTCATTACTTCCATAAAGAATTACATCATTGACTTTTGAGTGTTGATTTTGTAGCCTACTACTCTGCTGTACTGGTCTTATTGTTTGTAAGAGGCTTTAAATGTTCTTATTTAACTACAATTACAAAGTTGTTCATGATTGGGTTTCAGTCATACAAGTTCCAACACCTGTCCTTTCATTTCCCAATGTACATTTCCCCACCAGCCTTCCCCAGCCTTCGCCACCCCTCAGTGCCTCACCCCCTTGCCCCCATGGCAGGCACTTTCCTTCCTTCTCTCTCTCTCAAGGAGTTTTTAGGGTTCTCTATGTTATTGTTATCTAACCTATATCTAATGCTAGTTCAACTTCTTTTCCAATTTGAATGCCTTTGATTTCTTTTACTTGCCTGATTGCAGTGGCAGGGACTTACAAAACTATTTTGAATAATAGTGGAAAAAGCATAATCCTTGTCTTTTGCCTGATCTCAGGGGGAAGACTTTCAGTTTTTCATCGCTGAGTATAATGTTGGATGTGGGTTTGTTGTAAATGACTGTTAGTATCTTGAAGTATGTTTCTTCTCTCTCTATTTTGATAAGGTATTTTTTTCTAATCATGAATGAAAGCTGAATCTTTCCAAAAGCTTTCTCTGCATCAACTGATTTCATCGTATGATTTTATCTTTATTTTTGTTGATCTATTGTATTGAATGGACTGATTTTCATATACTGAATCATCCCTGCATTCCTGGCACGAGTTCCAGTTGATTGTGGTGTCTGATTCTTTTGTTGTATCATTGAACTTGGCCCACTGAGAGTCTGTTGAGAATCTTGGCATCAATGTTCACCAGTCCTGAAGTTTTCTCTTTTAGTAATGTCTCTGTCTACTTTTGGCACTCATCTAATGTTGGTCTCCTAAAACATAGTAGGAAGAATCTCCATTTCTTTTATTCACAGATTTGTAGCAGTGAATATTTCGGGGGACTTTCCAAAAAGTGCTCGTTGGCAGTGCTCATCCTGGCTGTGTTGGTCTGACACTCCGATGCTTGGGCTCAACTGTGTGGTGCTACTCAGGCTCAGTGATGCTGGGGACCATTAGGGCCACCTCAGCAATGCTCCGAGAGACATATGGCAATTGAGACCTCAACCTTGACAGTGTGTGCTGCACCCTTTCGCACTCCCAATACTGGTGATTCCCCCCTCTTGTGTGGAGGCCTCACCCAGGAGTGCCTGGGGGCTCTTTCTGGCTCTGTGCTGGGGACCCATCAGCGGTGTTGGGTATTGAATCTGGTTGGTGCATTGCAAGACAATGTACTATTTCTCCAGTCCCTCAATGTATTAAAATTTTAATTCAATAGTTAAGAAACTTATTTAAAAAGCAGGGGATGAATTTAAATTTTAGAAAATATGTTAGCGTTTTCAAATTCCGTATATGTTGTAGGATGTTCTCTTCAAATACATCCTCATATAGAGGAAAAGTATAAGTAGCTGTAAGCAGGGATGCGCTGTTAAGCCGAGCCAGCAGCCAGGACCCTGCCCTCGAGGATTCACTCCTAACGGCCTCTCCTAACGGCTCCTGACTTGTCAGGTACCAGATATGGGAACTCGATTCTCTCTGGCATTGGCTTCCCCTATCCCAGTCGGTTCAACCTCTTCTCCACCTGTGTCTTTGTGCATGTTAGTGATGAGGCATTGGGGGAGGGGAGAAACTCAGGTGGGCTCAGTAATCTTGGGAGGGGTCTGGGGCCCAGGGTCAGACTGGAGACCACTTATCTGGAGGACTGGAATCCACAGTCCCAATGAAAAATCAGAACAATGATGAGAGGGTGTCTGCCTTTATGCCACATCAGGAACTCCCAGGGCTCATTACCTGCTTGGCTCCATTTATGAACTCTCCTAGAGATCAGCCTAGTATTTTCTACTTTTCCCCATGAGAAAACCAAGGGTTCAAGGGCTCAGCTACTTGGTCAAGGCCAATCCCTTAGACATCAGCAGAGCCTGGAGGGAGAAGAGTTTTGAGTCCAGACTTGGATCCAAGCGCCTTTGCCAGTGCTGTAGCTTAAGCTAAAAAATCTACCAGCTTCCGGGTGTTCTGGGCCTCAGTTGCCTCGTTTGTCAAGTGATGAGGAGTAAAGAGATAATTCCGGAGACCCTGTCCAATCTCAGCCTCACATACAGGACCGGGGTGCAGGGAGGGGAAGTGTGGCCCTGGACCCCCCAGTCCAGCCCAATGCATCAGCACCCCACCAACCTGAGTTCTGGGCTGGCTTCTCAGGTGGGAACAGGTGGGCTCACACCCACCTCAGTGTCTGAGAGCAGGGAAGAAGAAGTGAGTCCCTGCTGCAGTGAGGTGACCCTGAGGGGCGTAGGGCAGACTTTTCCGGAGTGATAGGTACTGCTTGGGAGAGACGGAGGTGTTCTGGAGGAAGGTGGGGGTTTGTGTGTATAATTTTAGGGTTGATTTTTGTTTGTTCACCTAAAGAAGGTAGACTGAGGGGCTGGAGGGATAGCACAGCATGTAGGGTGTTTGCCTTGCAGGTGGCCGACCCAGGTTCGATTCCCAGCATCCCCTACGGTCCCCCAAGAACCACCAGGAGTAATTCCTGAGTGCAGAGCCAGGAGTAACCCCTGTGCATTGCTGGGTGTGACACAAAACGAAAGAAAGAAAGAAAGAAAGAAAGAAAGAAAGAAAGAAAGAAAGAAAGAAAGAAAGAAAGAAAGGAAAGAAGGGAAGAAAGAAAGAAAGGAAGGAAGGAAGGAAGGAAGGAAGAAAGAAAGAAAGAAAGGAAGGAAGGAAGGAAGAAAGGAAGAAAGAAAGAAGGTAGATTGAGCCAAAGAGATAATACCAGGGTTGAAGCACCCACCTTGAACACAGCTGACCCTGGTTCGGTTCCCTGTACTAAACTCATATCGTCTCTGAATACCATGGAGAGTGGTCCCTGAGCACAGTGTAAGGAGTAAGCCCTGAGCATTGCCGGGTGTGGCCCCCAAACATCAACAACCAAAAAAGAAAGTAGATTTGTAGGAGATGGTGAGGATTTTTTTTTTTGAAAGGAGGGGAGTAGGCCAATTGAGTTTGGGGTCTCTGCTGTCTCTACCTGGGTAGGCCCCGGGTGCTGCAGTCATTTGCAGTGATGCCACCCTATGACCTTGTGAACCCCACTGTGTGGACCCAGATTCTAGCTGTGAAGGAGGCAGGCAGGTTACTGGGCCCTGGCCACCAACCCTAGAAGTGAAAGAACTGAGGAAGTGAATCCAGGCTGCTACTGATGCTTCTGCCCTACAATGACCCCTAACACGGGGTGCCCGTAGTAGGATGCTGCTTCCCGTAACTGATGCTTCCGTCGCCCTGGTTTCACTGCCCGCAGCCTGCGTGACTGCGGTTGTATTCCTGCCTTGAGTTATTTTGGAAAAACAGTTAGTGAGCAGCTGTCCTGGTAGGGGCCTCTAAATCTCGGATTAACTTCTGGTCTGGGACGAGGACATTTAATTACACAGATGCTTACAGTTCTTTGTTGCCTGCTAGATTAGAAGACCAACTGCTGATGGGCTCTTGAATCCTAACTCAGGTCTTCCCCATGGAAATGTCCAGAGGATTAATGGCAGGCAGCAATGGAACAGAGAAACACAGCACGTGAGCTCGTAACAAGCCAATCAGTAGACAAGCAGTCTCAGCTTTGGGGTCATTATTCAAAGCATCCCAGGAGACCTTCTTGTTTGTCTCCATCTTGGGTCTTATTCCACTTGTCATAGGCAATTTAGCTAATGTGACCGCAAATTTTCTTTTTCCTTTCTGCCAGAATCCATGGAATGAGATGAATAGATGAAATTGATTTTTAAAACTTTATTTATTTAATTAAATCACTGCGAGATAAACAGTGACAAAGTTTTCTATGATTGGGTTTCAGTCATACAATGTTCCAACACCTGTCCCTTCACCAGTGTACATTTCCCACCACCAAAGTCCCCAATTTCCCTCCTTCCACCCATCCCTACCTCCAGACACTTTTCCTCTCTCTCTCTCTCTCTCTCTCTCTCTTCCTCGATCTTCCTTTCCTCTCAGTCAATATGGTTTGCATTACGGGTACTGACAGGTTGTCATGTATATCCTTTTAGCTGCTTTTAGCACACAATTCTTGTCCAGAGTAATTATTCCCAACTGTCATTGTCATAGTGATCTTTCTCTGTCCTAACTGCCCTCTTCCCCCTTTCCCACATTTGTGACAAGCTTCCAACTGTGGGACAGTCCTCCTGGCCCACATTTCTACTATCCATGGGTAATAGTCTCATACTGTGTTTTTTATATCCCACAGAATGAGTGCAATCATTCTATGCCTGTCCGTTGTGAGCACATAAATGAACATGGAAGTAAAGCTGTGTCTCATGTCTTTATTATTGTTCCCCCATCTACCCCCAGCCTTGTAGCAAGTGGAGCATGTCGGGAGACTCCAGTCAACGCTGGTTCTGCAAATGAATCATGCATCAAATGCTGATGAACTCACCATCACGAGTGACATCCGCCAGCTACTTTGGTCTGTTTCAGAGGGTTGCAGAGTTAGAAACAACATCCCAATAAAAATGTGAACAGAAACTTCGACTTGTTTGTTGAAAGAGGCTTCTAAGGGGGCGGTGGTGGTTTTTCCAATCTCACTGGGTTTCCAGATTTATTTTTTTTGGGTTTCCAGATTTGAAGAAAAGCCTGATGCATCACAAAGGCTTTAATTTTTCAGCTTGGTGGGGGGATTGTAGCAATAATTTTCTGAGTGAAATTTGTAAGGTCAGCCACTCTGAGAGAGCACGGGGGTTTCAGCCTAGGATGGGTGTGTCATCTGTCCTTGAGGGCATGTGACGTGACTGGGCCACACAGATCCTTGGAGAAGAACTTGAACCTACATGAGGAAGGCAGGTACCATGGAACATCCTGGCTGCTTTGGGCCAGCCCTGCTGGACCTGAGCCAGTCCTGGGCTAAGACACCCACTCTGCATTGTGTTCCAGAGAGACCCTGGGTATTTGCTTTCCCTTCACATCGTCCTGCAGCCTTGGCCCTGCTTCTCGCCAGTGCGGCAGAAGGCGAATAACTCATGGTTGCAAACTCAACAGGAGCCA
The DNA here is from genome assembly GCF_027595985.1 of Sorex araneus. Taxonomy (NCBI): domain Eukaryota; kingdom Metazoa; phylum Chordata; class Mammalia; order Eulipotyphla; family Soricidae; genus Sorex; species Sorex araneus. The sequence continues at coordinate 13,087,910 of NC_073302.1, read as the reverse complement.
GCACCCTGGTAGAGGAGGGAGGCGCCCCCTCCCCCAGCACCCTTGGGTGTTCTAACCAGAACCTCGGCTTGAGGGGAACCGCAGAGAGGGGGAGTAGTCTTAGCAGGAAGAGAAGACAATCTGCCTCCAGTCTGCTATCCTGATGGTGGCAGGAAAAGCCTATTCTGGCTGTGGGTGTCAACCTTCTGTCCTGTGATGTGGGACCATGGGCTCTGAGTGACTTCCGGGCCAAGACGTTCACCACTTAGACCAGGCTGCTCTGTTACCTGGACTTAGGTCTCTCCCCAACGTGGTCGAAGAGGGTGGCACTGGGAATCCCCGGAGAAGGTACAAGGAGCGTTTGTAGCTCACTGGTCTTTTGGAACTTCAGACCCTATTTGGTATTGTTATTAATAATAACAGGACTGGAGCTATAGCACAGCAAGTAGAGCATTTGCCTTGCACGGGGCCGACCCGGGTTCGATTCCTCCACCCCTCGGAGAGCCCAGCAAGCTACCGAGAGTATCTTGCCCGCCTGGCAGAGCCTGGCAAGCTCCCTATGGTGTATTCGATATGCCAAACACAGTAACAACAAGTCTCACAATGGAGACGTTACTGGTGCCTGCTCGAGCAAATCGATGAACGATGGGACGACAGTGTTACTTATTAATAATAATATATTTTTAAATATTATTCTTTTTAAAGAAAGCTATGTGTAGAAATCTCCTCCCAGGATTCTCTCCGAGCCCAGCCAGAGAAATTCCCGGTGCAAGCTGAGACTTGGAGGCAAGAATGTAGGCTTGGAGCCCAGGGCTGAGGCCAGGCTAAGGCCTGTGCTTCCCTGCACAATGGCCAGGCTGGGAGGCCAACAGGGGGCCGGGGAGGCTGGGGCGGTTCATGCCATTGGCGTTGGCACAGCTCTGACCTTACTGTCTTTCTGAAAGAAATGGTAGCGAGGGCTGGGAGAGCACCTGGCATAGAACGTGCCAGGCCCCTGTTTCTTCTCTTGGGGCTGCCACACCGCCCATTCCTCAGCTCTCTGCACCAGCCTGAGTTTCCGGGGGGAGGTCAAGAACAGGTACCCAGCCGCCCCTCGCACCTCCTAGTAGTGAATGTCTATTTACAACTTGCGTGCCATCTGGAGTGGACCCAGGGGCGTTAGGAGAATATCAGTTCCAGGAGTATTCACCAAGTTGGCCTGGACTAGGGTTGTTTTTAGGCCACACCCGGCTGTACTGAGGGTTTACTCCTGGCTCAGGGCTTACTCTTGGCTCTGCGCGCAGACGATCGCTCCTGGCAGGGCTCAGGGAACCATAGGAGATGCTGGGAATCCAGCGCGCGCGTTGGGAGGCAAGTGTCTTACCTGCGGGTCTAACTCTCTGGCGGATCGCTCAGTTTTATGGCACGGCACCGCCCGCCTGAGAGCCTTTCTGGGGAAAACCACAGTCTGGGCCATTTGGAGGCATTTTTTTTTTTTTTTAAATGCAAGGTCAGTAAACAAGTCCCTGCTGGCCTCTGAGCGCATTTTCTGTAGCCACGGTCCGGGACGCCGCGCCGCGCCAGATGCTGTATCCAGCGAGGCCCTTTGGACCGCTGAAACCGGAGCTGCCTGGGGCACCGCGGCCCTCCCCGCCGCCCTGCGCCCGCCCTCGCCGGGTCACCTGGCCCTGCCTCCCGGTCGGTTCCCAGAGCGCATGTCTGCACGTGCGTCCCAGGGGGGCCGCCTTGGAGCCCCTCCAAGGCCAGTCCGGGATGCCTGCCAGGAGGGCGGGCGCGCGGGAAAGGGCGCGTCTGTGGGAAGCCCTGGCGTGGAGGCACACACGCGTAGGTGGGCTGGTTCTTCCAGAGAAACTTGAGATCTGATTATTTATTTTTTTTTTCCAGGTGAAACGCCTTGTTATAACATGCACGTGCCGAAAAGACCCAACCCCATCCAAGCCAATGCCCTCAGAGCCTGTGTCTGCGGACCCCTGTTGGCTACGCGGCAGGGGCTGGCACCCCAAGGCTGTGCAACTCAGCGGCGGAGCTTGGCTCCAGCAGGCGGCTTGCAAGAACCCGGCACACAGAGCCTCAGCCCCGGGCCTGGAAGTCAGTCACCCCTCATTTTCAACACATGCTCTCTCCTAGGATGGGTTTTAGTATTCCCACTTCCAGTGGGTGGTGAAGGGCGCCAAGGTCTGCAAGCCCCTGGGGAGGTGGGGGGGGGGGATGCGAGGGGTGGGGGTTGGCCTGCATCCTGGTTGCCGTCCAAGCCAGAGCTGGGCACCAGCCTCCAGATGCCTTCAGAGGACACAGTTCTAAACTGCAGAGTCTATGGCTGGCTCTTCCCGGCTTGACTTGGCTCCGCAGAGACTGTCGTGTTCATGGATGCGGCCCGTTGGCTCTGCATCAGGGGTAGATGGGGCCCACAGCTCCGCCCCCCCCTCCCGCTCCCCCTCCCTCCTCCCGCCGCAGACAGGGAGAGACAGAGAAACCCACACATGGGCCTGGACAAGATCTTCTGTGCTCAAGAGCTTGAAGATCTGCCCTCACAGGCACGTTGCCCACCCTGGGCCCCACCTTCTAGTTGGCCAATGAGCTGCATTCCCCCCCCTCTGCCAATCCCACTCCCTCCCCTGGTGCCCCTGCCAGCTCTGCCCAAACCCTTCACAAATTGTTTTCTGGGAACTCTCGAGGCCGCTGTGGTGTTCTGTTCTCCTAACTCAGGAGACAACTCAGCAGTTTTGTTTTTCAAAGTCTGGGACTCATAAACCTGGAATCCTTTCTTCCTTATTTCCACCAGTATTTTCCTTGGCGGGGTGCCCTTCCCCAGGGCTGGGGCCAGGCCTGGGGGGCGGGAGGTGGTGCCCAGAGCGCCCTCTGTTGGGCATGCCTACCTCACTTAATGGGCACTCAGGTCCGTGAGGACCTCAGATGCTCGTGCGGGGGTGGGGGCAGGGGGGAAGGGTTGGAACAGTCCCAGGGTGGTCATGGGAGAAGCTGGAAGCGAGCTCATGCCAAGTATGTGCCAGGACTCTCTACTAGGAGGTGGCCATGTATGTATGTGTGCATGCGTATGTTGTAGCTGTTGGAAATCGTAAAATAAAGACTAGTTTCCGGAAGTCAGACGGGCAGAGGAAGGCCCAGGGCTGGGGATGGTGGGTGTTGGAGCATCTCATCCGATTCTCCTTCTCCTGAGACCCCGGCCCCTGCTCACTGAACCGGGCAGAGAAGAGGGTTGCGGGGTGCAGAGGTGGGGCAGGGTGAGTGTGTGATGAGCCTCTAGTCTGGGCATTTGTGCTCTGTGCCTGGCCCTCTCTGCAGCCACTCTGTGACTGTTGGGTTCTGTGCTCTCGTTTTCCAGAGAAACCCACAGAGGCTGAGCCCAGTCTAAGGATCGAGGTTCGAGGGTGACGGGCCCGCTGGCCTTTGAATCAAACCGGCTCCCCCACATCCCCCATCTCGAACCTGCTCTTTACTGCATGGAGAGGCATGGCTGGGCTGGTCTTCCTCTGGGTCCTCCTGCTCTCAGATGATCACCCTGACCTTGAGCTCGGGAGCTGCGGGTGCGGCAGTTGAGGCCCCAAGAGCTGGGGGGAGGGTCCTGGGCTGGCCGGGGTGCAGGCCCCTGCTCCAGCAGTGCTAACAGACCCCGGGGTCTCCCTAAAGGGAACTCGTGACAGGTGTTGAAGGACTGGGGAAGTCCTGGAAGGGAAAGCAGGCTGGGAAGGATTTTTTTTTCCTTCTTCTTTTCTTAATGGGGCTCCAGCTAGCGACTACAGGGAATAAGGGTGCGTCTCCCCGAGAGCCAGTGGGGCCCTCCCCATCCAGCCTCCAGGCAGGTGCCTGGGTCAGGGCCAGCAAAGATCTCGTTCCTGTAGAAAAACACGGAAATCCCTTCTCTTGTTTCTCTTTGGTCTGGCCTGGCCTGGTGACCCCTGACCTTCTTTAAACAAATCAGCAAGGCTGATCTCCCCACATCTCTTGCCATCCCCAGCCCTGCACCCTGTCTCCCACATTCGTCTCCCACAAAAGCCTGCCTTTGAGAGGATCGGAGTCCCGCTCATTCGTTCGACCAGGGAGAGAAGGTTGCTTTGTCCAATGCCCAGCTGCCCGACCCCAACAGACACGGTGCTCCCCATCCTCCATGTGCTGACCTGAGGGAGTGTTCCCGTTCCCCCAGGGACAGATACCCTTGAGAAATAGTGTCCTGCACTTCTGGGGTCATCTTTAACCTCCGCAAAAGCTCGTGTGCATGTATGCACATAGGTGCATGAGTACATGTCCATCTATGTGAATGTGTGTGAGTGTAGATCCATGTGTACATACATGCATGTGTGACCAGGCATGTGATTGTGTGACCAGGCATGTGTGTGTGTGTGTGTGTGTGTGTATACGCATGTGTCTGCGTGTGTATCTGCCCTTTCTGCCCCTGAGCTAATTATGGTGCCTCAGTGGGACATTAGGACCCGAAGGAGGATTGTCGTGGCCAGCACTGCTGGCTTCTCACCTCCTCAGGTCCAGAGACGGGACTTTTTGGGGTCTGCTTGGAGCAGCTTTCTATGTGTCTAGGGGACCAGGCTGAATTGGCATTCAACAGCCACATGAGAAGCAGAAGGAATGGGACCTGTGTGGCATCTGAGCAAATACGGCCAAGGGGAGGTGGCAGTGGGCCAGCGGGCAGAAAGGATGCTCCGTCCACGGTCACGTGCAGTGGCTGGCCCTGGTAGAACCAGTGTGAAGGTGAGATCAGCCCTCTGGGATGACACACTGAAGGTGCGTGGGTTCCCGGTGTGGCAGGAGTGAAGTATGGGGCGTACAGTGGACTGGTGGCTGGATTAGGAGAGGTCCTCAGGACCCTGGGGAGGCCACTGGATATTTCCATGCGTGTCTCGCCATTAAGGCTGATTTGAAGACATCAGGGAGCGCCCTCTCTGCTGTCCTCTGCGCCTCCTCCTGACCTCACCCGCCAGCCGCAGAGGTCAGCAGCTCAGCAAACAAGGAGGAAGTCTGCGGAAACGAGTTACAGCTGTCCGAGGCCCCAGCCACTTCTACAGGGCTCCCCTGCAGCATAATTTTAGAAAATTAACAATTTTCGGGGGGGTTTTGTTTTAGGGCCATATCTGCCTTCACTGAAGGCTTACATCTGACTTTGTGCTCAGGGATCACTCCTGGCAGTTCTCAGGGGACCGTCGGGGGTGCCGGGGATCAAACTGGGCTCAGCCACATGCAAGGCAATTACCTTAACCCCTGTGTTGTTTCCCTGACCCAGCAAGTTTGGAATTTTGATCATCAGGGAAGTAGGCACCGAACTCATGAGCAGACTCTTGTGACTGGCCTGGTCTTGGGCCATCAGAAAAGTCTTAGAGAAATGACTTCCCTTTTTCCCCTCTGGGTGCATCTTATGAGGGAGTGGGTGGGAAACAAAACAAAATTGATTTGGGTTATGGGCTGGGAGTCTCCAGGTATTGGTGATATTTGCTGCTGTCACATGAGGCTCTTGCCTGTTTCTCTTTTTCTAGTTGGTGGTGTTTGTATCTTTCACTTCTTCCAAGGCAGGTAAGTCTCCTCAATGATCTCAGCTAAAGCCACTTAGCGCCAGCTGAAAGCCCAGCTGTGTGCCAGGCCCCAGCTTGCCACTGAGAGTGAGTCTCGGTGACCTAATGTCCACAGAACGAAAGGCTCAGGGTCCATGGGCCTCAAGGGCTAGTTTCTGTAGTAAGTGCACATATATTATTAATGTTACATATAGTCACTGCCACTGTCATCCATTGCTCATCAATTTACTCGAGCGGGCACCAGTAATGTCTCCATTGTGAGATTTGTTACTGTTTTTGGCATATCAAATACGCCACAGGTAGCTTGCCAGGCTCTGCCGTGCGGGCAAGATACTCTTGGTAGCTTGCTGGGCCCTCTGAGACGGGCGGAGGAATTGAACCTGGATCGGCCACATGTAAGGCAAACGCCCTACCCACTGTGCTATCGCTCCAGCCCATTCAACATCATTAAGAGATCATCCTATGTTATATATAGTATATATAATCGTGCAAAGAGTTCTGTAATAATGATAGTAAAATTTGGATTCCGATTTTTTTTTTTTTTTTGCTTGAAGTAATAGACATTTCCTCTTCTACTGTGCCAGATCTTGTGCTTCTGGAAACAGGCAACAGACAGCAGCCTGGTCCTCAGGCAGTGTGATGGATGCAGGCTAGCGGAAGTAGTCAGAGCCTGGATTCCGAGTTCCAGTGTGAGTGATGCCCAGTGAATGATTCCTGGATGGAGGTCTTGGGCTACATCCCTGGTCTGTGGGGAGCACCCCACCCCCCAAAGCATATGTCTTTTGAAGTCAACTCTTCCAGGAAGTCAGTCTTGCTTAACTCTGCTGCTCAATTTGCTTTTTTTTTTTTTTTTTTACTACCTCAGCACTCTGGGCTGGAGCGATAGCACAGTGGTTGGGCATTCGCCTTTCACATGGCCGATATGTGTTCGATTCCTCCGCCCCTCTCGGAGAGCCCGGCAAGCTACTGAGAGTATGGAGCCAGCACGGCAGAGCCTGGCGAGCTACCCGTGGCGTATTGGATATGCCAAAAACAGTAACAATAAGTCTCTCAATGAGAGACGTTACTGGTGCCCACTCAAACAAATCGATGAGCAATGGGATGACTGACAGTGACCTCAGCACTCTGTATTCCAACCCTGTGTTTGCTTACCCTGGTGTCACTTTTTTTTTAATTAAGGAAATGAAGCTTGCAGCATAGAGTGACTTGCACCTTCTTCCAGACAATTGAGCAGAGTTGGAGCCTAGATCTGAGCTCAGGCTCTTTGAGCCCTGCTCTCCTCCAGACGCGGTTACTGCAGGGTGGCATCACTGACCTGTGACCATGTCAGAAGCATCAGCCACTGTCTGTGTGTGCCACACTATGAGAAGCATTAGCCATTGACTGTGTAACAATGTGAGATACATCATCATTGGTTGTGTGTGCAAAGCCATGTGAGATGCATCCGTCTCTGGCTGTATATGTGTAACAATGTCAGAAGCATCAGGTCATTGGCTGTGTGTGTAACAGTGTGAGAAGCGTCAGACACTTCCTACATGTGTAACAATGTGAGGTGCATCAGTTGTTTACTGTGTGTACAACAACAACGAGATATGCCTCAGACCCTGGCTGTGTGTGTAAGTGTCAGAAGTGTCAGTCACGGGCTGTGTGTACCACATTATCATAAATATTGTCCAGGTACCTACCTTTTTCATAATGACTTTCTTCAGAGGCGGTGTCATTCCAGGGACAGATAATCTTTTATGATATTTTTTCTCCCGGGGCCCTCCTTGGGGTGTCAAATGTAGAGGTCACATATGTGCTTTAGCAACACACAGAGCATAACTTTGTGAGCTGTAATTCCACACTCAGACATCATCCCTGGGGATCTAAGACCTATCAGGGAGAGCCCCAGGGCTGCCCTGATGGGGACCCTGAACCCCAGGAGGACTTGTCCACACAGCGGGAGGGTGGAAGTCTGGATGGAGGCGGAGGCAGGATGAGTTCCCGCTGGGGCATTTGGAGAACGGTTTCCGATGGTTCCAGCTGGCCCTTCCCGGAGTCCTGGTCATGCAGACACATTTCTTCAGTTTTGCTCACTGTCATGTGACCTGTTTCCTTGGGGATCCACATCCTCACACAATGTCTTCCTTTCTCTCAATGTCTGTCTCTGTGTCCACCCGAGTTTCCTTCTTCTTGGTCCCCTGGGAGGAAGCATCCACTGCCTGCTGGGGTAACCTCATTTTAGAGAAAGTGAGTGTCTAACCTCACTTTAGAGAAACTAGAGTGCTTGGGCAATAGCTTTATTTCCTGTGAGGTCACGGTCTGAAGTATAGGGGAAGGGCGAGGATTTCAGTAAGTCTTTCTGGGGGCTTCAGGGTAATTCATGTCCCATCCCTTCTCAGTTTCCCTCTTAACACCTGCTCCCAGTGTCCTCAGAAGGGCAGACCGGCACCTGCAGCAGCTGGCACCGAGTCCAGGAGGAGTCCGGGTGCATCTCCTGTGGTCCAGCCTCTTCAACACCCCCTTGGCTTGAGTGCCAGAAATATTCTGCTTCATCCTTTCATCTTTATTGCCATCTCTGTCATTTACCGTCAAGGGACGGCCACGCTTCTCCGTGACATCTGTGCTGGCTCCCAACTCCCCCCACCCCCCGCTCTTTTTCCATCCAGAGCTTGGTCTCATGCCCTTGCTTGGTGTTATCCACGGACTCCAACGGAAGCAGCCGTGCTCACAGCTACTCTGGACCCGGTGCTACCTCTCCTCTGACCTCATCCAGGCTCACTTCCCCTTCCTGCAGTTTCCTGGAACTCTGGCTACTACTTCTGTGCATTTGCTGCTCTTTCTGGAATGTTCTCTTGTGGACTTTCCGGTGTCTGTTCCTGCAGGCCCTGTGACGGTTAGCTTAAATGTCCTCTCACTTGTGTAGGTAATTTTTGTTTCCCTCTCCCGGTTATCGCATGCTCTTCAGGAGGACAGGATTTGTTTACCTTGATTTCCCCATCTAGAGTAGGAATTCAGTAACTATGTATGGAATGAATAGTTAACCCTACAAGAAGTGCTTTGTGTGTGACTTTCTTTCTCCCCCTCTGGGAATTTATTTTAGGTAAAGAATCCAGATGGAGGGAGATTGCTGGGTGGAGGCCTCCCCATGTATGTTGGCTCTTAAAATGTGTTGTCAAATTGCTTTGCAGAGAAGGACTATTGGCTTTCATGTTGTAGGCAACTTCTTTTATTTATTTATTTATTTATTTAATTTTATTCTTTTATTGAATCACCATGTGGAAAGTTACAAAGCTTTCAGGTTTAAGTCTCAGTTATACAATGCTCAAACACCCATCCCTTCACCAGTGCACATATTCCACCACCAAGAATCACGGTATACTTCCCCCCTTCCCCCCACCTCCCCAGCCCCCCACCCCGCATGTGTAACTGGTAAATTTCACTTTACTTTCACTTTACTTTGATTACATTCAATATTTCAACAAAAAATTCACTATTATTGATTTGGAGTTTCTTCCCCCTAAAGTCGACCTGCTGAAAAGAAAGCATTTGGTAATTTGTTTTCCATTGCTGAGAATGAAGAGATATGAGGTCAGGAGGCCGCACTAGCAGTGTAGGCAACTTCTTGTGTTCCGAGTGCCAGGGTAGAGATTTTTGGAATGTGGGGCAGGAAGGGAGGGCATGGATTGGGAGTAGACAGAGGAACAGGACAGAGCTGTGGATCCTGATGGATCAGAACTCTCAGCAAATGTGGCATCGGCCAGTAACAGATCCACTCAGGAGCCCCCCAGCCCCCACATCACCACCCGTTAGCTGGGGCACCACCCAGGCCTTCACAGATGCATGGACAGGGCATGTAGGGCTCCCCTCATTGCATGAATGTGAATTTCACAAGCTGCAAGTGGCTTGGAAGAGAAGAGTAGGGTTGAGTGAGATCTCAGTCTGTTTGGAATGTTCTAGAAACCTTCCTCAAGAAGTGTGTTTAAATGTATGCTAGAAAAATTGTGACATTATTTTCCAAAAGTGAAAAACAAATAATAGAAGGAGATGATGTTTTCCTTGGGAAAAGAGAGGCCTGGGAGAGAGTTTCAGAGGAACTGGGGGAGGTGCTGGCTAGGCCCAGGCCTGCTCTGTGGTTTGAAAACGCAGCAGCATCATGGGGTTCCGATGAGGGACTGGATGGCCCCAGGGCAAACTGTGAACTACCCTGGCATCGAAATGGGCCAGGCCAAAGTGCCATAATACATAACTGTAAGTTAAGAGCATGGTCATGGAAAAATTCTGTCATGATCCAAAAAGTAACATCTAGATTAGGACCCTGCTAGGGTTAGGAAAGACTAATATGGCCTGAGCACTATAATCTGGGATCTATAGGGAGATGTCCCCAGTAGAGCCACCCTACAAGCTCAATATATCTCTTACTGTGCCCATACAAAATAACTAATATTAAGAAGTAGAATTAAGATGTTAATTAAATTGTTGTACTAAGGAGAGGAGAAACCCCCCTAAGTGGTATTTTGCCCTTGAGCAGAAGGAGGACTTTCATATGTTAATTGTGGCTACCCCCAATGAGGGGATTTGGAGGGACCAGAGAGACCCCAGGCTGTGGGATGGAGCACAGAGAGATGAGTGGGAGAGACAGGGGGAGATAGGAATGAGGGACAGTGTGAGACGAGAATGAGGAGCTCAGTGAGACTGGAACAGGCACGTGGGGAGAATGGAATAAACAGCAACTGATCACCAACTAGTTTGGCCCTCGTTTCCTCCTTTGCCCCCCTCCATGGCATCGGTCGTCCAGGGTGGAGAAGCGGCTGAAAGTCCACTGAATGCGGGTGGCGAGACAGAGCCATGGGTTTCCCTAGTTGCCCGGAGATTACACTGGCCACTGTGCTGGGGGAGGCGCTTCTGCCTCTGGTGTGCTCAATGGTCCCCTCCACTCAGAGAGAAGGTGACATGTAGGGCGTGCTTTCCCCTTCTGGAGGGCATCTCCGGATTCACCGTCAGGAAATTTAGAAACATAGGCACTTTGGAAAATCTTTTTTTTTTAAATTTATTTTTTTATTGTTTTTTTCTTTTTGGGTCACACCTGGAGATGCTCAGGGGTTTCCCCTGGCTCTGCACTCAGGAATCACTCCTGGCGGTGCTCTGGGAACCATATGGGATGCTGGGAATCGAATCTGGCTTGGCTGCATGCAAGGCAAATGCCCTCCCCGCTGTGCTATTGCTCCAGCCCCTGGAAAATCTTTTTAAAATCCCCTCTTCCCTCTGCTCCGTTGATGCTGGTGGCAGATATACTTGGTTGTAGTACTAGAGCATTGAATTGTGAACACTGAGCTGTTGTGCCTTAGGTTGCGGTGCCAGCCAGGGAATCACTCTCCTTTAGTTGTGGTGCTCTTGCACATCTGGCTGTGTAGCTGAATTTGCTCGCAGGGCTGGGGCTGAGAGACAGCAGAGCAGCTGGGTCCAGACAGCACCACTGCCAGGTTTGTGCTCAGTGTATGTGGTGGCACCGGGGATCAAACTCATGATCTCATACACACAAGGCAGGTGCCATAGCCCCTGAGCCATTTCTAGCGGCGCTGTGTGTTTTCATGAAGAGAGTGCCCACACTGAACTTCAACAGGGACAAAAATTGTCTTAGTGTGACTTACGGGGCACGTAGCGAGTCCCAGAGTTGTCCCCTCTAACGGGCAGAATGCAGACTTTTCAAAATAGGGAATGTGTTTGTCACAGTTATCACTACGATTTTGATGGATGGTTTCCTGTGTTTGCCCCATAGAGAAGTATGTTTATATGATTTGGAGGTCAAACACCAGCCCATAAGAACATTTTGCAATAAATACATATACGTGGCCGGCCAGGGTTTGATTCCTCCACCCCTCTCGGAGAGCCTGGCAAGCTACCAAGAGTATCCCGCCCGCATGGCAGAGCCTGGCAAGCTACCCGTGGCATATTTGACATGCCAAAAACAGTAACAATAAGTCTCATAGTGGAGACGTTACTGGTGCCCGCTCGAGCAAATGGATGAGCAACGGGATGACAGTGACAGTGACAGTGACTATGTCTAGAGTCATCATTACAATTCCATGACATTTTTTTAGTGGTGCAGGTTTCAACTTCATTGAAAAAAAATATATCATCTGTATCCTGCCTCAGTCTTAGCACATCGAGCTCAACAAGTCGATGTGATGTTCGGAAGTAGACCCAGCAGTGTTTGGATTGATGGGGAACTACTGGGGTTTGATCACTGACTCTGCCTCCCTACTAGGCTGGGAAAATCATGACCTTTCTGTGTTCCAATCCCCTCTAACCCCGCAAAGGGGATGATAATAATTCTAGGTCCTCATGAGATTCTTGATATCGACAGCAATGAATGGGGGGTGCTCTTTCTCACGATCCCTTCCAAATGAACAAATGGTTCCAAATGCTTATTTCTAAAGCTCCATCCATGGGAGGCTCAGGGACCTGGTGAGGGTGGGAATGATGGCCCCCTGATGCCCACCCCGCTTGTCTTCCCCATATCACTGTGCCTTCCAGGAGAGCAATCAGGAAGGAGTGAGGTCCTGGGGAAAGAGCGTGTGTGCTGAAAGGAGGTGGGGGTGGAAGGGACCCCTCTCTGGGGGTAAGCAGAGGGTAACAGAAGAGGGGGTTGTGGAAACTCTCCAACCTTCTCAGTTTGCAGGGGAATCTGAGGTTGGGGCGTCTTGGGGCTAAAGGGCTCCCCTGCTGTCCTCCTTTCTCTCTCCATTTGCCTGTCTTTGTGTGATTGAAGCCGTGGAGCATAAAAGAACAGGTTTGGAAAGCAATACCAGACTTTAATGATGGGTATTTTGTTCCTGGGCTCTCGCTTGCAAGCAAAGGCCCTGTTTTTGTAAGATACCACATTTCAGTGGGGCTCTTCTTTCATCCCCAGCAAACAGTCTTGAGCAATGGGTTTGGGGAGAAGGTTCAGTTTATTGCTTCTGGTATCCGATAACCTGGAAATGAGTATCTGTCTCCATAATACCCGAGGCCATGTTATTTCAGAAACCGACAGCTCTTAAAAGTGTTCTTTAATAAAGGCAAGTGCCACTAAATTCTAAGAGAAGTGAGGTTTTCAAATACAACCAGCTGTGCATATTGAAAAAAAAAGGCAGGGTGGAGAGGTGGAGGGGAGAGAGAAACTTCGACTCCCGCCCCAAGGGCCTCCCATTAGAACTTCAGGCGTCTTCACAGCCATTTAGGAAGATGTCATCAGCAAAGTCGTCTAAGATAGCTAAAAATTCTTGGCAGGATGGGCACTGTGTATTCGTAGGCCAATATTCAATCCACGTCAAGGAATCTAAAAGATAGATATACCTGCCAAGAAAAGATGAAAATGGAGCATTTGTCTGGTGGCTGCAAATAGCAACTTTGATGGGTTCTGTCAGAACCCAGCCTCCTGGCAGACCAGAAATCAGTCACCTGAATCTCCCAGACCCCTTCTCTTCCTGCAAAGGTCTGTAAACCTCACATGAATCACGAGGCTGCTGGGCATCTCCAACTAAAGTCAGGAATAACTGGGCCAGAGCAATAGTACGGGGTAGGGTATTTGCTCTGCACATGGTTAGGCTGACTCCAATCCCTAGCATCCCATATTCTCCTTCGAGCACTGCCAGGAGTAATTACTGAGTGCAGCGCCAGGAGTAACCCTAGAACATCGCTGGATGTGACCCAAAAAGAAAAAAGAAACAAAAGGCAAGAATGACATCTGATTCAATGTTTATTAATTAAAAAAATAATAAAATGCTTGGTTAAGCAATTTCCTTCTTTTTTTTTTTTGGCGGGGGGCACACCCAGTGGTGCTTGGGGGTTCTCTGGGGCTCTGGGCTCAGGGATCACTCCTGGTGGTACTTGGGGAACCGTTTAGATGCCGGGGATCGAACCTGGGTTGGTTTCAGTCGAGGCAAGTGCTCTACCCATTGTACTGTCTCTCTGGCCCCCAAGCATGTCCTTTTTTTTTTTTTTTAAACCAATGGAACTGGCTGCAAATTGACAGAGGGAGCAGATATGGTACCAGACTCAGACTCAGCCTCAGACCTAGGTGGCAAGTCCTGGGCTGCTCTGTGACTTGCAAGCTGCTCTTTTTATTTTATTTATTTATTTTGCTTTTTGGGTCATACCCGGCGATGCTCAGGGGTTACTTCTGGCTCTGCACTCAGGAATTACCCCTGGCGGTGCTCAGGGGACCATATGGGATGCTGGGAATCGAACCTGGGTCGGCCGTTGCAAGGTAAATGCCCTACCCGCTGTGCTACTGCTCCAGCCCCAGGCTGCTCTTTTTAATGTGAACCTTAAGCTCACATTATTGATGCTCCTAAAAAATCTGTTGGTTAACAGCAGGGCTGGTGAGGAACATGGAGTGTATTTCTATAGGCAGGACAGTCAGTGTTAGAGGGGAAGAGCAGAGACTCCCAAACCTGGGTGACTTACTTGAAGCTGAAGTTGTGTTTGATCTGGAGGGCTTCCTTGCCCATAATCAGATACTGGCTTCCTTTCTCCAGATCAGCGTTGGCACAGCTTTTCCTCTTCAGGAAGGTGACTTCAGAGGCTACTTGGACAGCTGCTTCACCTGAGAGACACACAGGTGGGCATGTCAAGTAACCACACTATGATCTGCAAACGTAGCAGCCTTTCTGGGCAATGAGTGGAAATTCTTTTTGTTGTTATTGTTGGTGGTTGGTTTTAGGCCACACTCAGTGATGCACAGGGGTTACTCCTTGCTCTGCACTCATGATTTACTCCTGGCAGTGCTTGGAGGACTCTATGGGATGCCAGGGATGGAATATGGGTCAACTGTGTGCAAGGCAAGCACCTTGCCCACTGTACTATCTCTCTGGCCAAGAGAGGAAATTCTTATTGAGAGGCTGATGGTGATTGGAAAGCAGCAGGCCCCTATAAGTAAGATTGTAGGGTCTGGATCTAGTGGTTGGGGTTTAATCTTAGCTTTGGTACATCTAGGCAGTGAGGTCCCAGACCAGAGTTTTATGCTGTCTGTGTAAGGATCCATCTGAGCAATGGTGTGATGGTCAAACCTATTGAGCCGTTAAGAACTCTCTATATGAAAAGTGCCACATATGGTTTCTTTCGTGTCAGCTCAGAGGGGACTCCTAGTTCTGTGTTCAGGGATCACTCTTGGTGGGGCTTGTGAGACTATATGTGGTGCTGGGGATGGAACTGGGGTGAACCACGTGCAAAGCTAGTGCCTAAGCCCCTGTACTAGCCCTCTGGCCTCATGCAGGTGTTCTTTTTGTTCCCTGATGGTGTCGACTTCTTTTCTGTCTCAGATGCTCTTCACATTGGCTCCATCCCTTTAAGAATGGCTAGCTCCAGAGCTGGAGCAATAGCACAGCGGGTAGGGCATTTGCCTTGCATGCAGCTGACCCAGGTTCGATTCCCAGCATCCCATATGGTCCCCCGAGCACTGCCAGGAGTAATTCCTGAGTGCAGAACCAGGAGTAACCCCTGTGCATTGCTGGGTGTGACCCCCCAAAAAATAAGAATGGCTAGCTCCTCAAATGGCTATCATGGTGACAGGGTTTTCCATGTGCTTTCATGTCTGTTTCCTATATGACACACACCATAATTGAAGATAGTCTTTTTCTTTCCTTAAAAATATTGTCTTTCTTTAAAAATATTGTCTCCTCCAGTAGAATTTTTTTCCTTTGTTTTGGGGGGCTACACCTGGTGGTGCTCAGGGGTTACTTCTGGCTGTGCACTTAGGAATTTCTCCTGGTGGTATGCGGGGAACCACATGGGGTGATGGGAATCAAATGCAGTGCGCTGTGTATAAAGCAAGTGCCCAACTTACTGTTCTGTTACTCCGGCCCTTCCAGTAGAAAATATTTTATGAAGACTACAACTCAGATGGTCTTAATTGAGTTGTGTCTCTTGTACGGTCTGGCACATAGTATGTAGTATTTTAAAATAAACGTTTAGGGAAAGAAAAAACAAATGAATTCTTACCAGCTTTGTAGATATCCAGGAGGGTTGCAGTGTACTTGACAAAAATATTTTCCTCGGATATGGATGTGATTTTGACTTTATAGGCTGGTGAAAAAACAGCAACAATTCATATTTAAATGTCTCAGTCATGTTCACTGTAAGTCAGAGTTTGTTAAATAAATGAGAAACAAAACATGGCATGCTCTTATATGGAACACTGAGGTATTTCTTCCAAGAAGACTTCACGAATGTTCTCTTTGATTCACTCATTCTTCTTAGAATCTTTAGCCCCTGGCCACCACATAGCATAGGCCAATTAAATCAAAAGCAACATTAGATGTTAGAAATAAACAAAACGAACAAAAAAATCTGGGTTAGATGTCCAGTTCTGATTCTAGTCCTAGAGTAAATGGCATCACGCCCATGGCGACTCTTTGAAGATTCTTTCCCTGCTCTACTTGGCCACTGAGGGGCGTTTATCTGTCATTCAGACCAGCCGCCAGGGCCGACTCTTCCCAGTCCAGGTTCCTCTCATACACCCAGTGACTTTGATCTTTGTTTTTCTTAAGCAAAATTCTGTTTTCTGACACATCTTTGTTTGGATTGGCATGAGCTAGTCCCAATCCTGTTTACTCTTTGTTCAGACATCAATGTTGAATCCATGTGTGTTTAAGCTCGGTTTTGGAATGATCTCCTTGGAAGGGATCCATCCCTTCAAAGTTGACTAGAAAATGATCTTTTCTTTTTTATCAGTGGGGTTGAAGTGGATGAGCAAAAAGGTTGGCATATATTTGAAATCCCAGCAAACTAGCTAGACATATAGAGGAATGGGACGAATTCATTGTGGCAGAATCTAAAGTTGTGTGAATTAATGACTAAAGTAAATGTTAAAATGCCATGAACTTCAGGGACCCTCTGCGCCTAAAGACTTTGATTCTAGAGACCTAACACATTTGGGCATCCAGCGCAGCTTTTTACAGCAATGCACTGGGACTGTGAGCTGGGCTACTACTCCGTGCTGCCCGGGGATGGATCTTTCCTCCCCACCCTGTCTTCCTGCATGGAAAATGGCGACGGCAGCAACATCCACATGGCAGGAGCCATCTTCTAAGACTCCTAACCCAGAGGTATACGGTTTTTACACTTGGGGCTCCTAGGGAATCATGGGAAGTGGATGTAACCGGCACGCCCTCGGCCCAGATAAATTCGGAGCTGCTGAGAGTGAAATGGACCCTCTGCGCCTAAAGACTTTGATTCCAGAGACCTAACACATTTGGGCATCCAGCGCAGCTTCTTACAGCAATGCACTGGGACTGTGAGCTGGGCTATGCAATTTCTGGTGAAACGGTTCCTTTTTAACAGGTCTGACTTGGGGGGGGGGAAACTCCAAATAATAACAGTGAGTTTTTGTTGAAATATTGAAGGTTATTAAAGTAGCAGCCATTTCTCTGGACTGTGAACTCAGCAACAGCCCCACGCTGGCTGAGAAGAGGAAATATCCCTCTTTCCCAGTTGTTTCCCATTTTCAGGGAGAAACACGGCGTGGCGTCCACCATACTATGAGGCACGGGAAGGGGGATGAGGGGGAAAAAAAAGGTAAAAGGTAAAAGGGGAAAAAAAGAGTTATGTACTTGGAGCAGTGGGGCTACATATCTCTTCATTCTCAGCAATGGAAAACTAATTATCAAATGCTTCCTTGGTAGTAGGGCTGTCTTTCTTGGGGGGAAATTCCAACAGCAGTAGTGAGTTTTGTGTTGAAATATGGAACGTAATCAAGGTAAAGAGAAAATGAAGTGAAATTCATTAGTTATACAGTTGGGGGTGGAGGGGCGGGGGTGGGGGGTATACTGGGGTTTTTGGTGGTGGAATATGGGCACTGGTGAAGGGATGGGTGTTTGAATATTGTATAACTGAGACATAAACCTGAGAACTTTGTAACTTTCCACATGGTGATTCAATAAAAATTTTAAAAAATGCCTTGAACTTTAGATGCATATAAGTCTTTGTGGGTTATGGGTAAGGGCCTTCAATGCGTGCAGGCAAAGAGAGGGAACAATTAAAATTTGCTCCTATTCTGCTATTTCAGTATCAACTTGTACTCTCCAGCAAACAACAAAACAGAACAGTTGTCTTTTTTTGAAAGTAGTAAAATAAGTCCAGATGCATTATTAGCAATGCTAAAATAGGCTTCTGATATGTAAGAGCTAAAGCAGTTCTAGTATGAGGGAAAGAAAGCATATAGAAACGTTTCATTAAAACAACAAAGTAGATGCAAGAGAGTTATTACTAAGGCACTTGCATCTGGCCAACCCAAGTTTGATCCCTGGCACTGCAAATGGTCCTCAAGTCCCTCCAGGTGTGATCCTTGAGCACAGAACCAGGAGTAAGCCTTGAGTACAGCCAAGTGTGACCCGAAAAACTCCCTGCAAATAAATAAACAACAAAGTATTTTCTTCAGAGTGCAATGCATTTTAAAAACTTTAAAGCATGTTGGCTGAGTTTGACAAATTCTCAGTGGTTTTTTTTTTTGTTTGTTTGTTTGTTTTGTTCTTTTTTTTTGAGTAGGTCATACCTGGCAGTGCTCAGTGGTCCCTTCAGTACTACACCAGGTCAACCACATGAATAGAAAACAAAATAACCTTTGAACCATCTCTCTGGCTCTCAAAAGCTCAGCTTAAAAGAAATAAAAAATTAGTGGGGCCTTAAATATGATGTAAGTGACTTAAAGCTTTTGCCTGGCAAACATGAGTCTGAGAGCTCAAGCCTTGGTGTCAAGCTAATTCTTACAGCCCTGTTGCTAGCGATCTCTGGAGAGAAGGGTCCAGAAGATGGCCCAGTGGTTTCAGCAGTGCCTTGGGCAAGTGTGAGGCCATGAGCTTAATCCCATGTGCCTGTATACCTCCACATGCACTGAGGCAATTCAGACAATGCCACTGTTTGGAGTTTTCCAGTGAGGGAAAAGATAAAAATGAACTGAAGAAAGAAAGGTTATAAATCATATAATATTAATTCTGGTGGCTATGTTTCTTTAAAGAGAATTCAGTGTAATATAATGGACACTATGCGGATGCATCCAAGCTCCGCTTATTTAGTTCCTGTTGGATCTTGAGTATTTAATATCTCTAAGCCCAAGTCATTTCACTGGTATAAAAGGTATAACCCTGTTATTTAGAAAGAGATTCATAGGTCTCTAGTGAGAAATGGTATATGGAAGTAGCTAGTAAAGAGAGTGCAGACTCAACTGTACTCATTATTTATTTATAGAGAACAACCTACTTTTTTTTTTGTTTTATATTTAGGCCACACTGGTGATGATCAGGAGTTACTCTTGGCTCTGTGTTTAGGGGACTGTCTGGGATGCCGGGGATTGAACCCGGGTCAGCTGGGTGCAAAGAAAACTCCCTATCTGCTGTACTATCTTTCTGGCCTGAGAACGCTACTTTTTTTTTTAAAAAATTAGTGAATCATCTTGAGGTACAGTTACAAACTTATGAACTTTCATGTTTGCATTTTTTTACATCCCTCCACCAGTACCCACTCTCCTCCACCAATGTTCCCAGTATCCCTCCTACCCTCTCACCCCATCCCCAACCCCCCACCCCACCTCTGTGGCAGGGCATTCCCTTTTGTTCTCTTTCTCCTTTTGGGTTTTGTGGTTTGCAATAGAGGCATTGAGTGGCCCTCAAACACTACTATTTTTTTAAGGGAAGATTTGAGAGAGTTTATTTGTATGTTCTCTCTCTAAAATAAAACACAAATAAACATGTACAATTGTGGACAGAAAATCAATGAGTTAATTCTCAGAGGGTCTTGAGAAAAAAAATTTGCAGCTTCACTTGGGTCCTTGATTTGTTCTGAGTTCTGGACACCTTTAAGTGTGCCTGCCCTTCATTGGAAATGGAAAGAGTCTCAAATATGGATTGTAAAATTCTGCGCCTATTAAGACTAGTTTAGTCTTAGTATTTTGACTCTATCTTTGAGGACATTAGGGGGGAAAAAACCCAGCTTCCTGAAATTATCTTTCTGACTGCCTCAGCTCAATCAACTGGGAGAATACAGTACTGAAATCTCATCCTTGTATGGCCTCAAATGTTTTCTTTAAATATGTTTTAGCATATTTGATGAGCATCTTGATTCAAAGGGATCTCTTGGAGTGAGTCTTTTTTTTTGACTCAGTGTGCATGTAATTCCCATCATTTATTAAGAATGACAGTCACACTTATTTGCTGAAGGATAGATAAGTTTGCATGCTAAAAATGAAAGTCAATGTTTTCTTTCAAAAGAACACACTGAGTATGGTATCATTATGTAACATAGTTGATATTCCAAACAGATCACATATTCATGACATTTACTATTTAATGGATGTGTATATTATACTTACCATATGCAATCTCTGGTTTACAAGCAGCTTCTTTTCTAGTACCTGCAGAGATTGTCTGATCCAATTTTGCCTGCATTTGTCCACAGTCAGCTGGGTTTTGTGAAAAAAAAAATAACAAAAATTAGGTTAATGTAAAGACAGACATTCTTTCTGGCAGTCAATAGTTTCTTAAAAGTTCTGAGACCATCCAATATAATTTTATAAAAACAGATAATTTAAAGACTTTTCTTTAAGAAACTATATAAGAAGAATGGTATATGAATATATGAACAACTTTGTAACTGTGTATCTCACTTTGAAAAGAAGAAGATAAAAAAAGAAACTATATATGAACTATGACCCAAAGGTCATGCCCGTAAGCCACTTCCTGCCAGTGCCAGGTAATCTCCAATCTCCTCACCGGCCACCGTCCAGAACTCATGGCTGCTTCTCCCAGAAGGGAGCATAAAATGAGGCCCCCATAAACATGCCACCGGACTCCTCCACACCAACCGGACTCTGCACCAGGCTATTTTCACTCAGGGTGTCCCAGAAGGGTGTAGGTGAGAGCCATATACATATATATATATATATATATATATATATATATATATATGCACCTATCTGGGAATACCTATAAAGGTGATTAGAGCCGCCCCAAAAGCCTCCATCCCTCTCAGAGAGCCTGGCAAGCTACTGAGAGTATCCCACCTTGCATGGCAGAGCCTGGCAAGCTACTTGTGGCGTACTCAATATGCCAAAAACAGTAACAATGACGGTCCTCATTCCCCTGACCCTGAAAGAGCCCCCAATATGCCATCAGGCTATACTAGCATGCGACATGGACGAATGGAGATGTTACTGGTGCATGCTCAAGCAAATCAATGAACAATGGGATGACAGTGATGTGATGACAGTGACAGTGATGATATGAAATAAACCAAAACACAATAAACCAACCCAAAGGTTAGAACTAAGGCTTGTTCTTAGGGTGGTTAGTAACTCCGCATTTAACTCTTTGTAAATATAAAGGCTTCTAAGCTAAATGCCATGAATAAAAATGGATAAAGAAGACAAGGCACTTGTACTCAATGGATTTAATATAAGTTGTAAAAATGATGACCTTTTTTTCACAAAATAGATGAACTCTGAAGGCATAATAATACTTAGTGAGACAAATCCATGAAAACACCATATTATTTCACTCATGTGAAAGATGAATTCAAACTAGAACAACCATATGTTTCTGAAATTCCACTTATGATTATAGATCCAAAGGAACTGAGATCAGGATCTAATAAAGAGATATATGTATACATATAAGTATGTACATATATATTTATATACACACGCAGGTGAATTCAATATTCACCAATGAATGAATAAAGATTGGTTTATGTATGCAATGAAATACTACTCACTGTCACTGTCACTGTCATCCCGTTGCTCATCGATTTGCTTGAACAGGCACCAGTAATGTCTCCATTGTGAGACTTGTTGTTACTGTTTTTGGCATATTGAATATGCCACGGGGAGCTTGCCAGGCTCTGCTGTGTGGGCGAGACACTCTCAGTAGCTTGCCAGGCTCTCCGAGAGGGGCAGAGGAATCGAACTTGGGTCGGCCACGTGCAAGGCAAATGCCCTACCCACTGTGCTATCGCTCCAGAAATACTATTCAGCCACAAGAAAGAAGGAAACTGCCATTTGAAACAAGTTGGATGAATCTTGAGGGCATTAGAGCAAGTAACAAATTAGAGGAGAAAGATAAACACTATAAAAATATAGGTACTTATACATGGAACCTAAATCACAGAGAAAGTAAAGCGGTAAGTAATAGGGAGTTGAGGAGATGGGGAGCTTTTGGTCAAAGAGTTCAAACTTCAGTTGCAAAATTCAAAAGTATGAAGATATAATATATAGCTGGGGCATTATAGTTAATAATACCATGCCAGGTACTCCAACGCTGCCAAGAGAGTAGGTTTAAATGTTCTCAGCATAAAAAAAGAAGAGGTAACTGCTACATGAGGAAGGTGTTAGTTAATGCTATTGAGGAAACCTTTTTGCAGTCTATGATTGTCAAATTAACACTTTTGTAACACCTTAAATTGTACACTGTCCTGTATCAGTTACATTTTAGTAAGGCTGGAGATTAGGGAGAAAGAAGGATTAGCATCCAGTTTCTGAGATTTTGTTCTCTTTTGTTTCTTTATTTTTTAAAACAATGTTACACTGGATTATAGCAGTTTCCATGTTATTGCTTTATACTTGCAGTGCTACTTTCATTTTTAAATTACATTAAACTTTTATAAGTTTGTTCATAATGATTTATTACATTCAATATTCCAGCACCAATCCCACCACCATTGCACCATACCCACCACTATTATTTAGAATTTTCCCAGCCACCACCCAAGCCTGCCCCAATAAATTAAATAATTTATTTTGTATTGCTTGCTATGAATAAATCTCTAAAAATTATCAAAAAATCTTTCCTTAGGAGAACGTGTGTCAAGACTGCTGTGTCTCACCCTGGAGCCACTGAATCCTTGTATAAAATATTATTAACGGGGCTGGAGTGATAGCACAGCGGGTAGGGCATTTGCCTTGCACACGGCCGACCCGGGTTCGAATCCCAGCATCCCATATGGTCCCTTGAGCACCGCCAGGGATAATTCCTGAGTGCATGAGCCAGGAATGACTACTGTGCATTGCCAGGTGTGACCCCCCAAAAAAAGCAAAAAAAAATATTATTAACATGTTGTTACTGGTTGAGCTTTGTGTACTAAAATTTTTTTGAGATTAGTTGTCTTCTACCTTACATCCTACCCAATGTGTGCTACTTATTTATTTATTTATTTATATATTTGCTTTTTTGGGGGTCACATCCGGCAATGCACAGGTGTTACTCCTGGCTCTGCACTCAGGAATCACCCCGGCGGTGCTCAGGGGACCATATGGGATGCTGGGATTTGAGCCTGGGTCGGCCGTGTGCAAGGCAAACACCCTACCCGCTGTGCTATCGCTCCAGCCCCCAATGAGTGCTACTTATATACATCAGTGGTATAGAGTATGAGATATTGTGTGGCCATAAATGCTCCACAAATACAGCTGCGCACTCCAGGGATTCTAAAATTTTAAATAAGGTGATACAACTTGAATTAAATTCCTAACTGGATAGTGACTTTTCGGTCTGAGGCATCTCTGCAGCTTGTTGATCTCTTCCGAGATTTGTTTGTGATTCTGGATTGTGGCCAGTTAATGAATTTATATGGAAGTTAATGAGCTTATATGGTGCTAGAGGCAGTTCGTGGACATGACTGCCATGCTCCTGAAAAAATAGGGAGATGGGGAGAGGTCTCTCATCCCCAACTCCGTGAGAGCCTGGGGATTTTGGTCACAGAACCGGCATACCTGAATTTTTCAGCAGCTTCATTCATGATGAGGCTCTTGTAAGCCTGTGGAGATAGTCCGTGACTATGGTAGCAATTGGGTTCTAGAGGTTTTGGCTGCCATGGCTCTGTTAGGACGGGTAGGGGGACTCACCCGCCCACTCTGGGATGCCCCAGATATGAGGTTCAGCCTAGCATGATGTCTGGAGGCATGCCATCTCTGCAGCTTGTTGATCTCTTCCAAGATTTATTTGTGAGTCTCTGCATCATGGCCAGTTAATGATCTTATATTTCATTGCTACTGTGTTCTTTAAGCTGTGGTCCCATTACATTAAAAGACCCACTCCATTCCAGACCTCTACCATATCAACAGGCTCAGCTCCATATCTCCTGAGCCTTTGCTTGCTCCCCTACCCCTCCGGGTGAGATTGATCTTTGGGCTGACATCTTTGAAGTTTTGGATGAGAGTGGATTTCCCATTCTTCTGGCTCGGGCCTGCCAGCGTCCGTATCACATGTTCACCATACCCCCAGGCTCAGCACCATGTCACCTGACCCATGCCACAGCTCCACTCATCGAATCTCGCACTGCTCACACTTAGACTTCCTGTCCTTGGGTGCAGGCCGACAGGGAAGGAAAAGAACGACTCCCAGTCTAATTCTTCAGAGACTCCCGCTGTGGCTGATTGTAAAGATTAATCCTCAGCACAACCCTCGCCAAACACAATGGAGAAGATGTGTACAATCTCACCAAGCTCAGTGAGTGAAAATAACACAAAAGGCTCAACCAGCACCAACCGACTCTGCAAATTCTCAAAGACTGACTTCAGTGACAACATATTGGGGGTGTTTAATGAACTCAAAGAACCTATCGCACAGATAGTCGGTAAAGCAGTACAAAAATGAGAGTGGAAATGAGAAAACTACAATTGAAAGTAAATAAATGAAGAGTATGGTAGGGGTTATAAAAGTCTCAACAGAAGGGGCCAGACAGATAGTATAGCAGGTTAGGTGCTTGCCTTGCATGTCTGACCTGGGTTTGATTCCTGGCACCCCATATGGTTCTCTGAGCTTGCCAGGAGTGAAGCAATTTGTGAGTACAGGATCAGGAATAATCCCTGAGCACCTCCAGGTGTGGCCCGCAAAATAAAACCCCAAATCCCCAAACTTAATGGAAGGTCAGCAGGAGGCTAATAGCAGTGAGGAAAATATTGAGGAACTTCAGGATGAGATGAAGGAAACTTCTAGATAGCAACAGAAGATAGAAAACAGAAGATAGAAAAAATCTGAGAAGAAACAGCACACCAGAGACTATGGTACGAATTGAAGCAGAGCAATAGAAGAATCATCAGAGTCCTGGTCTTCAGGGAAAGTGAATTTGATGAAGAACAGTTAACCAGATCATAGATAAGGATTTCCCAGTGTTGAGGAATACAGGCAGCTAGATCCAGGAAGCCTGAAGGGTCCCAGAAAAAATAGACTCAAATAGAAAAACTCCAAGACATACTGTTCTCAGAATGACAAAAGCTAGACTAAAAAAATATTGAAAACAGCAAGATAAAAAAAGGAACTTGCATACAAAAGAAAGCCTGTAACATTTACAGCAGAGCTATCAAATGAGTCTCTACAAGCAGAGAGAATAAAGGGATATAGTACAAAAACTCAATGAAGTGAACACTCAACCAAGAACACTGTCCAAATAGATTGTCTGATTTAAAGAAACAATACAGAACTTCAGGGACAGGCAACAGCATAGGGAATTCAAATCATTTTAGGACCTCCCTCCTCCCTCCCTCCCTCCCTTCCTCCCTTCCCTCCCTCCCTCCCTCCCTTCCTCCCTTCCCTCCCTCCCTTCCTTCCTTCCCTCCTTCCTTCCTTCCTTCCCTCCCTCCTTCCTTCCTTCCTTCCTTCCTTCCTTCCTTCCTTCCTTCCTTCCTTCCTTCCTTCCTTCCTTCCTTCCTTCCTTCCTTCCTTCCCTCCCTCCCTCCCTCCCTCCCTCCCTCCCTCCCTTCCTTCCTTCCTTCCTTCCTTCCTTCCTTCCTTCCTTCCTTCCTTCCTTCCTTCCTTCCTTCCTTCCTTCCTTCCTTCCCTCCTTCCTCCCTTCCCTCCCTCCTCCCTTCCCTCCCTCCTCCCTTCCCTCCCTCCCTCCTTCCTTCCCTCCCTCCTTCCTTCCCTCCCTCCTCCCTTCCCTCCCTCCCTCCCTCCCTCCCTCCTTCCTTCCTTCCTTCCTTCCTTCCTTCCTTCCTTCCTTCCTTCCTTCCTTCCTTCCTTCCTTCCTTCCTTCCTTCCTTCCTTCCTTCCCTCCTTCTTACCCTCCTTCCCTCCCTCCTTCCCTCCCTCCTTCCTTCCCTCCTTCCTTCCTTCCTTCCTTCCTTCCTTCCTTCCTTCCTTCCTTCCTTCCTTCCTTCCTTCCTTCCTTCCTTCCTTCCTTCCTTCCTTCCTTCCTTCCTAACCTCCTTCCCTCCTTCCCTCCTTCCCTCTTCCCTTCCCTCCTTCCTTCCTTCCCTCCTCCCTTCCCTACACCTGGCGTCGCTCAGAGCTTACTCCTGGCTCTGCACTCAGGAATTACTCCTGGTGGTGCTCAGGGGGATTCAACCTGGGTTGGCCACGTGCAAATTAAGCACCCTACTCGCTGTACTATCTCTCCATGAATTCTCCTGGGGAATTCATAACCTTGACATGATTATTTTTTAAAGAAGCATTAAGAATCTTCTTTAAAAGATAAAACAATAATCTCAATACTTTGCCATTTAGTATAATATTCACTCATTGCTTATATGGTTTTCCTCTATGGAGCAAGAAAGGCTTGTTTATTCTTAATTTGCATAAATCTTAGGGATTTTTATGCTTTTCAATAGTGAATTAATGTTTCATTTATATTGAATATTCTATGTTTGATGAGGTGTTTTACTTATTTTTAAACATTCATGAGATTGTATTATAATCTTTTACTTATAAATGTCAATACTTAAGCAGTATCTACAATATAATAGTTTGTTAACATAACACTGCACTGTAGCACTGTTGTCCAGGAGGAATCAAACCCGGGTCAGCTGCATGCAAGGCAAATGTACTACCCATGGTGCTATTGCTCCAGCTCTATGTTAACATAAAACCTATCTTTTTTTTTTTAAGACAAAATTCATTTTTATAGTGTTGTAGGCCTACCTAGATTTTCTGCTTAAAATTGGTTTAATTTGTACGATGGTGAAGGCACACATGTTGCAACATTGTATGAATGAAACCCCATCATGGACAACTTTGTAAATGTGTATATCACAGTGATTCAATTAAAAAAAAAGTTAAAAATTAAAAACTTAAAAAAAATTTTGCTAATTCTCCCCATTAACTAAAATTTACAACTGAAATAGCATTTATCTATTTCATGTACTTTTAAAATGTATTAGCACAGAATTATTTATAATATTTATATTCCTGTAAAAAAGAGATTTATCTTTTTGAAAAAAATTGCCAATTCATATTTTTCAATTCTGCGAATTTTTAGTTTAGTTTGGTTCAATTCATCTATGTGTTTGTAGGTGTTACTACCTCCACAATACATTAAAAAAATCTCTAATATGGAATAAAAAATAAATATAATAAGGGAAAAACTGGTCAAAGCATCAGTGTGAATTCAAGTGTGTGACATGTCAACACATTGGAACTGGAGATTTTGTCTATTAAATGCGCTAACACGGGCGGGGAAATGGGAGGAGTTCCGGGGACACTGGTGAAGGGAAGGGGGTTCTCTGGTGTGTGTTGGAATGATGGATGCATGAAAAATATTGTAAGTCCCAGTGGTGCAACAAAAATGGTTAAAGTTACAAAAACAAAACAACTCAGGCAGAAGGTAAGAACTTCACAGCACATAACTCCTTAACTCCTCTGATGTTAAATGGCATTTCTTTGCCTCTGTAGAAATGACCCTATTGTTCAGGTGTCTTGGAGAAGTAACTTTATAGCCTTCCAGGAATCAGCCCTCAGCCATCTGAGATTAAATGACAAGTTGTCAAACAACTTCCCCCTGGTTAAGCCCTGGTGACGAGTGTTGCTTTGTGCTGAAAGGAGAGAAAGGACTAAACATGATGGCCTCTCAGTATCTGTACTGCAAGCCATAATGCCCAAAAGTAGAAAGAAAGATGAATATTGTCTGCCATAGAGGCAAGGGAGAGGAGTGGGATGGTGGGGTGGGAGGGATACTGGGGACATTGTTGCCAGAAAATGTGCACTGGTGGAGGGATGTGTGTTCCATCATTGTATGACTGAAACTCAAAAATGAAAGCTTTGTAACTGTATCCCACGAGAGTATCCCACCCGCACGGCAGAGCCTGGCAAGCTACCCATGGAGTATTCCATATGCCAAAAACAGTAACAACAAGTCTCACAATAGGGACATTTCTGGTGCCTGCTCAAGCAAATCGATGAACAATGGGACAACAATTAAAAAACAAAAAAACAAACAAACAAGCTCACAGCCCAAATAGGCTAAATGCTTACCTTCTACACACTTGCACTCTGCTCCTTCACAGACTTTCTGAAGTTTGCTGTGGACTACACTATAAAACATGGTGCATCGTTTATCTGTGGGGGTGAAAGTTTAGTTAGAAGATGGATTAATGTACAGTACATTTATGTTGGGCTGGAGCTATAGCATAGTGGTAGGGCGTTCGCCTTTCACGCAGCTGCCCCGTGTTCGATTCCTCTGACCCTCTCGGAAAGCCCGGCAAGCTACCGAGAGTATCCCGCCCTCACGGCAGAGCCTGGCAAGCTACCCGTGGCGTATTAGATATGCCAAAAACAGTAACAATAAGTCTCTCAATGAGAGACGTTACTGGTGCCCGCTCAAGCAAATCGATGAGCAATGGGATGACAGTGACACTGACATTTATGTCAATGAGTCCACTTTTTTTTTGGTATGTGTCTGGGGGCATATCTGCTGGTGCTGAGGGCTTTTTAAAATTTTTTTTTAAATTTTATTGAATCACCATGAGATAGTTACAAACTTTCATGTTTGGGTTACAATCTCACAATGATCAAACACCCATCCCTCCACCAGTGCACATTCCCCACCACCAATATCCCCAGTATATACCCCCTTTCTCACCCTCCCTCTGCCTACCATGGCAGACAATATTCCTCATAGTCTCTCTCTACTTTGGGGCATTATGTCTTGCAACACAGACACTGAGAGGTCATCATGTTTGGTCCATTATCTACTTTCGGCATGCATCTCCCATCCCAACTGGTTCCTCCAGCCATCATTTTCTTAGTGATCCCTTCTCTATTCCATCTGCCTTTTCCCCTCTGCTCATGAAGCAGTCTTCCAGCTATGGGGCAACCCCTCTGGCCTTTGTATCTACCATCCTTGGGTGTCAGTCTCATGTGATGTTATTCTATACTCCACAAATGAGTGCAGTCCTTCTATGTCTGTCCCTCTCTTTCTGACTCATTTCACTTAGCATGATACTCTCCATGTCTATCCATTTATAAGCAAATTTCATGACTTCATCTCTCCTAACAGCTGCATAGTATTCCATTGTGTAGATGTACCAAAGTTTCTTTAACCAGTCATCTTTTTTAGGGCACTCGGGTTGTTTCCATATTTTGGCTATTGTGAACAGTGCTGCAATGAACATATAGGTACAGATGTCATTTCTACCGTGCTTTTTTGCATTGCAGGATATATTCCCAGAAGTGGTATTGCGGGGTTATATGGAAGCTCAATTTCTAGTTTTTGAACGACTGTCCATATTGTTTTCCAGAAAGGCTGGACCAGTTGGCATTCCCACCAATAGTGAGGGAGCATCCCTTTTTCTCCCACATCCATGCCAGGTGCTGAGGGCTTAATCCTGGCTCTGTGATCAGGAATCACTTTTGACTGGATTTAGAGAATATCTTTGTTGCTGAGGTTCAAACCCATGATGGGAAACATTCAAAGCAAATGCCTTACCTACTTGTACTATCCCTCTGGCCCTCTCCGATGGGCTTTTGGAGAAAGACCTACTCTTCTCCTGTTCCCACCTTTAATAGCTCAGGGAGGTGAGAGTATCAATAACCTGCCCAGGCAGGGGTTCCTCCACCTTTCCAATATTGTCTCCTTATTTACTTAGTCATATGATTGAAATTATACTGTCCAATATTTATTTCTTAAGATAAAAATATTTGATGCTTTTGCAAATGTGAGGAAATACATTATATGATGAGTCTGAAAGAATTAAAATTATTTAGCCTGGGGAAGAAAAGTCTCTTCATATGTATATACCTGACAGTCTAGCAGATTTGATCAAAACTAAACTGTATCACTGTCATCCCGTTGCTCATCAATTTTGCTCGAGCGGGCACCAGTAATGTCTCCATTGTGAGACTTGTTGTAACTGTTTTTGGCATATTGAATAGGCCTCAGGGAGCTTTCCAGGCTCTGCTGTGTGGGTGGGATACTCTGAGTAGCTTGCCGGGCTTTCCGAGAGGGATGGAGCAATCGAGCCTGGGTTGGCTGCGTGCAAGGTAAACGCCCTACTCACTGTACCTGCTCTTAGAAACTAAACAATCTACATGTATGATATATATGTATATATCAAGGTGAAAGGGAATAAATGTTTTATTTGTGATATTAGAAGATAAATTGAATGGATGTTGGAGTCTGCCGCCTAAAAGTTTTTGTAATAAGTAGCCATGTTCAAAGTGAAGTATTTTTGCCAACTGAAGAGATCTTCATTTCACTTTCTCAGCAGTGGCTGAATGATGAACTGCGGAGTCATTCTTTAACAAACTTTCATCAATACTTACACATTAGGGACATGAAAATGGACACATTCTGTCTGGGATTGATGAGAAATACATACAAATGAGTAATTAGAGCATGATAACTGTTCTAATAGAGCTGCCATAAAATGTGATGAGAGTATGGTTGAAGCATAAATGAATTCTGGAAGAGTAAAGAAAAACTCAGTGGGCTTTCCTATGAAAGGAGAGGAGTGACCACTGAAAATGAACAACAGAGATAAAGCTGTCACTGGCACTGTCATCCCGTTGCTCATCGATTTGCTTGAGCAGGCACCAGCTGAGGCAAAGAAATTTTATACTGGGAGCAATTTAATCCAGCTACTTGAAAATAATTAAACGATGACCAGTAAGGTAAAATAATTTGTTCACACTGTCTTGCAATCACCTGCACGAAATCTCGAGAGAGGCAATATGTAAAATTTCCAGGCCATGAGCGAATCTCATAGGGTTCTGTAACGAATACAAATGAAGGAAGGTGGGGCCAGAGCGATAGTACAACGGGTAGGGTGTTTGCCTTGCACAGAGCTGCCCCCGGTTGGATCCCCGGCATCCTATATGGTCCCCCAAGCACCGACAGGAGTAATTCCTGAGTGTAGAGCCAGGAGTAACCCCTGAGCATTACTGGGTGTGACCCAAAAAGCAAACATCAAATGAACAAACAAAAAAACAAGTGAAGGAAGGTTAGTGTAGAGGGATTACCTGGCCTGTGGTACTCATACACAGTGAATGTAGCAGGATTCAGAAAGCCAACTTCAAAAAGTTCAAATACCCGGAATCGAACACAAAGGAAATCTTTGGAGGGAATCTGTAGGACAAGTTCAAGATTCAAGTTACTGGGAGAGAAGAGGCTTCTAGTAAACCATCGAATCTGTAAATTTTGAATAGCAGTAGTAAGGAAATTACGATTGGAGGTAGCGCTTACCGAATCCAGTTGCAGAATAACATGCCCATCTTGGATTTGGTAATCATTTGCTAGTTGGTCCACCTTTTCCACAAGCTTAAGAAGGAAAGAGAGAAGCTTGGATTTAATTTCATGGTCTTTTTGTTTAAATGCTTCTGCTTAATGATGGGATGTTAGATCACTGGAATATAATGTTATGAATTTTCTATTCAAAGATGTTAAGGAGTAGCTTTTCCTTGTGCTAAATCCTGAACGATGTTATCAAATAGTCTATATTTTCTGTAATGTGAATGTATGTGTTCTTTCCCCACTTCATTTTTAACAATTATAACCTATATAAATTGTCAGTTTGAAAGGATGATTCCAGGCAATGTTATGACAGTGACATATTAGAGGAAGGGAAATAGTTTTGTTATAACAAAGTAAACAGAATAATATTTAAAATGAAATATTTACATCACTTAAGTCATCTGTGTTTGCACTGATTCCAGTAGGCAATGAGATATCCATCACTGCGTGGGAGGACCCAGAGGACGATTCTTCCTGGTCGGGCTTGTAGCTAGAATAAGTCAGAATTAGAAGATGGAATTAAAAAATGGGCTTTTAAACAAAAGGTCCTATTTATTAGCAGTAGATCAGGCAGGTGGATGTTGGTGGTGGTGGGAGGGGCCTGGTAATGAGTTCTGGAGAAATAATAAAACCAAGTTGGAACTTGAAGAAGTTACTGAGTCACTAGCCATAAAGCAGCTGAAAGTGTTATGACTGGGCCACTTTGTGGACAGAGACATAAAGGCTTGATAAGAACCTAACTGGCCCAAGTGCTGGCTCAGATGAAGCTTGGACCGTTGCAGGAGAGGAGAAACTATAACACAAATAAAGACCTGTGATGAGGACATGAAAGAAGGTCACCAAAAGTCACAGTTCTTCCTCTATGGCAGTATTCTGATTAACTTTTCAGTCTAAAGAAAATCCTAGGCCAAGACAATCTGATGAAGGTGTTATTCTCTCTCTCTTTTCTCATTAACAATTTTACTTAAAACTGTTTTGCTTCACTATCTCCTCCAGAAATTCTTTTCTATGAGGTAAAGGCAATGGACCTAGAAAACCTGGGGAAGATTGAAGACAGACTTTCCTTCCCTGCAAAGAGCAATTCCTTGCATCCATGGGTCCCTAAGAAATAGGGTGCCAGAGCTCATCTCCCGCACCGTGTGAAACAAGTAGATTTCAGGCGCCGCCCGATGGCTGCCTTGTGAGATCTGTACTGTCCCAGGGCTCATCACAGACTTCGGTCAGTCCTAGGATTCCTGGGCACTTTCCTGGGAGACCAAAGTGGGCAGAGAGGAAAGAGATAGATGTGCTTCTTGAGGCTGCCACCTCTCCCCTCTCCCCACTTTACATTGGTCACCTGCAACAGCAGGTTTAACATTTTTAATTTGCGTCTACAGTTATTTGTCTCTTTACAATAGGCATTTTGAAATCTTTAAAATTTTGAACTACGGGAGACCTGAGTTATCAATTTCGATATTTTAGTCTCCTGATTGGTCATCTCAGTGCACCACCATTCTGGAGTTGGAAGACGCGATAGAATTCATTCAGCTCAAGGTCATGGTTAATGAGTTGCAGAGATGGAGTTATTTAAGGTTATTTTAGGTTACGTGACTTCATGTTAGAGCTGAGTAAGTGTCTTTTTTTTTTTTTGCTTTTTGGGTCACACCTGGTGATGCACAGGGGTTACTCCTGGCTTTGCACTCAGGAATTACTCCTGGTGGTGCTCAGGGGATCATATGGGATGCTGGGAATCGAACCTGAGTCGGCCGTGTGCAAGGCAAACACCCTACCTGCTGGGCTATCGCTCCAGTCCCTTGAGTAAGTGTCTTGATTCTCATGATGGTTCTTTTGTTTATTTTTCAAGTGTTCAAATATGAAAATAAGTTGTATTTTCAGAGAGACACGGAGAGAGAGATTCAAACACTTTCAAAAAAGACTACAGAGAGGGGCTGAAGCGATAGCATAGCGGGTAGGGCGTTTGCCTTGCACGCGGCCAACCTGGGTTCGATCCCAGCATCCCATATGGTCCCTTGAGCACTGCCAGGAGTAATTCCTGAGTGCAAAGCCAGGAGTAACCTCTGTGCATCGCCAGGTGTGACCCAAAAAAGCAAAAAAAAAAAAATACTACAGAGAAATATATAAAATTATTAGCAATTGTTTTCTTTGGATGTGAGATTATAAATGAGTTATTTTTGCCATACATTTTACTATTAAAATAATTCTATAGGGTCTGGAAATATAGTACAGAGAGTAAGCACTTGCCTTCCCTGTGTCCAACCTAGGTTCAATCCCTGGCATCCCATCTGGTCCCCTGAACACTGCCAGGAGTTATTCTGAGTGTAGACACAGGAGTAATCCCTGAACTTCACCACTTGTGACCCTCCACCAAAAAGAAAAAAAAAATCCACAATGATTTAAAAATTGTTTCAAGATTTCAAACTTTCTCTAGGAATCGTGCTTGTGGAGAAACTCAGAAGAAAATTGATAGGCATGAAAATTGGTGTTTCTCCCTCCACCTTTCCTCCCACTGGGAAAAGATGAAAAAAAGAACTCTCAAAAGGGGAAAAGTAGGAAGCATGGATATTATCAAAGTCTTACTGAGAAATTTCCATATATGATTTTCCTTTCTAGAGCTTTAGTACTTATAAAGTTAACTGTGAAAAAAATTAAACTTGTATTTTAAGTATGTCACAGGCCAGCAGATAGTGGAAAGGGGGCCCTGGTAATGAGTTTTTGGGAAATAATAAAAGTTTTGAAGAAATCACCTGGCCTTGAAGGAGATCAAAGACATGAGGAACATGTTCATTTGAGATGCAAATCCTGAGCTCTTTAGTCACAGAGAAACTGAGGTACAGCCCAGATACAGAAATAGAGGGCTCATCCAGAGGAGGATGGATGCCCTCAGATAAAGATAAGCTGCCGGACAATCTAAAGTTTGTGATAAGAATCTGAAGGGACCATCAAGAGTCCAAGGCTTTCCCTGTGACAACACCCAGATCAACTTTTATGTATGCAGAGAGCTACAGGACAAGACATTTTAGAGACATTGTATATGACCAAAAGCCATTCTCTGCTTTTTCCCCTTCTGGAGAAGCCTGTGCCCTTTTTGGAACATGTATGTCTTTCTTTCTCTCCTCTTGCACTTCTCTAAGTAAATTTCTTTAGATAAAACTATTTTGTTTTACTATTCAACTCCTCTGAAAAGTCTTTTCTGGGTGGGAAGGTGACGCTCTTGCACTATCTGGGCAGATGTCAGACTGACTTTTTCCTGCAAAAAAGCAATTTCTCACGACAGCTGGAGCCCACAGCTCCTTTAGAACTGGGGTTGTGGGTGCCAGTTCTGGTACAGTGCAGAATGAATGGGCTGCAGGTGCAGATTGATGATTACCTCATGGGGCTGGAGTGACGCAAGTGTCCGTGCGTGTAGATGCCTGAAGTAGACTTGGCCAGTCTTACCCCATGCCAGCCATTTCCCCAGAGTGGCTGAGGCTGGTGGAGCAGAGACGGGAAACACTGTTTTCTTGAGGACACCTCTCTCACTCCCCACTTCACCCAAAGCACCCACACAAATATGTCTAATTCCAAGGCTTCATTCTGAGTCGTGAAGATGAGTGCTATCATTGGGCAGCATGAAAGGCTTTCAAAGAGGGCCAAGGTATCCGCACAAGGTGGGTGTGCTTCTGGGAGTCAGCAAAATGGGGGGTACCTTGGTGTGACTGTGAAAGACAAAGCCTCCGTTTCCACTTTCTAGCTGCTATGAGCAGCCCCATTTTTGACAGGTCCTGCCCCACATTTAAGATAACAATTCCCCAAGGTCATAGATTCTGGTCTAGGTCTTCAGCTCACTGGGACTAAGAGACAATGGATAATACCTAACACCCGTGTTCAACCAGATAACCCAAAAGGGCTGAAGCTAGTCAGATCATCAGTACAATTCTAGCATTTTCTTTTTTTCCCCTTCCCTCCTTCCTTCCCTTCCTCCCTCCCTCCCTCCCTCCCTCCCTCCCTCCCTCCCTCCCTCCTTCCTTCCTTCCTTCCTTCCTTCCTTCCTTCCTTCCTTCCTTCCTTCCTTCCTTCCTTCCTTCCTTCCTTCCTTCCTTCCTTCCTTCCTTCCTTCCTTTTGCTTTTTGGGTCACATGTTCAGGGGTTACTCCTGGTTCTGCAATCAGTAATTACTCCTGGCAGTGCTCGGGGGACCCTATGGGATGCCGGGGATCGAACGCGGGTCAACCATGTGCAAGGCAAACTCCCTACCTACTGTACTATCCCTCCGGCGCCAATCCTTACATTTTCTGTAAAAATTCTTGTCATTTGATAAGTAACACAAAGACCCAGTTTTCCCATTAAAAGAACTCACAAAATGAGCCTGTCTTTAACTTAGTTGTATACTAAGTTCCTCCTCAATCGAGAAGTTTCTTCTCTTTCCCTTCTACTTTCCAATAAACCATTCTATTTCCATCTAAGCCTGAGCATCTTTGTTAGACAATATTTTTCTTCTTGAAAATATTGAAGGACCTGGGAACCCTGGACCGACACAGAGCCCGCTATGGCCACTCCTGCTTCAACTGCCAATTAGCGAAGAGCGTGGGCACTCTGCTCCCCACACGGAGCTGTTTCAGGCCAGACCTTTTGGAAGTTTTGGATGCCATATTTACCACACTACTTAAAACTATCGTAAAAGAGCAGGCGGTTACAATCTAACCCTATTCTCCAACAAATCAACAATGTAGAACAGCACAAAAGGCAAGTGGGAACTAGATGATAACATCTGGGCATCTCCCTAATTGGAAGGGTGTGTGTGGCCAGAAGCAGGGAAACTTCGCTCACAGATGCAAATACTCTGTCAACAGGATGGAGAAGGCCTCCTGAGCAGAGAATGTCTATAAAAAAGTGGCTGGAGCCTTGATGACCGGTTGCCATGGCAACTGTTTCACCCGGGGAACAGAAACCTTCCTTTCAGAAAAGCCCTTTGCGTGCTGCCAAAGCAATCTTCCCCAAAGACATTTTGTTCTGAAGGAAGGGAAGGAATGAAATCCCTTTTCCTTTTCTTCTGAATGCAACAGAGCGCTTGTAAGAAACCCCCCCCCCCCATAAAAAAACTTCAACAACTAAGAACCAAGTAAATACATGAAAGAGACCCCCCAGACACAGAAACTGTATGCTCGTATAAAAGAAAAAAATCAAGGGAGAGAATATTGAAAGCAAAGAATGTCTCATATGAATAGGTACTACATAATTACTGTTGGAATTTTTCCAATCAAACTCCAGAGTCTCAGAGTCAAAAGCATACTCCACCTGGCTCTTTTTTTTTTTTTTTAAATAAAAACACTCTGTCTCCCTTTGTAACAACCAAAAGACAGAACATTCAATCTGGCATCTTTCATTTTGTAAAAATGAGAAAGTCCAGTCAACAGATCTGGATCAACGATTTTTTGATAAGTGCCCTTTTTGATCAGTTGATAGGTGGAGTTGAAGAATACCAGAACTGACAAATTGAGACGAGACAATCCAATAGTCTTGTTTTATAGACGAGCCTGGAGGAGTTAAGTGCATTGATTGAAGATCACTAGAGTATTTCATAGCTGAGTGCCCCCTAATCCCTAATCCCCCCCCCCCCCCCCGTGCCCACTCACCTTCTCATCACCTTTTCGGAGGCTTCCCTGTTGGGTCTGGCATTGATTTGAACTCTAACCAAAACAACTCTGCTCAGACCTTCCTGTGACAAGTGTTGTGGATTCAGGAATGAGCATTATGGATTTCGGCCCAAGAGAGAGTAGAAGGGACTGTGGAGAGGAAGGGTGCTGCCTGGCAGAGGGTGGGCTGAATGGAAGATGGCAGGGGATGAAAAGGGGTGTTTGAGGGGAGAAAGGGCAGAGATAGGCCCAGGAAGGCAGTGGGGGGCTGCAGGTTGGCCCGCCTGGGAAAGAATCCTAAGAAGACTGCGACTAGGCTGGGAACTGCACACAGGACCGCACTGGCAGGGGAGGAGTTGGTGGGAACTGCATGGAGTTCCTTGAGGCCACCTTGCCCGGATGGAAGAGGCTTCAGGAACTGGACCAGGTTTCAGGATCTGGGGATGAGGCCTCTACTTCTGTGAGAACTTGGCAGGTTATTTTACCTCTTTGGGTCTCATTTTCTGTAGCATTGTAGCACGGTTGTCCCATTGTTCATCGATTTGCTCGAGCGGGCACCAGTAATGTCTGCATTGTGAGACTTGTTGTTACTGTGTTTGGCATATTGAATATGCCACAGGTAGCATGCCAGGCTCTACCATGCAGGCGGGATACTCTAAGTAGCTTGCTGGGCTCTCAGAGAGGGATGGACAAATTGAACCCGGGTCGGCCGCGTGCAAGGCAACCGTCGTACCCCGCTGTGCTATCACCATTTTCTGTATATATATATATATATATATATATATATATATATATATATATATATTTGTTTGTTTTTTGGATCACACCCATAAATGCTCAGGGGTTTCTGGATTCAGGTATTACTCCTAGAGGTGCTCAGGAGATCATATGGAATGCTGGGGATCAAACCTGAGTTGTCTGCATGCAAGGCAAATGCCCTCTCTGCTGTACTACTGCTCTGGCCCCATTTTTCGTATTTATAACTCAAGGAGAATCCCTAAATTCATCCCCTAAATCCTTTACAGCATTAATCTGTCACACAGCTTCATGGACAGTCTAAGTCATCCATCCTAAGTGTTTGGACATCATGGGATATATGCAAATAATTGTAACTGAGGGCAGAAAGAGTGAAGGAGAGACAACCACAGGGGTGCCCAGGGGAAGGAACGTAGAGGACTGAGCTCTAGTCCTGCCTCTGCCACTAGTGCACCCATTCCTTGTGATCATAAAGGGAAATTCACAAGTTTCCAGAAACCCATATTTTCATATACATTTTTTTTCGTTTGTTTTGTGCCCATCTGGTAATCCTCAGAGATTACTTCTGTCTCTGTACTCAGGAATCACCCCTGGCAGTGCTTAGGGGACCATATTGAATGCAGGGGGGATCGAACCCAGGTCTGTCACATGCAAAGTAGGCACCTCACCCACTGTACTATTGCTCTGGCCCCTCGTGTACATTTTTGAATGGTGACTGTGGTCACTGTCACTGTCACTGTAATCCCATTGTTCAGTGATTTGCTCGAGTGGGCACCAGTAATGTCTCCATTGTGAGACTTGTTGTTACTGTTTTTGGCATATCGATTACGCCACAGGGAGCTCGCCAGGCTCTGCCGTGCGGTCGATCGAGATACTCTCGGTAGCTTGCCGGGCTCTCCGAGAGGGGCAGAGGAATCGAACTTGGGTTGGCTGCGTGCAAGGAAAATGCTCTACCCATTGTGCTATTGCTCCAGCCCATGACTACAATACTAGGAGAGAAACCAGAAATATAAATCCTAATATATGGAACTGCACATACAAATAAGCATTACTTAAAATTAGCAAGAAAGGATATAGTTAATTATTTAATTTTACTGATAACCCACATGAACAAAATGTTAATTCTAATTTTCTAAAATATGTGCTTCCAATTAATTTTTTGAGAATTTTCAGTGAGAGAATAAATATAAAGGGTAAGTAGAAAAATACCCCTCACCCCCTCACCCCCAGATATCTGTGCCATAATCCCCTGAACCATGTGTCTTGGGGAATAGTAGATGTGATAAAGCTGAGGATCTTTTTTTTTTTTTGGCCACACCAGCAGTGCTCAGGGCTTACTCCTGGCTCTGTGCTCAGGGAGCACTCCTGGTGGTGCCCAGGATAGAAATTGGTCAGTTACATGCAAAGCAAATTTGCATACAAAGCAAATGCTGTACTATTGCTTGGCTCCAAGTTGAGGCTCTTATGATAGGGAGATTATTCTGCATTATCTAGGTGGGCCCAACTATAACCAGGGGTCATTACAAATCAGAGGAAGAGGCAGGAGAGTCATAGAAGTGATGATGGAAGCTGGGCTTGGAGTCAGAGAAAGAGATTGGAAGATGTGGTGTTGCTGTCTTTAAAGATGGAGAGAGGGGCCACAAGCCAAGGGGTCTGGGCAGCCTCTAGGCTCTAGGAAGGAAACAAGAAAATGAATCCTCAATAGAGCCTCCGGGTCTGGCCTCTAGACCTGTGGGATGATAGAGTGAGTTGTTTTAAGTAAACAGTTTTTCATTGAATTGCTACCTAGTGCCAACAGTAAATGAATACAGGGGCCAATTTAGACCACTGTTGGCCATCTGAAGAGGGTCAGCAATCATTCTTTAACCCACACCAGGAGGGTGAAGAGAGGGTTCTGGGTAGTTTTACAGGTTCTCCTGCTGAATTCAATGAGCAGCCTGAGTTGAGAAACACTGGTTCTGAGTAGGAGCTGTTTAAATGAGTGTCTTTGACTCTTTCTCTGATACTTGTATCATAGCAAGTTAGAAAAAAATTAGTGTTAGACTACTTAAATTAGAAGGAGGATAAAAACAACCAGGAGGAAAAACGACCTAAGAGCAAAACCATATACCTATAGTGAGTAGTTACCTATAGTGAGTAGTTTGATACTGACGAAAGTCTATTATGATGCTCTGTATTTGTAAAATTGAGTGAGCAAGTTTGCATCTTCTGGCCATCTTAAAACAGAGAAAGTTGTGTAGAAATACTAAGAAGGTGGAAGTGGGGCGTGGCGTGTCTGTTTTCTCCCTGGGAGGGAAGGGCTCACCTGGCACAGGCTACTATGCGCTTGTATTCTGTGTAGTCGGAGATTCCGTAGCTCGATCCTGGCAAAGGCAACACACAGACAAGCAAAGAAATGACAAATGGAGTAAACCCTTTGTTGCTAATTTGGAATCTGCCAAAATGGAAACATTCATGAATAGGTCTCTGACTACACTACAAATAATTTGTGATTTCCCAGGTATGAGGTCCTAGTTTCCATCTCCAGCAACACACATACACACAGACACAGACACAGACATAGACACAGACACAGACACACGCACTCACCCTCCCTCCCCATGAGTTAGAATTTGACATCTTTTTCCCCCATCCCTCCACCAGTGCCCATTCTCCATCACCAATTTCCCAGGATCCCTCCCACCACCCCCACCCTTTCCCACCCCCTGCCTCTGTGGTAGGCACATTCCTCTTACTCTCTCTCTCCTTTTGGGTGTTATAGTTTGCAATGTAGGTACTAAGAGGCCATCATGTTTGGTCCACAGTCTACTTTCAGCACACATCTCCCATCCCGAGCGAGCCCTCCAACCATCATTTGCTTAGTGGGCCCTTCTCTATCCCAGATGCTTTTTCTCCCAGCATGTGAAGCTGGCTTCCAAGCTGTGGTGCAATCCTCCTGGCCTTTATCTCTACTGTCCTTCAGATTTAGTCTCCTATTATGTTACTTTATTAGAATTTGGCTTTTTTCTTTGTAAAGTAGGGGATCATGCCTAATGGTGCTCTGAGGGGGGCCAAGGTCCATCTTGGAGAGCTTAGCAGGTCATGTTGACCTGATGGTTCAATGCTTGGCCCAGTGGTCCCCGGGACTAGACACCCTGAAAGTTGCTTGGAGGTTAACAGGGCCACACCCAATAGTGTTCAAGGGACTGTGAGATGCTGGAATTGAACTCAGAGCCTCGTACAAGCCAGGCCTGTATTCACCACTTTGAGCCATACTCCAACCCCATTTTTGAGGATTTTTGTTTTCTGGGGAAGCCATACACAGTGGTATTCAGGGCTTACTTCTGGCACTGTGAGCAGGGGTCACTCTTGGTGGTGCTTAGGGTACCGCATATGATACTGGGGATCAAAACTGGCTGGGCTCTGAGCAAGGCAAGTGCTTTAACTCTTGTGCTATCTCCCTTGTCCCATCAGTTCTGGTGATATTTAATGTTAATTTATGGCTGTGAACAATCCCAGGAAATCTTTCAATCTGTAGGTTATTCAAATGATAATTTATAAGATTTAAATGATAAACTCTCAATGGATTTATGATTTAAAGGAGGAGTATGTTAGGTCACTGTGAGTTGGCAACATGTTCAGGAAGTTGACGGGAGGAAGGACAGAGTCCTGATCTGATGGGTAAATGGAAAGTTTCCCATATGAACAGGCCTCTGAGCTATGAACAGAAGCTCTCAGGGAGGAGAGAGGAGCCCGAGGTCTCCTGATACACTGAAAGGGGAGAGACATTTGTGGAGTATAGAATAACATAACATGAAGGTGACACTCAAGAACAGTAGATACAAGGGCCAGGAGGATTGCCCCATAGCTGGAAGCCTGCTTTATGAGCAGAGAGGACAAGGCAGATGGAATAGAGAAGGGATCACTAAGAAAATGATGGCTGGAGGAATCAGTCAGGACGGGAGATGCATGCAGAAAGTAGATAATGGACCAAACATGATGACCTCTCAGTGTCTGTGTTGCAAGCCATAATGCCCAAAAGTAGAGAGAGAGTATGGCGAATATTGTCTGCCATGGAGGCAGGGGGAGGGTGGGGAAGAGGGGGTATACATGGGATATTGGTGGTGGGGAATGTGCACTGGTAGAGGGATGGGTGTTTGATCATTGTGTGTTTGTAATCCAAACATGAAAGCCTGTAACTATTTCACGGTGATTCAATAAAGTTAAAAAAAAAAAGAAAGAAAGGGGAGAGGCAAGCAGTCAGGAGAGATGCAGGGAAGGCCATAGGAGGGGGAAAATGCACAGTGAAAAAAACGCAACTTGAGAAACGAAGTTGAAGTCGGAGACAGGGACATGTGCATTTGACAAATGCTTTGGAGTCCAGAAAGATTGGGGATGGAAGATTTAGGGTCCTGGACTAGAGGCTGACCTTTCAATGTTTTACAACTAGCTGCACTTAAAACGAGCAGCTAGTCACCACAGTTTCTTGATTACAAGTGTATATAGTTCACTTAGATATTAATTATTTCATATCTTCCTTCCATCTGTTATTAAAGTTCCCACTGTTATAACAAGGAGCATTGATGGACACTCAGATGTCAACTTACTAAGGGATTTAATAAAAAAAAGTTTGTTCTGAGCAAACTCCTTTTCCCCCTGCCTAATAAGGGAATGCTCCAGTAAACCTCATGTTTAATGAGAATGACAGTGCAAGTCCTATTGTTTTACCTTCAATGTTCTGGATTTCGATCTTCAGATTAAAGTTGCAAACTTCCTCTGAGGTACCAATTTTGTGAGCCACGGTTCTTACCTAAAACCCAAGAAGATTCTACTTAAAATAGGAAAATGGAAAGGGTCCATATGTTGCTTCAGTATTGTTGCTGTGAGTTGGGTGTCTGGGGGGATTGTCATACCCCTGGGAAAATGATGTGCCTGAAAAATCCATTTTTCCCAGCAAATCATTGATCATTGTGTGATTGTAAGCCAAACATGAAAGCCTGTAACTATTTCATGGTGATTCAATAAAGTTAAAAAAAAAAAAGAAAGAAATTTTACAGTGTGAAACAGAGATAAGAAACCCAAAGAGACAAAATCAACCTCTAGATCAGCAGAATCTTGGTCCAACTCCTGTGCGGACCCAGCTGAGCACCTTACTCTAACTTGTCCATTCAGCCTATTCATTCTTTGTTTGCGGGGAGGGGCTCCCCAGCAGTGCGCAGAGACGTGGGACAATTCTTAGGATCCAGACTAGGTGTACTAGAGGATGCTTGGGACACACTTGGAGGTGCTGGGAGACCATCAGTTTCCACCTGGTGATGCTGGGGGAACATGTTATGCAGGGAATCAAACTTGAGACCTTGTGCATATAAGGGTGAGCTCAAACCCTTGAGCTCTTGCCCTGACCCTCTCAGTCTAGACAGTCTGACTTAGCACATCAGAACACAGAGCCAATCAGTTTCTCTTAGCCCACAGAGCAGAGGGGTAAAGCAACAAATTAGAGGTAGAGGTGTGTATGTGTGTGTGTGTGTGTGTGTGTGTGTGTGATCTCATCTAAAGATATAAGCATAATTAAAATTCTCAATAGAGTGCTAATGTATGCTCAAGAATACATCATTAATTTTGTTCCATTGGCAGTTGTAAGGTATTCCAAACTGCTTATTTGTATCCATGCAGGCAGTGAATAAAGTAAAAGATGTGTAAATCCTTATATTTATGTATTAATTCACAATGCTGTAGGATGAATGAGATGTAGCTGTTGCTAACCATAGGAACATGTGAGAACACACACAGTATATGTACATTTACAGATATAAAATAAAAATTCTATAACTATACATGAACCAAAACAGTTTGATTTCTGGCATCCCATATCCCTGAGCACTGCTTAGAGTGATTCCTGAGTGCAGAGCCAGGAGTAACACTTGAACATCACCAGGTATGGCCTCCACCCCCGAAAAGAGATAGTAAGTACATTTCTGAGGTTTACAACTTTGTGAAATTAGTAGACACCATATACTAAACAAGAATTTAATATCATTTTGAAATATCTCTCTGAGTCTCTTGCCCTCATGCCTGACTGTCTTCCCTGGGGCCCCTCGGAGGGGATGGACTCCAGTTTCCCTCCTCACCCGGAGCAGAGCTCCTGGCGGCCAAAGACCACCAGAACCTAGCTGCAGCCATGCTGGAGGTCCCTCTTCACACGTTCGGACAGGCCTCTTGCATGAACGGACCGGCAGAGGAACCCAGGTGTGTGTAATCCCATCAACGGCCAACATCCAGAGAGAGACTTAAAAGCAAGCTCTCAGAAGCGATATCCTTAGCCTTCTTCTCCCTCTGGGAGAAACTGGCAATCTTCTGAGAGTTTCCTGCCCACATGGGACAGCCTTGC
Source organism: Sorex araneus (assembly GCF_027595985.1). Lineage (NCBI taxonomy): Eukaryota > Metazoa > Chordata > Mammalia > Eulipotyphla > Soricidae > Sorex > Sorex araneus. The sequence goes on along the minus strand of NC_073302.1, from coordinate 13,044,210 downwards.
AAGCTTCCCATGGTGTATTCATATGCAAAGTCCAGTAACAAGCTGGATCTCATTCCTCTGACCCTGAAGAGCCCCCAGTGCAACATCGTTAGGAGGGCCGAGTCGAGATGGACTTCTAAGATCTCAGGGATAGGACGAAATGAGATGTTACGGAGCCCGCCCGAGAAATTGGTGACTAACGGGGTTTCGTGTGATTCGTGATAACTATACATAATTACATATGCCCATATACATTATTTACATAAGTATATATACGTTATACAGGCAAGGGTCAGCACAGTCATTTGCAAAAAAATTGTAAGGGCAGCTAAGATGGAAAGAATGATGTAAATGAATCTTTCTGAATTCATCATTACCTAATCTAGATTTCTATAATCTAGTGGCAAAATCTCTAAGTGTTATGTTACTTAGTAGGTGAAGATGTATAACTCCCAATTATTTCAGCATTCCCAAGAATTACTTACATGCACTGTGGCCAATCCAGTGCTAAATCCAGTACTGACAATAAGGTCATCATTGAGAGGGACCTAGTGTGAGGGGAGAGAGAACCAGGTAAAAACACTCATTTAATAGGGAGGTGGAGGAGTGGAGTGTCATGGAAAGAGGGTGCCCACGCCCACCAGCCTCCTCTCCCACCACTCTTGGGGGGAGTAAATGGATGAGGTGTGGAGATCTCATTGACAGAGCAGAAAATAAAAATTCCAGAACATCTCCATGTAAATAAAAGGTCTGAGGTCCGTTGTAAGTCAGCAAACCAAGACATCAGAATCCCCTTTTGGTTACGTTTTCATTTACAGATGGTTAAGATGAAATGGGTTCTTCATTGTCCTTTACCATCTGAATAAATTCCTTTCAGGGACTAGCTTGGGGCTCAGCATCCTAAGCGCTAAAGTAGAATGTTCTCAGTAGCACCCAAGAATAGGAAACCTCAACATAACTTTCAGGCGGGTGCCATCTGTTTTTGCTCTGCCCACCTTCCTTTTGATACTCTTCTCCTTCCTTTCCCCACGCCCCCCTTCCGGTTGGTTTCTGTTGATGGAAATCTGGGCACTTCACAAAACTCCCACCCAAGCCTGCCAAATCCTTAGCTGCTGCTTTTCTTCTGTCTCCTCTGCCAGAGGGAAGTGAAGACATGATCTAAGCAGATGCTCTTGCTTCTGGAGAAACTATCCTGTAAGTACTCCTTAATCCGCCGGAAGCCTGGAGAGCTTCTGGTGAGCAAGAGATCTGAAGAATGGAATCTTTGCTCACTCCAAGCTGCAGGATGCTTTTTTCTCTACCCAGCTCCTTAAAGCAAAAAGGACTTCCTGCAAATTTTAGTAAAGATAGATAAATGGGTCAGCACTCATGTGCTCCCTGATGGAACGCCGCTGCATTTTCTGGAAAGTTGGTTGCATTGGGTGCTGCTTGAGGGAATGGTCCTTTGGTTCAAATTAATCTGGGGAATGTTGTGCACTGTGCCTGCCACTCCCTGGCCAATTTTTTCCCCCATACTTTAAGCACAGACATGCTGAAGACAGAGAATCCTATACTAGGAGTAGGGCTCACTTCATCTAAACTGGTGTTTCTCACACTTACTTGACCATCACATATTTTTTCTTTTTTGTAAAAATTTATTTATTTATTTATTTATCTATTTGTGCTTTTTGGGTCACACCCGGCGATGCACAGGGGTTACTCCTGGCTTTGCACTCAGGAATTACTCCTGGAGGTGCTCAGGGGACCATATGGGATGCTGGGAATCGAACCCGGGTCAGCCACGTGCAAGGCAAACGCCTTATCTGCTGTGCTATTGCTCCAGCTCCTCAAATATTTTTTCATGTAACACATTTATTTAAAAACAATTTTTGTTTTTGTTTTTGGGCCAACCCAGCCATACTCAGGACTTCCTACTGGCTCTGAGCTCAGAGATCTGACCACTGGTGGGCTCAGGGGACCATACTGGGTGCCGGGGATCAAATCCAGGATGGTCACATGCAAGGTCAATGCCCTACCCGCTGTACTATTATTGCTCTGACCTCCTCATGTAGCATACTTAAAATTCCAGGCTCTGGTCTAGAGAATTCTAAACTAGATGCAAACAGCACTAGGTTTCGTACAGACATAAACACAGGGGGGAGGCTAAAGTCTTTTGCAGGTGACAAGAAGTTCCTGTGGAGAAGAAACCCTCCAGAGACCTCCCAGGGACTGGCCATGCTCTTCACGCCCAGGCTCAGGGGGAATAATTTGATTTTTAGATGGATTCTAAATGTCAGACTGAGAGTAGGGAAAGGGGAACCGTGACCATACTGCAGGCCACACGCACAAACGCACCGAGAGGCCCAGGCACAAAGCCAGCTGTATGTACACAACTTTACGTCTGGTGATGGGATGAAGCAAATGCTACCGCAAGTTAAAAACAGACTTTTCCAAGATCTTCTGAAAAATTGGGTTTTTATTTGGAGTTTTATTTGTTTGTTTTGTTTTTGGGTCACACCTGATGATTCTCAGGTCTTACTCCTGTTCTGCATTCAGGGATCACTCCTGGTGGGGGTCAGGGGGGCATATGCAGTACCAGGAATTGAATCTGGTTAGCTGTGTGCAAGGAATTGTATCTGGGTCAGGCCCTACTAGCTTCACGGTCTTTCTGGCCCCTTATTTGTATTTGTAAATATTGGAATATGTCTGTCTTTATCATTACCATCTCTCTATATCTATATCTATATCTATATCTATATCTATATCTAATCTATATCCTCCAATACTACTAGCTTACAACTTCTGCATTTTCCTCTCATGCCTATTTGTGGGGCACAAACTGATTTAGAGAAGCTTTGGATAGTATGGACTACTGCTAGCTAATAGTATATTTCATCTTTATTTTGTTTTGTTATTGGGCCACATCTGGCTGTGCTCAGGACTTACTCCTGGCTCTGTGCTCAGGGCTCACTCTTAGCAGTGCTCAAGAAACTATTTGAGGTCCTGGAGATCAAACCATGATATGCTGCATGTAAGAGAAGCCCATTACATTTTAACTATCTCTCTGTTTAAATATGCCTTCGTATAATCTATAAAGGGCTAATTAGAAATGCTTCAGCAGCTGTGTCCTTGCAGCCAGTTATTGATATAAAGCTTCACTTCCTCTAGCGTGTCCTTTCCTTTGGGATACTCTCAGGGAAGGTCAGAGATTTCATTTTTAAAAAAGTAGAAAAGGAGATGGGACAAGATCTTGGGGGGCCTAGACGCCAATTCCAACTTGGTGACAGTTGGGAGCACCCCTGTCTCCCCAGTCTCCCTGGCTCTACTGTTGCACGTTTGTGCAAGTTGCTCTCTGTATCTGGAATGTTTTTCACTTTCCTTTACCTGCTAACTCATTGATATGCTTCCAGATTTAATCTGCTAACATGACTAAGCTTGAGAATTGTTTCCCACTTCTCAGTCTGTGTTGAGGGGGCCTTCTCGTCCGTCATTCTGTCTCATCACACTCATTCTCTGTTTAAATGACTACCTTCCCAAGTGAATAGGTTTTTTTTGAACCCCTTACTTTTGAACCCCAATGACCAGTGTAGATTCTCTGCTTAGAATCAGAAAGGTGGGACTGGAACAATAGTATAGTGGGTAGCCTTATACACAACCGACCCAGGTTTAATCCTAGGCATCCCATATGGTCCCCTGAGCATCGCCAGGAGTTAATTCCTGAGCACAGAGCTGAACCAGGAGTAATCCCTGAGTATCACCAGGTGTGCCCCCCACCAAAAACAACCCCCCAAATAAACAAACAAACAAAAACCAAGGAAAATGAGGTACTCATTACATGCCTAAGAAGTGAAACATTTGAAAAATTGTTTTTTCAAACAGATATTTCAAAGGTCCCATCAGACTTGAAAACATAAAAAGTCTTTAATCACCTCTATTGGCCTCCCAAGGAAATTCTTCTTTGTCATCTTATAGGAGTAAATGTCACCTTTGTTCTTGTAGGAGACTTTGACATCCATATTCAAGTCGTGTTGTTTAGCCAGGAGTGAATATTCTGTCAGGCCCTCAATTGCATTGATTGTATCCTATCAACAACCAGCAAGGCAGAAAAGTAGACTTAGCCTATTTATTTGCCCATGTGCACAAATACCCTTTCTTATGACACTTCAGGTGGCTGAAGAGTTAAGAGTTCCAGGTAGAGATGGAAGTAAGCTCCGCCCCACCCCCCCCCAAACCTCTCTCAGAATGTTGGTGTTGGCAGGAACAGGGAGGAATCTGGGGCTCTGAGAGTAAGTTTTTTTTTTTCATACACCCCTCTGCCTGACTATCTCCTCCCAGGTCTCAGCTTAAAATATCCCCACAGGAAGTCATAGAGCTACTTTCCTCCTGGTCGATAGAAGCATCAAAGCCAGATTGAGTGTGCAATGCGGTAGAAGGCAGTAAAACATGTGCCCAAGTGGATGAAACACTCAAGAAACATTACCTGGGTGGAATAAAAGCCGCCTCCATACCTCTGCTCTTCGGATAGCCATTTAATGATCGGGTTAACATAATTCATCTCCTTCAAGCTCAGACTGGTGAGTAAAGCGTAGGCAGTGGTTTCCACCATCCGGGCTGTACCGCTGTTAGGGGCAGAGCTGTCTTGCTGCCCACGATCGTCCCTCCAAAACCGGTAAATGGGGATTGAACTACCTGGATATTAGCAAATCAGTTCCACGAATAGCATTAAAAATATGGGGCTTGAGAGATAATATAAAAGATAAGATGTTTGCCTTGCAAGCTGCTGACCCTGATTTGATCCCTGGCACATTTGGTCCCCTGAATACTGCCCTGGGTCACTCCTGAGCACAAAGCTAGGAGTAGCCCCAGAGCACTGCTGCATGTGGCATCTTCCTCTCCACCAAACAAAATGTAAACCGGACAGAATGGTAGCAGGCTATGAGAAGTTTCTTCTGGTTTCTAGAGGCTTTCTAGACTTTATAATTGAGTTATTTTAATTTTATTTAGTTTTCTTATAAAATGGGCTGGAGTGACAGCACAGCGGGTAGGATGCTTGCCTTGCATGCGGCTGAGCAGGGTTCTATTCCTTCGTCCCTCTTGGAGAGCTGGGTAAGCTACCAAGAGTATCCCGCCCACATGGCAGAGCCTGGCAAGCTCCCTGTGGCATATTCAATATGCCAAAAACAGTAACAACAAGTCTCACGATGGAGACGTTACTAGTGCCTGCTCAAGCAAATCGATGAGCAACAGGATGACAGTGACAGTGAAAGTTCTTATAAAATAGAGGGCACACCCAGCTATGCCCAGGGTTTACTCTTGGCTCTGTGTCAGGAATGCCTCCTGGTGCTACTTGGGGGACCGTATGTGATAGGAAGGATTGAACCCAGGTCAACCGTGTGCAAGGCAAGCACCTCACCTGCTGGACTCCCTCCCCTCTGCTTTAGTCTTTTTAGGGAACTTTCTAAAAAGGTGAGTAATACAAAGAAAGATCCTTTAATACTATTGGTCTTTATTTTAAATGATCAAAAGGCATTGGAGAGAGAGCTTAATGGCTGGAGCAGGAGGTTAGAGTTCAACCATCAACATCATACAGTTCCTGTAGCACCATTAGGAGTCCCCCCCCAGGTACCCACCAAGCTGTGAGTGGTCTGCAGTAGGTTAAAAAATACTAGATAAAATGGTCCAAATAGAAATTCTACTATTACTCTGTCACTGTCACTGTCACCCTGTTGCTCATCGATTTGCTCAAGCGGGCACCAGTAACTTCTCTGTTGTGAGACTTGTTGTTACTGTTTTTGGCATATTGAATATGCCACAGGGAGCTTTGCCGGGCTCTGCCGTGCGGGCGAGATACTCTCGGTAGCTTGCCGGGCTCTCTGAGAGGGATGGAGGAATCGAACTCTGATCAGCCGCGTGCAAGGCAAATGCCCTATCCGCTGTGCTATCACTCCAGCCCACGTATTGCTCTAGTAATTAAAAAATCTGTCAAGTCAAACCCTTTTCTTTCTTAAACTGAGCTATTTATTTATTTACTTATTTTTGTTTTGGAGCCAGACCTCCTGGTGTTCAGGAGCTACTCCTGGCTCTGTACTCAGGTATCAGTCCTGGTGGTATTTGGCAGATCATATGTGGTTCTGGGGATCAAAGTGAAGTTAGTCACATGCAAAACAAGTGCCCAAACGCCTGCAATATCACTCTGGGCCCACATAAATTACTTTTTTTTTTTAAAGTAAAGCCTATTTGGTGGCCAGAGTGACAGTACAGTAGGTAGGGCATTTGCCTTGCACGCGGCCGACCTGGGTTTGATCCCAGGCATCCCATATGGTCCCACAAGCACCGCCAGGAGTAATTCCTGAGTGCAGAGCCAGGAATAAATTCTGAGCATCATTGTATAACTGAGACTTAAACCTGAAATCTTTGTAACTTTCCACATGGTGATTCAATAAAATAATAAAAAAAAATTCTGAGCATTGCTGGGTATGACCAAAAAAGCAAATAATTAAATAAAATAAAGCCTATTTGGAAAATTTTGAAGATCACAATTTTGATGTACAAACTCATAATTCATAACTACATTATTTATAAAACTTTAGACAACATATTTTCTCTCCTCAGAGATTCATATTTGCTGTTTTTAGAGCGAAAAAAATATTTTTGTTGTTGTTGCTTTTGAGCCACACCTGCAATGCTCAGGGCTTACTCCTGGCTCTGCTCTCAGGAGTTACTACTGGAGAACACATGGGACCATGTGGGCTGCCGGGGATCAAACTGGTTGTGTACAAGGCAAAGGTCTTCTGTCTCTCCAGCCTGAATAGCTTGGTTTATAAAGACACTTCCAGTTCAAGTAGTGTTTGAAATATTAACTTCCATTCTAGCTATTAAATTCTGTGATTTAATAACTCATGTCTTACAATATCCAAGACATGCTTCTGTTTTACTAGTTTTTATTTAATTGGTTTAGGTCACATATTCACAAAGGTGTTAATATTTATGATTTTGAAATACTCAGGACCTTTCACCAAAGTACTTTGCTACTTCAGTCGCTCTCATCATGCCCTTCTTCCTCCTCATGCCTCACTCCCCACCCACTTTGATAGTCTCAGTTCTGTAATCCAGGTCCCAGAGTTTGTTATCATTTGATAAGGCTCTTTCTTTGTTTTCTCTCTCTCTGTACCTCACATAAGTGAAATCATGTTGTATTTGTCCTTTTCGCTATGATTAATGTCATGTAACATGATACCGTCCAGTTCCATCCATGTTGTAGCCAACTGCATGATTTCATCTTTTTTTAGAGCTGCTTAGTAATACATTGCGTCTATATACCACAACTTCTTTGTCCATCCAACTATTGTTGGACATTTGGGTTGTTTTCACATCCTGGCCTTTGTACTAAGGACACTAATGAACATAGGGATGCATATCATCATCATCATCATCATCATCATCATCATCATCATCATCATCATCATCATCATCATCACCATCATCCCGTTGATTGTCGATTTTCTCGAGCTGGCCCAGTAATGTCTCCATTTGTCCTAGCCCTGAGATTTTAGCAACCTCTCTTTACTCGTCCTTCCCAACAGTGCTGCATTGGAGGCCCTTTCAGGGTCAGGGGAATGAGACCCATCATTGTTACTGGTTTTGGCATATGAATTTGCCACGGGGAGCTTGCCAGGCTCTCCCATTCGGGCAGGAAACTCTCGGTAGCTTGCCAGGTTCTCTGAGAGGGAGAACTAGGCTCTAAGATGTCACACAGCTGCAAACAAGCTCCCATAAGGTATGCATATATCATTTCAAATTAATGTTTTAGTGCCCCGATGTGAATGAGATAGATACCACTTGCTTTGGTGGAAGCAGACTCAAGCTAGGCTATGTAACTAGAGGAGTGAAGAACAGGCTGGGCTTCAGTTGCAAAGCCCTGTTTGCTGAGGAACCTTGTATATGCACAACTGAGTACAGGAGTCCTGCAGGAAACCTGGAATGTCTCCCAGGGTCACACATGACCTTCAACTACGACATTCATTCTCTCCACCCATTACTCTTTCCTACCCTTCCTCTCACTCCACTCCAGCCCCAAAGACTTCTTACATTTTGGAATAACAGGCACGTGCCTGCCTTAGGCCATTTGCAAGTGCTGTTTGTCTGCTAGAAATACCCTTCTTGATGTCCACTGTTTTCTTTTCTTTCCTCCTTTGGGTCTTTACTCAAAATATCAACTTCTCAGTTAGGTTCAGACCTCGTCCCTCTACCCGATATTTCTACACACCATCTTATCCTGTTATCTTTCCTTGTTTTATTTTACTTCTTATTAGTCATCACCTCGGCTGGAGCAATAGCACAGTGGTAGGGCATTTGCCTTGCACGCAGCCAACCCGGGTTTGATTCCTCCGTCCCTCTCAGAGAGCCCGACAAACTACCGAGAGTATCCCCCCTGCACGGCAGAGCCTGGCAAGCTACCCGTGGAGTATTCGATATGCCAAAAACAGTAACAACAAGTCTCACAATGGAGACGTTACTGGTGCCCGCTCAAGCAAATTGATGAACAAGGGGATAACGGTGCTACAGTGCTATTATTCACTATATCTATTCACTGTAGGCAATGTTCTACTTACTTATTGGTTTGACTCATTTTCTATTTAGAATATGTTTGCTATGGGGCTGGATTGTGTGTGTTTTGGTTGTAGTTTTATTCCCAAAAGCCAGAGTAGTGCCTGGTGCTTAGCAGATACTCATAGGTATTTATTGAACTAAGGAATGAACAGATACACGCAGAGTAAAAGAACAAATGCAGGAACATTAGTCCCCTGTTTGTAATGATTTGTTCCTACATGGAGGAATTATATCCTAGTCCATTTTGCAGGCTGTCAGAGGCATTTGGCTTCCTATGGTTAGTAGGTGCTTGCCGAATAAATTTATATAATGAGTCATACCTTTAACCAAAGCCTTCTTCTTCAGGGCTGAAACAATGGATTGAAACTCTGGGTGAGTTGTATCCCCCAGGGAAAGAGCATAAGCAGCAATGGCCAAAGTAAAAGTGGTCTGAGCCGAGATGGCATTGGAAAGCAGGAAGTTGTCAGCGTTAATTAGAGCTGTGTTGATTTTCTGGAAGCAAGAAGAGAATATATTTGGATTTCTTTATGAAACATCAGTCGATTAATTGATGTGAATTTCTGCAGGCTGCACCATGCAGAGACAACCCCCCCCCAAAAAAAAAAGTGCAAAAAAGATCTTATAGAAATAGTGTCATGCTGAAGCAAATCCTTCCAAGAAGAAACAGTCTGTAGTCTCAGTAGGGAAAACATGACCATCCAGACGGGATTAAATGTTGACCTCTGACTTCTCTCTAAAACCCTTTATTTTCCCTTTTGTTTCATCTTCCCTCATGAGTCCTATCTTCCAAAAATAAGGAAGCATCCAGCATAGAAACAACTTACATCATTTCCCCCTCTGCAAAGTTGAGATGGTTCATATTTTCAAAAGAAATTTAGATAAATCATAGGGAAAAAAGTCAAGCTGTTCAAGTGCTTCTTTTTTTCTTTTTCATCTTTTTTTTTAATGAATCACTCTGAGATACAGTTACAGACTTACAAATTTGCGTGATTACATTTCAGTCATACAATATTTGAGTACCCATCCCTCTACCAGTGCCCATTCTCTACCACCAAAGTTTCCAGTATCCCTCCCACCATCCCCATCCCTCCCTACCCCCTGCCTCTGTGGCAGGCACATTCCCTCTACTCTCTCCTTTTGGGTGTTATGGTTTGCAATACAGTTACTGAGCAGCCATCATGTTTGGTCTATAGTCTACTTTCAGCATGCATCTCTCATTCTGAGCGAGCTCCCTAAGCTTTTACTTAGTGATCATGCCCATCATTTACTTAGTAGTCTCTACTCTAACCCAGCTGCCTTTTCCCCCAGCATGTGAGGCCGGCTTCCAAGCCATGGAGCTATCCTCCTGGCCCTTATCTCTACTATCCTTGGGTATTAGTCTCCCATTCTGTTACTTTATATTCCACAAATGAGTGCAGTCATTCTATGCTGTCCCTCTCTCTGACTCGTTTCACTTAGCATGATACTCTCCGTGTGCTGATCCACTTATATGCAAATTTTATGGTTTCATCTTTTCTAACAACGGCATAGTATTCCATTATGTAGATGTACAAAGTTTCTTTAACCAGTCCTTTGTTCTCAGGCACTCGGGTTTTTTCCAGATTCTGGCTATTGTAAACAGTGCTGCACTAAACATACAAGTGCAGATGTCATTTCTACTGTATTTTTTGCATCTCCATAATATATTCTCAGAAGTGGTATTGCTGGGCCAAATGGGAGCTCAATTTCTAATTTTTTGAGAAACATCCATATTGTTTTCCAAAAAGGCTGAACCAGTTGGCATTCTCACCAGCAGTGAAGGAGAGTCCCCTTCTCCCCATATTCACACCAACCCGGATTGCTTTTGTTCTTTTGGATGTGTGCCAGTCTCTATGGTGTGAGATGATATCTCTTTGTTGTTTTGATCTGCATCTCCCTGATGATTAGTGATGAGGAGCATTCTTCTTTGAGAAAGTTTCTGTCCATTTCATCACCCCGTTTTCTGATGGGCTTGGATGTTTTCTTCTCATAGAGTTCAACCAGTGCCTTGTATATTCTTGATATTAACCTTTATCAGAATGATATTGAGTGAATATCCTTTCCCATTCTGTAGAGTGTCTTTGTATTCTGGTCACTTTCTTTTGAGGTGCAGAAGCTTCTTAATTTAAAATAGTTCCATTTGTTCATCTCTGTTTCCCCTTGTTTGGTTAGTGGCGTTTCGTCTTTGAAGCTTCAAATGTCGTGAAGGGTTTTGCCAACCTTTTTTTCAATATATCTTATGGATTCTGGTCTGCTTTTTGATCCTAAGGATTTCTGGGGAAATAGTTTCCTTGACTAACACCTAAGGATAATAGAAATAAGGACCAGGAGAATCACTTCACGGCTTGGAAGCTGGCCTCACATGCTGGGGGAAAAGGCAGCTGGGTTAGAGTAGAGACCACTAAGTAAATGATGCTTGGAGAGCTTGCTCGGAATGAGAGATGCATGCTGAAAGTAGACTATGGACCAAACATGATGGCTGCTTAGTACCTGTAGTGCAAACCATAACACCCAAAAGGAGAGAGAGAGTAAAAGGGAAGGTGCCTGCCACAGAGGCAGGGGTGGGAAAAGGTGGGGGTGGCAGGAGGGATACGGAGAACATTGGTGATGGAGAATGGGCACTAGTGGAGGGATGGGTACTCGAACATTATATGATTGAAACATAATCACGCAAGTTTGTAAGCCTGTAACTGTATCTCAGAGTGATTCGTTAAAATAAAAAAAAAAGAATGAAAAAGAAAATAGTTTTCTTAACTCTGTCCAGAGAACACTGAAATAGTTATTTTGAACAAATATAGTAAGAGGAGGCGTGGTGTGATGCTGCTAACATCTTGTTTCATTCCTACTTTCCTGGCCCCACTTGTGTCTCTCACTTATGTAATGTGTGGGGACACCAGTCATCTGGACCCGTAGGAATTGGTCGTCTTTGATCAGACTTGCTAACTATAAACAATTCTCTTGAAACAGACTAAAAAATTATTTTGTCTTGTAGGTGAAGCCCTACATATCCCTTTAGGATTATTCATCTCACTTCTGCATTGAAGGGGAGTCTCACCCCTGATGTGCAGGCAGGAGAATTTAACCTCTGGGCCTCTGAGGGATCCTCTCAGAGAACTGACTGTCCCCAGAGCAAAATATCATCTCTGTTCCCCCTGGGTATGGTCTATGTTGATTCGCTCAGGTGGGCCCTTTCCATCCCATCCCTCCCCACCCAGCAAATTGAAAAGCTCACCCCGAAGGAGCAAACACGCCCTTGTGTCACCTCAATAGTTTCCGGAGATAGAACTTCAGCTGTAGAGCAACGGTCACATGTATAACATATGAGGGGATAGAGAAAACAGAAGGATACTGGGGCAGTGGGTCATTCCTTCATCTGGGTCACAAGCCATCAGTTCTAGTCCCAGCTCTACAATTCAGTAGTTTGTGGTACCAGACAGTCATGTTGTATCTTTCTTACAGGTCTCAATTTTCTCATCCATCAATGAGTAGGGTGGATTAGGTAGCCTCTAACGTCTACCATAGTTCTGAAATCATTTGATTCTGAAATTATAGCTATTTTCAAGGTCTTCCTCTCACCACCCCTCCATATATGTTATAGAAAGAGATGATAGTGTAGAGAGAAAAAGAGAAGAGAAAGTGCTTGAGAAAGAAAACTCTTGCTTACCATCAGGGGGCATATATCAAAAGCCTTTCTAAGTCCAATCACAACGAAGGCTGTAAGATACAAGGTCTTCTCCTGAGCTTCTACAGGCAAGGTACCCTAAAATAATAAGCAATGTTTTAAAAAAGAGAGTGAGATTGTTTCTTTTAAGAGAATCAGAACAGTTCTGAGCTGTATTTCCAGCCTAGCTATGTTTTGATTTTCCGTCCCTCCCTCCAGTACTTCATTTGGACGATTCCCCGTTACATAAGCGATGGCTCTTTATTACCAGCAGGCATTTCTTTTTTGGGAGAGTGAGATGTCTCCCCCAATTTCCCACCTTGAGTTCCAGTTTTTTTCTTTCACCACACTTACATAAGCGTACCTCCTATTTCAAGACCCTGTTAAAATGTCACCTACTCTACAAGTGCTGTTTGTCCTCTGTTTGCCCATATGTATCTTCTCTAGGGCAATGACATTCCAATGCTCCAAAAAGATTGCTCTCTTTACCACTCCAGATTTGTCATGCCACTCACATGCCACCTCTTTGAATGAACTACCTTCTTCTTCACTTCAAAATGTCAAGCCAGCTCTTGGCTCCACTTGGTCTCCTCTCTCCTCCCCTCCCCTCTTCTCCCCTCCCCGCCCTCTTTTCTCTCTTTCTCTCTTGCTTTCTCTCTTTCTTTCTCTTTCTTTCTTTCTTTCTTTCTTTCTTTCTTTCTTTCTTTCTTTCTTTCTTTCTTTCTTTCTTTCTTTCTTTCTTTCTTTCTTTCTTTCTTTCTTTCTTTCTTTCTTTCTTTCTTTCTTTCTTTCTTTCTGTCTCTCTCCCTCCCTCCCTCCCTCCCTCCCTCCCTCCCTCCCTCCCTCCCTCCCTCCCTCCCTCCCTCCCTTCCTTCCTTTCTTCCTTCCTTCCTTCCTTCCTTCCTTCCTTCCTTCCTTCCTTCCTTCCTTCCTTCCTTCCTTCCTTCCTTCCTTCCTTCCTTCCTTCCTTCCTTGTTTTCATGCTTTCTTGCTTTTTGGATCACACCCAGTGATGCTCAGTGATTACTCCTGGCTCTGCACTCAGGAATTACTCCTGGTGGTGCTGGGGGGACCATACGGGATGCTGGGGATTGAACCCTGGGTTAGCTCCTTGTAAGGCAAATGCCCTATCCACTGTGCTATCGCTCCAGCCCCTTCACTTGGTTTTATTCCTGGTCTCTCTCCTACCTAGTTTCCAGGAACCTCACCCTCTAGTGTTTTCAATTCTACCAAGGTAGTTTAGATCTGCTGTTTTCAATGAAGAGAATCTTTTCTTAACATGTACTACATACTTGATGTGATTTACCTAATGTCTTATTTCCCTGGTAGATTGTATACTATATGGTCTCCATATATACAATACGTATATTATATATATAATATGTATATGCAATATACATATTGTATACTATATGTATATATATGCTATATATACGTATAGATTGTATATATATATGGTGAGCAAAGACGTTCTGTTTATGCCCTAACTCTGCCATGCATCTCTTTGTGCGCATTCAGTGAATGTTTATTGATTAAATAAATGAACACACATATCTTAGAATTGCTGGCATTTATGCTCCCTAATTTCCTCATCAGTGTGGAAGCTTCTCTGTTGCAGGGATAATCTCTCCTCTCTTTTTTTACTCATTCTCTTTCACTGCAGCCATATATGTCCTTGTGTGTATTAGGTAGGTGGCTGTTGGATGCATGCAGATAGATGGAAGAAAAAATATTACCTTAAGGGAAAATTGTAAGGGTATTTTACTCTTTAAATAACACCTATATGATGTTAGAAGCCATATTCTGATGTCAGCACCTAGGGGACTTTATGAGACCCTGGCTAGACAGACAACCACAACTACCTGATATGAAAGGGGTTGAATTTGTTTTTGCTAGGGTTTTTGGTTTTTGGGCTACATTCAGCAGTGCTCAGGAGTTACTCCTGGATCTGCACTCAGGAATTACTCCTGGCAGTGCTCAGGAGACCATCTGGGATTTGGGGTATCAAACCCAGGTTGGCTGTGTGCAAGACAAACTCTACTATCTGTATTTCCCACTGTACTATCTATCTGATCCTGAAAGAGATGCAACTAGAACAGGAAAATTACCCCCCAAAGAGGTTGAATCTTTAAAAATTGTTATTCTTATTATTTTAATTGCAACACTGTGAGTTACAAAACTCTCATGTTTCAGTTTCAGTCATACAATGATCGAACACCCATCCCTCCACTGGTGCACATTTTTCACCACCAATGTCCCCAGTATCCTCCCCCCATATCCCGCCCCTCCCCCTTCTTCTATGGCAGTTTCCTTCTTACTCTTTCTTCTTATGGGCATTATGGTTCACAATATAGATAATGGGAGACCCATCATGTTTGGTCCTTTATCTACTATCAGCACACATCTCCCATCCCCAGTCAATCCTCCAACCATCATTGACTTAGTGATCCCTTCTCTATCCCAGCTGTCTTCTCCCCCAAAGCTATTGAATCTAAAGATACATTGTAAAGCATTGAAAATATTGTAGAGATTTTTTAGAGAGCTTGTGTAACTACTTTGTAATTCAGATTCCAATACATTGAAAATGGATTCCAATCTCAGTATAATTTTTTGCACTCTTAAAGTAATTGATTAATTGATTAACTGGGCCACACCTGGTGGTGTTCAGGGCTTACTCCTGGCTCTGTGCTCAGGATCCTGGAGAGCTCAGAGGACCACCTGGGATGCTAGAGATTAATCTGGGGTTGGCTGTGTGCAAGGAAAACACTGTACCTGCTGTAGTATTGCTTGACCCCAATTTGTTGCACTTTTGAAATAAATAGGCTACAGTTCTGCCTTCCTAATAGAGTGTAAATAGAAACTTTCATCTTTTATAAAGAAGGTACATTCCATACCACATGGTCCCTGGAAAAGTTAGTAAGTTACATACATATTAAGGATCTCCAGTACTTAAGTCTCTGAAACACCAATGCCTGCTACACAAGTTCCTATCATTAATTTAACCTCTAAAGACTTGTCTAAAGAATATGCTAGCAGACTTTTTAAGTTCTTTGCTAGAACACAAAAGAAATTTCCTGTAGGATTAAATATATTTTCCCTCTTCATCCTCCTAAAATGGGATGAGAACAAAACTCAAACTTGTTAACATAATCATTGCTAATCGGTGCATTTGGCTACCATACCTGTAATTTTATTGGTTGATAGTGGGATTTCTCCTGGAAAGATCCATTTTCTAGCTGACAGTTCTCAATCAGCCACAGCATAGAATTGCAAATTGAATTTTGGTTCTGATTGATGTACTTATGTATTTGTCCAAGCACCCTTACAGCGAAAGCTGTCAACCTTCACGACAAAAACCCAATAAATTAATATGCAGGCATTGAACTCCTTTTGAATTAAAATTTACAGTGTGTCTTAGTTTGCACAATGCTGGTTCTTCCAAACAAAGCAGCCTTCTAAATCATGATGAAGCTGCCACCAGGTGACAGGGCAGCGAAGATCCAGTCAACCAGTCTGAGTACCACATCTGTGACTGCAGCATTCTTAGCTGGCATGCAAGCTAAAACTTGAGGCTTGATTATTAGGAAAAAAACTATCTAATGTTAAAGACAATGGTAGCGAAGCAACTAGTTTTGAGTTTGTGCTGGCCCATGAACATGAAACATGGAAGAGTAAAATTTTAACATTCTAGATGATAAGTTTGGTGGGAGACACAAAAGTAATTGTGGAAGGAAGAAGACAGTAGTGGGGGATGTGGTGTTGGAATGTATGCATACAGCCCTATCATTCACAATATAAATCACTCAGTAACACACATAAAATCAATAAAATTTAGTAAATAAAATTAAAAACAATTTTGTTGGGAACCACCTAATTTATCTCTGTGTGAGGCTAGAATTTC
This sequence comes from Sorex araneus, assembly GCF_027595985.1. Classification (NCBI taxonomy): domain Eukaryota; kingdom Metazoa; phylum Chordata; class Mammalia; order Eulipotyphla; family Soricidae; genus Sorex; species Sorex araneus. The sequence goes on along the minus strand of NC_073302.1, from coordinate 13,028,062 downwards.
CTTCCCCAACATTTCAGGAAATACTTTCTCATTTTCCCTTGGACCATAGCATTGACCAGTACACCTAACGAGGAAGTTTTATTATTTATTTATTTATTTGCTTTTTGGGTTACACCTGGCGATGCACAGGGGTAATTCCTGGCTTTGCATTTAGGAATTACTCCTGGCGGTGCTCGGGATATGGTCCCCCAATATGGACCATATGGGATGCTGGGAATAGAACCTGGGTCACCCCTGTGCAAGGTAAATGCCCTACCCACTCTACTACAGCTCCAGTCCCAAGTTTTAGTTATTTTGATAAATATTTTAGTCAGAAAGCTACTCCAGTCTCTACTAAGGTCTCTCAAACACTATAACAGAAGACCTAATTCATTATCCCACAATAATTCTTATGCCTCCATTTCTCTCTTTTCTCCTTCACCTACCTGAGGTCTGTCCCCTCCTTAGTTCCTCAAATACCCCTGGGACCCAGAACAGTTGACCCCAACCACCCCCATTTTACTCTTAAAATTTGTTTTAATTTTATTTTAAAAATATGTTTAACATTTTCATCAGGTAAAATCTTCATGTAATCCCCAAACCCTCGGGTATAGATAGGTTGATAGTCTCTCTCGCCTCTGGATTCCTCCAACACAATATCCTACTTCCTGTTATTTATATATATTATGCATCTGTCCAAATAAAATATAAGAATGGAGTCTTCCTGTCTTTCCATCTGAATCAAACCCAAACAATTGGATAATATTCACATCATCGTGTACTTTGCTTCTTTTTTTAATAATATATCTTAGGGGTCTGTGTTAATACATGACATTTCCTTTTTCTATAGAGAATGGTTTAATTCATTAAAATACAATATTTGGTAGAACTACATTAAAACTATCTCAGCCATTTCCCTACCTATGTATAACTCGACGAATCTCAATCTTTCTTCTAATGGCTTTAATTATCAAAAGTAACGAAAATTTATTTATTTATTTATTTATTTATTGCTCTTTGGGTCACACCCAGCGTTGCACAGGGTTTACTCCTGGCTCATGCACTCAGGAATTACTCCTGGAGGTGCTCAGGGGACCATATGGGATGCTGGGAATCGAACCTGGGTCGGCAGCATGCAAGGCAAACGCCCTACCCACTGTGCTATTGCTCCAGCTCCTGAATATTTATTTTTGATATTAATACAATGTGTGTTATATGCCAGTTTTATTCAATGATTAAAAAAAAAGAAAGTTCATGAATAGTCTTTTTTGCCATATCTGGTGATGCTCAGTGTCTACCCTGGCTCTGTTCTCAGGGATCACTCCTGGTGGGGCTTGGGGGGACCTAATGGAGTGCTAAGGATTGAACCCGACTCTTTTGTGTGTCTGGGAAGTGCCTTATCTCTCCAGAAACCTCTGAAGGGTTTTGAATGAAATGATCCAAAGTCGGTTCTTACAGGGTCGTTCAGCTGCTGTGTTACGTACAGACTGAAGAGGACCAAGGACTGAAGCCAAGATGACAAGAGAAGGCTGATGCAACGATCCCGGTGAGATAGATTCTGGGGTGGACCAGGGTACTGTGGTGGAATTGGTGAGAAGTAGGCAAGTTAAGAGTGTATTCTGAATATATTTTCTGGCATAATATGTGGCTTGTAAGAGAAAGAATCAACGACAAGATGATTAGAACTTGAGCAAGCGGGCAAATGGAGTTGCACTGAAGTGTGGTTCTTTAGTTCCCCAATCAACAACCATGTAAAAATGCAAGCCCAAAGTTTCCACTTACCAAGTGCTAGCACTTTCTTGGCCATTCCACATGCTGTAAGAATAGTCACGGTTTTTGTAGGACATGATGCTCATCATCCCTAAGAGGTACCAGACAGAGAAAACTGTTGAGTGCTTTGTTGATGGCATTTCTAGTCCAGAAATGCTTCACTAGCCCATGGGAATGATAAATTTACTTTGGTGGTGGGCAACAAGCATATTCTCTTGGCGAACACTGAAGTGTATGAATTGATAGACTCAGAATATTCTACTTGATATATTATATACTCAATATAATCTACTTGATATATAATACATAATATATATATTGTATATAATATATACAATATATAATATATAATATATAATATAGCAAGTACAATATTCTGGCTTATTGAAGAAGGAAGTGCTATACATGGTTTGGAATGTAGATATTTTATCTCTAATCTCTAATTTTGCTAAATTAACCCAAAATTTTACTGTAAGTAGTATTTATTTATTTAGTAGAGCTCACCTCACAATTTGAGGGGTGGGAAGGCCTGAGATACCTTCTTAATAAAATTTTGATGTTTTAACAATGTAGTTACCAATTTAATGAAATGATTAATAATAAAATATTAAAATTGGTAAATTGTAGTTACCAATTTAATGAAATTATTAATATTAAAATCACATAAGATTTTATGTAATGTATTTTTACCTTCTTTCATTTTTTTATTCAGTTCCTGTTTCTTTTTTATTAAAGAATTCTGAGAAAAAATGTCCCAATTGCGTCCTGCTTCCAGGTAATGATAAACATAGAAGACTGGGATGACACTCATCAATTCTGCTTCTGCGTTGCCCTTGGGAAGGTCGGTGAGGAGATCAATGCCTTCCTGACTCAGAACTGCAGACATGACCTCACCGATCAACAACCCTGAAACAAATGAATGAAGATCAGATCTACATGAGCACGTCTATAGACTTCTGATTCAGTGTTTTGAACAGAAATAAAAACAGCCATCTCTATATTTACTCTTTCTATATAGACAATTAGATCTTACTACTTTCACAACCAAGGAGGGGAGAAATACTACCTGATTAGATGGATTTAAAAAACCAATAAACCCATGGTGGAGGGATGGATGTGCTGCAGTAACATTGTATGCCTAAAACATTAATATTAATACCACAATATGTCATGATACTTTGATAAAAGGGGGCACAATAAAAGACACAACAATTGACTTAAAATTACTTTGTTAAGAAGAAAGTGTAATGTAGTGGGAAGATTAAAGCATACAAGAAATGGCTATTTGTCTGGGCCTGGAGTGATAGCACAGCGGGTAGGGCATTTGCCTTGCACGCAGTAGACCCGGGTTCGAATCCCAGCATCCCATATGGTTCCCTGAGCACTGTCAAGGATAATTCCTGAGTCCATGAGCCAGGAGTGACCCCTGTGCATGCCGGGTGTGACCCAAAAAGAAAAAAAATGGCTATTTGTCACTATTCAACCTACACCTTTAGACAATGTAAATAAACCAATCACTCCCACAAAGCAAAGCATGTGGTGTGAAATGTGTGAACATTGTGAAGGCTCTGTCCTGTGGCCACTGTGGTCTCTTGTTTTTTTTTTTACTTTTTGGACATTCACTCCATCCAGAGAACGATGGAGTGAATTCAAGAGGAACAGTATAAAAATTATCCTGAAGAACAGGAAGGCAAGTTTGATGAAGAACAACTAGTTAAAAAAAAATCCTAGATAAGAATGTCCAGAGTCATCCAAGAAGCCCACAGAGTCCCAGATAAAATAGAATCAAATAGAAAAACTCCTAGATATATTGTACTCAGGATGACAAAAACCCAAGACAGAGACAGAATGTTGAAGACAGTAAGATAAAAAAAAAAAAGAACTTAAAGACTCATAAATAAATCTTGAAAGAGATTCAACTAGCTGCAAAAATTTCTTGGACACTCATTCCTGGCTGAGACCTCTGGGGCAATCTCAGGAAGGAGGCGGGATAGTTCTTGACCTATCAAAGGCCTGGCAACTGCTCCTACACCCTCAAACTGCAGCCACACCTCCAACCAGACTGTCCAGTTAAATATTCTGGATTTTCTAGGAGCAACCTCTCCAAACTCTACAACACTGACATCCCAGTAATAGCAGACCAGATTAGATGGGGTGAAACGTCAAATGGCTTCCAAGTCTCAACTAACAAAAACATTAGCACAGAGGCTTAACTTGCAGCAGCATCTTAGTAAACCATCAGGCAGGGACTTAGTTTCCCCATGATGAGATGCAACAATTTTCACAAATTTTCTTCCATGGAAATAATTTTTGATCATTCAGTTAGCCATTTAATGGTAACAAGCAATATGAAAAAAATCACTGTGGGCCTGCTTCCGAGGTCAGGTTTGAGGGGTGGCTGGCACGATGAAGACAATGGTGGAAGGAAGGTGAATGTGGTGGTGGGATTGGGGTTGGAATATTGTATGCCTGTAACAAACCATCATGAATAATTTTGTAAACCATGGTGTTGAAGTAAAGTGGAGAAAAGTAACGTAAATGCAAAGGAAAGCCCGTAAGATTCACTGCAGATCTATTAAGCAAGACTGTGAGGCTGAAGGAAATGGAGGGATATATTACAAAAACTGAATGAAATGGGCACCTCATCAAGAATACTCTGTCACTATCACTGTCATCCCATTGTTCATCAATTTGCTCAAGCGGGCACCAGTAATGTCTCCATTGTGAGACTTGTTACTGTTTTGGGCATATCAAATACAACATGGATAGCTTGCCAGGCTCTGCTGTGGGGGTGAGATACTCTCGGTAACTTGTTGGGCTCTTTGAGAGGGGCGAAGGAATAGAACCTGGGTTGGCCATGTGCAAGGCTGTGCTATTGCTCCAGCCCAAGAATACTCTATCCAACTAAATTATTATTTTATTTAAACTTTTTTATTTTATAAGGTAGTTCACAATATTTGATTGCATTTAATGTTCAAACACCAATCCCTCCACCATTACATCTTTCCACCACCATTCATAGACATATTTATTATAATTGTTTACTTATCTGTGCAGATCCTTGAAATTGTCTATAATATATTTTACACGGGCTGGAGCGATAGCGCAGCGGGTAGGGTGTTTGCTTTGCACGCGGCCGACCTGGGTTCGATTCCTCCACCCCTCTCAGAGAGCCCGGCAAGCTACCGAGAGTATCTCGCCCACACGTCAGAGCCTGGCTAGCTACCCGTGGTGTATTTGATATGTCAAAAACAGTAACAATGGTAACAAAGTCTCACAATAGGGACGTTACTGGTGCCCGCTTGAACAAATCGATGAGCAACAGGATGACAGTGATGAGAGTGATACAGTGATTTTTTAACACCCCTTTTCAGCACAAATTTTTAACACAAATTTCCTTTCTTAGGGATAAAGCACACTTTTATAATTTTATAGACCTATTCAGATTTTTTGCTTAAAATTTTAAAAATTAGGGAGTATAACGCGACACACACCATAACCATGTCAACAGACCCGGCCCCAGGTTGTTTTATTCTGGTTACCCCGGAGCGGGGGTGGGTGAGACCCCTCCCTGTCCCAAGGGACCCAGCCCCAGCAGCCAAAAACCTCCAGAACTCAACTGTGGCCATGTTCACAGCCGCTCTCCACACGCTCAGACTGAGCCTCATCCAGAAATGTGTGTATATATACGTATATATGTATATATATGTACACACATATGTATATATGTTTATATATGTATACACATATCTATACATACATATATGTATATATTTATATCTATACATATATACATACATACACACACATATATATATATATACATATATATATAAAAGCACACAAGGCTCAACCATTAACATGTTACTGATCTCTTTTAGAAGGGCTTAATGACCCCTGGGTGAAGTACACCAATCTTCACACTCTTTCCTCTAAGGAAACTTTTTTGGAGCATTTTCAGCGATTTATCCTAACAAACAATACAAAACTGCTTTGGGGCAGGTGTTGGGGTTCAGGATGGAAACACCCGAAATATGGTGGTGGGAAGGTATAATGGTGGTGGGATTGGTGTTTGAATATTAAATGTGGTCAAATATTGTAAACTACTTTATAAAATAAAAAAATTTAAAAAATTAAAAAATTATTCTCAGTCTTACTAAATTTTACATTGTAGGATTTGTCTACTTCATGAAAATTTTAAATTGTATTAGCACAGAATTATTAATGATATTATTTTACAGGTATAACTATATACCTGTAAAAAAGAAAGATATAGTTTAAAAATATTTTATCAACTTATCATTGATTTACAATTTTTGAAGATTTTAGGAGTTAGCTCTACTCATCTCTATGTGTGTAAGTGTTACCATCTCCACAATACATTAAAATAAAGTATCTCAGGAGCTGGAGCGATAGTACACTGTGTAGGGTACTTGCCTTGCATGCAACCAACCAGGGTTCGATTCCCGGCACCCCATATGGTTCCCTGAGTCCACCAGGAGTGATTTCTGAGTGCCAGGAGTGGGTTCTGAGCCCTGCCATATGTGACCCAAAAGCAAAATTAAAAAAAAAATATGTGGGATTTAAAAAGAAATACAGTAAGGGAACAACAACTGGTCAAAGTAATTGGAGCAGGAGATTTTTGTCTATAGAACTGAGTCTGCATGGAAAGGTTGTGGTAGGGTCACTTGGGGCTTTGGTGGAGGGAGGCGGACTCTCTGGTGATGGTTGTGATGTACAAATAAAAGTATTATCAGTTACATTGTTAGTCCCAGAATAGCAATAAAAATGGTCTTTAAAAAACCCCACCTATTACTCCTGGTCTGTAATTCTCAGGTTTTTATGTGAGATAGCTTTAGGACATTTCATTCACTGCAAAGAGTAGGAACCATGAGGATCTGACAAAGTGACACGTGCAAATGCTCAGACGAATGATAATTCCATTCAGGTCCACTCTTGAGCGCAGCAGAGCTGATTTTGCATGTGACATTTGCAGGCCATAAAGTTTCTTTAGAGTAGGATTGACCACTAAAGTTGTAGAAAGTTCTTGAAGGCTAGAGGAAGGAAGGCCACACCCACACATCTATTTTAGAGAAGTATTTGGGTCCGTGACAGATTACTTGTTCCATCATAAGAGAATGATGCTCCACTGGCCCTTAGTCAAAGGTGGTTTGAAAAGTGGTGATACGTGGTATTTGAAGGTGGAAATACCATTGGGGCACTCTGAGAGGTAAACTTATACATACCACAGGCCAGAGAAGACAAAATAATCATGAGGTTATTTCATTTTTGTTGAAGCACAAGGTGAGCTAGGAAATCAAAATTTAAAATTTACCTTTTACACTCACAATCCTGTCCACTTTTGTTTTGGGGACCAAATCTAATGGTACCTTGTAAGGGAATTCCTTTTGTCTGCTAGGAAAACCTGCAATTAAAAAATAAGAAGGTTAGATTAACATACATTTTTCTTCTGGAAAACTATTTACAGTTATCTATAGTGTTTTTACTTCCTAGGAGCTGTTTTCAAATGAAAAATTCTTTGATAAGTGTAAAAATAAAGTTAAAGCATAAAAATAAATTTTTAAAAATGAAGGCTTTTGATCAAACCCCAAGCCTATAGAAAAATTTAAAATAATGCACTAAATTTAAATGTTAGCTCCCTGGTCGTTACAAGACTGAAAATAAGTAGGCATATAAATATTATTCACCAGTAAAAAAAAGCATACTGTCTTTCCAAAAACCCAAAATTGTTCTCGGAATTGAAATCTAAAAATAACTAACAAGTAATTCCTCAGTGAAGGATATGTGATGATTATTTCCACTGGGAAGCAAGCCCTGAAATTCTTTCCACCTTCTTCTCTAACTTAGACACTTTCCCTCCTTCTGTATAAAAATACATTTAACTAAGAGATATCAGGGCATTTTTCTATGATAATCATTGGTGTCTCTCATAAAAATTCATCACTCCTGTCATTGTACTAATACCAAGCACTGTATTGAATTCTTTGGATGTAGTTATTCCAACAGTCTTGCACACTAAGTCTATTTTTCCCCCTTCATTTTACAGATGAGGAAACGGAAGCTTCCAGAGCAAATTGCTCAGGGCTCACAGAGCGAGTACACGGGGAGCTGTGCTCTGAACTCAGTAAGGTTTCCTGTAGAGCTCATAGAAGTCCCACAGGGTCTCCACAGACTCTGGCCTGCAAAGAGAACTTTGTAAGCAGGCGTCATCCAAAACGCGGTAGTGTCAGGCCCTCGCGCTATCCCTGGCACCTGGCAGATGTGAGCAGATGTAAACAGGAAGAAGCAAGTGGCATTTTGCAATTTAATAATTAATCCATGGGCGTTGGAACACTGTATGATTGAAACCTAAACGTAAACAGCTTTGTAAGGGTCTATCTCACAGTGATTCAATTAAAAAAAATAGAAACGTAATTAACTAAGAAATGAGTATTTCTGATTATAGGCAATTAATATTTTGAAAAACAGTGTTTTGGGTTACATATACAATTTGACATCTAGAGCAAAACCGACATAAAAAGTACAAAAAATTTTCATACCATAAATGCCCTTTGGGTCAAGAGTAACTCCAGCATAACTTTCCTTTTTGATACCTTCTGGCTAAAATTAAGGCAGAAAACATTCTGTTAAGAATGTAATTAATAAATAAAAATAAAGAATGTAATTAAATTTATAAGACCTGAATTCCTTGGATCAACATTTCTTGATCACTTTTCTGATTGATAAAAGTTTTTGGTTCTTTATTGAAAGAAGGCAAAACAAGTATGAATATAAGACTCAAACATGCAGGAGTAAGATTTTTCTGCCTATTTGTATAATAACCAGAATAAAACTTATATAGAGGTGGTTATAAGTTCTAAGTGTGTTGAATATATTTGCTCATTTAATCTCAGAAATAGTTTATGAGGTAGGTGCTGCTTCACTTCATTTGATAGATAAAGAAACTGGCATACAGAATGATCAAGAAGTTTATCCAATGCCATAGCACCTGGAAGAGGTGGAGTCAAGATTTATTTTATTTTATTTTATTTTATTTTATTATTTTTTTTTTTTAACTTTTCAAGTGTTTCTTTATTTTTAAGAATGATGATTAATGCAGCTTCTCTTCTCATATCCCATACAGATGGTTTATTTTTATTATCTATTGATTTAATATTAAAAGTTTGCCTACTTGCCAAAACATGCAGATATTCACTGAGCAAAGGAAAATTAGAATTTATATCCAATGGTTACATTCCCAGCAAAGGTGAAACTGGATGATGTTCTATCTTCTTTTTTTTTTTTTTTTTTTTTTTTTTTTTTTTTATAGTTTATTTTTAATTAGTGAGTCAACGTGAGGGTACAGTTACAGATTTATACATTTTTGTGCTCATGTTTCTCCCTTACAAAGTTTGATATCCCATCCCTTCACCAGTGCCCATTCTCCACCACCAGTAAACCCAACATCCCACCCCCCCTTCCCAGTCCCGTCTCCCCCCACCCCACACTGCCACTATGGCAGGGTATTCCCTTTTGTTCTCTCTCTCTGATTAGGTGTTGTGGTTTGCAATAAAGGTGTTGAGTGGCCATTGCGTTCAGTCTCTAGTCTATATTTGGCCCGCATCATCTTTCCCCCACATGACCAACAACCACATTTTACTTGCTGTTCCCTTCTCTGAGTTGCCCAGGATGAGAGAACAGCCTCCAAGCCATGGTGTGGAGTCAAGATTTAAAGAGGGATCTGCTCAAGGGTTCACCATGAAGTGATGCATAGACCATGGTTGGCACCAGATAAATTCCTATGTGTTTACTGAAACAGATTTTGAAGCTGAAAACAGAACTCGAAGGGAGAAGGGTAGGAGAAGGTGGACTAGAAGTTACACTTTTACAGTGGAGGAGGGTCCTGGATACTATGGCAATGGTGGACGGGAAGTAATTTTGTATACCACATGCATGAATATAAACACTTTTGTAACCATGTCACTTCAACTGTAATAACAATAAAATCACTGTGAACGCATTGCTTGTCAATTTTAAATGGTTAATTGTATGAAATCGGGAATTTCACCTCAACTTGTAATAATAATCAATAATAACTGAACTCAAAAGGTCCAACAGCTCTACAAACACTGTTCTGTACTTAACTAGCCATGTGACCCTTGGCAAGAATATTATCTTTATCTAAATAAATTGATATGAAAATTCTCAACAGACTGGGTCAATCGGATTTAACAAATGACTATTTTCTTCCTAGACTGTGGAAACATTTCTATACTCTTAATTTAAGATATAGATGTCTTAAAAAAATAGATGTTTTATTTATTGCTTTCTACCATAAGGTTTGGCATGCAGTTTTTGAAACACACTTTCTGAATGTACTGGGCAAAACCCAAAATCTAAAAGTCTATATACCAAGTTGTAAATATTGGGTATTTTAATTTTCTTCTATGTGTTTTTTCAGTATCCCATCGTTTCTACAGTATCATTGCTTATCTAAAAATGTGAAGCATAATTGCAGATTAAAGAAAAGTCACAGAGTCATACCAAAAAACCTTTGCAATAACCATATTTCTCAGAATTTACCAGATCCCCCAAGGGTGAATATTATATCCTCTCTCTTTGTCTAATTTTTGAATATTTAAATATTGACTGCTAATATTTTTTTTTTTGGAATGGAGAAGTGCTTTTTTTTTTTTTTTAAAGAATTAGGGAAAAAATGTTTCTCTTACCACCACTCGTAATGTTTTTATTAAGATCTCTTTCCCAACCGAAGTTTCCAGTGAAAAGCTGATGTTGTGAAGACCAACTTCTAGAGGCAGCACGTTAAACGCTACTGCGTGACTGGAGGAGCCCTCGATTTTCTGGTATTGACATCTGGAGCGTTTGTTTCCTTGATGGTTGATGCCTGAGGATCCTGAAGAACAGATCCCTTCCACAGGAGACATTCTCACACAAAACTGAAATGTCACCGGTGGATCCACAGAGAAAAAGAAATGATATGTAATATGTTATTAGTAAGGAATTTATTTGCTTTAGGGTTGCATCCAGTGGTATTTGGGAGATACTGTTGGCAAGCTACCTGTGGTGTATTCGATATGCCAAAAGCAGTAACAAGTCTCAGAATGGAGACATACATTGCTGGCACCTGCTTGAGCAAACCTATGAGCAATGGGACTACAGTGCCACAGTGCTACCCTTGGCTTATTCCCTGGGAGGTCACTCATAGAAGTGATCAGGGGACTATGGGCCTCCTGCGTGCGAAACATGTGCTTTCTCTTATCTAGCTCCTTGGTCTCCATTTAGCAGTTTTAAAATAGATTCTGTTCTTTATGTTTTAAAGTTTGGGAGAACTGTGTTTATTTTCAAAGTATCAATAAATATTCCTGAAGTTACTGGTTTGTATAGTTCTGACTGATGATGAAAAATGATGATGATGCCAACTTAAAAATATGCCAATAGGGTTCATATTTTTTCCACAAAATTTATATAATCAAAACATGTGAATATATAATAAAAATATATGGAGTTCATGGAAATATTCATACCTAAGAATGATAGAATTTAAAATAACATAAACTTTTTTATGTTTTTAGGAACCAGAGTGATAGTACAGTGGGTAAGGCATTTGTCTTGCATGTGGCCCACCCAAGTTTGATACTCAGCATCCCATATAGCTCCTTGAGCACTGCCAGGATCAATTCCTGAGCACAGAGCCAGGAATAACTCCTGAGCACCACTGAATGTGGCCTAAAAATCAAACAAACAAAGAAACCAACAAAATTCCCAAAATAAATTGATTAAAAGCAGATTTGGGGGCTGGAGAGCTAGTATAGAGGATAGATCACTTGCTTTGCACAACGCCAACCCAAATTTGATCCCTGATTCCCCATATGGTCCCTCAAACTGAACCAGAGGTGATTTCTGTGGACAGAGTTGGGAATAATCCCTGAGCACCGCTGGGTGTGCTAAAACACAAAAACACCCAAGAAACAACTGATAACCCCAATTTTTGAATGGTATTGACTTCCTATACAAAATATTTTGTGATTGTGACTTTCAAATGAAATCAGTAACCCTGTAGTATAAATCTCAATTTGCAAAAAGGAAGACAAATGATGGCTCTGACCATGGTTGGAGTTTTTCATGGGAGTTGACATGATTATAATTAGTGCAAGTATAATGATGATACATAAATTCCAACTGGAACAATGAATGACATAAACACATTAGTAGGAGCAGAGGGTTTATAGATAATAAAATATAAAATAGTGTAGTCAATGGGTAGAGGTTTCCCTATGCTACAGAGCTAGAGTTAAGGCTAATGGGTTGAAAAGATAGGAAGGAGTAGTTAGCTGGTGGGATGTTTGAAATAAAAATTTCCAAGTGTGCTTATCTGATCTACAAAGTGAAGAAGAGTACGAATGACTAAAATGAAGGAAAGAAATGTGTTGTTAAAAGGCAAGTAGATCAAAGAAATTGGAGTCCACACATGCTGGGGGAAAAGGCAGCTGAGATAGAGAAGGAAACACCTAGTAGAGAATGTTGGGAGGACCCACTCGGGTTGAAAGCTTCGTGCCGAAAGTAGACTATAGACCGAACATGATGGCCACTTAAAACCTCTATTGCAAACTATAACATCCTACAGGAGAGAGAACAATAGGGAACACCCTGTTGCAGAGGCAGGGTGGGGTAGTGGGGGTTGGGGTTGGGGTGGTGGGGGTTGGGGTTGGGGTGGTGGGAGGGATACTGGGAACACTGGTTGAGGAGAATGGGCACTGGTGGAGGGATGTAAATGAAATGCAAACATGAAAGTTCATAAGTTTGTAACTGTACCTCACAGTGATTCACTAATAAAAATAAAAAAAAAAGAAATTGGAGTCCAGATTGATAAGTGAATGAAATATAAACTCATCTTTTTATGAAATGCAACATAAACTTATCTTTTTAAACTCTCTCATTACAGTTTATCCCATGGTCTTTTAGTCTTTTACACGTTGATACTGGTTCTGAAATTTGGGTTCATTAAGTCATCCAAGTTTGAGCCCTGGGTCTTATGTGGCATCATCATGTTACATTTGAGTTGCGTGGATATTTGTCTTAATTTTTCCTTCTTCATCTCCTTTCGAAGCATAGCAAGTGAATGTCAGTATTCATGCTTGCTTCATATTGTTGAACTGAGTTGAAATTTTATTTTGAATATGTGATCATTTCAATGGAATTCTCAGAAACGAGAGATTCTTCCCTTTTTTCCTATTTATTCAAATAAACAATAAATACCTACTTACCTGTATGTCAGTCATCCTATAGTTGTAAACAGTTCCTTTCAACTGGATCTGTTCTCCTCGTACAACGGAATATGGCAACTGCATTTCCAGGAATATATCTTTGAACACCGTTACCTTGAGAGTATCAGCAACACATAAACCTTTAACCCAAAGCGAAGGCAAAATAGTAGCATAGTAGGGAATTCATCCAGTGTTTTATCAGTGCTAATAAAATGTCTCGAATTTGCTTTACTTCAATGAAATAAGAATGTTAGATCATGTTTTACTCTGAATCACGACACTTTAACTTTAAGCCTTCTACTCATTCAACTTTATACAAATAGATAACTTAATTTTGTCTCGGGCTGGAGCTATAGCACAGCGGGTAAGGCATTTGCCTAGCATGTGGCTGACCCGGGTTCGATTCCTCTGCCCTTCTCAGAGAGACCTGCAAGCTACCAAGAGTATCTCGCCTGCACGGCAGAGCCTTGCAAGCTTCCTGTGACATATTCAATATGCCAAGAAAACAGTAACAACAAGTCTCACAATGGAGATGTTACTGGTGCCCGCTCCAGCTAATCGGGATGACAGTGACAGTGATACAGTGAATTTTGTCTTATTCTCTTTAAGAAATGGGATTTTTTTTTTACAACCAAAGCACCAAATATATTTTAATAGTCACTATTGGCTTCACCCAAAGGGCATAAACATTTTTATTGTGGGAACCAATATTTAATATTAAAAATAACAAGTCATAGCAATCCTAGAACTATTTATAAAGTATCTGCACTAAATCACCGTACAAGAGTGCCAGTCCTGGAGAAAAGTCACATATTAGTCTGAACTCTACACTAGTTTCTAGACACACACAAAAATCCAGGGGAAGTAGAAACTTGATGTCAGCAATTTACAAAATGATAGAGAACAAAACAAGAAATTCCTACTGAAAAATATGTGAACTTTTGGTAACACATCAAAAACAATATTTAAAAATGACAGTTTTTTTATCTACATAAACTAAATAGATAACCACAAAGACCATATTTTGCTATTCAAATTGTTTTTCAAGTGAGATATAATTTAAGCTCACTTACCCTGATCTGAAATGCCATAACCGCTAATTTCCCAAGTAGTCAGAGAATCAGGTAACACAAAATGCAGCTGCTTCCTGGAGGTTCAAATGTTGACAGTCAAACAACAGTGGAACATTGATTAAACTAATTTGACAGTACTAGGAGAATTTTTGTTTCAAACTACTTTAGGATAAAGGGGGTAAAATCATAGAACAAAAATAATGCTTTATTTCATTGAAGTAAAGCAAATTCCGTGGATTAAGGAGAAAAATCAAGCAAGGAAAATAACACTCAGTCATTTTCCTACTTGTTTCATGCTTTTAGATATGTCATGTCACCAAGTTCAAACTCAGAGTGACGTCATTGAAGAAAAATGACAAGGTCTATACAGAACAATAAAGAATTTGTTCATTGTCTAGTGTGTTCTATAATATGGGAAATTAGCTAATAAATCTTAGCTCTATTCATAACAAAACTGACATAGCTAAAATGTCAAGGTTAAGCTTGTATATTTACTAGTGTATTCACAAGCAGCTATTGTCCATTAGCTTAGTATCAGGCACAATGCTAAGTTCTGAATAATATGTAGTACATAGGCCCCAAGATTCTATAGTCTAATGGAATAAATTGCTAAGCAAACTATAACTAATTGTAGTAACTGTACCAACAAAGCTTTAAAAAAATTTAGAGGTGGGGCCAGAGAGGTAGCTCAAATTGTAGAGCGCTTGTCTAGTATGTTCAAGGTCTCTGCTCAATCCCTAGTGCTAATTCGCTTATCCCTTTACTACACGGTCTTTTTTTCTTCTTTTTTGCTTTTTGGGTCACACCCGGTCAGGAATTACTCATGGTGGTGCTTGGAGGATCATATGGGATGCCACGAACCAAACCCGGGGCAGGCTGGATGCAGTACTATTACTCCAGCTCCCCAGTACTACATGGAACTACCATTGGTTACTGGGCCAAAAAGTGACCAAGTGTTCCTCCAGAATTATTAGGGATAGTTTCTATAAACTATCTATAAGCTATAGTTTCTATAAACAAGGTACAACTGGCAAGCTCCCCCTGGCATATTTGATATGCCAAAAACAGTAACAATAACAAGTCTCATTCCCCTGACCCTGAAAGAGTCTCCAATCTCTGGGAAAGACGAGTAAGGAGAGGCTGTTAAATCTCAGGGCTGGAGACGTAACTGGTGCGCACTTGAGTAAATCGATGAACAAGGGGATGACAGTGAGAGTGATAGTTTCTAGAAAATATTTAGAGGTGGTATACACTAACTTAACATATTAATTTTAATGCCTCTATACCTGAACTCTATGCCAGATCCTATACCAGGTTGAGAATACAAAACAGAAATCTGAACTGAGTTATTATCTTAGAGGTAGTTGCATTTTACTGTAGAAGACAGATAACATAGCCATCATGCTCCTGGGATAGACTCGAAGCAAGATAAATTGGCCAGGGTAATTGATTCCATCATTAGAGACAGAGACAGTGGGAGGAATACCTACGAGCAGTGCTAGCTAAGGGGTAATGGCAGCTGAAATGCTAATGCTTCGGAGAAAGAATTAGAAGGGACCAGATAGAGATGAAGGTGCTGTAGATTATTGCCTGTATCTACTTGACTACTTTTGGAGAGTCAGTGCTTTGTAGACCTTGGAACTCACTGTGTTGAGTGCCTAGTTTTGAGTGAAAATTTCCTAAATATGTGTTGAATAAGAAAATAAAACTCTTTTTGTCTCTTCCTCTTCCTCTTCTCCACTTTTCTCCTCCTCTTTCTGTCTCCTTACCCTCCTCCTCCTCTTCCTCCTCCTCCTCCTACCCTCCTCCTCTTCTTCCTCCTCCTTTCCTTCTTCACTTTATTTCCACCCGGCTCCTTCTCTCTACCTCTTCCTTCTTCTAGGTTTATTTTATAATACAGAAATTACAGGATAGAAATTGCTGCTTTAATGCATGGTACACAGTTGTACTCAGCCAATTACTGAGGTTGAATGATAGTAAATGTAATTGGATGTTCCTCCCAAAGGTAGTCCTGACCTGGAACCAATGACTACAACAAAGCACACATTAAAAAAGCGATGCAATCTCATTTGTGGAGTATAAAATAACATAACATGAGACTGACACCCAAGGAAAGTAGATACAAGGGCCAAGAAGATTGCTCCATAGTTGGAAGCCTGCCTCATGAGTGAGGGGTGGGGGGAGAAGGCAGCTGGAATAGAGAAGAGATCATTAAGAAAATGATGGTTGGAGGAATCAGTTGGGATGGGAGATGTGTACTAAAAGTAGCTGAAAGACCAAACATGATAACCTCTCAGTATCTGTATTGCAAGCCATAATGCCCCAAAGTAGAGAAAGTATAGGGAATATTGTCTGCCATGGAGGCAGTGGGAAGGTGGGAAGTGGGGAGGTATTCCCGGGATATTGGTGGTGGGGAATGTGCATAGTGGAGAGATGGGTGTTTGATCATTGTGTGATTGTAACTCAAACATGAAAGCTTGTAACTATATCTCAAAGTGATTCAATAAAAGAAAAAAATAAATTAAAAAAAGATTATGCAAACTAGAATTAAATTGGACCAAACAGTGCTATCATATTAACTCTTAAATAAACTACAGGAAAATGGGTAGTTTTCAGAATTTTGGCCAGAGAAATTATATTTTCCCACATTTTTTTTTCAGAGAAATATCAAAGAAATAGAATACCTTCGGAAGACTTGATGAACTTCCCATAACCAGCTTTCCGGAAAATAACTCCTTATTTCTGGCTTGGTTACTGATAACATGGCCTTTATATCTTGGGGAAAAAAGCATATTCAATTATGGAAAAGATAATATAAATTCTACTTTTAGCCACTTAAAAATATGGAGCTTAGTTTGTAACTTAAGAGCTTTCTGAAAGGTCAATAAAGTAAAAAGAATAGTTTAGTGATTTCATAATAGAACTCTAAGGGTCATAGTATTCCTGCACGAATAACATTGAAAAAACCAAGCATAAAAATAATCTCTGATTTGTTTTTTTAATGTTTGCTTAATGTTCAGTGTTCTTGAGATTAAAGATAACATTATCTACAAAGATATTTGCATGTTTATAATGACAAAAATCATGTTTACATCATAAAATAAGGAGGTTTTATGCTATTTTCTACCCTAATTCAACTTTATTTATATGTATTTCAATTGAAATTTTTTTCTGGCAACTGAAGGGATAGCACTGCTGATAGGGCCCTTGTTTTGAATGTGGCTAATCCAGGTTCAGTCCCCAATATCCCCTATGGTCCCCTGAGCCTGCCAAGAGAGGTCCCTGAGTTCAGAGCCAGGGATAACTCCTGAGCACTGCCGGGAGTGACCCTAAATGAAAAATTTTTTTTCTGAGCTTCTTAAGTGGGTACTTAGGGAGCCTGGGGGACATTCACAAGCACTCTGTGTCAGTTGGGCAGGCAGTTCAATGCTAGGGCTTGAGGCTGCTCAGGAACTGAGATGCTGGGGATCAACAGTCCTGGAGGTGAGGGCCCTTAAGGGCCATAACTAGTGGCTCTTGGAGGCCTCTAGGACTACAGCTAGTGATGCTTGGGTGTATAAATTTGATTTTTAACTTAAAAATTGATTGAGGTACATATTTACAATGGACTGGATCAATAGCACAGTGGGTAGGGCGTTTTGATTTCTCTGTCCCCCTTGGAGAGCCCGGCATGCTACCGAGAGTATCCCGCCTGCATGGCAGAGCCTGGCAAGCTACCCGTGGCGTATTCGATATGCCAAAAACAGTAACAACAAGTCTCACAATGGAGACATTGCTGGTGCATTACTCGAGCAAATTGATGAACAACGGGATGACAGTGCTACAGTGCAGTGCTACATATTTACAATATTGTTCATGATTTCCCATATACATATGTCCCAAATTGGAAAGTAGTCATTAATTTTATTTTTTTATTTTTTATTTATTTATTTTTTTTGCTTTTTGGGTCACACCGGGCGATGCACAGGGGTTGCTCCTGGCTCTGCACTCAGGAATTACCCCTGGCGGTGCTCAGGGGACCATATGGGATGCTGGGAATCGAACCTGGGGAGTTCAAACGCCCTACCCGCTGTGCTATTGCTCCAGCCCCTGTGGTCATTAATTTTAATAAAATCAAACAGAACATTGCTCCCTGACTAAGATGTACTAGTAAGGACTGGAGTTAGTGTTCAGCTTAAAAATACCAATTAAAATTTATATAACAGGGGGGCAGAGTGACAGCGCAGTGGGTTTGCCTTGCATTCGGCCGACCCGATTCAATCCCGGGCATCCTATAGACATATTCATCCCCCCTCCCCCCCACCCCCGCCAAGTACCGCCAGGAGTAATTCCTGAGAGCAGAACCAGAAGTAAACCCTGAGTATCCCAAAAAGTAAATAAAATAAAATTTATGTAATAACTGTTTTTTCTACACTAGTATATAAGTGACCCAGGACTGTGACCCCTGAAAGAAGGGAGGCATGGAATGAACCCTAACACTGTACTGGTTTGCTTCTTTGGAGGCAGGTGACAGGGCAGGGAGAGAAGTTACACAGCTGAGGGTCTGGGAAGCTGAGCTCTTTGGGGTAAGGAACAGAGTCCAGAGAGGGGGGAACTGCAGACCCCAAATTCCACGCAACTCCATACCAGATGATGAAAACATTAGTTGTAAAACTGGCCAATAGAAATAGGTTACTAAGTTGCTCAAAAGAATACTTTGGAGTTAGCAAAACTACGAGAAGGAACCAAATATGTTTAATAACACAATTTTGGGAAATAGCCACAAAAGTTATACTTGCAGAAAAAAACTAATTTAAATGGCTCTTGGTAAGTAAACAGATGGTTAATCAGGAGCTGTTACTGTATTTTTTTTCTCGTGACTGTCTGCTTCTTATTTTGACATTACATACGCATGTAATGAAAGTCATTTTATTTCTGAATGAAAGTTCTGAAAACATGTTAATAAGAGCTCTGTAAATTCTGAAAACATACGTTGTGGTTGAGATTGAAATAAGATTTCTATTTTTATCTAATTGTGCTTAATCTGAAGTAAAATTTAGAAGTATTTTTCTATACTTGATTAATCCATGTTTAAATGACTTTTGAAGAGCTGTATATTATGGGACCATCACTGTATCACTGTCATCCCATTGCTCATACATTTGCTTTAGCAGGCACTAATAACGTCTCCATTGTGAGACTTGTTACTGTTTTTGGCATATCGAATATGCCATGGGTAGCTTGCCAGGCTCTGCTGTGCGGGCGAGATACTCTCTCCGTAGCTTGCTGGGCTCTCCAAGAGGGGCAGAGGAATTGAACCCCGGTCAACCGCGTGCAAGGCAAACACCCTACCCGCTGTGCTATCGCTCCAGCCCATAGAATTTTAGAGTACAAAGGCAAGCTGGCGAGTTCATTGGTCCAGCTCTTTGCTTTAAAATAAGTCTGAAAAAAAGAAAAAAGTCTGAGTCAAGGACCAAGCATGATGACCTCTTAGTATCTGTATTGCAAATCATAATGCCCCAAGTTAGAGAGAGAGTAAGAAGGATTGTACCTGCCACAGAGGCAGGGAGGGAGTGGGGTGGGGAGGGGGTGGCGGGTGGGACACTGGGAACAATGGCGGTGGAAAATGTGCACTGGTGGAGGGATGGGTGCTCAAGCATTGTTTGACTGAAACACAATCATACAAGTTTGTAACTGCATCTCACAGTGATCCAATAAAACTTAAAAAAAAAAGTCTAAGGATTAGAGTGGGTCAATAATCATTCAAGTTCAGGTAATGAATTGACTTTCCACTGGCTCTAGGTTTTGACTCCAGAGTTGTGTGTTCTGCTTTGTATCACATATACCTCTTGAGATTGTAAGAGGGATTGTTGACGCACTTTAGGGGTCACACTTCATGGTGACTGGGGACATGCAATACTGGGGAGACAAGATCTAGTCCAAACACAGGTGGTGTGTATGAGATCCCAGATTTGTGCTCTACCACTTGTGCTATTAGCCCCGCCCCAATGACTGATGATTGTCCCCTTCCTTTCCCACGGCTGCTTTTGTTGCTGTGATGACTGGTAGGGGATGGGATACTGGCTGGGGCTGGGGCACTGGGGGGTCGGGACTCATACACACTGGATTGTGGTGCTCACCTATCTGGCACGGTGCTCTCTATGGCTTGCGCTCAGTTGTGGTGATTGTGTGCATTCTAGCTGGGCTTACCAGGGTCACTGTGGAGTTCACATGCAAGCTTGCTGTGGGGGAGATGCTCCGGGCTGTGGTGCTTGCACATTTTCGGTTGTGGTACTTGCAAGGCATTGTAAAAAATTTTTTTTGAAGCGCTGCACCATTGTATGTGCACCAGAGATCACTCACTCCACTGGTGGCACTAGGAGTTCTGGATGCAAAGCTGCTTGGACCTTGTGAAATGCATGTAGGTGGTACCAGGGATTGAACTCATTACCTCAGGCTTGTACGGCAGGTCATTTTAGACACAGCCATCTCCTAGATCCCTGGCTAGCATTATTTAGAAAATGGGCTAATGCCCATTAGCGTCATCTTTTCTACCTTCATCATCATCATCATCATCATCATCATCATCATCATCATCATCATCATCTTCATCATCATCATCATCATCCCAGTGATCGTCGATTTTCTCGAGCAGTCTCAGTACCGTCTCCATTGGTCCTAGCCCTGAGATTTTAGCAGCCTCTCTTTACTCGTCCTTCCCAATGGTGCCGCATTGGAGGCTCTTTCAGGATCAGGGGAATGAGACCCATCATTGTTACTGGTTTTGGCATATGAATTTGCCATGGGGAGCTTTTCAGGCTCTCCCATGCAGGCTGGAAACTCTCGGTAGCTTGCCAGGTTCTCCGAGAGGGAGAACTAGGCTATAAGCATTGCCAATACTTGCCCTTAAACAGGAATCAGGTTAAGAATAATCATGATCAGGGGCTGGAGCGATAGCATAGAGGGTAGGGCATTTGCCTTGCATGCAGCCAACTCGGGTTTGATTCCCAGCATCCCATATTGTCCCCTGAGCACCGCCACGAGTAATTCCTGAGTGCAAAGCCAGGAGTAACCCCTGTGCATAACCAGGTGTGACCCAAAAAGCAAAAAAAAAAAAAAAAGAATAATCATGATTAGAAGATAATCCTGCTTAGGTGTGATCATGGCTCACTGGTAGAGTGCCTGTCTCACCCACAATTGACCCCTAGCACCACAGAAAAAGAAATGAAATGAAATAAATATCATTACTACCTTATTTTAAATATATCATGAATACTGGCTTCCATTTTTTTTTCTTTGGCTTTTTTGGTCTCACTCAGCGATGCTCAGGGGTTACTCCTGACTCTGCACTCAAGAATCACTCCTGGCGGTGCTTGGGGGACCATATGAGATGCTGAGGATCGAATCTGAGTTGGCTGCATGCAAGGCAAACACCTTACTCACTGTACTATTGCTCTGGCCCCAAACCTGGCTTCCTTAGCAGCATAAAAAATACAAAGTTACACACACTGGGCAGAATTTACATAGAAAATGCCAAACTTACGGTGTCTTCCCAGCTGAAGAACTCTATGAGGCATTGTGGCGTGGTGATGGTGAGCGATCTTACAGCATTCATTGAAAGCCATGATGCACTTGGGGCCAAGCTTAATCCGAGAAGCCCGCTGCTCACAGGTTTCATCAAAATTATGAATGGCTCCATCATAACAACATTTCTTCACCGTTTCATGTTTGTATTTGGCAGCTGAAATAGTAATAATACAAATACCATTGACTATGTATTGAGCGTTAATATCCAAGGCTTAGAAAGGATCTTGAGGAACACTTGGTTTCTCTTAAATGTTACCCCTTCCTATGGCTAGTGTCTCACCATTATTCCTTTGCTTATTTTATTTTTAATTTGATTATGGCTCTGTAATTTACAATACTAACAATGATAATTTTCTGTGCACATAATTGCAATACACCCATTACCCATATAACCACTTCCCTCTGGACCCTAGTCCCCTTCTTTTCAAATGCTCTCCCCCAAACTCAGTTGTGTGCATCAGTTTTTCTGTTGTGTTACCTTTTGCCCTTTGTTACTACCTTGCTGTGTATATTAATCACCTATTAAGTCCCACAGAGAGCTTCTTGACTAGTCTGTGTCTGTCCCTTTCCTGCTGACTGACTTCAGTCAGCACGAGTTCCATCTATGCCGTGGCAAATTGTATGATTTTGTTATTTCTTGATGCTGTATAGTATTTCATTGTGTACAAATATCACGACCTCTTGATCTGTTCATCTGTAGTTGGGCATTTGCACATATATTCTCTTTAATGTTTTTATATTTTGGGGATAGATACCAAGATATGGTATTGCTTCACCAGCATCCCTTTATTATTTATTTATTTATTTAATTTATTTTTTAATTTATTTTTTAATTAGTGAATCACTGTGACGGTACAGTTACAGATTTATACATTATTGTGCTCATGTTTCCCCCATACAAACTTCGAGAACCCATCCCTTCGCTAGTGCCCATTCTCCACCACCAGTAAGCCCAGTGTCCCTCCCACCCTCCCCAGTCCCGTCTCCCCCCACCCCACACTGCCACTATGGCAGGGTATTCCCTTTCGTTCTCTCTCTCTGATTAGGTGTTGTGGTTTGCAATAAAGGTGTTGAGTGGCCATTGTGTTCAGTCTCTAGTCTACATTTGGCACGCATCTCTCCTCCCCCGCATGACCTCCGACCACATTTTATTTGGTGTTCCCTTCTCTGAGTTGTCCAGAATGAGAGACCAGCCTCCAAGCCATGGAGTCAACCTCCTAGTACTTATTTCTACTATTCTTGGGTATTAGACTCCTAGTCTATTATTTTATATTCCACAGACCAGCATCCCTTTAAAATTAGCCCATGAATGGGGAAAATATAGTCTCAGTTCATTGCAATACATACTAATTAAAAAGGCTTTTTACAATTAAGTCAAATACTAACTTTTGAAACTCTCAAATTTATTTCAGTACACTTTGAATAAAAGAGTTAAAAGTATGAGAAGTATCAAATATTGGAAGAAACTAGTATTATTTTTTCTATTAATTGTGTCAGGCTTAATATCTCATATTTTCAAACATTTCTTGCATGGTTTATAGATTTTCACTAATGCGGCACATTTCTTCTTGACAAATGCTTGAATTAATCAATGTTTCTCTTTTCATGTTATTAGAACTTAGAGAAAAATTTAGAAATAAAATAACTCACATGCAAACTGAAGAAATTATTATATTGCAGTAGTTAGTACTATTAATTGAATTCAAGTCCCTGGTTCCTGGTTTAACTGTCTATTGTAACCTTAGCAACAATCAGATTTCCATTTAAGTAATTATCTAAAATAATTTCTATTTGACTTATTTTCCAGGTAGTAATCCAACTTCTTTTTTTTTAAATTTTATTTATTTTTAATTAGAGAATCACCGTGAGGGTACAGTTACAGATTTATACACTTTTGTGCTTATACTTCCCTCATACAAAGTTCGGGAACCCATCCCTTCACCAGTGCCCATTCTCCACCACCCGTAAACCCAGCATCCCTCCCACCCTCCCCAATCCCATCTCCCCCCCACCCCACCCTGCCACTGTGGCAAGGCATTCCCTTCTGTTCTCTCTAATTAGCTGTTGTGGTTTGCAATAAAGGTGTTGAGTGGCCGCTGTGCTCAGTCTCTAGCCCTCATTCAGCCCGCAACTCCCTTCCCCCACATGGCCTTCGACTACAATGTAGTTGGTGATCGCTTCTCTGAGTTGACCTTTCCCCGGAACGTGAGGCCAGCCTCGAAGCCATGGAGTCAACCTCCTGGTACTTATTTCTACAGTTCTTGGGTGATAGTCTCCCACTCTGTTATTCTATATACCATAGATGAGTGCAATCTTTCTATGTCTGTCTCTCTCTTTCTGACTCATTTCACTCAGCATGAAACTTTTCATGCCCATCCAACCAACTTCTTATATATAAAAAAAGAAATAAATTTTTAGGTATACCTCTAAGTTAATCAAATAATTTTGTCAGAATAAAATGAAAGGCTATGTTTGATGTGGTACCGGAGTGATATTACATCAGGTAGGGCATGTACCTTGCCCATGCCCGACCTGGGTTCAATCCCCGGTGTTCCACATGGTTCCCTAACACTGCTAGGAGTAATTCCGGAGTGCAGAGTCAGGATTAACTCCTGAACATCGTCAGGTGTGACTCCAAAAGCCAAAGAAACAAAAACAAAAATTAAAACAACCCAAAAGGCAAAACCCAACAACATCAATTGTTTGATGAAGTTTATAGAAAGAAAAGTCTTGTGACAAATTACAGTGTATATTTTAGATTTTGAGTAAAAATATAACAAAGATTTATTTCATCAGGATGAAGGTTATGGCAAATAAACTCTGGATTTATTTGGATTAATCCCTTTTAGGAAGACAAGATAGATATCTGTGCATATCTTTCTTTTTTAGCCTTTATCTTTCAGTTAGGGGAAATGAAATGTTTAATTTTCTCCAGATTTTTAAAAAGATAGCCACATATTTTATATCACATGAAAATTTTCAGAATACCTTCTTCTTTTATTTTCTCATCCAGAGTTCTTCTTGGCCTGAGACGTTCTTTACAAGGTTCATCTGTTTTAAAAAAGGGAAAGATAAAGACAAAGATTAAAATATCAAAAAGGAATGTTCTGTGAATATTAGACTACTATAATCATTCATACACAAGTTGCATTATCTAAAAGAACTGGACAGTCATATAACTTCCCACTACCAAATCAGGAATAAATATGGATTGAAAAAAACAATCACTAGGATAAAAATCAAAATAGTAATCAAAAGTCTCCCTGAAAATACAAGATCTGGACTAAATGGCTCCATAAGTGAATTCAAAACTTTCAAGAATACCATATTTTTCAAACTCTCTCAAAAAAAATCAGAGCAGTGGTGAATGGTAAATACATTCGTTGAGGCCAATATCACTCTAATTCCTAAGCTATAAAGGATAACGCACAGAAAAGAAAATGACAGACACAATGACAAAAATCTCCAACAGAATCTTCCTCCCTCCCTCTCTCCCTCCTCCCTCCCTCCCTCCCTCCCTCCCTCCCTCCCTCCCTCCCTCCCTCCCTCCCTCCCTTCCTCCCTCTCACCTTTCCTTCTCTCCGTCCCTCCCGTCCTCCCCTCCCTCCTTCTTCCTTCTTGACCACACCTGGTGGTTTTCAAGGGCTATTTTTGCCTCTGTGCCCAGGAATGACCTCTGGCAGTGCTAGGGGACAAAATATGTTGTTTTGGATTGAACTAGGTTTAGTTGCATGCAAATCAGTGTCCCTACTCCCTTTACTATGTCTCTGGCACTACCTGCCGAATTTCTACAGACAAACAATAAAATAGAGGAAAGGAAAATTAACAAAACAAAACCTTTTAATTGCAACAAAAATAGATAAAATATCTGCATGTAAATCTAATCAAACACCTGAAAAAATGATACACTGGGAATTATAAACTGTCAAAAGAAGTAAAAAACAAATAAATTTAGGAAAGATATTCCATCTTCAGGGATTGAAAGAATAAAAATTATTAAAATGAACACTTGGACTTTGCCTAAATCAGTCCACAGATTCACAGATTCATTACATTCCCTCACAAAATATCATAAGCATCTTTCAAGGAAATACAACCAATAAGCCTAAAATTTTTAATGGAAATGTGAAAAACCCCAAATAGCCAAAAAAAAAAAAATCCTGAAAGGAAAGAAGAAAAAATGGCAGCATCAATTTTTTTTTAAATCTGGAAATTCTATTAGCAAGAGGAATGAAAAAAATTGTAAACAGGACTACACTATATTAAAGAACTTTTACACAAAGAAAGAAGCTATCATGTAAACAAAAACCATTCCACCAAAGTGGAAAAGATACTTGCAGATCATAATTTCTCGCTCCATTTCATATGAAGCACGGCGGGTAGGGTGTTTGCTTTGCACACGGATGACCAGGGTTCGATTTCCAGCATCCCCTGAGCACCGCCAGGAGTAATTCCTGAGTGCAGAGGGAGTAACCCCTGTGCATTGCTGGGTGTGACCCAAAAAGCAAAAAAAATAAAATCACAATGAGATATTATCTCATACCTATGAGAGTGGCTGAGTCAAACAATATTGGAAACAACAAACGCTAACAAAGATGTGGAGGAAAAAGAACTCTGGTCCTGTGTGAGGGAAGCAAATTGATATAGTCTCACGTCAAGTGTTATGAGGATTTCTTGAAAATGGTAATTCCATATGGCCCAGCAATACAACTCCTAGGTACATATCCGAAAAACATGAAAACACTAATCCGAAATGTATATCAGCATTATTTAGAGTAGTAAAAACACAAAATAAACCTAAATTCTCATAGTGCATGGATAAAAAAAGATGTGCTGTACACTCAATGGAATCTTCTCCGCCATTCAAAAAAGATGAGACTCTATAATTTAGGACATATTGGCTGGAATTTGAAATGAGTCTGCAAAGGAAAGAAATTAAAAACAAATATCCAATAGTTTTATGCATATGTCAAATATAAATAAGTAAAACAAATAGACTTAGGGGGAAACTAACTATTGGACTTAGTAAGACGGGGGATGGAGGAATCTATCACTTGTGGTGGGATGTTACTGGGATTTTGGTGGTGGATGCATTGTGTATTCCACATATGTAAACTAACCCTGATATGTGTATATATTGTAAGCCAATCATGATTAAATAATAAAAGTCCATGAAAATATTAAGGTATTTAAAATACTGCCAAGTCTGCTTTCTACTAAGCATCTTGCATTATATATCCTAACATGATAGATCTTACAGGAGCTCACGACCTAGGACCATATGCCTTGACATGATTGATGTACATTGTTGTTCAAATCCTTCCACCTTTTAAATCCACTGATTACAAATGTATGTCTAAGAATTTTGAGAAAGAAAATTTTTGTTGCACATACTATTTTTATTGCTTGTTCTTTGTGATACATTATCCAGAATAATATCATCAAGGATAATATTGTTTACAATTTTATAATTTTAAAACAATAGAAGAAAAGATGATTTGCTTGTGATCCTTGCATTTAAAAGCTAAGTTACAAGGTTGCTCTTCAAGCCTGTGCTCTCTTTCGAACATGCATCTCACTTATTTGTCTCTGCTTTCTGCATGCTTATTTACACTCCGGAGAAGTCTGTATTCTCTCTTGAATACATACTTCTTTCTCCCTCTCTCTCCCCTCACCTCTTTCTAAATAAATTTCAGTTAAAAACTACTGTGCTTCCTGACCATGCAAGTGGAAGCAAACATAAAAAAATGGGACTACATTAAACTAAGAAGATTTTGCACTTCAAGAGAAACAGGGACCAAGATACAGAAAGAGCCCACAGAATGGGAAAGAATATTTACCCAATACACATGTGATAGGGGATTAATATCAAGGATATACAAGATACTAGTAGAATTGTATAAGAAAAAAACCTCCAACCTCATCAAAAAATGGGGAGAAGAAATGAACAGAAATTTCCTCAAAAAAGAAATACAAATGGCCAAAAGGCACATGAAAAAATGCTCCACATCGTTAGTCATCAGGGAGATGCAAATCAAAACAACAATGAGATATCATCTCACACCACAGATACTGGCACACATTCAAGAGAACAAAAGCAACCAGTGCTGGCGTGGATGTGGGGGAAAAGGGACGCTCCTTCACTGTTGGTGGGAATGCCAACTGGTCCAGCCTTTCTTTCCAGAAAGGAAACAATATGGGCAGTCCTTCAAAAACTAGAAATTGAGCTTTCATATGACCCTGCAATACCACTTCTGGGAATATATCCCAAGGATGCAAAAGAGCACAGTAGAAATGACATCTGTACCTATATATTCATTGCAGCACTGTTCACAATAGGCAAAATATAGAAACAACCCGGGTGCCCTAAAACAGATGACTGGTTAAAGAAACTTTGGTACATATACACAAGGGAATACTATGCAGCTGTTAGGGGAGATGAAGTCATGAAATTTGCTTACAGATGGATAGACATGGAGAGTATAATGCTAAGTGAAATGAGTCAAAAAGAGAGGGATAGACATAGAAGGACTGCACTCATTTGTGGAGTATAGAATAACATCACATGAGACTGACACCCAAGGATGGTAGATACAAGGGCCAGAGGGATTGCCCCATAGCTGGAAGCCTGCTTCATGAGCAGAGGGGGAAAGGCCGATGGAATAGAGAAGGGATCACTAAGAAAATGATGGCTGGAGGAACCAGTTGGGATGAGAGATGCATGCAGAAAGTAGATAATGGACCAAACATGATGACCTCTCAATGTCTGTGTTGCAAGACATAATGCCCCAAAGTAGAGAGAGTCTATGAGGAATATTGTCTGCCATGGTAGGCAGAGGGAGGGTGAGAAAGGGGGGATATACTGGGGATATTGGTGGTGGGGAATGTGCACTGATGGAGGGATGGGTGTTTGATCATTGTGAGATTGTAACCCAAACATGAAAGCTTGCAACTATCTCACAGTGATTCAATAAAATTTTAAAAAATAAATAAAGTAAAAAAATAAAAACTATTGTGCTTCAAAAAACTAAATAAAAGCTCAGTGTAAAAATTGGGACAAGCTGTATAAACAAGTTTATATGAATGTGCAATGATGTACTGTTACATTACTTATAAGTATTTCTAATTCTTTACACTCTTCCCTTGTTAAAGAAGAAAATGATCAATTTTAAATGGGGAGGAACACTTGTACAGGACATCAATTACACTACCTGTCTAGGTGACTACAAAGGAAAGCAGTCTTGATAAAGAAAGGTCCAAAGATGCAAAATAGCATAGTTCCAGCCATGAATTATACAGTACAATTTAAACACAAGATAAGGTAGCACAGGATAAGGTAGCTGGAGAGATAGGGGGAAAGATCCCTCATGGAAGGCTTTGAAAACAGCACTAAAGAATGTCATTTATCTTAAAGTCAAACAATTATTTCATCCATAGGCATTATGATAGTGTTGCTTTAGAAAATATTCTAGAGAAGGGAAAAAACGAGGTCTGAGAAGCAAATGATCATGATAAACCTGAACAACCCATTTGAAAAATGCACCAAAGATGCTGAGAACTTTACCATTTTCTTGGATGTTATCTGCATTTGCATTGGTGATAAAGGTGAGTCCCGCCAGATGGAAAACGTCTGCGTTGTTGCGACCGCCTCCTGCCCCACAACCCAGGTCACTCTCGTCAAACTTTTGAAATACCTGTCCAGAAAGGCAAACCGTTGAGCCATCCAAGATGTATGAATCACTTCTAAGAAACCAGAAACAGGAGCTGTCCCCTGGTTGGAACACCCTTTGAAATGCACAGGCCACTTTTTTTTTTTGCCATCAAGTGGCAAAAGACCACATTTCCCAGCTTCATTTCTTTAGCTTGTCCCTTTCTATTTACAATTATATGACTCTTCAAAATTAAGTCAAGAACTCAATCTGAAGCTTTGATGAGGAGTTGGTTTAGAAATTGATTGATGCATGGTGTTCTTCTGTGCTTTAGGTACAAGTGACAATCAATATAACATTCAAATAAAATAAATGAATAAATGAATGGATGCATAGATGAATGACTTATTTTTTAAGTTGCAGAAAATAAAAAAGTATAATATCTTGTGTTTGGGGGAAGAGGGCTCAGAGTTTCAAGTGGGCAAAAATTACTTGTGGGAAGGGGGTTTACTTCACTTTTAATTTGACCACAAATGCTTTCTCTTAATGCTTGCTATTAACTATATCGTTAATTTTGTTATTTTGTTCAAAGAACATAGGAAAGGTAAGTGAGAACTTCAGAGGATTTAATTATTGCTCAAATTATTCTGCACCACAGGTTATTTCTTTTGAGAGGACCTCACAAGCATTGCTCAGGGACCCTGGGGTGCCACTAATGACAATACTCAGTCCCCTGCATGGACCAGATGATTCAGTGGCAGGCTTGAGTGATGCTGGGGGTCATCAGGACTAAATCTTGAAGTGCTAGGGGTGTGGGTACCATGTGTTACCTAGGACGTAATTTAGGGCCCTCCAAGCTATCGCTCTGATCCCTGCACTACAGATTTCAACAGAATGAAACCACAAAACCACACCAAAAAAAAAAAAAAAGAAAGTCCCACTGGAAGTTGCCTAAACAAATTTTTCTATTGCTTCTACTAAAAATATCCCAACTCTCCAGTTTCCAGACCTTCCCAAGTGATGAGTAACCACTTTCATGGTCGAACGTTTGAAAAGTACTTTGCCCTGCACTTGGAAACATGAAGAAAGAGGGACCTTTGCTTTTGGACCTAGCATGATGGTTTCCGCTCCTCTGGAACAGTGTTGGGAACAGATCACAGCAAATCACACCTACTATTCCCTTCACTCTTCCTCTAAAATCCTCTCTGGTGACCGGATCATGTACACCACATCCTAGAGCTACACTGCACACCAGTAACCAAGGTTAAATGCTACTTAACTTTTTTCACGGGCTTCTTGGTTTTCCTTTGGACTCCATATATGGCAGTGTCTACCGCGGATAAAGCCACCCAGGAACTTGACTCAGTTACCATATCCAGAGATAAGCCATGACCGGGAGAGTATCTTTCCTCATTTGGAGACACTTGAACCTACAAGATCATTTGATGGAGATAAAGGTACTTGTAAGAGACAAAAGTTCACAAGGAGCTGCCACTACAGACATTAGAAGGGAATTCCATTGTGAGTTATGACACTTGTGGCTTACTTGGAGCTTGTTACCACACTTTTCTTCAATATTTAACCAGACGGAGTCGGATACTAATTCAGCTCTCTTCTCTCCTGTGACGATGTAATAGACCAGGAGTCGGGCTGAGGGAACCATGTCCTGTGTCACTGGAATGTTCATACTTTGAAAACTTGAGTCTTGAAGTTTCTTCCTTGTACCAAAGTGGATAATTTTTCCTTTGGATAGAATCTGAAAATGAACAGTGGCAGCAACAGTAATTACAGAAACAGAACCTTTGCTTTAGGGTTTGTTTGGAATCACTGTATCACTGTCATCCCATTGCTCATCGATTTGCTTGAGTGGGCACCAGTAACGTCTCCATTGTGAGACTTGATTTTCTGTTTTTGACATATTGAATACGCCAAGGGTAGCTTGCCAGGCTCTTCCATGTGGGCAGGATACTCTCGGTAGCTCTCCGAGAGGGACGGAGGAATCGAACCCGGGGAGGCCATGTGCAAGGCAAACACCCTACCCGCTGTGCTATCACTCCAGCTTTTACAGGATGGTCGAGTGGTCTAAGGCATCAGAATCAAGTTTCTTATTTGGAATAGAAGAAAACATTATGTTATAGAAAAATAAAATGGATGGGGCCTGAGCAATAGTCCAGCAGGGAGAGTGTTTGCCTTGCATGCGGCCAATGGGGTTTGAACCTGGCCACCCCGTACAGTCCCCCGAGGACTGCCAAGAGTAATTCCTGAGAATTACAATGCTCAGGAGTATCCCAGAGCATTGCCGGGTGTGACCTCAAGAGCCAAAAAAAATAAAAGAAAATAAAATTTTAAAAAATGAAGTTGGCTGGAGTCACGGGTGGTGGGAAGGAAACTGGGGACACTGTTGGTGAGAAATGCACACTTGTGAAGGACAACTATTGGAATATTGTATGACTGAAACCCAATTATGAACAGCTTTGTAATTGCTTATATCTCAGTGATTTAATTAAAAGATAAAGAAAAAAAAACTTTATGAGAAGAGGAAAAAAAAAGAAAAATGAAATTAACATGTGTGGATCTATTCCGGGGCAAGAAAGCTGTATGTTAACTTAACCCATTTATTTTTCACATCGCTAATCCCTTTATTTCTTAAAATGTTTGGTAGGGATACTAGGCTCCTGGTGCAGCTGCAGAGATCGAAGTTAAAGAATTAAACTAAATGTCCTATTGTGTTTTAGCTCAAAATCACATAACTTAGGAATTAGAGATTAAAATAAGAATGTTGATCTGTTTAAAGACATACACAGTCACTAAAATCTTTTTTTTTGTTTTAACATTTAAAAGGAAAGATGAGTAGGTTTAGTGCATCTTTTTAAATAAATTTTGCTTTGTTTAGTTTTGCTTTGTGGGCCTTCAGGGCAGAAATCAGGGCTGATTTCTGTTTCTCGACTCAGGGAACACTCCTGACATTAGCAGTCAGGGACAGAACGGGGGTAGCCTGCATGCAGGGCAAACACCAACCCTCTATGCCATTTCCCTAATCCCTAATAATGAAATTTTAAATCCACATATTAGGTTCTAAAGTGCAGATGGAAGACCAAAAGATTACAATCACATGAAGCCAAATATCCCCAAAGATCCCTTAAATTACTGTTAGAGAGAGATCTGGTCTCAAGACATAGTTAGATCTTAACAGGTCCTTGATTTCTTTAGCTGCCAATAATCTATGATACTCAACGATTTTTTCATTCCTTCTTCAAAAATGTTTTAAAAAATCAGTTCCTGTTTGGACTCACCATTGGAATAATTCATTCCATTTCCTGCTCATTTGTTAGGAAGTCTTCAGTGTTTCACACATATTTTTCCCTAGTGCTCACTGGCAGGGTTGATTTACCACCTCTTTTTAATAGAGGTGATGAAATAGGGATGTGGCTGCCTGGTAAAAGCAGAGCAGTTGTGTATGACTCAACTCTTTAAGAACAGAATTTGGAGCCCTCTTTCATGCCTATGAAATATATGTCTTTGAAACAGATGTAGGGAAATAATCATTGACCATGAGCTAGATCAGACGTACTATGAGAATTTTATCAGGCTCATTGCTGTGAACTCACCAGGATCTCTTTGGTGAAAAGAATATCAGAAAAGGAGTCAGTGAGCCTAGAACACAAATTGAGTGATACTG
The DNA here is from genome assembly GCF_027595985.1 of Sorex araneus. NCBI lineage: Eukaryota > Metazoa > Chordata > Mammalia > Eulipotyphla > Soricidae > Sorex > Sorex araneus. The sequence continues at coordinate 12,995,061 of NC_073302.1, read as the reverse complement.
GTAGGCTTTTCTTGTCTCTTTTCCTGAGTTTTTCTAACTGTGAATGGCCATGGAAGTTTTTCTCTTCAAAAAAAATTTTGAAAAACTTAAATTTATTTAAAAATATTATAGTTAAGGCAGCATGTTTACAATGGTAGTGAGATTTATGGTCGAGGCATGCACATTTTCTGTTTTTTTTTCTTTTTGGGTCATACCTGGCGATACACAGGGTTTACTCCTGGCTCTGCACTCAGGAATTACTTGTGGCGGTGCTCAGGGGACCATATGGGATGCTGGGAATCGAACCCGGGTCGGCCGCGTGCAAGGCAAACGCCCTACCCGCTGTGCGATTGCTCCAGCCCCATAGGCATGCACATTTTCTTTTAACCAATTAGATAAGCATGAAATGCTTTATAAAAACAAATTTATCATTCTAATGCTTCTTTACTGGCAAAGAGAAATGTTTCTGGTAGGGTGGGGGAGCAGCTGGATGCAAAAACGGTTATTATTATACTTACCAGGAAATTATAGTGAGTTATTTTTTCAATGTATGGACTTTTGGGAGTAACAATAACGTTCAGATCTTCTCCCACAAGCAAAGCCTTATAGTTTGCAGTCCAGTCAATGTACAGGTAGCTTTGACTGAGTGATGAATACGCGACTGCTTGATACTCTCTACTGGCCTGATTTCCTTCGGGAAGGTGTGGGTCATCAGTCCTGACCTGAAAAAGACATTCTCAGAAAAAGACATCTGGTCTGTGATGAAACACTTCCTTTGAAACATAAATCTTGGATTTATTTCATTGCTTTATAAATGCTACATCAAATGTTAACACACCCCGCCTCCCCCTAAACTAAACAGGATTACTCCAGTGTTTATACAGCTATGGCATCAAGTAACTTTATAAAAACAAACTCTGGATTATCATTGGGATAATAGAGAGTTATGGACTAGGGCAGGAAAGTCTGGGGGGGCGCAAAGAAAGAAAGATGTTCATGAAATAACTATTAGTAGCCTGCTTGAAATGTCAAGTCAAGGTGGGAACTCATCTTCCTTTGGTGTGGGATGGCAGGAACTGGGGATAAAAGAAGGCTTTGAGGTGTGTGGGAGAGGAGTTGCGTGTGAACACTACAGAGACTCAGGGGACCACTTTCCCTTATTCATTCTTTTGTTTTCTTTTGGGGCCATGCCTGGTGGTGCCCAAGAGTAACTCCTGACCCTGCACTCAGGAATCACTTCAGCTGGTGATTGGGAAACCATAAGGGATGTTGGGGACCTAACCTGGACTGGCCAAATACAAGGCAAGGTGCTTGCCTGCTGTCCTGCCTCTCTAGCCCCAGAGCGCCCATTTTCATTGTGAAATTGTGGCACATAAGAGTATTTATAAGCATGGGTGAGACAGAAAGAATATTTCAGTAATATTGATCTTTGACTATCTTTGACTCATTTCTGACCCTAAAATGGAATATGCATTGCCCCTATTTATTAATTCTGGATAGGTTCTTTAATCGCAAAAGAGCTTAGAAGCTGTTTTCTCAACCACAAAATGGCAAGCATAATATTTTCTCAGGGATTTCAAACCACCAGTCCACAGACTGGTATCCATCCACAGAAATTTCCTGAGGGTTAATGACAAGGTTATTTTGTCAATATAAGGTTTTTCTGGATCATCTAGTGATATTTATATATAAATGTTTATAATAAATATATTCTTATTATGATTTTTTAAATCCTTGCCTCAGCAGTTTGTAAAAATGCCTGTTTTCATGGTTCAGTGGTATAAAAAGTTTGAAAGCCACTGTTGTAATAGAGCAGATTAGATAGGAATGAAATGTGTTCCACAAAAAACTCTTAGTACTATACGTAGCACTCTAGAAGTGCTCAGTAGATGGGAGTGAATCGATGTATGCTATTATTGTTGACATGTGTTATTCGCTGACCTAGTTTTAATTTGAGATTGGGAACTTAAACGTTATTTGCTCAGAGGGAAGACTATTAACTGAACTCTGAGGCACAACAGTTCATACAGCTGGAAAACAACACTTAGACACTCCGGTGGCTCTGAAAAGAGAGAATGTGTGTGTGTGTGTGTGTGTGTGTGTGTGTGTGTGTGTGGGCGTGTGTAGAGTAGAGGAATGAGAATTCTACCATTGACTTCTATTTTGCAACTTCCTGTGTCAAAGAAAATAATTTCCCAAATGAAAAATATTGATGTCTTCTTTAAGAATCATTCAAAGACTAGAAGTTTGCCTCCCATGCATATTCTTTTTAGATGAGAAATTGTGGAACCGTTTATTGGACTTTTATATAATATCTGCAGCATCCGTTCCACATGCTAGCCAAAGCACACAGCTAAAAGTACATGCTGTCCCAGAAAATTTAACAGGAGAACTCAGCTCACATTAAAATCCATCACCGTCACTCCAGATGGGAGATTAATCACAAATGAAGCTACTCCATCAATGGACTGCGTTATGCTCTTCTTTGCTTCAATGTCGTTTATTTCTTGATTTGCGTCACTCATTTGTGCATTCAGGATCACTGGTACTCCTCCTACCAACTCGTCAAAGGAATCTTTAACTTGCACCTGTTGGTCAGAACAATCCAAATCCGTTTCCACAGCTCATCATTTTGTTGCAGGCATTAGCAATTCTGAAATACAGGTTTGCCTCCCTACCAAAGTATTCATGCTTGATTCAGTAAAAAAATTGTTCTCTTTAGTGCTTTCTAGTTAAATGATTTTCTTCTTGTCCATAAAGCAGACAGAATATAAGTATCATTTTATATGTCTGCCAAATAGGTGTGATATGGCCTTCTGCCATCAAACATCTATGATTCTACACTTGAGATAAAACTGGATAAAGGAGACAATAAGACAATCACTTACAGGGATGATTCTTTTCCAAAAGAGAAAGAATGAGTGTCAAAGAAAAATCCTGTTGCTCACCGATTTGTTCGAGCGGGCACCAGTAACATCTCTCATTGTGAGACTTATTGTTACTGTTTTTGGCATATTGAATACATCACGGGTAGCTTGCCAGGCTCTGACGTGTGGGCGAGATACTCTCGGTAGCTTGCCGGGCTCTCTGAGAGGGGTGGAGGAATCGAACCCAGGTCAGCTGCGTGCAAAGCAAACACCCTACCCACTGCACTATCGCTCCAGCCCGTCAAAGAAAAATAAAAAGATAAAAGAATGAGGGAGATAGTTCAAAGTGCTGGAGGGAGGCCTTTTAAGCTGGAGCCTCCGCTGAATATCTGGCACTTCTTGGCCCCCTGACCACTACCAGGAGCAAACTCCAAGCTAGCGGTAGCTTCCAACACTGTCAGGTGCTTCATTAAGCAAGAAAAAGAATAAAAGAAGCAAAAAACAATAATGTTTGCAGAGTTGAATTTAATATTTAATATGTAATATGAGATATATAATGTATGTTTTTTGTTCCATAATATATCACTTTAAAACATGAAAAGTAGATAAAATATTATAAGAAAATATTAAAATAAATTATATTAAAAATAAATATTAAATTTAAAGAAATATTAAAAGAAATTATATTAAAAGACAATATAAAGTTAAAGAAAATACTAAAGAAGGATTATGGAGGGGCTTGAGCGATAGCATAGCGAGTAGGATGCCTTGCACACAGCTGACCCAGGTTCAATCCCAGGCATCTCAGATGGTCCCCGCAAGCACCACCAGGAGTAATTCCTGAGTGCAGAAGTACTCCCTCAGCAATGGCAGGTATGACCCAAAACAAAAACAAAAGAAAAGAAGGAAGGAGCAGGAAAAGGAAAAGAGATATTGGAATGGGATCAGAAAGAATGGAGAGCAGTTACTCTGAAACAACAAAAAGAGACTTAAGTATGCACAAAGAGAATGTAGAGATGGACTAATAGGCACAGAAATACGTATCCTGTGGAAATATACACAGGAAGCAAAAAATTATGGTGAGCAGGAGTTTGTTTTCCAGGAATGGAAAATCTCCATATGAAGGTTTGTTAAGCATCTGCCACGAGGTAATTTTAAACCTTGGTGTTTTTCGAACGATGTACTCGGGGGTTTTATTTACAGATAATTGAATGCAGTGCCTATCTATCTCTGTATTTATAGGTAACTGAATGCCTAAACAGGCTGTCTTACTAAATTCTGACATTGCCCTCAGCATTAAAGTTGGTTTGCATCTTCTCAGGTCTGTCCACATCCACAGGAGGAGAAAACCATATCCCCTACCTCCCTGCCTCTCCACATCCCCCACCCCATCTACCTTGACAGAAAACGGAATCCCAGGCTTCAAGAAAAGAGGTGTAGCAACCAAATCCAGTTTGTAGGGAGAGAGAATATATTGAATGCCAGGAATTTCTGCTTCTTCAGAAAGTCCACCTAAATAAAAGACAAAGTTGATTGATTTTTTTTTTCAGGAATATAATGTTTTGTGTGAGTTTCTATTTATCTGTCTGTTCTCACATATTCACCACTCACTCACTTGTTCATCACTCTGTTCCTGCACTCAATCATCACTAGTTACCAGGACCTGGGTCTTGATGCAGAGGAGATGTGCAGAGAAGAGTTCAGATGTTGGGAGTTACCAAAGCCATAGAGTTAGATACAAGGCTTGTAGGTAGAGCTGAATTGAATTGGAAGCAAGAAAGGTATATCAAGGGGGCTGGAGCAATAGTACAGCAGGTAGGGTATTTGCCTTGCATGCGGCCAACCCAGGTTCGATTCCCAGCATTCCATACAGCCCCCCAAGCACTGCCAGAACTAATTCCTGAGTACGAAGCCAGGAGTAACCCCTGAGCATTGCCAGGTGTGACCCAAAAAGCAAACAAAATAAAACAAAACAATACAAAAAAGAGAAAGGTTTGTCAATTTTCATTAGTGGTCTGATGGGTAGTGGAACATGAAGAAAGGATTAAGAAGAGAAGAGAAGTGTATAACAGAGACTGAACCTTAGCGGGTCCGCCATTAGATTACTGGGATATAGGAAAAAACCAGCCAGGAAGAAAAGTGCTTGAGTAGAGACCCCCTGAGGATCCATTTGGCAAGAGATCAATAACAGTGTTACCCTTCAGATAAATATAAGCAAACTATTAAAATTAACACACAGGGATTTAATACACTCAAACTCCTATTTTTAGTACATATTCTATGCAACATTCAATATAACTTTTTCATGTTCCTATAAATATTCTATATTTCAGCCAATTCAATAACTTGTAATTATCAAAAATTAACCATCATGTAGTAGCATGAAGTAGCATGCTTTACCCCATTCTCAAAACCCCACTTATTTTTTAAAAGACTAATCATATTTACAATATGGTTCTTGGTGGTGACCTTTGAAAGTCAATAATCTAATGCAATTTGCTCAAAACACACAGGGAATTATTCTAGCAAGTTTCTGTGTTTACAAACTTTATACCTGAAACTAGTTTCTTAGCCATTTTAGGGGCTTAGATTATATATATTTCATATTTGTAAGACTACATGTTTAGTAATACTCTGAATATCTCTTAATTAGTGCTTAAACTGAATTTAATAGAAATAAGTTGAGAAAAAATAAAACAAGAAGATTAAAATAATATCAAGAGAAATAACAAGGCTATAGAGTAATGTCACCATCATTCTTTGCCATCTATTGAGTGTTTAGCACATACAAGCCACTAAATAATTAGCAAAGTACCTCAGTTCTTCATTTTATTACTTAAAATGATACATTTGAAGAGGCGTAAGGGGGTTTAGAGGTCATATTGCCTAACTTTAATTTTGCCCCAAAATGTGACTTGTTATGGTTTAAATATGTGGGATTTGTTCAGGTTGATTAGAGGCTTAATGTAAGTTTGACAACATAAAGAACATTGTAATCAGAACATAGCAGAGGAAGAAAATTTTATTCAATTTGTCTGGAGTGATAACTAATAGCTCTTATAGACTATTGAAGTATAATTGAGAGCTCTAGCCATGCTTATTAAGAGGAAATTAAGAAATGGTAGGTAGACTTAAAGGAAGGGAGAAGTAGGGGGAAGACAAAAGGGGAGTGGGAAGGAGAGCAAGGAGGAAGGAACATAGGGTGAGGGTCGGAGAAAAGTGGAGAAGAGACACTAATGTAAGTCTCTGCACATATTAATTGACTTTTGTTTTTATTAAATCTATACTATTAAAGTACTCATTTTAGAGATATTAGGACAATCCAAATTTAGGTAAATTTCTGAGTTTTACAGCTAAAGAGGGACTGTAATGAACATTTAGTTCACCATACAGATAAGGAGACTAAAACAATAATGGTTATATCTGTCATTTACATTGTAATCTAAAAAATTTTTCACATATACTATTTGATAGGGATTCTTAGTAGGTGAGACATTGAGGTACATTGTTCAAGACAGAGAGCTTGCAGAATCACTCAAGGTTATAAATTGGTTGCTATTATTCCATTTTTGAGCTTGAGACAACAGCGACCTAGAAAGTAGAGAGGGGCAGAAGTAGCCTCTAACTCTAGTATCATATGATATGAAAACTAAAATTAACCATGACAGAACATACAATGTTAAACAACAGTGCAATTCAGCACTATGTACAATAGCCAGAATCTGGAAAAAAAAAAAACAAGTGCCCAAGAACAGATGACTGGTTAAAGAAACTTTGGTATATGTACACAATGGAATACAACGAAGCTGTTAGCAATGATGAAATAATAAAATTTGCATATAAGTGGATCAACATGGAGAGTATCACGTTAAGCGAAATGAGTCAGAAAGAGCGGGACAGACACAGAATGACTGCACCCATTTGTGGAATACAAAGTAACATAATAGGAAATAACACCTAAGGATAGTAGAGATAAAGGCCAGAAGGGTGGACCCACTGCTTGGAAGTCGATCTCATGTGCTGGGGGAAAAGGCAGGTGGGATGGGGAAGGGACCATTAGGTAAATGATGGCTGGAGGGATCACTTGTTACGGTAGATACGTGCTGAAAGTAGGCTATGGACCAAACATGATGGCTGTTTAGTGCCTATATTATAAACCATAACACCCAAAAGGAGAGAGGGAGAGTAAGAGGGAATGTGTCTGCCACAGAAACAGGGGGTTGGAAGGAGTGGGGGTGGCAGGAGAGACACTGGGAACATTGGTGGTGGAATATGGGCACTGGTGGAGAGATGGGTACTCCAACATTGTTTGATTGAAATGTAATCACAAAAGTTTGTATGTCTGTAACTGTATCTCATGATGATTCATTAACAAAAACCAGTGAAATTTATTGATACTATTTATGTGCTATCTAAATACTATCCAAGAGAAAGTTTTGAAAAAACAAATTTGGGGCTGGAGAGATAGTACAGCGAGTAGGGCTCTTGCCCTACACGCAACTGACCTGGGTTTGATTCCTGGAATCATATATAGTCCTCAAAACCCTGCCAGGAGTGATCCCTGAGCACAGAGCCACAAGTAAGTCTTGAGCACTGTCCAGTGTGCTCCCTCCCCACCCCCCTCCTTCCTTCCCAGAAGAAGAAATTTACCTGCAGATTCGATGACCGTTACGCCAATGTAAAGGTACTTGCCGTCTAAATCTTCTAGACCGTTATAGGACAGTTCTTCAACTGCTTTTTCTGAGTTAAAATTGACATGAGCAATTCCATTTATCAACTTTTTAAAAAGGGAAAAAGAAAGTGATTTCAGAAAGGAGCTCAAAGGAAAAAATGAACAAAACCTGTTTCTATTGGCCTCTAAGTTGAAAGTAAATCAGAGTAGAGTGGAGGCCCCAACTAAAGATTAAGCCTAGAATGTTAGTTTCTCATTTATTTATTTGGCATTACAGACATGAAAGTATGGTCATAAATTGTGTTTCAAGGAGATTTCTTCAGAGAGGTCCAGACAAACACCTTACAACCTCTGGGCCATGAACCATCTGTCAGAGTCTCTCAGTTTGTCTTTGTCCTTAACTAAGACTTTTAGGGCTTTTAGGATTTTTAATTGGCATCTCTTCTTATGTAGCTAAACTCTAAAGTAAAAACATACAATAGGCAAAGGGGCTTGAAAGTTGTCATTATATGGTTTATTTTGTAAAAGAAACTTTATTTTTAATGTATTAAAATAATTTTGCCTTATTTTTACTTCTAAAGTTGAGTAATTTGAGTACAGGTATTTTTGTCTCATTATTAAATCTCAGAGCCCGTCATAGAATCTTACATTAAAAAGGGGCATTACATTTTATCTGCAAGAAAGAAGACTTTTAAAAATAAAATAAAGGCTCGTTGACTGAGGATACAAACTCCATAAATACGCCACAGTGAGGAAAATAGCAGAAGTGCACATCATTCACGGTCAAATATAAAGAGCACTAAAAAGGAACCGGAACTCTAATCTGAGTTTTAAGAACCATGAGCTCTTAATTGCAAATAAAAGAATTTCCCAATGAATTTACTGCGAATGAATTCACTCTCAAATATTTATGGAGCAACTACTTTTTTTTCTACCAGGAAACATACTGTCTCTCAGCAGATAATGGGAATGATTTCAGTCCACATGCAGTCTTTTGTGGAGAATCAAAGATAAGTGCTTAAATCATTACAATAAAGAGGGAAAGGTTTCTTTTTAGTCTCAGCCCCCTTGACATTGGACAGGATGATTCTTTGTCACAAGGGGCTGTGCTGTGCAGTAGAGAAGCTTAGCAGCATTTCTGGCCTTTACTGGGGCGATAGCACAGCGAGTAGAGCGTTTGTCTTGCACACGGCCGACCGGGTTCGATTCCTCCATCCCTCTTGGAGAGCCCGGCAAGCTACTGAGAGTATCCCGCCTGCATGGCAGAGCCTGGCAAGCTACCTGTGGCGTATTTGATAAGCCCAAAACAATAACAATGAGTCTCACAATGGAAGCATTACTGGTGCCCGCTCGAGCAAATCGATGAACAGGATGACAGCGCTACAGCACTACCCATTTGGTGCCAGTTGTACCATCTTTCCTGATGCTGACAACCAAGTGGCTGAATGTTTCCAGGATGGAGAAAAGTTACCCCCGGTCGAGAAATACTGTAATCAAGTGTGATATATGCTGAGGAGTTCCAGGCAGGGTCGGTCAGCTCGTGTAGAGGAGACTCTTAACAGGTCTTTTTGCAGGGGAGAGGTTGCAAGGTGACTTACAGAACTGAAAAGGAGAGGCAAAGAAGGGGCAGCAGGGGACAAAAGGAAAGATCATCCTCCAGTATCTGCAGGAGCAGCGCATTGGAGCAGCGTCCTACCTAGCTGGACAAGAGACACTACATGAATTTGAGCAAGGAGGGTAAGAAATGCAAAGAGGAGGCTGGAAGAGACAGACTGTCAGAGAGGCTGGGGCCGAGGCGTGCAATAGGATAGTCCCTTGGGAAAAAGGTTAGGACTTTTAAAATGCATTGGGGCAAACAAAAACGTGCCCACAAAAGAATAGAATAGAACATTTAGGGTCGTTTAGACGTTGAAAGCAAGAAGGTAGGCAAAAATAGAAGAGGAAACTCATTCTTTTAAGGGTGCCCACTGATTGGCGATGTGAAATATCCCAATTTATGCTCTTAATGTACCCACTGAATTTTGATGTGCTTACTAATTGTTCTTAATATCTCTGTCAACTTAGAAAATAACTCAGTACTGGGAACTAGGGTGGGACAACAATATTCCACTGTGGCCAGCCTGTGAGAGAGGGCTGCCTGGGTGATCCTAAAGTTTGGTCAGCCCAAATGCGTTTGTTTTTCTCATTCTTTGGGGATGGAGGTCGAGGTACCAATCCAATTTTGCTTTGGACACCAAGGGAAGAGGGCTTTTCCCTAAGGACAATGAGAAGCCAAAGGAGAAGCTAATGGCTTAAGTTTTTGATATATAGAAAGTGAAAGGTGAAACCTTTTACATTTTAAGTAACTTGCCCTCTTTATCATTCCTGACAATTTGTCAGATAATCTTACCGTCGTGCTTCGAAATGCCTTTTGCATCATTTCTTTTTCATCATCTTTTAAGTCTTGTTTTATTCCAAAAGAGACATAAACGTCAGCCCCAGTGACTACTTTATTATAAAAGTATCTGTCAAACAATAACACCATAAAACGGTTTTTGCTAACATGGTTACAATAAAATTTGGATCAAAGGATAACAAATTCAAAGGACTTGATAAGATATAAACTGTTTCCCTCCATGATTCCATTTCATCTCATGAAGTTACAATAATAAAACTCAAATATGATTTTTATTATCAGATTCTAGATGGAAAATCCAATTTTGAGATTAAAAGACTCATGTCTGGGTCCTCTCCTTACAGGACAATCATTTCCACCATGATTTTGCTAACACAAGGGACTTGTTTCCTATTTTCTTTTCCATTTTTAAAGATAGAATGTCCAACCTCACAGTTTTTATTAAATGAGTTCCTTTTAAAATTCTAACAGCGTATTTCTTTTTAAATTTGGATTGAAAGGAAGACTAAAGGGATCTTTCTGCAGAGCAAATAATACTCTAGAAAAAGCTAACTTTCCTATTCACTGCTTGAACAAATAGAATGTCTATTTAAAAGAATTCTCTGTCAAGTAAACTTTTAAAGTTAGCTTAGACTGACACTATTTTAAGAATAAATGCTAACAATAGTGGCAGTACAGGACATACATTTTTTGAAGCACAGACTGTAGAACCAGACAAATCATGCAATTTACTAACTGTACAGTTTTGTGTAAATTACTGAACTTTTTACATGCCTCCATTTTCTCACTTGTAATATGAGCACAGTAAAGGTACCTAACTCATTCAGTTTTCATGTTCATTGAGTTATTTCTAGAACTTCCTATCCTGTCTCCAAATTGATGGTGTGGCCCTGGGGGCCCCCAGCAGCACCAGTCCAGTCAACCCTGCCCCAAAGAAGTTGAGTATTGTTGAATTGGCCAGAGCAAATGTCAAAAAGCAAAGTTTCACATCTTAGCCTCAGTATCCTGAATCATGCTTATTCTTAAAAATGCACCGTGTACTTGAATTGTTAGGATTTTGTTGCTGGTTGAGTTAGCCATAAAGCTAAAATCAGAATCAGCTAAAATTGGAATTAATCTCCAATTCACAACAGATATTGCCAGTAAATCACAGGTTGCAGCAACAATATGTATTGAATCTTCACATTTCATACCTCAAATGTGCACTGTTGTATGTTAATTATATTTCACAATGATACAGGGAAAAAAAATCACAGGTCTCACTTTGGGCGACTATTACCAGTCAGAGTTGGCACTCAAATTAGCTGGATAATCTGAAAAATAATTTTCTTACCTTGCTTTTATAGTAATTTCAAAATCATTAAAGTCCTTATATCCAATGAAATTATTTTCTGGTTCTATCGATACAGAAAAATGTGGCAATACTAAAGATAAAAACAAAGAAGTAATATTATCATTAAAATTAAAGTAAAGTGAAAGTAAAGTGAAATTTACCAGTTACACATGCGGGGTGGGGGGCTGGGGAGGTGGGGGGAAGGGGGAGGTATATCGTGATTCTTGGTGGTGGAATATGTGCACTGGTGAAGGGATGGGTATTTGAGCATTGTATAACTGAGACTTTAACCTAAAAGCTTTGTAACTTTCCACATGGTGAATCAATAAAAGAATTAATAAAAAAAAATTAAAGTAGCCTTTGAAACATAGCAATGAATTTTATTTTCTGGAAAAGTTTGACAAACTATCCATCAACCCAATAGTCACCTTATCATCTTTATTATACTCATAACCATTAGTATCTATAACAATATCTCCCACCCCACCAGAGGATAATCTAGCTCTGCGTACTTATAGGCATTTCACTTTTGCTTTGGACTCAGCACTTTTTGTAGGCAATTGATAATTTCCTCCTCTGGAGATAGGATATTTGGAAATAAAAAACCTTCCCCCTCTTGTCTATTTATCTTTGCATATTACTCCCACTCCAGCCTTCTTTCAAAAATTTGAGCAGTTTATTTTTTAATCAATTCCTGTTGTATTAAAAATAGAAAAAATTCTTGCTTATTTAACATTTCCTCTTTCTGGCCACAAGATCCACTTCAGTCAATCTTCAAATAGCAATAAGCAACTCTAATTTTAGTCAAGAAGGTTTTGTTTATAATTAAGTAAGAGAAAGATCATCCAAGAACAATTCACACTGGGGCAGAAGGGAAGGATTTTTCCCCGTAATCTTATTGGTGTCTTAATTGTTCAAGAGAAAACAAGTTAACCTGTCAAATCAGCAGTGTTTTCCATTGCTGAGGATAAAGAGGTATGAGGTTGAGTGACCACACTTAGCGGCCTCTCAGTCAGCAATGGAAAACAAATTATCTAATGCTTCCTTTTCAGCAGGTCTGACTTTAGGGGAGAGACTCTCCAAACAATAATAGTGAGTTTTGTTGAAATATTGTATGCAATCAAAGTGAAAGTAAAGTGAAATTTATTAGTTACACAGGCGGGGGGGGGGCTTAGGGTGGGGGGCTAGGGGCGTGGGGGGGTTAGGGGTGTGAGGGGGTGGGGTGGAGCTATACTGGGATTCTTGGTGGTGGAATATGAGCACTGGTGAAGGGATGGGTATTCGAGCATTGTATAACTGAGATTTAAACCTGAAAACTTTGTAACTTTCCACATGGTGACTCAATAAAAAATTTTAAAAAAATTAAAAAATAAAAAGTTGAAATTTTGTGCAAAAAAAATCAGCAGTGTTTTCACTTTTATTAACTCAGATACTTTATAAGGGCTTATGAATTCTAATTTTTTGCTTGTTTTGGGGCCACACCCAGCTGTATGTAAGGCTTATTCCTGAATCTGTACTCAGGATCACTCCTGGTGGTAATCAGGGTGTAATATGTGTTGCCAGAGGTCCAATTCAGGTCGACTGAACGCAAGGCAAATGACTAACCTGCTGTACTATCATCCTTTGACCTTGGATTCGAATTCTATTAATCTGCACAACAGTAGATTGAGTGATACAGTGACTCTGATGTTTTGGGCAAAGGCTGACACTCAAGAGTAAGAATAATTGGTTTTCCTACACAGGAAGTAGAATTCAGGCTCTAGTTCCCTAAATAAGTGGCTTTTCAATTGATACTTGAAATGTGGGTAGGTGTTGGCTAGGGAACGAAGGAGGGGAAAAAAAATCCTTGGAGATGGAACATCAAGTATAAAGTCACCATAGTTGGAGGGAAGCGAGGGGAAGCCCGGTATAAACTGAGGCTGAAGGTGTAGCCCACTCAGGTATAGCCCACGTCCCAGCTCAGGGCACATGAAGAGTTTTTTGTTTGTTTGTTTGTTTGAAGGGGATTGTATTTTTTCTGATTGTTTTTGGGTTGCATCTGTACGTGGGGTTTACTCCTAGCTCTGTGATTAGGGATTACTCAGGGCAATATTAAGGGCACCATATAGGGTACCAGGAATCAAACTCACAACATGCAAGGCAAGTTCCTTGTCCATTGTACTATCTCTCTGGCCCCACATGATTTATTTTTACTTTATGGGACTTCCTCTCACTAGTTGTCTCTTTCTCTCCTATCTCATATTTCCTAAATAAAATGATTTTATCTTAACAACATAAAATGAGGCTGAAGAGGAGGTAGGTAAGGACCAGCTCAAAATCAGGATTGTGATTTTTTGTTATAAAAGCAACTAGACATATTGAAAACTTTTCCATAGTGGAAGTAATTTAGATTTTCATTTCATGAGGATGATTTTGGTTACTTATTAAACAAGAGCAACTTGAAGTTAGAGGTAGTAATTTAGAGAGTTTTCAATAATTTAGGAGGGCACCTGGAGAGAATGAACTGGTGAGGATGCCTGCAGAAAGTAACAGGCAGATAAATCCCAGATGTTTGTGGAACACAGCAAAAATGCTTAAAGGAAGGAAGTTAAGAGTTCAATATACTGAGAGTCAATAATCTTAAATTCTACTTGCAGTATGGCAAGTTTTTTTTTTGGTCACTGTAATTATCTGTGAATTGATTTTTCATACTTTTATGAATGTCCTAGGACAGCTGAAAGTAATTTGAAGCTGAATAAAATTAAGTTTACTCTCAGAGTACACAAATACTCAATTAAACAACAAATAAGAAATAACAAGTTTAAACTAGTGGGGCCGGAGCAATAGCACTGCGGGTAGGGCATTTATTTGCCTTGCATGCGACCAACTCGGGTTTGATTCCCAGCATCCCATATGGTCCCTTGAGCATTGCCAGGGATAATTACTGAGTGCAGAGCCAGAAGTAACCCCTGTGCATTGCTGGGTGTGACCCAAAAAGCAAAAAAAAAAAAAAGATTAAGCTAGTATATGTGTTATACTGTGTTACTCTTAATCCTTCGATATGATTGATTTCAAAATAAAAATGTCATAAACTTCCAAATCAACACAGGGACTTGTGAAGCAGAAGATAAATAGCTCTGTTGTAGGGCTACAGAATTCCATTTGTTCTTGTTCTGTCACTAATTAGGCATCATGATTTGGGCAACTCATTTATCCAATTTACTGGTTTTCACTCACTTCATCACTGACTGTTTTATTTTCTCCTAAAACCATAATTCTGCTAAGGACCTTAGCTTGCGCAAGCTCTTCCGGGGATTAGAGCTCTTCTGACTCTATGGTGAAGAATGCTATGAGTAAAGAAGTTGCTGTGCCGAGATTATGGGAATTAGAGTACAGAGTACAACCAGCCATGGGGGGTGAGGGAGTTGCCTCATCTTCAGCTGGCACTGCTTGCACATAGAGTTCATTAATGAAAAGAATTATCACAAAAACACCGATTTTGGGTAAACCTCCAGTTGTGAGTAATTACCATATTCTTTAACTTCAAAATAGGTGGTTTCAACTGTTGAATAGTCCTCTTTATATTTAGCTCGGATTGTCCACACACCGTATCTGTGGAAAATATACAAAATTATAGATGTCATAAAAAAGTTTTAATTTACACAGAGGAAATTGAATCTAGTTCTGTTTTACCTTATTAACAGAGGGGCTAGAGGTGAGGGGTTGGGGGAGGAGATCTAGAGGTGATCTAGAGAGAGCTCTGGAGGATTGGCGGGACTTGGGTGATGCTGGGGAACAGTGACTTTACATCAACACCACAAATGTTAACACTATTGTAACCTTGCTGCCTAAACTATAACAACAACAACAACAACAACAAAATCTTGTTTGAAAAAGAGGAAAAATAAAGACCTGTATAGCCTAATTAATATATTTTATTTGCAACAGTTTTTTAAACAATTTAAAAAAACAGTGTTTTCAGAAATTTTAGAAATTTAGTTTTTGTTTGTTTATATACTTAGGCTTTTTGTGTCACACTTGGGGATACTTAGGGGTTACTCCTGGTTCTGCACTCAGGAATTTCTCCTGACGGTGCTTGGGGGACCATATGGAACGTTGGGGATCAAACCCAGGTCAGCTGTGTGCCAGAAACATGCCCTACCTGCTATACTATCACTCCAGCCCCAGAAATTTAGCTTTTGTAACTAGCTTTTTGTATACAGCGTTATTTTATCTTAGTGTAATTAAGCTCCAGAGTAAACAAATATTTTAAGATTCATAACTTTTCAGGTAAAAATATTAATTATATTGTTAAACTAAATAATAACTATACTGTAAATATTGATATGCATGTATAAATGCATTACAGTAAAATTAAAATAAAATCCATAATTACATTTCTAGAAACATAATAAAGATATCTGTCAAGATATCTATCAAGATGATAACATTTATACATCACATAACAAAGTATGGTTTGCTTAAAAAGGGAAATGATCTGGTTTGGACTAACAATTTTCACTCAAATATATTTACTGAGCACTATATTAAGCACTGGAATAAAAATGAGCAATGAAAGTTGAAACACCTTCTAAGTGGAGAGCAGCATGTGCAAAAGTATTGGGGTATGAAGCAACCAGTCATGAGAGGCAACCAGGGCTGACCCATATTCAGTGACAGAGCAAATGGTGTAAGGTGAAGTTGGACCACTGGGAATAGACAAATAGAATATGAAAGGACAGGTTTGATTCTCTGCTGTAGAGTTCCTAGTATTTTCAAGGAAGAGCAATATTTAAAAATGATCCAAATTACTCAACTCCCTCAATTTTATCCAGATTTCTAGAAAATCTCTAGGACAGAGAGAACTATCTGAAAACTCCCTTTCTGAGGGTATTGTGAAATGATCACAAAAAAAAAATTTGATTTTAAAGTTCTAATGTCATCATTGGTAGCTGTCATCCTTTCATCTTGAAGAATGGTGGATTCTTCATTTCTGTTTTGCATCTCTCTCTTTTTTTTTTCTTTGAACATGCTGGGAATGTGTACATTGACTATGCATTTCATGGGATTCTGTTAAAGGTGTCTTTAGCATGAGATCAGTGGGATAAGTGGCTTAAAGAAACTCTCCCTCTTGAAAACTGTCTTTGGGTAGTCTATGAAAATACTACAAAGGTCGCGCTCTCCGCTGAGATGCGACCCGGGTGGCCGCACAGTTGGGTGGCTGCTCTGCAGCTGATCGACCACCCACGTGATCCGGAGGCCAGCTAGACTACTTTTGGTACCAGCAGCTGCTTGCAGAAATGTCTCTAGACTGTGAACTAAGCCATAGCCCCATGCTGCCCCAGGAAGGGAAATGATGCAATTTCTAACATAAATCTCCCTTGACTTAGTTACTAAAATACTAAAATACAGAAATCCCAAACTTCATATCTCTTCATTCTCAGCAATGGAAAACTAATTATCAGATGCTTCCTTTTCAGCAGGGCTGTTTTTGGGAGGGAAACTCCAACAACAATAGTGAGTTTTGTGTTGAAATATGGAATGTAATCAAGGTAAAGAGAAAGTGAAGTGCAATTTATCAGCTATGCAGGCGGGGGTGGGGGGGTGGGGGGTGGGAGGTATACTGGGGTTTTTGGTGGTGGAATATGGGCACTGGTGAAGGGATGGGTGTTCGAGCATTGTACAACTGAGACATAAGCCTGAAAGCTTTGTAACTTTCCACATGGTGATTCAATAAAATAAATAAATTTTAAACAATAAATAAATAAATAAAATTGGGAATGGAGAAACACCTGAAAATGAAACATAACTATAATTAACGATAAAATAAACTATCTTGAATGATAAAATAAGATAATGTGATTAACAATAAAAAAAGAAAATACTACAAAGGAGTGATATTATGGTCAGTAAGTTAAAGAATATGCATAGATGGCTCTCAGAACACACAGCCTTTTACACTGGTTGTCTACTAGATTCCTTGAAGGTGGAGATTTGGTGCCTTGGATGAAAAATAGCACGGGGACTGTTTGGCCTAGTCAAATTTTAGTTTCTATTTCTATGTACAAAGAGAACTGCAGAGAGAACTGCAGATGGTAAGTAATGGGTATGTTCTCCCTGCCCCTTCTCCCCCCCAGAACTGAATCTCACTAATCATTAGAAAAGATGGACCATCTCCTCCTTTCTCTCATGAAGGCTTGGTTAACCCTAGGTGACTTCATTTGACTCAGGGGACAGTTTAAAAACAAATACTGTGAAATACTTAGGATGTGATGGGATCTTGAAGTCAGGGAAAGAGATGATTCCAGTATAATCCTTTTCTTCTACGATGTCAACTTCTGATCCTTCAGGATCCTTTGAATAAAAACAAATAAACAAGCAAAGAAAAAACCCCAAAACTTATAAGAACCCAAACCACTTAAAAAATTTAGTTGGTTATACTATTTTGTTTTATAGGAATCTGAATAGAGGTACATCAACAAAATGTTGTGGGAGCCAAATATGGTGTAGTTGAACCATTTCTCTCCTTTTTGTGCTTTTTAGGCTGACTTCCATCTCCTACACACACACACACACACACACACACACTCTCCATATCAATATCTAGAGTATGCTAGTCCCAATTGTTTAGAAGAAACTCCTCTATTTTATAACAAAAAATAAGTGTATCAACAGATGTTCTAATTTGAAGGCATGAACATGTCTAAATGTGAACTTAGAAGCTTTCTAGATTCTAGAATCTAAATTAAATTTTATATCTGTTCATTTGAAGTTTCCAAAGCAAGTATATTATAGAATTCATTTTTTAAGCTAGATATTTCATAACCACAGTGGGGATCATTTGAACTTGATAAAAGTGCTCGAAGTGGTTAAACAGACCTGGAAATTCATAAAAATCATAGCAATGTGCCATAAAGTTCCTTTTGTGTGTGGATTGGAAAATTATTAAATTGGAATCTTTTACTCTCTTCAGATGATAATATGTGGAAGCCAGTTTTGTTCTTAGTTCATAAATTTTCCATGATGAGCAGTGACTGTGAAGTGTGAAGTAGGGATGTAGGAAAAAAAATTTTTTTTTGAGTTATAAAGGTTTGTTTCTGGCAAGACTGAGAATCATACCAGAATGTCTTCCTGGTAATTCTTCCTCCCTGCAGTCTGTCATGCATATTGCTTCTAGCATACTAGCTTCTCATGTGCTATTTTTGAGATAATTTCTGTACAGACTCACCATTGCTTTGAGATCAGATTCATAAATTCTTTTCCTATGGTTCTCACATTGCTTCCTTCCTGGGCTATCTTATCCTTCTCACTTCTGACTCTATGCTCTGTTGTTTCCTTTCTACCAGCTCTCCTACTTCTTCTGCACTTAATGAAATTCTACTTATCTCTGTTCTCTTTGAATCCTGGAACTTACAGGAATAGTTATCCACCACTATTTTGGAATACTTTGATGTTTCACAATAAAGTCATTATAAATGAAGTATGTGGAATGTTTATGATTTTTTAAGTTATAAAGAATTCCAAGGTATCCCTGTATATTACTTTGTACCTGCATTCTGATAAGATTTTAAATAAAACAGAGACAAGGTACTATAGCATATAGTGATGGAACATTAATTACTAGCTTACATAAATAGGTGAGCAGTTATTCAACTTTTAATTTCTATGTATAAAGAAAACTGCAGATGAGAGGTAATGGGCACGTCCTCCCTGCCCTTCCCCATCCCAGAACTGCATCTCACTAATCATTAGAAAAGATGGAACATCTCCTCCTTTCTTTTTTTTTTCTTTTTGGGTCACACCTGGCGATGCACAGGGGTTACTCCTGGCTCTGCACTCAGGAATTACCCCTGGCGGTGCTCAGGGGACCATATGGGATGCTGGGAATCGAACCCGGGTCGGCCGCGTGCAAGGCAAACGCCCTACCCGCTGTGCTATTGCTCCAGCCCCACATCTCCTCCTTTCTTAACGAAGGCATGGTTAACACTACGTGGCTCCAAATTTCAGAGGGTTGTGAAACAAACCAGGTAAGACCAGGGAAGTATTTTGCATTTCATATGTATGCATATATGTAATTTCCTCTGTATGCATATATGTCATAGTGGATCAATAGTGACAGCTGCTGATCCTATATCATGGTTTAGCAACGTTTTTCACATGCGTTAGGATGTTAGTATTAAACTCTAAGTCCATTAACTCTTAGCACTCTGAGCTGTGATTATTGATATTTGAATAGTACAAGCAAAAACCTCCTATCTAATGTGCATTCAATAATTATTGAATATTTTTTTTGTTTCTTGGGATACACCTGATAGTGACTCAGGGGGTTATCTTGCTGTGTTGTGATCAATTCTGGTAGTGCTGGGAAGCCCTGCAGTGCTGAGGATCAACCCTGAGCTTCCAACATGCAAAGCTTGGGCTCAGTCCACTGAGCATTTCTTTGTCCTGCAATTGATCTTCTTTAAGCAAGAAGTCATGAAGGATATATTTAAAATCATTAGCTGAAAAAAATGTAATTTTTCACAAACTTCTTACATATTCTTTTAGAGAAATATATATCTGGATGCATACATGTCAGAGTGGATCAATAATCATCATTGATCCACTCTGACATAGGTGCATCACTTTGAGGTAACTATAGATTTATAAAGTTACTCTCAGAGCTGTTTAAAACCACAGCTGAAAAGTGAAGAAGTGAGTGTGATGTTTGGGTAGGGATGGGGACCAACTATTCTTGTTCTGAGGATAAGTTAGGTGATTGTCTACACAAACAACATACTTACTATGAAGGTTAAGACAGTTTCTCTCAGGGCTGGCTTCAATTCATCATTCAGTGAATAAACTCTAATCTTGACTGTAAGAATAATTGATATAAAAATGATGCTTTAAAAAGGGCTTAAAATTTGAAAATATCAATCATCATTGAAAGAGATGAGTCTCAATGAAATTCAATTACAGAAATCATATTAAGAAATAAAAGACTAGCTTATAGACATGAGCACTTGCTTCTTTATATCTGAAAGGGTCCAAATGTTACGGGCGGACACTATTTCCTTGTAAATCAGTCATCTACTTAAAGTCAAGAAATGGTATTAAAAACTCTGTGTGAGATTTTTTTTTCTCCCTTCACCATTCTTTACCAGAAATATCCTTAAGACTCCAACTGTCTCCTTCCTCATACATTTTTATCATAATTCTCCTCTGATAGTCTCAAAGGTCCGTAACAGCAAGAGGGAGGGCTGGTGGGATAAAGACTTTGCAGGTGTGAGCAAGTTTAGGTAGTACTTACACTTCTTTGCTTTGCTTTTGGTTCATTGGGAATAAGTCAGTCATTTCTCAAACACGGAGTTTTGATGGGGTATCCTGCACTTTCCCCACTAAAAGAATACCCAGACATATGAAACTGTTCTAACAGACATTTTCTTGGTAGATCCCCTTAGAGAAGGAATATACACATACTTCTGTAATCTAGTTTATTTTATTTATTTATTTATTTATTGGTCACACTATTGGTGCTCAGGTCTTCCTCCTGACCCTGTGGATAGGTATCACCCTTGGTGGTGCTCAGGGAGCCGTAGGCTTGGGATTGAAAAGTTGTAGGCTGCATGTAAGGCACCACCAACCCCTGTTCTATCTCTCTGGCCCCAATCTAATTATTATTATTTCTCCTTTGCTGAAGCTGTTCAATGCTTAGAATTGGATTTATTTCTTGAATTTTAGCATTAGCTCTGGAACTGCTAATGGGAATGTGTCTTTATAAAAATTTAAAAAAATTTATAGTAATAACTGCTATTAGGAATGTGTCTTTATAGTAATATTTTTCCCATGTCAAAATAATGTTTGCAATTACATCTTTTTTTTCCTTTTTGGGTCACACCCAGTGATGCTCAGGACTCACTTCTGGTTCTGCACTCAGGAATTACTCCTGGTGGTGCTTGGGGATGGTGGGGGTCAAACCCAGGTCAGCCGTGTGCAAGGCAAACACCCTACCCGTTGTACTATCTCTCTGGCCCCTGCAATTATATCTTATATTTGCGAATTTCATGACTTTATCTCTGCTAACAACTGCATAGTATTCCATTGTGTAGATGTGCCAAAGTTTCTTTAACCAGTCATCTGTTCTAGGGCACTTGGGAAAGGGGGGTTATACTGGGGATATTGGTGGTGGGGAATGTGCACTGGTAGAGGGACGGATGTTTGATCATTGCGGGATTGTAACCCAAACATGAAAGCTTGTAACTATCTCACGGCGATTCAATAAAATTTAAAAAGTACTGTAGCACTGTTGTCCCATTGTTCATCAATTTGCTGGAATGGGCACCAGTAATGTTTCCATTGTGAGACTTGTTGTTACTGTTTTTAGCATATTGAATATGCCACAGGGAGCATGCCAGGCTCTGCCATGCAGGTGGGATACTCTCGGTAGCTTGCTGGGTTCTCCGAGAGGGAAGGAGGAATCGAACTCTGGTCGGCCGCATGTGAGGCAAACGCCCTATCTGCTATGCTATCACTCCAGCCAAAGTTGTGCCTACAGGGGTGTATAGGGAGCTCAATGGTGGGGTGGCTGGCCTGCAAACAGGAGCCAAGAGCTGATCCTTTGTATCACCTTGCCTGCCAATGCCACAGAGATGGCATTACTGGCTGGGATCGTAGGTACTGAAACCAAGGGCGCAGTTTCTGAAGTCTCACAATTATGTGTTCGTGACCACCACCACAAAAGTGTGCATATCCTGTTATCCTGAAAACAATGATGGGAAGGGGAAAGCAGGGGAGAGCTGGAGTCGGATGCTTTCCTATCCAGATTATGGCAGCATCTTTGCCTTTCTCTGTTGCCCTAGTTTCTCAACTATGTTCACTCAATTGGTCCAACCGATCATAAGTGAGAGAAATGCTTTTTTGCTTTTTGGGTCAAACCCAATGATGCATAGGGGTTACTCCTGGCTCTGCACTCAGGAATTACTCCAGGAGTTGCTCAGGGGACCATATGGGATGCTGGGAATTGGACCTGGGTAGGCTGAGTGCAAGGCAAACACCCCACCCACTCTGCTATCACTCCAGCCCCCAGTGAGAGAAATGCTGAGCAAAAAAAGTCAAGAAAAAAAAAGACGAATGGGTGTGCTTGTGGAGGGGGGATCCTAACCTACTAACAAGTGAGCTGACCCTGAGTGTCTGAAGCATAAAGACCACTTACGAGGTATTTAAACTCAGAGAGAGAAAGGAAGTCGCTGCCACATGGGGTCTTTGTGTTAGGCCCTTGTGTCCCCTGGCATCCCTCAGAGCAGATCTAATAGGGTATGTAGTGATTTCAAAACCAACCTTCAAAGGGGGGAAAAGTATGTAAGTATGGAATTTGAGAATTAACTCTGGCAATCTCTGCAAGACATGGTGATGCAGAAGTTGAAGGCTCTCATTTATGAATTCACTATTTATTTGCCTTTTGCTGTGTGCAATTTTTCACCTCAAAAAGCATGAAAGGGTAGCCACTTGATTATTTGCTAGAGTATAAAGCTCTGAAACATCCCAGTTGCAAATTGCATCCACAGAACTAAAATCTTTCCCAAAATTAAAAAAAAGAGAGATTCAATAATGAACAGCTTCGTAATGGTCTATCTCACAGTGATTCAATAAAAACGCTAAAAAAAATTATAGCTTATGTTTGGTTAGTAAGTGACACAACATATTTCACCATTTCAAGCGCGCCTTTTATTTTCTTCTTGGAATGACTTTATATAATTATTGATTTTTACCTGAATGAAAAACTTTACCTTTAAAATCAAATTTAAATTTCATTTCATCATGTAATTAGCAATTTCCATTTAAATTTTAATTTATTGAAAAAATTTTTTTAGTCACTGTGAAATTACAAAGTGATTTGTGGTTGGGTTTCAGGCATGCAGAATTTCTTTTTTTTTAATTTTTAAAATTTTATTGAATCACCCTGAGATAGTTACAAGCTTTCATGTTTGGGTTACAATCTCACAATGATCAAACACCCATCAAACACCCACCAGTGCATATTCCCCACCACCAATATCCCGGGTATACTCCCTCTTTCCCACCCTCCCCCTGCCTCTATGGCAGACAATATTCCCCATACTCTCTCTCTACTTTTGGGCGTTATAGCTTGCAACACAGACACTGAGGGGCAATCAAGTTTGGTCCATTATCTACTTTCGGTATGCTTCTCCCATCCCAACTGGTTCCTCCAGCCATCATTTCCTTAGTGATCCCTTCTCTATTCCATCTGCTTTCTCCCCTCTGCTCATGAAGCAGTTTTCCAGCTATGGGGCAATCCCCCTGGCCCTTGCATCTACTGTCCTTGGGTGTCAGCCTCATGTGATGTTATTTTATATTCCACAAATGAGTGCAGTCCTTCTATATCTGTCCCTCTCTTTCTGACTCATTTTACTTAGCAAGGCATGCAGTATTTCAACACCAATTTCTTTACCAGGACTGGAGCAATAGCACAGTGGGTAGGACATTTGCCTTGCACACCCGGGTTCGATTCCTCTGTCCCTCTCAGAGAGCCTGGCAAGCTACCGAGAGTATCCCGCCCGCACGGCAGAGCCTGGCAAGCTACCCATGGCATATTCAATATGCCCAAAACAGTAACAACAAGACTCACTATGGAGACATTACTGGTGCCTGCTTGAGCAAATCGATGAGCAACGGGACAGGATGACAGTGATACAATGACAGTGATCTTTACCAGTGCCCACTTCCCCACCATCCATGCAAATGTTAAGTGATATTTACAACTGTATGAGTCATTTTGAATTGAGACTTTCTGACCAATTTGGAAATCTTTTACCATTTCAATTCAAGTGTTGAAAAGCTCTACATTATAACATTGATTTTTCCAGAGAAAGAACATCTTAGAACCTACCTGATTGTTGTGGAGTGTAAATAGGTTTGTCTGTCTGAATAAAGAGAAATCCATTATCATAGGCTACTGGAATTTTTTTTGATCTTGAGAAATGCTTTGATACTACTTCCAGATACACATGTGTGACTGGGTCTTTTTTTCTAGACAGTTGTATAGGTTGTATCTGTAAAAGAAAATTTTGGTGGAAAGAGCATAATAATTTTAGGATAACAAAACAAATCAGTTATCTAAATACTACAGTAATCTTATTAAACTGAAGATAACTGTGGAGGCATTTAAAATGTTGTACTGGAGCCAGAATAATCGTATTTTTCCCATAGCTCATCAATGTCAAGTATTATAATCAAAATTTAGCTTTAAACAATTGGTTTTTTTTTTGTGGTTTTGTCTTTCTTCAATTTTAATGCATCAGAGTACCTCATTGGAGTCTGTATTCACAGATCACTTCTGGAGGTGCTCAGGGATCATTCTTGGCTCTGTGCTTAGGGACTGCTCCTACAGTGCTCAGGGGACCATTTGTGGTGCTGAGGATTGAATGTGGGTTGACCTCATGGAAGGCAAACACGTGGCTACTGTGCTATCTCTCTGGCCTGAAGGCAGAGGATCTTGTTAGATGAACTGCAGCTTTTAGGAATCAGTACTTCCTTGGAGAATCATTCTTGGATTTATTAGAATGAGTAGGAGGAAGAGAAGAAGGAGGAGGAGGAAGAGGAGGAGGAAGAGGAGGAGGAGGAGGAGGAGGAGGAGGAGGAGGAGGAGGAAGAAACCCTGCACGTATGGTTCCTACACTTGTGATATAAAAAATTAAATTATGTTTGAGAGAGAGAGAGAGAGAGAGCACTGTTTGGTTTCTTATATGCTCTTAGAAAATAAATTACTTCCTATCAGGAAAGTTCAGAAACATATGTGTTATATTAAACTACTTCAAGCTTAGTTGATGTTTTTAAAAAAGTGGAAAATATGATCCTTCTATTAGTACAGTCTCTTGCCCCCAAGCCTGGTTGTCTTCACTAGGGCCACTCAGAGGGGGTGGTTTGAGTCTCCCTCCCCACCCTGAGCAGAGACCCTGCGGCCAAAGACCTCTGGAACCCAGCCACAGCCATGCTCAAGGCCTCTTTCCACACGTTTGGATGAGCCTCATGCATAAAGGAACCGGCAGAAGAACCCAGGTCCGTGGGACCCGGGGCTGAGATCTCCAAGCCTGCTCGGATTGGGATGAACCTCTTCCGCCCAGATCCCCTATTTTCCAGTAGCTAGGTGGTCACACCCAGAAACTGCCCCTGGCAGTTTATCCCATCAACAGTCATCCAGAGACTATGAAACCAAACTCCCGGAAGACATCTTGTAGCCTAGTTCTCCCTTTCAGAGAACCTGGGAAGCTACCGAGAGTTTCCTGCCTCCATGGGAGAGCCTGGCAAACTCCCTGTGGCATATTCATATGCCCAAACAGTAACAATGATGGGTCTCATTCCCCTGACCCTGAAAGAGACTTCAGTGTGGCACTGTTGGGAAGAACGGGTAAAGAGAGGCTTCTAAAATCTCAGGGCTAGGACGAATGGAGACATTACTGAGACCACTCAAGAAAATCGATGATTGGGGCTGGAGCAGTAGCACAGCAGGTAGGGCATTTGCCTTGCACGCAGCCAACCTGGGTTCGAATCCCAGCATCCCATATGGTCCCCCGAGCACCGCCAGGAGTAATTCCTGAGTGCATGAGCCAGGAGTAACCCCTGTGCTTCTCCAGGTGTGACCCAAAAAAGGAAAAAAAAAAAAGAATATTGATGATCAATGGGATGATGATGATGATGATGATGAGTAAAGCTACTGCTATAAAAACTCTCTTGAAATTATTATTACTGTTATGTTCTTGGACCATATCAGTGGTGCTCGGGATTTACTCCTGGCTCTGTGACCAGGGATTATTTCTGGTGGGGTTTGCTTAACATAGTGCCTTCCATTTCTATCCACATTGCAGTGAATTGCATGATTTCATTTTTCTCAATGGCTGCATAGTTTGCCATTGTGTCTGTTCTTTTTATCCATTCATCTATTGTTGGACACGGGTTGGTTTCATATCCTGGATATTGTACTAAGCAATGCAATGAATATAATGATCTCTCATAATACAGTATCTCTCATAATTAATGTTTTTGTGCCTTGGGGTAAATACTATAATATCTTAGTAGAAGGAAATTGATCCTGGTTAATTTACTATTATTGAGAATTATTCACTCCAGAAATCAACAATTTTATTAGTTTTGGGAGCTACAATTATTTAATGCTGAGATTTAAATAAAGTATGGTTAATAGAACCTATGGAATATTTTAAACACTGTAGTACAGATCAATACTAATATTTTAATTTCTTTGTGATGATAATTTTCACAGTAAACAAGATTTAAAAATTCACCTCCAAATGCTTTCTTATAAGTATAGTTTAATTTTCAAATTGGAAAGCAACAATTTACATTGCTCATAAAGGCAGATATAACTTTCTATTTAAAACTTTGTTTCACTCTATCATTATTGTGAACTAATTTTGGATAATGAGATAGAGTGAAAAGATCAAATCTATGTTACTAATATTAAAGCTATACATATTTTATTAACAATATTTTGTATGCATAAAGAAAATAAATAGTATATACATACATTTAAAATAGCGGAGTTTTGGAATTTATTTTCTGCAGATAAATGAACATAGCCTGAGGAGTAACTCTCTTTTTTATCAGGATAACTCTTAAGAGACACGGTTGCATCAAATGCTTCTGTGTATCCATAAACTTGAATTACAATATTTTGAGATGTTCCAACACGGAATACTTTTGGTGCTGAAATGACATACCTGTTGGAATAGAAAAAGAATCAATATCTTTAAATGATGTTTTCAAATAATATTTTTACTTCCTTAGTTCTTCCAGGTGTGGGCCCCCCCAAAAACAGCAATAATTAAAAGAATTGATCTAAACTTATTTATGATCTATGATGTTCACCATGATATCCAAGAAGAAATAGCTTTGAATTAATACCTGAGACACAGAGCTAGAGATTTAGTTATATTTATATATTTATTTTTAGTTTTGGGGTCCCACCTAATGATGAGTAGGGGTTACTCCTGGCTCTACAGTCAGGAATAACTGTGGTGATGCAGGGAGGACCATACAGGATGCTGAGCATTGAGCCTGGGTCGGCCACATGCAAGGCAAGCGCGCTACCTGCTGTACTATCTCTTCAGCTCCAGATTGAGTTACATTTAAAGGTAATGAAAATATCTACTCTGGACTCAGGAAATAAATACTTCTCATAGAGCTGATGGAAGCATACAAATCATTCAAGATTTTTGCCCAATGGAAGAGTAACAGACACCAGTCACTGAATTCTAGTTCTGCCATCTACTGGCTGAGTGACCACAGGAAAGTCACAAACCCTCTGTAAGATTAAAATAATTTACCAGAAAGTGTAATCATTCCCAGGCTGTGGGGAAAGCGAGCTAAGAAAGTGTATATGAGAGTGTTTATCATGCTTGGTATTCAGTATGTGCTAAGATTGATTACTTTTACTAAACTGGTTTTTAAAAGGCGCTCTTTGGATTATGCCAGCCATAGAGGAAGCAAAGGATGGAATAAAAGTACGATTAAATGATGACAATCGTCTTCTATATGACAACTAGTTTGGAACTACCTGTGGAAAAGTCACAAAGGAGGAAAATTAATCTGAAGACTTTCAACTATAATTTCCTCTTGTGCTTCGACGGGAACAGCAGATAATGAGAGAAGTTCAGCTTTGAAGAGAATATGGTACTTTTACTGAAACCCTGCTCTGTGCTAAGTACTGATCGGAGCACTTTATATATATAAACT
Organism: Sorex araneus; assembly: GCF_027595985.1. NCBI lineage: Eukaryota > Metazoa > Chordata > Mammalia > Eulipotyphla > Soricidae > Sorex > Sorex araneus. Next base: position 12,967,090 of record NC_073302.1, on the reverse strand, counting down.
CAAGTGTGTTCCTAGAACCACTCCTGAAGGAGCTCTTGTGATTATTCCCCACACCACAACTAAGGAAATGAATAACTGACTTGCCCAAATTCACATAGCTTACCGATTTTAGAATTAAAAGGCGAATCTACGAAAGAATCCACTTGAACACTTTGAGTTGGTGTATTAAACTGAAGTTATTTGTCAAGCCCATGGAAGTGGCTCAAAGGGGAGATCACAGCCTTGCATATGTGAGGTCCTAGATTTAATCTTTGACAAGCCATGTCCCTACACCCCCATTAAGTACCACTGGGAATAATCCCGTGCCCCCTGCCCTCTGCCAGGATTGGACTTCATGACAATGACAAGAAAATAAGACAGGCTTTATAATGAAAAACTAGGGGAAAAGGCTAATTTAATGTAAGTGTTCTTAAAAATTTTATATTTTTTGATGTACTGCTTTAATCTTGAATTATTTATGTGGTGGTGGCGGAAGTATCTGTAAGTCCTACCACACAGACTTGCAGATTTTGGTCTTTATTGTATTTTTTTTCCAGCAGCACAATATATTCACAGAAAGAGTTTTATACTCATCTTTTCTTATTTGCTGTGAAGGACCAGGCTGCTAAACTCACAGAGAAGCAAGAGTTTTACTTTGACCTCTAACTGTAACATTCGTTTCCTAAATATTTATATGATTTACTCTCTCAGTTCTTCAGACCAAATGTTACCTCCTTAAAGAAACTCCCATAGCCACAGTTTTTAAGAGTGATGACCCATCTTTTCTTATACTCTTATTATCTTTCACTTTTATTTTCCTGTTGCTACTAACAATCACTACCTTATTATTTCATTCACTCATTGCTTCATTAATCACTGCATTTATTCCTCGCTTTCCCCAGTAAAATAGAAGCTCTATCCTCTGTACTCTATTTTCAGTGCCTAGCACATGACATGTGTTCAAGAGAGTTTTGTTGACACAGTCAAGCCATTTAATTGACTGATTACTGAGCAATAGTACAGCGGGTAGGGTGTTTGCCTTGCACGCAGCTGACCCAGGTTTGATTCCCGGCATCCCATATGGTCCCCCGAACACCACCAGGAGTAACTCCTGAGTGCAGAGCCAGGAGTAACCCTTGAGCATTGCTGGGTGTGAACCAAAAAGCAAAACAAAAAGAAATTTTAATTGACTGATAACCATGTTGTAAATGGCACCTTCTGACTCAGAGAAAGAGAGGAGATGCTTATTACCGATCAGTCTAGTGTGGTAGAAAGAATTAGAATAACTCTGGACAAGAATCACAAAACCAGGTTTTAGTCTTAGGTCTACCACTTGGCTCATTTAATTTCAGTCTCTTTGAGCTTCATCTACTTGTCTTTCAAACCAGAAAACATGAAGGCAACAGGTGATTCTACCTAAATGAGAAAATCATATTGGGCAGTATGATATGATATCCTAATTCTTCATTTATATCTGTAACATGCTATGTACTCACACATTTGTGACTAAAAGAAAGAAAAGCAAAGGAGCAAAGAGTCTATGATATAGGTTTTTTTTCTATCTCTCTCCAGCTGTCTAACCTTTGTTATGTTCACTGTCACTGTCATACCGTTGCTTATCGATTTGTTCAAGCGGGCGCCAGTAACGTCTCTCATTGTGAGACTTATTTGTTACTGTTTTTGGCATTTCCAATATGCCACGGGTAGCTTGCTAGGCTCTGCCGTGTGGGTGCAATACTCTTGGTAGCTTGCTGAGCTCTCTGAGAGGGGCGGAGGAATTCCTTTATTTGGACTCATCTCATATACGCAATGAGTTGGTCTAACTAGATACTCCTGCCTGTTTCTAGTACTGAAATGTTATTTCTATTTATTAGATGAAAAAAATTTCAGACATTATGTTAAATGCACAATATTTCAATACTGTATGGAAGGCACTGAGTCATATCCTGAAGTTCTTGGGGCTACATCTGGCTAATTTTCAGAGTTAGCTCCCAAGCAGTGCTCAGAGGACATACAAGGCCTTAACTCCCCTTGCCCCACCCCAGCCATATCTTTCTGGCTTATCAATACTGTAGCAATACTTTAGCAGCATTAATATAGTATTAATTAATACTTTAAAGTATTAACACTGGGCAGTCCCAGCCGGGGCCGGTGCTCGGCTCCGGCCGGGTTTCGGCCCGGGTGCCCATGCCTCTGCACAGCCGGTGGATGTGGAAAGAGCGGGAACCAGAGACAGCTTTAGGATTTGGGTTTCCAGCAAGTGCTTGCACCCATGTATGGAGACTGTGAACTAAGCTTTTGCCCCATGCTGGCTAACGGAGGAAATAACCTTCCTTCTTGGTCTCTCTCCCCTCCGGGAGAAGGCGTGATATCCAACATTTTGTGGGTCCTTTGAGAAGGTATGAACTTTTGGCGCAGAAAAAAAAAAGTGCTTTGAACTTGAAACAGCCGCTGGATACCGGGGCAGTCCCAGCCGGGGCCAGTGCTCGGCTCCGGCCGGGTTTCGGCCCGGGTGCCCATGCCTCTGCACAGTCGGTGGATGTGGAAAGAGCGGGAACCAGAGACAGCTTTTAGGATTTGGGTTTCCAGCAAGTGCTTGCAACCATGTATGGAGACTGTGAACTAACTTTGGCTACATGCTGTTCCAGGAAGGGAAATGATTCATTTTCCAACTTAAATCTTCTCGGACTTAATTACTATAATACAGAAATTGTGAACTGCGCGGCCGCTATCTCTTCATTCTCATCAGTGGAAAACTTATTATCAAATATTTCCATGTTAATAGAGCTGTATTCTTGGGGGATAAATTCCAACAAAAATAGTGAGTCTGTTTTGAAACTCTAACAACAATAGTGAGTTGTGTGTTGAAATCTGGAATGTAATCAAGGTAAAGAGAAAAGGAAGTGAAATTATCACTCACACACGGGGGGTGGTTGGACGGGTGAGGGTGGGATGTATACTGTTTTTTTTGTTTTTGCTTTGTTTTTGTTTTTATTGGTGGTGGAATATGGGCACTCGTGAAGGGATGGGTGTTTGAGCATTGTGTAACTGAGATATAAGCCTGAGAACTTTTTAACTTTCCACTTGGTGATTCAATAAAATAAATTAAAAAAATAAAGTATTAATACTGTAATAATACTTTTACAGCATTAAAATATGCATACATTTATAAGTAATCACAATAGTCTTTCAAACCAAATTAGAATTCACCCTCAAGTACCTCTTTTTCAACTATGCAACATATATGGAAAACACGAAATAAATAAATGACACATCAAACAGAAGAAAGCAATAATTGCCAGGAATTTTGCTATTATTACTTGCTTTTTGGAAGGAAATATTGAATAAACACCTCATGTAGATCCTTAATACAATAATCCCATAAAACTTTTATGTTATCAAACACACAAAAACCAAAATACTTTCATAATATTCATTCAGTGATGAACTATTCATTAAGCATTCTAGGAGGAAAGTTACTTTCAAATTAACATGATTTATTGAATTTACTTTTTTTTCTTAATACAAATGAGTTGAAAAATAAAAATGACTTCTTTACTTACGTTTGCTCCTGTCCCCAACATTCCGTCCAGAGGATTACAAAACAAAGTACGCCCCAAAGGCTCATAATTGGAGGTAGCAGCAAACCATGGATATAACCTTCTTGAAGCTAGACCCCTCTAAAATAAACCAAGTCTAAAGAATTTGGCTAAGTTAGTTCACTGGTTAATTATTAATGCTAGAAAGGAGCACTTCTAAGCAGGAAAGTTAAATTGAAATCAAAATACCCTTTAAAGCTCAGGTATGAAGGTAGAAAACATTTTATAGGCATTTACACAACTGAATTTAATTTGAATAATGCAAATAAGGAGGTTATCATGTGGGATTTTGACCTGGGGATGAATTGCTCAAAGTCAGAAACCTACTTGTGCCTCTGGCAGACCCATTTGGTGTCGATGGAGATCTGTTTAGGTGCAGTGTGATTTTAGATGACTGGGTCTGCTAGGTAGAGCTCATGAGTCTTCCTAGAGAAGTCCTCAATGGGTTTGGGACTGGAGACAGATTCGGAATCACTTGCATGTGGAACGAAGATGTATATGGAGTAGTTCTTCAACCGTACCAGGCAAACAGCTGGTATTATTGTCTAGGAAAAAAGTGAACTAATACTCTGGTAGTTAGTAGGAAATAATACCTTCTAAAATCTACTAATTCAGAGAACAGTAATTCAAAATTTGTATTGCGATATGAAGTCTTTCTTTAAAAGAATTAATTCTTGTTTTATTTTTGATGAGGATTTTTTTAAAATTGAATCACCATGTGGAAAGTTACAAAGTTCTCAGGCTTATGTCTCAGTTATACAATATTCAAACACTCATCCCTTCACCAGTGCCCATATTCCACCACCAAAAACCCCAGTATACCTCCCGCCCCCACCCCCCACCCCCAACTGCATAACTGATGAATTTCACTTCATTTTCTCTTTACCTTCATTACATTCCATATTTCAATACAAAACTCACTATTGTTGTTGGAGTTTTCCCCCAAGAAAGACAGCCCTACTACCAAGGAAGCATTTGAAAATTAGTTTTCCATTGCTGAGAATGAAGAGATATGTAGCCCCACTGCTCCAAGTACATAACTCTTTTTTTTTCCTTTTTCCTTTTTTACTCATCCCCCTTCTCGCACCTCATAGTATGGTGGACGCCACGCCACATTTCTCTCCAAAAATGAGAAACAACGGGAAAAGAGGGATATTTCCTCTTCTCGACTGGCAAGAGCTCTTGAAAAAGTTTTCTACAACAATGGAGTCTAGTTTTATGTTTACTATATATTTTTATTTATTTCCTTTCTTTTGCAAGCAGTCATTTCTACCTTGTTATATAATATCCTGCTTACAAATAACAAAGCACACTTCTTTAGAAATTATTATTATTATTATTTACTGGCTGTGCATGTTTATCTGTGTGGTTATTTGATCATGGCTGTTTTCCTAACAGAAATCCATCAGCACTAGTGGTCATGAGGCTCAGGGGACCACATGAAGTGCTAGGTATTAAACCCCGGTAGGCCACATGCAAGGCAAGTACCCTATCTGCTGTACTACTGACCCAGTCTCTTCTAAACCTTTTTTTTCTTTTAATTCTTCTAACTTTTTTTTTTAACAGAAGTACTGTGAGATACGTAGTTAAAAAGCTGTTCATGGTCAGGTTTCAGTCCTACAATATTCCAACACCAGTTTCTCCACCAGTGCACATTTCCCACCACAAGTTTGATGTTTTGTGGTCATCTTCGTATTCCTTGCTTGAGTGTATGTCTCCATGTTAACAACACGTTAGCAATGAATTTATTAGGAATAAATGCACAAAAGGGAAAGCTGACATATAAATTTCACTTATGGTGACTCATGTATATTTACTAAAATCACAAAAGTATGTTATTGCTGACCATCCAGTTCACTTGTTTCAAAAGGAATCTGTAGAATAATTAAACTGAGTTGCAACAGATGGGTCAAGTTAAAACAAACAAAGTACTTTTGTCATCATTTTCGGGAAAAAATAACTGGGGGAAGCAAGAAATTCAAATTATCATATACAATAGTTTTATTTTAACTACAAGGAAGTTTGATCATATTACAATCTCAGCATAGGTAAATGGTATTTTAAAACCATTGGTATATTTTTATTATTTTTTATATTTCTATTTTTTTTTTTGCTTTTGGGTCACACCCGGCAATGCACAGGGCTTACTCCAGGTTCTGCACTCATGAATTACTCCTGGTGGTGCTCAGGGGACCATATGGGATGCTGGTAATCAAACCAGGGTCAGCAGTATGCAAGGCAAACGCCCTACCCACTGTGCTATCACTCTAGCCCCTCTATTCTATTATTTTACCTTTACAATTGTTTTCTTATTATTGTTATTTTTACTTTTGAGCCACACTCACTGGTGTCAGGGCTATTCCCTGGCTTTGTGTTCAGGGGTAACTCTGGTGGGGGTTGGGGGACCATTTATGGTGCCAAAAATCAAACCTGGGTTGGCTGCAAGCAAGGCAAGTGCCTTATCTACTATAATCTCTCCAGCCATTTACATTATTTAATTTAATTTATTTATTTGTATATATTTAAAAAATCTTTTTTTTTAAATTTTGTTTTGAGTCACCATGGGAGACAGAGTTACAAAGCTGATCATGGTTGGGTTTTAGTCATACAACTAAATTTAGTGTTCTAAATTTAGTTCTAAACTAATTTAGTGTTCCAACACCCATCCTTCCACCAGTGTGCACTTCCCACCACCAATCTCCCCAGTTTCCCTCCTGCCCCCCTCTCTCAGCCTGTCTCTATGGCAGACATGTTCCTCTCCTTCTTCTCTCTCTTTCTGTCTCTCTCTCTCCACTTGGGGGTGTTATGGTTTGCAATACAGGTTCTAAGAGGTTATCACGTTTGTTCCTTTACCTGTTTACATTCAGCATGTAGTTCTAATCATGATCATTTCCAACTACCTTGGTCATGGTGGTCCCTTCTCTATCCCAACTGCCTTCTTCCCCTGCATTTCAGGGAGGCTTTCAACTGTGGACCCATCCTCCTGGCCCTTGTTTCTACTGTCCTTGGGTCTCAAGTTATGTTGTCATTTTTTTTTAATATCACACAAACGAATCCAGTCATTCTATGTCTATCCCTTTCCTTCTGACTCATTTCACACAGTGTGAAACCCTCCATCTATTTATGAGCAAATTTCATAAATGCAATTTTCCTAACAGCTGTGCAGTATTCCATTGTGTAGATGTACCATAGTGACTTTAACCAGTCATCTGTTTTCGGGCACTGTGACTTCACAAAGTGTGGGATGCTGCAATGCTGTGCATTCGGAGTTCGAGAGCCACTTCCAGTTCTCCCCAGGCCTCCCCAGCTGAGGAACAAAGGGATGGGGGACCGCAGACTGATGGTGAAAATGTCCTATTTAATACAGGGCTGCTAGTATACTTTTAGGACATCTGAAGGGGTTTGAGGTATAGGCTTGCATGTAGGTGTAATTGATCATCTACAGACACAAAACATTTTGGCAGAGGCAATTCTCTTGGGGCGATTAACTCAAAGAGACACGCTGTCTCCCAGGGGCATCTATATTGCTTTTCTCTTTCCCTCTAGCTGTATATGTTAAACAAGTTTACTTCTAATCAGTACTTGCCGTTATTTGGATAATTATAGTAAGAGATAAAGATCCAAAAATTTAGTTCTCTGGGCTTCTAGAGCAAGCAAGCTTTTTTACTGTAAATCCCAGACTAAGTCCTCAGGATTATTCAGCTTGTCTTTCCCCATGAGGATCCTGTCTCTTAAGTCATAACAACTTGCATCAAAACCATGCATTTATGCTTTCTAGACTGTCCCATTTTGATGAGAGGGTAGCTTCGCCACTCGCCTGGGGTTCATCCCAGTCCCACGATGGGACCTCCCTTTTGGGGTACTAGGAACTACAGCAACTGAAGCCTGAGTCAAATAGTCATGATGGATGCCCAGGAGTTGATATATTTCAGAGTCAATCAACTCCCAAATATTAGGAGCACAGCTCGTTAATACGGTCTTTCTGTGTATAAGCAAAGAACAATAGTGCTCTATAGTAAAATCTGAAAAGGTTATAGGGGAAATGGAAAAGCAGGTAATTCACTGCAAATACAAAGTCCAGAACTACTCTGGTAACTTACAAGTTTTGATTTATAAACAATCAAGGCTGGCTTGGGGAACTGTGACAATGAGAGGTAAAACGCAAAGGAAAGATTAAAGATAAGTAAAGATAAGCTTGGGGCATTAGGGATGCTCATAAGAGCACTGTAAGCTTCTCTGGGAGGAGGAAAAGGGGCAATTTACTGGTGAAGCCTAAAACATCCAGGATTAATATCCATCAGGGCACTAGGGCTGTTTTCAGATTCTAGCCATTGTGAACAATGCTGCAATGAACATAGATGTGCAGATGGCATTTATGCTGTGTGTTTTTTTGACCCTGGGTTATATTCCCAGTAGTGGTTTTTCTGGGTTATATGGAAGCTCAGTTTCTAGCTTTCTAAGGAATGTCCATATTATTTTCCAAAAAGGCTGAATCAGTCAGCACTTCCACCAACAATGAAGAAGAGTCTTTTCCCCCAACATCCATTCCAACATTAGTTGCTCTTCTTCTTTTTGATGTGTGCCAGTCTCTGTGGTGTGAGATTATATCTTTTTGCCGTTTTGATTTCCATCTCCCTGATAATTAGCGATGTAGAGCATTTTTTCATGTGTTTTTTGGCAATCTATATTTCTTCTTTGAGAAAGTTTCTGTTCATATTTTCTCCCCATTTAAATTTTTTTTTAAATTGAGTCACTGTGAGATTACAAAGTTGTTCATGATTAAGTTTCAATCATACAGTGTTCCAACATCCATCCTTTCACCATTGTACATTTCCCAGCATCAGTGTCCCCAATTTCCCTCCCATCACCCACCCCTGCCCCACCCCAGCCTGTCTCTAAGGAGGTATTTCTCTCTCTCTCTCTCTCTCTATCTCTCTCTCTCTCACTCTCTCACTCTCTCAGCTTCCCCCCTTTCCTTTAGGGCACTGTGGTTTGATACAGATACTTAAATGATGTTTACATTCCTTTACATAGTTTTAATACTCAGTTCTGGTTCAGCATTATCATTTTCAATAATTATTGTCATATTGGTCTCTTCTTTATCTTACCCACCCTCAACCCCACACAGACATGTGGTAGATTCCAACCATTGCCAGTCCTCCTAGTCCCTGTTTTCCCTGGCCTTGGATACTGATTTTCTACTACATGTTTTTATATACTACAAATGAATGTGATGGGCATGGCCCCGGGAGCTCAGCCAGAAAGAGTAAGGGGGCTTGTGGCTTTGATGCTCCCTGAACCCCCATCTCTGTTCATTCCTGTGTCCACAGAGCGACTTTACCTCAGCCTGGAGCACCAACCACCTCCTGGCCAACATTTTTGACTTTCGCTGGATGAAATTCAGAGTTTAAAGAGGTAGCTGTGCAGGGATGGTGTGATAGTACAGTGGGTAGGGTGTTTACTTTGCATGCGTCCGACTCAGGTTCAATCCCTGGCATCCCAAATGGTCCCCCAAACACCACCAGGAGTAATTTTTGAGTGAAGATCCAGGAGTAACCCCTGAACATCGCTGGTCATGATGCAAAAAGAAAAAAAAATGTAGCTCACATTTTTTTTTTCAGAGAAAACAAAAAGATACAAAATGAAACCAGGTGGGCAGTCTGGTGAGCAACGCGGCCGGAGAAATGCTCCGGACCCGAATCCGGGCCAACAACACCAGGGATCCAGACGGAGGAGGTACAGCAGGCACACTTTCTCCGGATGGAGCCCTGGCGACACTGAGAAGCAACTAACACGGCTCCGGGTTGCGGGACTGGAACACATCCGAGCCGCGGGGGGGCACTGGAGTGGGGCAGCGCCTGCCCAAACTCCAAAATGGTCCCGGCCGCCGGAAGTCCTGCCCTCGACCCACCCTCGGCGCCATCTTCCCACCTTCAACAGAGAAGAGGCCAGGCAGTCTGGTGAGCAACGTGGCCGGAGAAATGCTCCGGACCCGAATCCGGGCCAACAACACCAGGGATCCAGACGGAGGAGGTACAGCAGGCACACCTTGTCCGGATGGAGCCCTGGCGACACTGAGAAGCAACTAACACGGCTCCGGGTTGCGGGACTGGAACACATCCGAGCCGCGCGGCCGCGTTAGCGGCTGCGCAACCTTTTCTAAAAACTGAAAACATACAATCTTTTAATGACAAACCAATTATCAAATGCTTCCTTAATAGGGCTGTCTTCATTGGGGGGAAACTCCAACAACAATAGTGAGTTTTGTTTTGCAATATGGAATGTAAGCAAGGTAGAGAGAAAATGAAGTGAAATTCATCAGTTATACAGTTGGGGGGGCTGTGGCGGGGGGTATACTAGGGATTTTGGTGGTGGAATATGGGCACTGGTGAAGGGATGGTGTTTGAATATTGTATAACTGAGACATAAACCTGAAAACTTTGTAACTTTCCACATGGTGATATAATAAAAATTTAAAAAAATAATAATAAATAAATAAATAAACCAGAGTGCAAGTTCAAAAAAAAAAAAAACCAGGTGCCCAATCTCCTTTTCCCTCTCAGTTGTACCACATCACTGAAACTATTCTTTCTACCCTACCTTTGATGCACATTCATCAAGTTCAGCACATTAGCCTCCTCCTTGGTGACTTTCTGTTTTAAGACTATTACCGCACTCATTCAGCATAAGTTTTCATATCTAACCCCCAGACCTGTTAGTCATCCACTTATTCTGTGAGTAACATGGGCATTATTCTCCACAATGACCCCTATAGCCTTGCCCTCCTGGAGTTTGAGGTTGTTGTGTGGTTCTTCCCCATGGTGTATCAGAGTTTATGGACACATATGTGTATCTGTCACTGTCACTGTCATCCCATTGTTCAATGATTTGCTCGAGCGGGCACCAGTAACATCTCCATTGTAAGACTCGTTACTGTTTTTGGCATATCGAATATGCCACAGGTAGCTTGCCAGGCTCTGCTGTGTGGGCGAGATACTCTCAGTATCTTTCTGGGCTCTCTGAGAGGGACAGAGGAATCGAACCTGGGTCGGCAGCATGCAAGGCAAACGCCCTACCCGCTGTGCTATCACTCCAGCCCATATGTGTATATATACATATATCACACAAGGAAGCTGAGATAGATACCAAATCTTCTATTACACTTTCTCAGTATCTTACTCGCATTCTCCAGACACAATCCACAACAATCACTCAGGAACTCTGCATTTTATCCATAGGAAAACAAAACCCTTGGCGCTGGTGTTGGTTGATAGCTGTCTCTTTCTCATGCTCTCTCAGGGAAGTAAATGAAATAGCTTGACGTGACACCTCTTCTCTGGTGCCTGAGCAACAATTGTACAGGGTCTTGGGTATGGACCCTGAGGACAAGATCAAAGGGAATTTTTGCAAGATAGAAAGCAAATACTTGTGAGAGGGGATCCCTGATGCCACCAGGTCAGTTTCACAATTAAGGGGCATCTTTAGAGCCATGAGTTAATGGCTTAGGTGTGAAATTATCTCTCAGAATCCCCTTGAAGTAATCTCTTATACAAGGGCTTACTGACTCCAGGGTAAGATACAACAATCTTTACACATTTTTCTCGAAGGAAACTTCTTTTTTTTTTTTCAGATATAATAGAAAGCAGCTTCTCTTTTATTTCAGTATTGGCTGAAATGACTTGATTGTGGCTGGGAGGTCTAGAATGGTATATTACATACCTGGGGTTTCGAAGGAAACTTCTTGAGATCACTTTTAGCATATTATTCCTAACAAGCAATACAAAATAAATTACTTAGGTTCTGCTTTGGGGGCAGGGTTTGGGGTCATTGGGGTAGAAACATTCAAATTATGGTGGTGGATAGGTGTAAATGGCGGTGGGATTGGTGTTGGAATAGTGAATGTAACAAATTCACTGTCACTGTCACTGTCATCCCGTTGTTCATTGATTTGTTCGAGTGGGCACCAGTAATGTCTCCATTGTGAGACTATGGTTACTGTTTCTGTCATATCAAATATGCCACAGGGAGCTTGCCAGGCTCTGCTGTGTGGGCAGGATACTCTCGGTAGCTTGCTGGGCTCTCTGAGAGGGACGATGGAATCAAACTTGGGTCAGCCACGTGCAAGGCAAATGCCCTACCCGCTGTGCTATGGCCCCAGTCCAATGTAATAAATTATTGAGAATAATTTTATAAAAATAAAATAAAATTTAAAAACAACCCTGAAGTCTCCAGAACCCCCTGCCTTGGTTACTGAGTGGGATCTAACTTTAAGTGGGCTCTTCAAGAGAGAAGGCATGAGTTTCCATCTAACCCCCCTTCTAGGAGTCAGGTTATTGACCCATGTGAAACTGGTGGCGTGCATCCCAGATATTCCTGACTTGGGAATGAAGGATAAGATGGAACAGGAAGGGAATAGTGAGATGCTGAGATAAGTTGAGGTGACTGGGTTATGAATAGGAATGAATACTATGAAGGATATGTTTATTAGATGAATAATTTGGCATATGGTATATATAAAGCAGAGAGTAGGGAAGTGGAGAAAAATACCATCTGATTCCATAAATATGTCATTTATTCAACATATGTTCATTGGGCTCATCAGTTATGCTGACACTAAACTGGGAATATGGGGAGTTGGGCAGCAATGAGATAGAGGGGGCCCAGTGATGAAAATTATAAAAAATGCTACAAAGGCCAAAGAAGGGAAATGTGTGTGTGTGGGAACCGGCCCTGCTCCCACCCCAGATGAGACCCCAAGCAGCTGCCCAGGAATGGCTCCTCCGCTCCTGAACGGCCATGATCCCAGAGGCACACAAACCAATCGCAAAACGCAGTGGTTGCTGGCAGAAATACCTATGGATTTAATTACTAAAATACCAGAATTCTAAAACTGGTAACCGGCCGCGTGACATTATATGCTCTTCATTATCAGCAATAGAAAACAAATTACTTAATGATGCCTTTTTGGCAGGTCTGATTGTTGGGGAAAAATTCCAAATTATAATAGTGGGTTTTCTGTCAAAAATTGAATGTAATCAAAGTAAAGAGAGAGTAAAGTGAAAATTATCTGCCACACAGGCAGGGTGGGGGTGGGATGGGGGGATACTGGAGTTCTTGGTGGTAGGACATGTGCACTGGTGAAGGGATGGGTGTTTCATCATTGTATGACTGAGACTTAAACCTGAAAGCTTTGTAACTATTCTCACAATGATTCAATAAAAACAAAACAAAACAAAAACAATAACAACAACAACAACAAAAAGAAGGGAAATGTGTTGTACTTAGAATTAGGTTCTATTGTGTATAATTGATAACCTACATAAATGTTGCTTAAATGAAATAAATGTCTATTTCTTTGTCTCAAGAAAGAAATCCAAGGCTGGGGGCTGGAGTGATAGCATAGCGGGTAGTGCGTTTGCCTTGCACGCAGCCAACCCGGGTTCAAATCCCAGCATCCCATATGGTCCCCTGAGCACCGCCAGGAGTAATTCCTGAGTGCAAAGCCAGGAGTAGCCTCTATGCATCGCCGGGTGTGACCCAAAAAGAAAAAAAAAAAGAAATCCAAGGCTGGATTGGCAGCTCCACGTGTCACCAGAGACAGGGACTATTACTGTTTGGTTCCTCCATGCTGCCGTCTGTCTTCTTTCTTCACTGTTCACCTCATGCTCAGAGATGCTCGCTGGGGCTCCTGTCATTGCTTCTCATCTAAGGGCTGCAAAAGAGAGGTCAAAAAAGGTATCAGAAAATTACATTTACTTTCTTCTTAATATTAAATGTATTTAAGTCTCCTGAATAAATATTAGTAGACATCTAAAGTTAGTCAACAAGAATGAATTAGCGAAGCCTTGGACTCTGTTCATTTCTCTACTCTATTTCTTCCAGCTGAAAAATTTTACCATCAGCCCTAATAATCCATGGTGATCTTGAAATAGCTTTTTATAGCTCACTTTTACATTCAGCAAAAACTCTTGCACTGCCTATGGAGGTCCATTTGAGGTTCAGAGTAATTAAATACCAGGGAAAGATTACTTTAATCTTTCCTCCTCCTCCTCCTTCTTTTTTTTAATTTATTTTTTATTTTTTTGGTTCTTCAGCCACATGTGGAAGTTCTCAGGTCTTACTCCTGGCTTTGTACTCAGAGAACATTCCTGGCAGTATCTGGGGACCATATGGGGTGCCAGGGAATCCAACCTCGGCAGGAGGACAAGCACCCTATCTACTAAACTATCACGCCAGCCCCAAAGCTTACTTTTCTACCATTTGTGCTGTGGCTTTTTATCCCAAACTAGGAAATGTACCTTAACATATTTACCATTTACCAGAATACTGAATCAAGAGATAAGTGATTTTTCTAGCGTTCACATAACTATTAGACATGAGATACCTCATTTGGTATTACAAATGTGAGGAAATCTTATGTAATAACCTCTTCCTTTGCCCAGTCCCCACTAGCATTATCCTAGATCTCTAATTCCTGCAATGCTACGTGGACTCATGGCTGCTGAGAGTTAGGTAAGAATGTTGACAGCATTTGAGGCCCCTGTGTGTTCTAAACTATGCTCGGAGGTGGCATAAGTCAGTGAAAATAATAGCATGAGAGCATCCCAGCTTCAATGTCTTGTACCTGCATTTTCAGTTTGCACTTAGAACCAGGCTGTTGCACTCTTAAAGACATTGTGAAATCTCCAGACCCAAAGTGGGTCTGGAACTGGCTCTTGCAACCCCAGCCAGGTTTGGCCCAAAACCTGCTAGAAAGATTCTCATAATGAGGAGAAAGAGATAATGAATGAGGGTCAGTTAGATGTTTGTGAAACAAAGTGTTGTATCTTTAGTATTTTATGTTTATTGTTATTGAAGATAGTGTCCTAGGAAACATGATACTAAATTCTAGAAGTATCAATGGTGATTATTTTGGGCAATTCAAAGTGTTTTCTTTTAATAGAAGGCAAAGCTTAAAAACAAATGTCTAAATTTTTTATGTTTTGATTTGAACTTAAAGAGGAAAAAAGTGAATTTTTCTATCATCATGACATCAATTAGTTAGCAATTTTAGCCTAGCAGACATGCTTTTCATAATGGTCATTAGTTGTAGCAGAAAGAAAGTGCATATATTAGTGTGAAGTGTGGAGGCACATGTGTGTTTGGAATTTTTTGTAGCTTTTATCTTTTAACTTTCAATTTTAGTCCTCATCTAATTCCTGGCAATTGTATAAGTGCTCAGGGTGCCGAGGTCCCTTATGATGATGCTCACTCAGCTGATAATGGATGTGGTGGTCTGAAGACCAGCCTTGCTGTGCAGGGCTGCTCGGCAGTCACCGGGGTGCACTTGGTAATGCTCAGGGATTGCGAACTATAGACCTCATAGAAGCTAGGCATGGTCTCTACCACTAAGCTATCCCTAGCCCACGGTTACTGGTATTTTGTTTGTTTATTTGTTTGCTTTTGGCCATACCTGGAGATGCTCAGGGATACTCAGGGATACTCCTGACTCTGCACTCAGGAATTACTCCTGGCAGTGCGCAGGGGACTTATGGGATGCTGGGGATTGAAGCTGGTCGACCGTGTGCAAGGCAAATGCCTTACCCACTGGTTATTATCTTCAAGTGGAAACTAAACCCAGATCATGAGTGCTTTAGCACTTTTTGAAGCCTTAATTGAAAGCATAAAATAATATACGCAAGAAGAGCATAAAGGAAACGAAATAGAACATATTTTAAAGGGGTTAAGGAAGAATATGATATTTGTCTGGAAAACAACTATTGACCATTGTTGGTAAGTTACTTGAGCCAGTAAATAATGTGACTGGGGCAAATGTGAACATGCAAACTGAGAAAGCTCAAATCAGGTCATAGATGAAAGAGGAGTAATTACAACAGATATCTCAGAAGTACAAAAAGATCCTCAGAGGAGTCTATGAACAACTATATGCCATTGAGCTCACTAACTTAAAAAACGTGATAAATTTTTAGAATCATCATTTTCTGTGGCTAAATCAAGAAGTAGAAAACTTGAACAGACTAATCATGGGTAAGGACTATGTCAGTATTGAAAAAATATAAAAGGGGGAAGGAAATGAAAAAATTTTCCATGTTCATGAATTAGAAGAATACTGTCAAAATAAACTTTTACCCAAAGACTTTTGCAGACCCTATGCAATCTCCTTTAAAATTCCAGTAACGTTCTTTAAGAACTTGGAATGAACACTGCTAAATTTATATAGATTCATGAACCCCCTAAATAGCCAAAGCAGTTCTACCGCTAAAATATTTTTCATCCTTCAGAAATAAACCCTCTTATTGATAGACATAGAAAGATTGCGCTCATCTGCAGAATATAAAGTAACAGAATGAGAGACTAACATCCAAGAGTAGTAGAGATAAGGACCATGAGGTCTGCTCCATGACTTGGAAAGCAGCTTCATATGCTGGGGGAAAAGGCAGCTCAGATAGAGAAGGGAACACCAAGTAAAGGATGTTGGGAGGACCCGTTTGGGTTGAAAGATGCATGCCAAAAGTAGACTATAGACTGAACATGATGGACACTCAATACCTCTATTGCAAACCACAACACCCAAAAGGAGAGAAGATCAAAAAGGAATGCCCTGCCTAAGAAGTAGGGTGGGGTGGTGGGGGATGGGATGGGGATGGAGGGAAAGGTACTGGGAACACTGGTGGAGGAGAATGGGCACTGGTGGAGGGATGGGTAAACAATCATTGTATGACTGAAATGCAAGCATGAAAGTTCGTAAGTTTGTAACTGTACCAAATGGTGATTCACTAATAAAAAATAAAAAAAAATAAATAAATCTTCTTACTTGTTAAGTACTTATTCCATCTCCGCCAACCCCCAGTCATGGCACCACTAGTCTGCTGTGTATTCCAAAGGAAATACCTAAGAAATATTTCTCACATCTCCCACCAGTCACAACAAAAATGTGAGACTTAAGGGTCAGAGAGATAGTACGGAGGCTAAGGGATCAGACCCAGATTCAGTCCTTAGCATCACATATGGTTCCAGAGCCCCACCAGAATTGACCCCTGAACATAGAGCCAAGAAAAAGCCCTAGGCATTACTGGGTGTGGCTCCAAGACAACAAACAAACCAAATCCAAAATATGAGATTTATTTCACTAAAACCTCTATTCAATTTCCCTGTTTGATATATGCATTGCCATATTTTGACTCTCCCTGCTGTCTTCTGTCTTAGAAGTCTTCTGAACACTACACCAAGTGCTCAGTTCACTTAGCACTGACGTGAATTGTGTTCACTGCTTTATCAGGTATTTAGATACCATGGTGCCATCCACTAACTTAAGTCCTGGAGTCTGGGTGCTGGAAATGTCCCTCTTCATTGGCTTCTGTAGCATTGTTGTTTATGACCAGGAAGTGATCTGCAAACACCTTAAGTTGCAGTGCATCCATAACACAGAGACCTAGAAGAGATGACAGTGCATGAGGTGTATTGGGGTTCCCAGGGTGCATTAACTTCTCTAAACAGCTTGGATTTGCTTTAAGAAAGAGAAGAATCTCCTATCAAGTTTCCTTTCCCTTCCTCCTCTATCTCTCTGTTTAATGCTCCTTATTTCCTAATCAACGAAAACTTGGAGAGTCTACCATAGAACAATAGTCTATGAGACCGTTTCTTAATATTCACAGCTAGCCTGCCCTCGGCGACATCTTGCCATAATCAGCAGTGAAGAATTTGGGCCGCTCCGGCGGGCACCGCCGGCTGGAGATACTCCGGACCCCAGACAGGGCCAATAACACCGGGGGGGCCAGACGGAGAAGGTACAATGGGAATGGGAATGGGACACCTCCAAACTTTGAGGCCGCATAAGCCGAGACCTTTCCTGATATACAAAATATATGCTCAGGAATGGCTCCACCGCCCCTAAGAGTCCATTATCCCAGAGGCCCAGAAACCAATCTCAGAATGCAGAGGCTGCTGGCAGTTATAATCCTTTTGGTACCAGCATCTTCTTGCAGAATGTCTCCAGACTGAGAATTAAGTCGAGGCCCCATGCCTGCCCTGGAGGGGAAAGGTTTTTCTCCCTCCCCTTTTCCTTGCTGGGGGGGAAGGGTGTGGCGACCGCCATATTATGAGGACCACTAATGAGAGATACAAGCCTGCAATGATCCAACTTCTGGAAGAAATTTCCTTGGACTTAGTTGCTAAAATACAGAAACCCAAAACCGCGCGGCCACAATCGTGGCCTCATATCTCTCCACAGCAGGTCTGTCTCTAGTGTAGAACTCCTAATAATAATAGTGAGTTTTTTGTTGAAATATTGAACGTAACCAAAGTAAAGAGAAAGTAAAGTGAGATTTATCAGTTATACAGGTGGGGGAGGGAGGGATGGGAAGTATACTGGGTGTTTTTTGGTGGTGGAATATGTGTTTCAGCATTGTATAACTGAGACTTACGCCTGAAAACATCGTAATTTTCCACATGGTGATTCAATAATAATAAAAATTAAAAATAAAAAAAATTCACAGCTATCCTGTATTCAGAGTTCTCACCATAGTTCATGAATTTTACACAGAAATGGATTAAATAACTTCATTTAGTGCTAGAGAAACATCCTTTAAAGCTTTCTGGTAAAAGTATTAACTATAGAGAGGCAGCAACCGCATGGCAGGTGCCATCTCTGAGAATCCTAACCCAGAGGTATTCGATTTCTACATTTGGGGCTCCCAGGGACTCATGGGAAGGGAGTGTAACCGGCACGCCCTCAGCCCAGATAAATTCGGAGCTGCTG
The DNA here is from genome assembly GCF_027595985.1 of Sorex araneus. Lineage (NCBI taxonomy): Eukaryota > Metazoa > Chordata > Mammalia > Eulipotyphla > Soricidae > Sorex > Sorex araneus. Next base: position 12,948,754 of record NC_073302.1, on the reverse strand, counting down.
AGAGGGAAACGGACCCTCTGCACCTAAAGACTTTGATTCCAGAGACCTAACACTTTCGGGCATCCAGCGCAGCTTCTAATGACAATGCACTGGGACTGCAAACTGGGATATGCAATTTCTGGTAGAATTTTCCCTGGACTTTATAAAGAAATCCAAAACCGCGCGGACACAGCAGCGTCCACGCGACTTAACATCTATAATTGTCAGCTATGTGAAACGGTTCCTTTGAAAGGTCTCACTTGGGGGGGGGGGAAACTCCAAATAATAACAGTAAGTTTTTGTTGAAATATTGAAGGTTATTAATGTAGCAGCCACCTCTCTGGACTGTGAACTAAGCAAAAGCCCCACGCTGGCCGTTGTGGAGTGGTGTACACCATACTATGAGGCGCGGGATGGAGGATGAGGGTGAAAAAAAAAAAGGGAAAAGGAAAAAGGAAAAAAAAAAGAAGAAGAATAGTTATGTACTTGTAGCAGTGGGGCTCCATATCTCTTCATTCCCAGCAATGGAAAACTAATTATCAAATGCTTCCTTGGTAGTAGGTCTGTCTCTCTTGGGTGGAAACTCCAACAACTATAGTGAGTTTTGTGTTGAAATATTGAATGTAATCAAGGTAAAGAGCAAATGAAGTGAAATTCATTAGTTATACAGTAGGGAGTAGGGGGTGGGGGCGGGGGGTATACTGGGGTTTTTGGTGGTGGACTGTGGGCACTGGTGAAGGGATGGGTGTTTGAATATTGTATAACTGAGACATAAACCTGAGAACTTTGTAACTTTCCACATGGTGATTTAATAAAAAGTTAAAAAAATGTTATTACCTTAATAAAATATAGGCATATCAAGTTAAAGTTAAAAAAAAAAGTATTAACTACATATTCACAACTTGTCTTCTGTAGGATAACATAGCCTCAGGTAGTTTAGGTTTATTGGGTTACTTATTGGGTTACTTAGTTTTTACAGCTGTAGTCCCTGGAGCGGGCCTGAACTACCAACTAAAGGTAAGAATAGTGTTCGGTGCACCCCCACTCTAGAAAGTGAGTGGGAGAACAGGATTTTTTAGTATGCTGGGGATTAGAATCCTCACAGCAATCCCCCACTAAGATGGGGCAGATTCTGGGCCTTCCCAAGAGTTTTCATATTTTCTCGAGCCAGACTGAACAGGGCAAGTCATTTATGGATTTGATTCAGTCTCTCTCCTGCAGAATAGGAGACCCGGAACTCTGCATTTCCAGAGACCAACTCCAGTCCTGCTTTAAAGTAGTTTATGAGGTTAACCCATGGTTCCCAGATGAAGGAACTCTAGAAGCCAAGATTTGGAAAAGAGTTAAGAATAATGTCTCTAAGGCATCTAAGGAAGGGACTGAGATCCTCGTGGAATTCTGGATTACATGGGAGATTGTTATTCTATTCTTCTGTTTTTGAATAGTGCAATTGATGTGGAGAACATTAGGAATAATACGGCCTCAGCTCCTCCCACACCTAAGTCTCAAAAGGGTTTTCATAATAAAAATACTTCTGAGGCTGGTGGAAATAGCTCTACTTCCAGCGCATTAGATGGAAATGATGCAGGTTATGAGTCTGCTACCACTTACTCAGATTCTGAGTCCGAGAGTGACTCAACCAATGGGCCTCCAGACCGCTCGGGACATGCTCCCAATCACCCCGTCCAGGCAGAGAAGAAGCAGCATCCATCTTATCGCAGGTTAAGGATGGATTCTCTCAGTCGTTTCAAACAGGCCTGTGTCTCGTACGGGCCTACATCTCTGTACTGTAGGGAGTATCTTGCATACTGGAGTAAAAAGTCCTACTGGGTACCTCATGATTTTCACATGGTTGCTAAGACATGCTTGAGCCCTTCTCAGTACTTGGAGTGGAGAATGTGGCTCTATAATGAGGCCAAGGCAGAGCTTCAAGGCCTAGGCCATGCTGGACAAAACTTTTCAGGGATTGAGTTGACTTGTGAGATGTTAACTGGTGAAGGGAAATGGCGCGACCCAGAAAGGCAAAGTCACCTTGCCTCGTGCTGTTTTTGCTCATGTCCGTGATGCAGCCCTGTGTGCATGGGAGAAGATTTATGCAGAAGCAGAATTTAAGGGAAGTTTTACAGAGATTTTCCAGAGAGCATCAGAACTTTATGCAGATTTCATAGGAAGGTTGAGGAAAGCCATTGAAATGCAGGTTAAGAATAAGGCAACTCAGGAGCTGTTGACTAAACTATTGGCCTTTGAAAATGCTAATGAGGATTGCCAGGCCATTCTGCGCCCTATTAAGGAGAAGGAAAACATATTCGGGTACTTGGAAGCATGCTGGAATGTTGGCTCTTCTAAACATAAGGTGCAGGTCTATGCCTTACAGAGACAAGCTCAGAAATGACGTTTTAATTGTGGAAAACCAGGCCACTTTCGTAAAGATTGCAATGCGCCCCCAAGCCGTGCTACTGTGAGAGCATGTCCTGGGCCCTGCCCCAGGTGTAAGAAGGGAAACCCCTGGGCCAGAGACTGCAGAGCCAGACTTACACCTCCCGGGCCCTGTCCCCAATGTAAGAGGGGAAATCATTGGGCCAGAGATTGTCGCTTTAATTTTGATGTAGTGGGTGACCGCAACTCGGGACACCTGCAAGGGGGCCAGACCCAGGCCCCGCAAAATCAGGGGATGTTCCCAGTTGCAGCCCCTTTCCCCAGTGTGCAGTTTCAGAGCTCCAATCAGTATAATCGCTGCAGCCAGTGATGGCAGGAAGAGCAGCCTATTCCCTGCCCCGATACAGTTACTACAACCCCTTTTCAGTAAAGAACACTGTGGCTTTAAGCCCACCACCTCTATGTTTTCAGTGGACATATGGCATATTAAATCAAATACAAAAAGGAGCTATTTTCTCAATTGAATGTAGCAGGAAAACTTCTCATTCGAGGAAGAGGTTATGCTTTTATTTTCAACAGATGATAACCCCACTAAGAAACTTTGGATCCCTTTACTTCTCATCAGAAGCAGAATTCAACCACCTGATTTGGATCTCAGACCTCCAGAGACTCACAACGCTTTGAATTTTAGCTCCAAGCTGGAAATCACAAGGAAACAAGAGGAGCCAGCGTGAGGGGACCTAGAGCAAAGGCCTCTAGCTCCTTACACATTTCATGAGGTCACATTAAGACCTTTCCTTATACCCTCTTTTACAGGTTGTGGATTGGAGAACGACCAGGCCTCCATATTTTGAATTAACAATATTTTACTTTTACCCTTTCCTTGGAATTCACAGGTTCCTGAAGGAGAAAGGAATGGCTTTTAACAGGAACACCTTTTCATTTCTCTCTAGGATATCCATTTGTACTGGAGCTTCCCTCTGACTCTATTCACAGGCATGGAGACCAAACCCCAACTGTCAAAGCCTCTGATAACTTTAAAACAGTGTTTTTTCTCAAACATAAGCTAGGTTGCACATCTATGACTGCCGAGGAACCAGACCAGAGAATGGCTGCATTCCTCTGCTGAAGTTCTCCTGCCAGGAGTTATGGTGCTCCAGTTCCAGTGCTCCCTGACTGATCCAGTGCTTCCTGAAATATACTGGACTTCTAATTGCTGCTCCCCTGAGACTCAGTGCTGCTACCACTACTGATGCTGTTACAAGAACAACTCTTCAGTTTTGATCCAGACACTTCATTTCTTCAAAATGGGACTAAATGACTTATCATTGGTGACTCTTATCATCCCTGGACAGTGCAGGACAACTGGATGCTTTACTTCAAGCACTGCTCAGGGCCCAGGGTTGGACTGAAATCTTAGTACAACTAATAAGACTGTATTGTGATTTGAAATTGTATTGTGATTTGGAATTGTTCCTCATTTTCAAATTTTTGTGTTTTTGTAAAAAGAAAAAGGGGGATATGTAGGATAACATAGCCTCAGGTAGTTTAGGTTTATTGGGTTACTCCCACTATAGTGCTCCCATTCCACTTTGTTTATTTGTAGCTTCTTTCTTAGTGTTCTGTTCACTTGCAAATAATGTTTTTCTCTTCTCCTTGAGTCCTTTGCATAGTTTATTCAGAGCAATGTCCTTTTTGTATGGACACAGGAAGACTTAGCAAATGTTATGCTTTTGTAACCTGGGAGTCATTTAACTCTACATGATATTTTCCTCCTGGGCATCTGTTCTCTCGACCTAAGCCTCAGCTGCTCTTACTTCCTAACACCCCCAAAAGCAGGGTCCTGACCAGGGACGAGACGTACCCAGGGCAAGCGGTGAGTTGTGTGCTAACCTGGCATCGAGATGGGCCTGGCCAAAGTGCCTAATGCTTAACTATAAGTTAAGAGCTTGATCATGGACAAATGTTGTCATGATCCAAACAGTGATAACTAGATTTGGACCCTGCTAGGGTGAGGAATGATTAATCTGGCCTGAGTGCTGTAATCTGAGTCTGTGGCAAGATGTTGCCAGGAGAGCTGCCTTGCAAACCTCAATATATCTCTTGCTATGTCCATACAAAAATAAGTAGTATTAAGATGTTAATAAGTGTTTGGACTAAGGAAAAAAAAAAACCTTAAGAGTCAGGAAAGGCTTTGGAATGCCCTGCCCTCAGGAAGGGCTTTCTTATCTTGATTTTGCTACCTGGCTGGGAGTAGCCTAGAAGTAGGAGGAGAGACAAGAGAGGAGAGAGGCTGCAGTTGATGGAGAGAGAAGACGGAGCTAGGAGTGCGGGAGATGAGAAAGATGGAATATTGAATAAATGGTAACTAATCAGCAAGCAGCTTGATCCTCGTTCTTCCTTCGCCTGTCCTTAACCACCAGCCGTCCTGATCCAGCCCATACACAGCGGTTCCAGAGCACCGAACGTGGGTGGTGAGACAGAGCCGCCCAGAGAGTCCGCGAGTGCACGCGCCCCTTGGCGAGCCTTAGTTTTTTACAGTCTTCAAGTTAGTTTATTCTGCTATTGGTATGTGCAAGTGTTATTTTTTTTGAAGTGGCTGAAAATCAAAAGAATGATAGCAAGGTATCTGATGGAATCACAACACTTTCCCCCTGGCACTTCAATTTTTGTTTTTTTTTTGCTGCCATGTTGTATCAGTGGAACACGAAGTACAACAAGTTACTGAATGCAACCAACAAATGAGAAAGTGATATCACAGGATGCTCATTGGTCCTACATGGGAATATTGATGTTCAATAACTTAATAATCAATACCAGTATTCATATGATATGGACTACTGATCCTACATGGATTATTGATCCTTGAGTCTCTTTGGCATTGGCTTACCCAGGTGTCCACGTGCTTTGTGATCTCCATGACTCAGCCTCTTCAATGGCACCACCTTCTGTCAGCTCACCATCCATTTTTTTGCCTTTGTTTGTTTTGGGGCCAGGCCCAGTGGTGCTCAGGGCTTACTTCTGGCTCTGCATCCGGGAATTAGTCCTGGCAGTTTTGGGGACCATGTGAAATGCTAAACCTGGGTTGGCAGCCTGCAAAGCAAGCACCTACCCACTGTACTATCTCTCGCCATACATTTTTTTTTTGGCCTTTTTTTGGGGGGGGGGGGTCACACCCAGTGATGCACAGGGGTTACTCCTGGCTCATGCACTCAGGAATTACTCCTGTTGGTGCTGGGGGACCATATGGAATGCTGGGAATTGAACCCGGGTTGGCCGCGTGCAAGGCAAATGCCCTACCCGCTGTGCTATTGCTCTAACCCCATACATTTTTAAAAGTGAAGTACTGTATTTGCTGGAAGTTTTTTGGTCAGACTGCATCATTGTATCACTGTCATCCTGTTGCTCATCGATTTGCTCAAGCAGGCACCAGTAACGTCTCTATTGTGAGACTTGTTACTGTTTTTGGCATATCAAATACGCCAATAGCTTGCCAGGCTCTGCCATGTGGGCAAGGATGGAACAGAACTCACTGTCTTTTTAAATTTTTTCATGGCTGTTGCTTTTTTTTGGTGTGTGTGTGTGTTGTTGTTGTTGTTATAGTGCTCTAGTTACAAAGTTACACACACATATTGTTTTTGACATTCTGTCTCTACCCTATTTTTTTAGTGTTGGAAATGATCGCTTATTATTATGAACCTAAAATGAATGACGATACTGAACTATAAAAAAATCAAATAAATACTCTTAAATAATTTACATATATACTAACTTGCACTTATCCATATTAACACAGCAAAGTAGCACTATGAAGTCTTTTGTTTTGTGTATACCAGGGATAGAACCGGGATTGACAGTGTTCAAGAAAAGTACCCTACCTGCTATTTCTCCTGCCCCCATATCTTATTTTTATCTCACATATAAATACCTCTTTTTTAAAAAAAATTTTTATTGAATCACCATGTGGAAAGTTACAAAGTTCTCAGGTTTATGTCTCAGTTATACAATACTCAAACACCCATCCCTTCACCAGTGCCCATATTCCACCACCAAAAACCCCAGTATGTGCCCCGCCCCCGTCCCCCCACCCCCAACTGTATAACTAATGAATTTCACTTCATTTTCTCTTTACCTTGATTACATTCCATATTTCAACACAAAACTCACTATTGTTGTTGGTGTTTCCCCCCAAGAAAGACAGCCCTACTACCAAGGAAGCATTTGATAATTAGTTTTCCATTGCTTAGAAGGAAGAGATATGTAGCCCCACTGCTCCAAAGTACATAACTCTTTCTTTTTCCTTTTTCCTTTTCCTTTCCCCCCCCTTATCCCCCTTCCTGTGCCTCATAGTATGGTGGACGCCATGCCGCGATTCTCCCTGAAAATGGGAAACAACCAGGAAAGAGGGATATTTCCTCTTCTCGGCCGGCGTGGGGCTGTTTTTTAGTTCACAGTCCAGAGAAATAGCTGCTACTTTAATAACCTTCAATATTTCAATAAAAACTCACTGTTATTATTTGGAGTTTCCCCCCCAAGTCAGACCTGTTAAAAAGGAACTGTTTCACATTGCTGACAATTATAGATGTTAAGTTGCGAGGACACGGCCCCGTCCGCGCAGTTTTGGATTTCTGTATAAAGTCCAGGGAAAATTCTGCCAGAAATTGCGTAGCCCAGCTCACAGTCCCAGTGCATTGCTGTAAGAAGTCTCTGGAATCAAAGTCTTTAGGTGCAGAGGGTCTGTTTCACTCTCAGCAGCTCCAAATTTATCTGGGCCAAGGGCGTGCCAGTTACACCCACTTCCCATGATTCCCTAGGAGCCCCAATTGCAAAAATCGTATACCTCTGGGTTAGGAGTCTTAGAAGACGGCTCCTGCCATGTGGATGTTGCTGCTGCCGCCATTTTCCATGCAGAAAGACAGGGTGGGGAGGAAAGATCCATCCCCGGGCAGCACGGAGTAGTAGCCCAGTTCACAGTCCAGTGCATTGCTATAAGAGGCTGCGCGGGATGCCAGAATGTGTTAGGTCTCTGGAATCAAAGTCTTTAGGCCCCAGAGCGTCCTCACATATGAATACCTCTTAAAATCAAAAAGGGTTCAGGAAAATAGGGACTTGAAACCATTACTCATAAAGTTACAGCTTAGAAAAATATGATTGGTGCCACAGAGATAGTACAAGAAGTAAGGCACTTGGTTCGTGGTGGACCCAGTTTAATTCCCAGCACTGTCAGGATTGATCCCTCGGCTCAGAGGCAGCAATAGGTCTTGGGTACAGTTGGGTGTGGCTCAGAAACCAAACAAATTACAAAATAGAAAAAAGAAAACTGTTGGGATGGAGAGAGAGCACAGTGGGTAGGGCGGTGGTCCTGTGCATAGCCTCCCTGGACTCCATCACTGGAATCTCTTATAATCCCCAGGGTACCCACAGGTGTGATCCCTGAGCATAGAGCCAGGAATAATCCTTGAGCACCCCAGGCTGTGGCCCCAAAGTAAAAAAATATTAAATAGGTATTTCAAAGACATAAATATTTCTTTTTTTAAACCATAAGTTATAATGAGAGTCATATACACTGTGGTCAATGAAATGACAAACATATTTCTATGAAGATACTAAAATATCTAATTTGGTAAATCATATAAACTGCTTACCTTTATCTGAAATGCTAACACCTTGGATTTCCCAGGTAGTTAAAAAGTCAGGCAATATCAAATCTACCTGATGCCTAGAACAAAAAAATATTTCACAGCTGTCAAATACATATGAGCCTTAATTAACTTGGAATCAACTGAGCACTATCTCCTATTGAGTTTACATTTTCTGATGGTCCTGAGACAAGTGACAAGCAAATAAATTTAAAACAGTGTCCGCAGGGATATGTTTAAGAACAGAGAAACAAACAACAGAATCTCTCTGGCATTCGGATTAGTTGCATACAAGTCCATTAATTTGAATCATATAAGACTATCATTTGCAAAGAGGAAGAAAGTTTGAATTATAGACAGATACTCCTGGTTTACCATAGACTGAACATTTGTATCCTAACCCATATTCAGAATGAAACTCAAATCTCCATGGTCATGGTATTTGGAAATGGGATCTTTCAGAAGTGATTAGTTATGAGGGTGGATAGATGAAAGCCTCAAGGGGTCAGGGAGATAACGTTAAGTGTGGGAGCACATGGGAGGTCCAAATTCAATCCTCAGAACCCCATGGTGCCCCAAGTACCACTGGAAGTAGCTCCTGCCCCACTGCAAAGGTCTATGAAATTCCCATATCCCTTCTTCCATAAGGAGTTATGTAAAAAAGATCCATCTATGAGTCAAAAAGTAGGCTCAGGACATAGCAATCTAGTACTTTGATCTTAGACTTTCCATTTTCCAGAACTATGAGAAAATAATGCCACCCACTCTCCACTATTCTCTGATAGCAGTTCCGTGCTATTTTTTTTCTTTTTGGGTCATACCTGACAATGCACAGGGGTTACTCCTAGCTCCGCACTCAGGAATTATTCCTGGCGCTGATCAGGGGACCATATGGGATGCTGGGAATCGAACCTGGGTTGGCTGCATGTAAGGCAAATACCCTACCCGCTGTGTTTTGAAAGGTGCAAATGCAGGAAAATAAATATTACATTTGGGGGGAACTATTTTTGGATAACCCGACATCTAAGATTGCAAATAAACTTTATCATAAATAAGGGTTTAGAAAAGGAGTTTCTAGGAAAAGATACCAGGACTTAAAATACCTTTATATGGAGGCAAATATGGAGCAGAAGTGTACAATAGTGGCAAGGGCCATGAAAGACGACTAGAGTTTCTGGGGGGACCTTGGAGGGGAGCATCTTCAAAGACATAGGTTTTGTTTAATAGATCATGAAGACACTGTTTGAGCTTGGACAGTTTTGTCTGTTTCTGTACGTTCAGAGGCTACTAGTGACTTGGTGCTCAAGGTATATCTCAGTGTTGCTCAGAGAATCACAAAATAAAGGAATCCAGCGGAGCTTTCCCATGCAGAGCACGTGCTCCAGCCCTTTGAGCTATCTTCCCAGTTTCTCTGGGCTTGGATTTTAATACACTCAAACAGGGGCCTGAAGAATCAGAGAAGAGACATGAATAAGGCTGAAGTCAGCAAGTAGAATACATTTTGTTGGACATTGGGCAAGTGTTTCACTGAACAAAAAAGGATCATTTTTCAACCTTATAGATAATGAGTACAGATAATGAGTACTTTACAGTGTGTGACTCGTATGAGGATAACATTATCCCTTTTATCCCTTTTATGTATTATGCAGATAAATAGTATTACAAACAAATATCTAAAAGGATTATATAATTGGTAGATACTTTGTTACAAAACTGTATAGAAAAGTGGAAATAATTATAGAGAAGTGCAAAACCCAGACCAAACTGAGATTATTTCTGGGTAAAACTTCATGATAAGTGAAATGGCATTATTCTATAATAATAATAATAATAATAATAATTTTTTCAGTTAATCCTGATATTCTTGAAAAATCAACACATCCACCAACCAAATTAATCTGAATCATATATTTGTGCTATTCTTAATTATCAAGGAAACTCTTAGGAGAGTAGGGAAACAGATATTATCATTTTAATATTTTTAAGATAAAGAAAGATAAAGTCTTACAATACCTTTTGGGAACATGATACAATTTCCATAACCAGTTTTTCTGAAAAAGGTTCATTTTAAGTGCTCTGAAACGTGCTGTTTGAAACATTCAATTAGAAATATAAAAACACAAAATTAGTATAAGTAAAGCATACAATAAATTAATATGTTATGAAGAACTTTCAATTAAAATTCTAAGACTTCTGGTTATACATTTAAATTATGTTATAGCAGATGGAAAAATAAAATCCTTAATTTATGTTTGAAATATAATCTGTGTAAAAATCAAGATTCAGAATGGCAATATCCACATAGATATAAAACAAAATATGCAAAGATATAAATTCAAGAATAGATAGAAATTTTATATAGGTAGAGACCATTTTGGAATAACATTAACTTTATAGGCAATGGAAGTACCTTACAAAGAAGATGAAAATGGTTCAGATATTTTATTCTATTTTCATATTCTTCTACACTATTTATTTTATAATGAAAATGGTTTTAATGGATATGTTAAATTTTTTAAAATTAAGTCATCATGAGATGAATAGTTACAAAGTTGTCTATGATTGGACTTCATTCAACTATGTTCCAATACCTATTCCTTCACCAGTATTAGTCGTATATTTTAAATAAAAGAGTAAATAATAATGTGTAAATGAAATTAACAAAATGCAAGGATAGATGTAAGAAATAAGAAATATGATTAAAATAAGCACTTAGGTTGACTAAAATGATTCCAAATATACACATGGTCAATAAAATCTTCAGCTTTTTTTTTTCAAAGGATAAATAAAATTGACAAGCCCTTAGCTAGACCACTGAAGAAAAAAAGGACAGAAATCCCTAATGAATAAAATCAGAAATTGAAGGGGATACTATAAACTAGAGTGCATAGAAATACAGAGGATCTTGATACTACTTAAAAAGTTTACATCAATAATTTCTGAATAAATAAATAAATAAAATAATTTCTAGAACATAGTAGAAATGAATTAGTCTTGGAATCATGTAACTTCTCAAGGCTGAACCAGAAAAAAAACCTGAACATATTAATTACAATAAAAGTAACTGAAATAATAGTAAAAAAAAAAATCAGTCAAACAGAAATGCAGACAGCTTTATCAGTGATCTCTACCAGACCTTTAAGGATGATCTATTACCTGTCCTTATACTCTTCCAAAAACTAGAGGGGGAAGGGGAAGAAATTATTTCAAAACTCTTTTGCTTTGTTTTTGAGCTATATCCAATAATGCTCAGGGCATACTCCTGGATCTTTGCTAAGGGATCACTTCTAGAGCAGTCAGGGGTGATGTGCTCAGATGGGCTGCTGAGGATCGATTCCAGGTTGGCAGCATGTAAGGCAAGCACCTTATTCACTGTGCTATCACTCTTGCTCCTCAATAACTTTTAATGAAGCCAACATTATCAATACCAAAAGAAGATGGGGGGGGGTTCTCTCTCTCTCTCTCATGCGTACGTACACACACACACACACACACACACACACACACACACTCACACAGCCACAGAGATCCATCCATATCATAGATGCGAAGATCCTAAACAAAATTTGAGCTAATCAATTTCAGTTCAGTAAGGGGTTCATATGCCATGACCAGATGAAATTTATTCTAGTACTCAAAGGGTGGATCTCTGTTACCAAGCTCTAGTCATTGCAGAAACAATTACATTTATTACATCAATTAATATAGATATTATATTCCCCAAGGAAAACAGTTGATTACTCAAAAAATATGTACCATATAATCCACATTAAACTATCCAAAGAACATAAACAGTAATCGGATAAAAACATATGCATACCTATGTTCATTACAATACCAATCGCAGTAGTTCAGATTTGGAGCTAACTCAAGGTACAAACATACATTATCACATATACACGATGGGATATTACTCAGCTATGAGAAAAGATAACCTTTTCTCAATAACTAGGATGAAATTGGTGTGGCCTGGCTAAGAGAAATTAGAATTAGAAAGACAAATGCCAGATCATTTCACTGATAAAGATCCATATGAAAACAACAAGTGAAAATAAATAATGTTCACAAAAACAAATGCTTCAATCCAGACTAAAGAAATAAATTAGATTATCAATTGGGAAGGTTATCAGGACTGAAAGGGTGGAGAGGATACAATGTGGAGGAGGTATATTAGCACTTTGGAGGCGGATATGTTGTGGTGACAATGGAACTCTACACTTAAACATATTCTACTTCTACAGACCACATGTGCAAATATACTGCTAAAAAACCTAGTTCCTGGTACCTATGAATGTGCTCTTATGTAGCAATAAGGCCTTAGCAGACATTGAGAATGAAGTTACCCTGTGCTAGGGCAGGCCTTAAATACTCTCAAGGTGCCCTTATAACATACAGGTATAATGCAACATTCTAGGAGAAAAAAGACAAGACAGAAATGAGGGATTGCAGTCAGGGGAAGACGGAACTGTAGAAACTATAGTAATAAATCATTAAGCCAAGGTGAACTAGGCGTTTGACAAGATGAGGAGGCATTCATCCTGAGAGCTTATGGAAAATGTGGCCTGCAAAGAATTTTCTGTAGACTATGGATGTTAACAAGTTTATTTGTGGTAACCATTTTGCAATATATATGTATAATTCACTCATTCTGCTATCTACCTTGTACTTATTCAATGTCATATATAATTTAGACACATTTAAAAGATTAAAAGTTATATTTGAAATTTAAGTCTTTTAAAGTACAAATTTGAATGAAAGTTGCATTAATTTTCTTAGTTACTCTTTGTCGTAAAATTCAGAGGAAATTAGAGAAAATAGGTTAAAAATTTGGATAAGTTACAGTCATTATTAATTTGCATTCAAAGTATGTAAAACCAAGCGGAGTTTGTTTTTGGTATGTACTATTAGAATTCTTTTTTTTTCTTTTTTTGGCTTTTTGGGTCACACCCGGTGATGCACAGAGTTTCTCCTGGCTCTGCACTCAGGAATTACTCCTGGCGGTGCTCAGGGAACCATATGTTATGCCGAGGATTGAACCCAGGTCGGCCTTGTGCAAGACAAATGCCTTACCACTATACTATCACTCCAGACCCTTATTTCTTTTTTTTTTTTTAATTTTATTTTTTTTATTTTAATAGTTTATTTTTAATTAGTGAGTCAACGTGAGGGTACAGTTACAGATTTATACATTTTTGTGCTCATGTTTCTCCCTTACAAAGTTTGATAACCCATCCCTTCACCAGTGCCCATTCTCCACCACCAGTAAACCCAACATCCCTCCCCCCCTCCCCAGTCCTGTCTCTCCCCACCCCACACTGCCACTATGGCAGGGTATTCCCTTTTGTTCTCTCTTTCTGATTAGGTGTTGTGGTTTGCAATAAAGGTGTTGAGCGGCCATTGTGTTCAGTCTCTAGTCTATATTGGGCCCGCATCATCTTTCCCCCACATGACCTCCAATCACATTTTACTTGGTGTTCCCTTCTCTGAGTTGCCCAGAATGAGAGACCAGCCTCCAAGCCATGGAGACAACCTCCTGGTACTTATTTCTACTATTCTTGGGTGTTAGTCTTATAGTCCAGACCCTTATTTCTAATACTCTTGTTGATTATGATTTTTGGTAGAACCTAGACTTTTAATTTCTTTAAGCTTCCTGTATTTTTATGAAAAATTTTGCATCATGCATGGTCAATGACATATGCACAGATATCACAGATCATTTGGCCAAGTATATCTTTCACATAATAAATGCATGCATAATAAACTTTTAAAGGGTAAATGTGACCCGAAATCACTACATAGTAAGTTAGTAGTAAACTGGGACTAGTAGTGGGCAAACTACTGTCTACTGACACTGCATACTGTTTTTTAAAGCCGAATTGCAAGAGTTTATACTCCATCTTTTCTGTCTTAAATCAATTTAGGAAGTACTTCTTCCTATACGGTACACACCCCACTAGGCAACATCTTACTGCCTGGTAGCTTTTCACACGCACCCTGATGTCCTCCTATTATTAGTTTCCCGATATGGCCAGTGTTTCTTCGCCATACATCTGCTATGTCACAACACTTGAAAAAAGCTTGTGAACAAGCGGGACCGACCGTAATCCGGGCAAATCTTTGCTCGAAGGTCTCCTCCTTTACATAGGCTTCATCATAGCAGCACTTCCGGATTATTGGATGTTTGAATGTGGATCCTAAGAGGAAAATACAATTAGTCTTAGTGAAGTACAGATTCAAAGGACTAGGGTTGGAGATTTGGGTCGAGCTTCCTTTGTGGTATTCCCTTGTGGCGTATCTTTTTTGAATAGCCTTTTGTTTTTCCTTTTTGGGTCACACCCAGCGATACACATGGGTTACTCCTGGCTCTGCACTCAGGAATTACTCCTCGCGGTGCTCAGGGGACCATATGGGATGCTGGGAATCTAACCCGAGTCTGCCGTGTGCAAGGCGAATGCCCTACCCGCTGTGCTATCGCTCCAGCCCCTCAATTTTATACTTGAATGTAAGAAGTGTTTTATCTCTGAGTCAATAAGATTAGAGCTTATTCGTATAAATGCCTTATAAACAAAGTGATATTAAAATTGGTTGCCTTTGAGGGTCAGTTTCTGAACATGCAATAAATTATGTTTTAGTTCATTCCCTGAGAAAACAAGAATTAAGAATTTTGTTTTCCCAAATAAAGCTTTCCCAAATAGCTTCTTGATGGAATTACTTTCTCCCCAGGTAGCTGTTCTATTTCACAGAGCTCCAATTGCTGTAATATTCATCCTGACTTCTGAACCAAAATTTAATTAAAATTACTACTACCTCTGGAGTTCATCCCTTTGTGCATATTTGTGGATATTTGAAGACAGTCTCTCTGACCACCTAAGTCTCATTCTTTCTCTGGTAAACTTTAGTGGTTTTCTTCTATTTAAAAAAATTGAACTTGTTTGCAGGGGATACGACTAGTGTCTAAACCCTCAGACAGTTCTGTCCACTGAGCACTCTTTTGACAGAGAGAGTCAAACTACAGTCAGTGCCTAGCCTGAGAGTTTCCTTAGAGAGAAAAATCTTTCACTGCTATTGCCCTTCTGAGTGAGGGTTGGAGCCAAGAGGTAGCATGATACAGTGTAAGGCCTTTGCATCACAGAACAAAAACTCTGACACCTGTGACTGCTCCAGTGCTCCCCATCATTTTGGACTAATGGGATGGAGTCATTTTTTTCAAAATGCACTTCCCTATCCTAAGTTGATTACAGAGGCCAGAGAAATAGTACAGAGGGTAGGATATTTGCCTTGCATGCAGTCAACCTTGATTCCATCCCTGGCATCTCATATGGTTCCCCAAGACTTTCAGGAGTGATACCTGAATGCAGATCCAGGAGTAAGCTTGGAGCACCATTGGGTGTGGCCCCAACCCAAACAAACAAAAAATAATTTTATTAAAATTCTGTCTAGCTAAAGTCAGAGTGTGGCTTTGGGAAGAGGCTTAAAAAGAACAAAGCCGTATGTTATGCTTTTTGTGTTACCCCTGGATTTAGTGCTCTACTTGCAAATCTCATTTAAGTCTTCTAACTCTGCAAGGAAGAGAGAAATTATTTCAATTTTTCAGAAAAATGGAGGTGCAGCAAGATTAAATAACATGGCAAAGGCCATATAGCTATATATAGAAGCCAACACTCAAATAAGTTAATTATAAGGAACACAGTTTTTGTTCCTCTGTGATGCCTTCTAATGATACTGCTATCTTTTTGGCAAGAACCTTCTGGAATGCTGGGGATTCCAGAAAACCATATCAGTAGCAGTATCCTCATCATTATTAAAACATAGAATCTATAACTCAGCCAGTAATGAACTTTTTAAGCACTGTACCTAAATTCAAGTGACATATACAAATTGGGTTCACTAAGATACACCTTTTCTATAAAGGGGATATAAAGGGGAGGGAACCTGAGAACATAGATGGAGGGATGTTGGCACTGGTGGTGGGATTTGTGCTGCAATATTGTATGATTAAAACTCAGCTATGAATAACTTTGGTGCTTTAATAAAAATACCTTTTTAGTAGTTTGGTTAGGTATTCTGGAACTCATAATATATCAAAGAAAAACAGTGCTTAGTTAGACTAGTGACCCACAGTGCACAACTTCCTGTAACATCCACTATCTGATTTCACAGGGTCTGTTGATTCATTGTGTGTTATTTAATTATCACTAGTTTATCTCTGTTTTCAATGTCTTCATTTGGAAAGTAGGAGTAATGAAAGCAGCTGTAGAATGTAATTAATATGAGGATTCAAAGAGAAACTTATGAGACTTATGAGATTTTCACAAAGCCTGTTATACAGTTAATGATGCATTTATTACCATCACCTTATTAAATGTATTACATGATCACAAAAGTCATATATTTTGGTTTAGTACCATCTAAGAGACAGTTAAAAACAGACTCCTATATAATTACAGACTATGCACATGATGAAGACCTCTTTCCTTTACATCAAGACTATGTAAATAAGTTGGCTTTATTTCCCTAGGGTGCTTGAGCCATGGAAAGTAAAATAATAATAATAATAATAATAATAATAATAAAATGACAGAGCCCATAAATATTTCCCACCTCCTCTATATCGATTAGCCAGAAAGAGAAAATGTCACAGACACTGAGTTAATACAACAGAACATCAGAAAAGAAAACAAAACATTGAGTACTTGTTTCTTCTATTTTCTTCATCAATTCTCTTTTTGATCTGAGATTTTTTGTAAATGATCCATCTATTAAAAATATCAGATTATCACTTAGAATAAGTATTTCAGTAAAATAGAATAAGCACTGGAAATGGTTGTAGATTTGTGGTGGGGGGATGCTTAAAGGGTTGGCGGGTTTGATTTGTCTGTGCAAGGCCCTGACTTCGAGCCCCAGCATTTGCTGACTCTCCTTAGTATCTCCAGGTCTATCCCTGTAGGGCTCCAACCAAACTCATTTTTTCCCAGATGTGTGTCATGCATAACAGATATATGTGATGACCTTTCAAACTATCTTCTTGGCCCCTGGGTAATAATTGTTTTGCTTATGAGAGCTTTAAAAAAAACTGTTTAAAAGTAGCTTTACAATAAAAGAATAAATTTTAAAAAATTAAAAATACAAGTAGCTTTTACTATGGTAAAAAATTAATGAAAAAAAATTCTCAAATCAACATTTGGAGGAATAATGAGTGTCGCATCAGGAAGATCACTGTATTTCTTGGGAATAATTATCAGAATAGGGGCTCAGAGATAGTTTAGGCGTCAAGAGAGGGTGCCTTGCATACCCAAGGCCCCAAGTTCAAGTCCAATCCCCGGCAATGCATATCCTGTAGTATCTCCCAGGACTACTGGACTACATCCCAGAAGGTCCCCCGTCTCCCAGAACTGCCTGAGATGGTCCAGCTGACCCTTGAGTACCACCAGCGTCGAACCATCCTGCCCAGCTGGCTAAGTGGTACGAGGAGTGGTTCCTGGGCTTCTCCAGCATTGTTTGGGAGCCTCCCCCATACAAAGAGAATCTTCAGGTTAGTAGAAAACCAAATGAGTTACCCTCTTGCTGGGAGTGATCTGCATCGACGTTGGTAAGGCCAGTGAGCCCCGTGGAGGGGAGCACCTCAGTTTTATTTCTGCCCCCGCCGGCCCACAGTCCTGGCCACGTTTGGGTAAAGTCTGAAGTATCTGTTCAGAGAAGAAACCATTCCCAACCCCCAAGGAACAACAGTCAGTGGCCGCTATAGGGATGACCTGGATTCTCCAACTTCCCTAAAACTTCCCCCTATTTTTATCTTAACAATTTACAGAGAACTTCTATTCAGATTCATTTGCAAATGAAGCCTTAAGAATATTACTGATATGGGGGCCGGAGAGATAGCACAGCGGGTAGGGCGTTTCCCTTGCACGCGGCCGACCCGGGTTCGATCCCCGGCATCCCATATGGTCCCCCAAGCACCGCCAGGAGTAATTCCTGAGTGCAAAGCCAGGAGTAACCCCTGAGCATCGCTGGGTGTGACCCAAAAAGCAAAAAAAAAAAAAAAAAAAAAAGAATATTACTGATATGAAAGTATTTAGAAAACAATGTATAATCTCCTAAAGCAATCTACATAGAGTTATCTATCGACATCGACAAATGAATGGGTAAATAAAATACTGTCTCTCGTCATTCTCCTCCACATCTAGGCTCTAATTTCTGACAGAAATGAGATTTTTTAATATTAAATTATATTGATTTCCTGAACCTGAGCGATAGCACAGCAGATAGGACATTTTCCTTGCACTCGGCGGACCTGGGTTCGATTCTTCTGACCCTCTCAGAGAGCCTGGCAAGCTATTGAGAGTATCCCGCCCGCATGGCAGAGCCTGACAAGCTCCCAATATTCTGAAAACAGTAACAACAAGTCTCACAATGGAGACATTACTGGTGCCTGCTCCATCCACCATCCACCATCACAATTTCAGTGCTGTTGTTACAGGAGTGTGGGGTAACTACTACAAGAAAAAAAAACTGCCTAAAAGTTTATTATAGGCTTGTGATTACCAATTTCTTGATAAAGAGAGAACTTTGGAAAATGAGTTCAAGCCAGTTGGTAGAGCAAACTCAGTGGATAGTATCCTAACCTTATTTTACTTTTCTTCTTCTTAAGCCCAGAATACAGATTAACGCTTGTGCCCCTTAGATACACATTTAGATTAATGATACAGTGTATGAGCAAGCATTTCCCACATACCATCATGTCTAAATATATAGCACTTATCTCTCATCTATCAGTGATTTAACTTAAGTATGAAGTATCACATATTTAACTACATAGGTACAAGGGATCAATGTATCATCTATGTGTGTTGTGCTTTACAAAAAAAAATCTGACATGTGAAAGAAATGAATACATACAGTTAAGCTTGCAGAGCCTTGAAATTTATTTTCTGGAGATAAATATAGTTGGCCAAGAGAAACTTTTGTGAAAAAGTTTATGTGAAACTTTTGTCAGGATAACTTCTAATAGCAAAGGATTCTATATATCCATGAACTTGAACCATTACATTTTCAGAGGCACCAACATAGAATACTTTAGGTGCTAAGACAGCATACCTGTTGAAAAGTGAAATTATAGAAATAATCTTAATAAAACACAATATTTAAATATTTTTTACTTAGGAGAGTCAAGGTAGTTTATTTGGCTTTTACATTTGGAAATTTTTCAAAATTTTATTGCTTATGATTAAGCTTGACTACATCTCTGAAAGCATCCTAAGGGTGTAAATTTATGGAGGCAGATAAAAGGGAATTTGTTAGTTGCATCAGGTGAAGTTTAACAGAGTCCCCTAAATGAAGTGCAAATGTGGATTGTTCTCTGTCTGTTGAAGAATCAGTTTTAATCAAAATACTAATCAGCAAGTTACTTTTTATGGGTGCAAAATGTAGGTAATAGTCTATACTAGAATGCAAACCATGAATGGCTAGAAATGACATTGAACAACAGAGAAAAGAGAAAATACACTGGCATTTTCAGAAAAAGCAAGTTAATTTCATAGGGTATGGACTGAATTTCTTTTCCTTTATAACAATCATCAAGACACACTGCAATTAAAAATGGGCTCCTTCACTTACATTTGTTCCTGTCCCCAAATTCTTCCCAAGTAGGAAAAAATACACACTATGCTTAAGATTTCCATGGCTGGGGTCAGCCACATCAAACTGTTGCTGAAATCGCTTCCATTTCGCAAGTGTTGCTTAGAATGCTTGTTTAAATATGTCTTTGGATTAATTATTAATGACTGATAATGGGTTCAATGAGAAGAAAAGCCTAGAATTTAAGTGGTAACCTTTTAATGTCCACAGGAAATTTTGGAATTTGAAGGAAAGAAACTTGATTTTGATGAATAAAGTGGAAAATCCAAATGAAAACTTCTTGCAAAAAAAAGTTTCAGTCCTTCAAAAAGTAGAAACTGAGCTTCCATATAACCCTGCAATACCACTTCTGGGAATATATCCCGAGGCTTCAAAAAAAACACAGTAGAAATGACATCTGTAAATATGTTCATTGCAGCACAGTTCACAATAGCTAAAATCTGGAAAGAACCCAACTGCTGAGAATAGACGATTGGTTTAAGAAACTTTGGTACATCTATACAATGCAGCTGTTAGGAGAGATAAAGTCATGAAATTTGCTTATAAGTAGATAGACATGGAGAGTATCATGCTATGTAAAATGTCAGAAAGAGAGGGACAGACATAGAAGGACTGCACTCATTTGTGGAGTATAAAATAACATAACACAAGACTGACACCCAAGGACAGTAGACAGAAGGGTCAGGAAGATTGCTCCATAGTTGAAGCCTGCCTCACAAGCGGGTGGGGAGAGGACAGCTGGAATAGCGAAGGGATCACTAAGAAAACGATGGTTAGAGGAATCAGTTGGGATAGGAGATGTGTGCCAAAAGTAGATAAAGAACCAAACATGATAACATCTCAGTATCTGCATTGCAAACCATAATATGCCCCAAAGTAGAGAGAAGGTATGGGAATATTGTCTACCATGGGGGCAGTGAGAGGGTGGGAAAGGGAGGTATACTGGGGATATTGGTGGTGGGGAATGTGCACTGGTGGAGGGATGGGTGTTTGATCATTGTGTGATTATAACTCAGATATAAAAGCTTATAACTATATCTCATAGTGAATCAATAAAATTTAAAAAAAATGTTTAAAAGGTGGGTACAGATACAAAGTACTTGACAGCCACTGGTGTCCTGAACTATTCTCTTCACAGAGCCTGGTGCATCCATCCTACCGATGTTGTGGTGTCAGTAGCTAAAATTGTCTAATTGCTCTTCTTTTCTAGGTAATTAATCTCACCCACAGAGACGGCTTGTCCAGAAAAGACTTGGGAGTCATTTCTTTTGCTAGGATTGGTGTCCATTGTCAACAACTTTATGATTTGGGGGCTACAAGTAGGTGCCCAAACTCAGTATCAAAACCTTGTGTATTATTCATACTTCTGCGCCCCAGATCAGGCTAAGATCTCAGTTGAATTCCCATGTTCCTTTGCATCTTTTCTGCATGATTCTACTTCTTTGACTGCTTCCAAGTTTCTTTTGAGAGAAGTCTCACTCTAAACTAATTGCAAAAGAATATCTGCCTTAGGTTCAGTTTCTAAACGAAAAGAATATGGGAGGAGGCTACCATGCCCATCTCCTTTCAGAGTGGAAACATTCTGAAATGTCCCCTGGAATGGATGTAGTTTGAATTTGAACCTATCAGTCCTGAATTGATCTACTTTAGAATAGTTCTGAAGTTCCAAAGCAGTCTCTCAAATACTGAGGTATACCTAGAAATTCTAGCACTAGAAATGTCTCATCAATGACTGGGACATGGAAAAGGAAGCTCTGTAGCTGCCTTAATTATTGAGTGTATAGATCCATTCTGGGCTGGATTGATAGCATAGTGGGTAGGGCGTTTGCCTTGTATGCAGCCGACTCGGGTTCGGTTCCTCTTTTCCTCTCTGAGAGCCCGGCAAGCTACTGAGAGTATCCCACCTGCTTGGCAGAGCCTGGAAAGATACCTGTGACATATTCGATATGCCAAAAACAGTAACAACAAGTCTCACAATGAAGATGTTACTGGTGCCCGCTTGAGCATCGATGAACAACGGGACGACAGTGCTACAGTGCATTGGTCCATTCTGAATAACAAGTCTTTAGGTGCAGGTGAGATGGCTGATTACAATGATTTTTTGTAATTGCCTCTTCATTTGTCTGTACTGTTCTCTACACTTTAAGTTTCAAGAGGACTGGTATTGGTTGGATCTGACATATGAAATGTTAGTTGCACTAATACCACTTAGTTTGCAGCTAGTGCAATTAATTTCTCTGGCATCAACCTACTCCAGAAAAATTTCCCACCAACAGTGTCAGAAGCAACTCTGGTGAGAGTGACTGTTGTATTTTATTATTGGATAGATTGTCTCAATAATTGAAGCAATCTTCAGGGAAAACCAAAACTTGTCAAGATGTCAAATGTACTCAGAGCAGCTTCAAACTTATGACCACAAGAGGACACTGTATCTCCTATTTTGGACTCAGTCCGGTCCATGAACTCACATTAGCACTAGGAAGGTACATTCTTAGATACGAAGAATTGTAACTCAAAATATTCTTGGACAAATTTGTATATTATCAGTACTGGCATCACTTAAATAAACCACAAACATTTCATTCTTCCTAATACTAAAATAATTATAGATATTCTTTTTCCTCAACTTTAACCAAAAGAGAGGGAAAAATAGTAGTTGTGGGAGTATGTTAGTCCCATTTGTCTCAACCACAACCCTGCAGTATTAAAAAAATTTTTTAATTGAATCATCGTGAGATACAGTTACAAAGTGTTCATGAAAAGCTTTTATTTTCAGTCATACAATGATCGAACACCAATCCCTCCACCAGTGAGCATTTTCTAACACCGATGTTCCCTGTATCCCTCCTGCTACCCCAACCCCATCCCACCTCCTGCCTCGGTGGCAGACACCTTCCTTCTTACTCTCTATTTTTGGGCATTGTGGTTTGCAATACAGATACTGAGAGGCCATCATGTTTGGTCCTTACTCTACTATTAGCACACATTCTCCTATCTCAAGTGATTTCTACAACCATCATTCACTTAGTGGTCCCTTCTCCATCCCAACTGCCTTTTTGCCTAGCACATGAAGTGGGCTTTAAAACTGTGGACTAATCCTCCTGGCCCTTGTCTCTACTGTCTGTGGGTATTAGTCTCATATTATGTTATTTCATATTCCATATACATGTATGCCTCTTGGAGAGCCCAGCAAACTACCAAGAGTATCTCACTCGCAGGGAAGAGCCTGGCAAGCGCCCCGTGGCGTATTTGATATGGCAAACACAGTAACAATAACAGGTCTCATTTCCCCTGACCCAGAAAAGAGCCTTCAATCATTGGGAAAAACGAGTTAGGAGAGGCTGTTAAAATTTCAGGGCTGGCATTTGACCCAGCATTACCACTGCTGGGAATATATCCCAGAAAAGCCAAAAAGTATAGTCGAAGTGACATATGCACTTATATGTTCACCGCAGCACTGTTTACAATAGCCAGAATCTGGAAAAATCCCGAGTGCCCTAGAACAGATGACTGGTTGAAGAAACTCTGGTACATCTATACAATGGAATACTATGCAGCTGTTAGAAAAAAATGAGGTCATGACGTTTGCATATAAGTGGATCAACATGGAAAGTATCATGCTAAGTGAAATGAGTCAGAAAGAGAGAGACAGACATAGAAAGATTGCACTCATCTGTGGAATATAGAATAATAGACTATAAGACTAACGCCCAAGAATAGTAGAAATAAGTACCAGGAGATTGTTTCCATGGCTTGGAGGCTGGTCTCTCATTCTGGGTAACTCAGGGAAGGGACCACCAAGTAAAATGTGGTTGGAGGTCATGTGGGGGAAGGGTGATGCGGGCCGAATACAGACTAGAGACTGAACACAATGGCCACTCAACACCTTTATTGCAAACCACAACACCTAATCAGAGAGAGAGAACAAAAGGGAATTCCCTGCCATAGTGGCAGGGTGGGGTGGGGGGAGACGGGACTGGGGAGGGGGGGAGGGATGTTGGGTTTACTGGTGGTGGAGAATGGGCACTGGTGAAGGGATGGGTTATCGAACTTTGTGTGGGGGAAATATGAGCACAAAGATGTATGGATCTGTAACTGTACCCTCACGATGACTCTCTAATTAAAAATAAACTAATAAAAAATCTTAAAAAAAAATTTCAGGGCTGGGACAAATGGAGACATTACTGGCGCCTGCTTGAGTAAATCGATGAACAATGGAATGACAGTGATACAGTGATATATTCAACAAATAAGTGCAGTCATTCTATGTTTGTCCCTCTTTTTCTGAACTAATTTCACTTAGCATGACATTCTCCATGTTCATCCACTTATAAGCAAATTTCATGACTTCATCTTTTCTAACAGCTGCATAGTATTCCATTGTGTAGATGTACCAAAGTTTCTCAAGTTTCTTTAACCAGTCATCTATTCTTGGGCACTGGTTTATTTCTGGCTATTGTGAGCAGTTTCCTCCCCCTCCCCCCACACACAGCAGAGGCTGGCAAGTTACCCGTGGCATATTAGATATGCCAAAAACAGTAAGAACAAGTCTCACAATGGAGACATTACTGGTGCCTGCTTGAGCAAATTGATGAACAACTGGACGACAGTGCTACAGTGCTATTATGAACAGTGCTGCAATAAACCTACAAGAACCCTGCACTATTGACAGCTGGATTGGGCAGCAGCCCATTGCATTGTAGGCTGTTTAGTGGCTGCTTAGCATCTATCACTAGTCATCATAGTATCTGCCACATCATGAAAACATTATGTCCTTGACACTGCCATAATGCCCTAGTGCCAGATAGGCAAAACGATCCTAGGTTGAAATACCAGTGAATTGATGTATCGGTTAGTACCTAAAAGGAGGATGTGAAAAGTTCTATCTTGTGTTCTTATCGAATACACACATTTTGGGAAATGGTCCCCTAGTAAAACTTCCAGGCCAGGATAACCTTTGGGCAAAGCAAGTGTAGTTTAGCCTAGACAAAGGGGGCTACAAACATGTAGCCAATCAGGAAAGGTCCTGCTAGAGTAGAATAGGAGGTTAACAGAATTTCAATGTTATTATTATTTTTTAAATTTCATTGAATCACCATGAGATAGTTACAAGCTTTCATGTTTGGGTTACAATCACACATTGATCAAACACCCATCCCTCCACCAGTGCATATTCCCCACCACCAATATCCCCAGTATATCTCCCCTTTCCCACCCTCCCCTTGACTCCATGGCAGACAATATTCCTCACATTCTCTCTCTACTTTTGGGCATTATGACTTTCAACACAAACACTGAGAGGTCATCATATTTGGTCCATTATCTACTTTCGGCACACATCTCCTGTCTGACTGATTCCTCCAGCCATCATTTTCTTAGTGATCCCTTCTCTATTCCATCTGCATTCTCCCCTCCACTCATGAAGCAGTCTTATAGCTATGGGGCAATCCTCTTGGCCCTTGTATCTACTGTCCTTGGTGTCAGCCTCATGTGATGTTATTCTATACTCCACAAATGAGTGCAGTCCTTCTATGTCTGTCCCTCTCTTTCTGAGTCATTTCACTTAGCATGATACTCTCCATGTCTATCCATCTGTAAGCAAATCTCATGACTTCATCTCTTCTAACAGCTGTATAGTATTCCAATGTGTAGATATACCAAAGTACTTGCTGGCTGATCACCATCATAGGGCAAGAACTATGTAAATAGCCCAGCCTTTGTTCCAAAGGTGTGTGTTAACTTGCAAAGAATGGCTTCCCTAATGGAGCTGGAGGAAGGTGTCTTAAATAAACAAACAAACAACAACAACAAAAAAACCAAACTGCCACTTGCCAGGAACTGTCCTGGACAAGTGAGATGTCTGGTCTGACTTATTTGCAACTGACCAACTCTGCAATTCTGTAGGACAGAGATGAAAGTGCCAGATCTGGTTTTATGGTGGCAATCTCCCACATTGGTATATTTTGGGTTTTGACAATTCCTTCAGTTTCCTCACTAGGAAGAAAGTCATTACTTCAAATACCAGCTCTCTATTCCTAACTATTTTATCTATCTATCTATCTATCTGTCTATCTATCTATCTACTATTTATTTATTTATTTTAATAAGCGAGTCACCGTGAGCGTACAGTTACAAATTTACCCAGATTCGTGCTTGTGTTTCCCTCATACAATGTTCGAGAACTCTTCCCTCCACCAGTGTCCATTCTCTACCACCAATGAACCCAGTATCCCTCCCACCCTCCAATCCTGTTCCCCCACCTCACCCCACCTCTGTGGCAGGGTATTCCATTTTGTTCTCTCTCTTTTTGGGTGTTGTGGTTTGCGATAGGGGTATTGAGCGGCCATCATGTTCAGTCTCTAGTCTACTTTCAGCATGCTTCTCTCTTCTCACGCAGAGTCCCCAACCACATTTCACTTGGTGTTCCCTTCTCTATCCGGGCTGCCTTTCCTCCAGCATGTGAGGTCAGCTTCCAAGCCATGGAGCCAACTTCCTTGTATTATATACTACTATTCTTGGGTATTAGTGTCCTACTCTGTTATTTTATATTCCACAGATGAGTGCAATGTTTCTATGTCTGTCCCTCTCTTTCTGACTCATTTCACTTAGCATGATACTTTCCATGTTGATCCACTTATATGCAAAGTTCATGACTTCATCTTTTCTAACAGCTGCATAGTATTCCATTGTATTGATGTACCAAAGTTTCTTTAACCAGTCATCTGTTCCTGGGCACTCAGATTTTCCAGATTCTGGCTATTGTAAACAGTGCCGCAATGAACATATAAATGCAGATGTCATTTCGACTATACCATTTTTTTTTCCTCCGGGATATATTCCCAGAAGCGGTACTGCTGGATCAAAAGGAAGCTCAATTTCTAATTTTTTGAGAAGCGTCCATATTGTTTTCCAAAACGGCTGAACCAGTCAGCATTCCCACCAGCAGTGTAGAAGGGTCCCTTTCTCCCCACATCCTCTCCAACAGCAGTTGCTTTTGTTCTTTTGGATGTGTGCCAGTCTCTGTGGTGTGAGGTGGCATCTCATGGTTGTTTTGATCTGCATCTCCCTAATGATTAGTGATGCAGAGCACTTTTTCATGTCCCTTTTGGCCATTCGTATCTCTTCCTTAGAGAAGTTTCTGTTCATTTCTTTGGCCCATTTTCTGATGGGGTTAGATGTTTTCTTCTTGTAGAGTTCAGCCAGTGCTTTATATACCCTTGATATCAACCCCTTATTGGATGGGTATTGGGTGAATACTTTCCCATTCTGAAGACTGACTTTGTATTTTGGTCACTGTATCTTTTGCGGTGCAGAAGCTTCTTAGTTTAATATAGTCCCATTTGTTTATCTCTGTTTCTACTTGGTTGGTCAGTTGCATGTCATCTTTGAAGATACCTGTAGCTTTAATATCATGGAGGGTTTTGCTGACCTTGTCTTTGATGTACCTTATGGATTATGGTCTGATGTTGAGATCTTTAATCCATTTTGATCTAACTTTTGTGCATGGTATCAGGTCGCGGTCTAAGCCCATTCTTTTGCATTGGTTGTCCAGTTATGCCAGTACCATTTGTTAAAGAGACTTTTCTTGTTCCACTTCACATTTCTTGCTCCCTTATCAAAGATGAGATGATCATACATTTGAGGTTGTGTGTAGGGATATTCCACCCTGTTCCACTGGTCTGCGGCTCTGCCTTTGTTCCAATACCATGCTGTTTTAATTGTTACTGATTTGTAGTAAAGTTTAAGGTTGGGGAGAGTGATGCCTCCCATCATCTTTCTATTCCTAACTTCTAAACTTTTGTTTTCAGTGGGGATCTCTCCCTCTGAACGGTGGGGTGCTCCAGAACTTCTTTTTACCTTTTTCTATGTACATTCATTCTTTAAGATATCCTATCCAGTGTCGAGGTCTGAATAACGTCTTTTTTTTTTTTTTTGCTTTGCTTTTTGGGTCACGCCTGGCAATGCAGAGGAGTTACTCCTAGCTTTGCACTCAAGAATTTCTCTTGTTGGTGCTCAGGGGACCATATGGGATGCTGGGAATCAAACCCGGGTTGGCTACGTGCAAGGCAAATGCCCTACTTGTTGTGGCATTGCTCCAGCCTTCCTGAATAACATCTTTATCTACAAACAACCTAAAATTTATAGACAGGACTTCTCCTGAACTTGAGTTACATATCTTCTACCTTAAAATTTCTACTTGGCCTCTTAAACTGAATATATCTCAAACAAATACTAAATATTTGTCATGAAGGTAGAACAAACACCAAAGATATACCAATATCTGATAAGGGATCTCCTGTGAAATATGAGAACCAAATTCACAGGTCAGTCCCCAAATCCCTTAAATCTCAACATCTCTACAAACCTTGGTATGCCTGGATAAAACCTGAGGAGAAGCTGAGTGGGGTTGTTAGGGGTCAATGTATGTCATTAATCTTTCCCTCTGTGGCTCTAACTCCAAACATGATTCACACAAAACACCACTGTTTCTAACTCCAAGCCATTCCACAGAATTTAATTTTTTTTGTATTTCCCATTAAATTTTATTCTTGGCAGTTCTTTGAGGGATCTGTTTTAACATGGCATTAAAATAGAATGTCACACAGTAGGGTTTTAAAATATAGATATAAGGAATAAAAGAGAAAACAAGGAGAAATGAACAGCAACAGAATAAAAACAGTAGGCAAGCATAGCATAGTGAGATAGTATTCTCAAGGGCTTTATAAGCCAACTGAAGGAGTATAATCCTTTTTTAGGCAGATCAGTTGTATTCTTGTGAGACATCAGTTTGTTTTCCTATATGAGTATTTATTTTATAGGTGTAATGCAAAATTTTCATTTGGACATAGTATATGCTTATATATGTGTGTGTGTAAAAATTATAGCTTACTTGATAAGATTTTTAAAAAATCAGTTTATTTAAAATGTGTCTTAAATTCAGTAAGATATTTTAAAGTCATGCTAGCAAAGAATAGAATGGTCAAAACAGATGCTGTTATATCTGTTAGACAAACTAGTTTGAAGCAAAATTGCAAAATGATCAAACTGGTTTGTGAAACATGCGACCTGTTTAAACAAACAGTAGTTTTCCTACTGGTTGAAGAAAAGAAGCGAAGGACAGCTTGGTCACACCGCCACAGCTAATATTCGTATGTAACTCTGTTGGATTACATACAGGTCTAAGCATTTTAGGTTTAACTTTGGATTGTCCTTGTTCCTTCTGCAGGAGCTTAGGTTTAGTGAGTTGCACCCATCACAGTGCTCCCTAGGCATACCCAATTCCATCAGGCACTCCTAATCCTCTGTTTATCTTTCACTTCTCCTTTGTACTCTTCTTCCCCTATCACTTATATCCCCAAATCAGACTGAAACCTGTAAAGTCAAATACTTCTGAGGGCTCTGGGGGATTTTGTGTTTGTAAATGAAATATTGCTTTTTCTCTTTATGTCCTCTGCATAATTTATTTTAGTGCAATGTCCTTTTCTTTTCTTTTCTTTTCTTTTTTTTTACTTTTTGGGTCACACCCAGCAATGCACAGGGGTTACTTCTGGCTTTGCACTCAGGAATTACTCCTGGCGGTGCTCAGGGGACCATATGGGATGCTGGGAATCGAATCCGGGTCAGCTGCATGCAAGGCAAATGCCCTACCCGCTGTGCTATCACTCCAGCCCCCACATTGCTTTTAATACTGTCTTTAGAGTATAGTTTAAAGTTATGTAATGCAATGCCTTTCATCTTTTATTTATTTATTTATCTTTGTAAATCAGAATTGCTTTCGCTATTCAGGAAGCTTTGGGGTTCTATACAAATTCTGGTAATTTTTTAATATCTTTAAAGAATGTTATTGGAATTTTGATAGTGATTGCATTGAATCTGCATAATGTGCTTTTGATAGTATGGTCATTTTAACAACGTTAAATGTTTCAATCCATAAACATGAAATATTTTTCCTTTTCCTTGTATTGTTGTCTATTTCCTTTACTAGACAGTTTGGAGTTTTTCATTTCACCTGTCATGTTTTTCAAGTCTGTCACTTCTGCTTGTACTTTTATTTGCATTTTCCAATTCTGCTCTCATATACTCCTGTATTTTATTGGCAGTGAATTCCATGGTTTCTTTGAGCTTCTTATGTATCCGTTACAACTCCATTCTAAATTCCTTAGCAAAGAGGTTACATAGCTCGTTATTACTCGTTGGGCCATCTAGGCTAGCTTCTTCACTATCTAATCCTGGTGGCTTTCTGTGTTGCTTTACCATCGTGACCTTTGCCATTTGCCATTAAGTGGTTAGGAGCCTAATTTAGGATGTACTTGCATGCGTAGGATGAGTGACAGAGTGGTGAAGAAACGTGCAGCTGCGGAGAGAAGTGGAGTGAAGCGACACAAAGAGGGACACAAAGAGTGCCCTCCAGTGTCTGTCCATGTGCCTGCCCTGGGGTCCCCGAGTTCCCTCTCTCTCAGTGCTTACATGCTCCTCGGGGCGGTTATTCATGCATTCTAAAATGAAACTATTTGATCGCACCTTATGATTCTTTTGATATTTGTTCAATTATATAAGATTTTGTTGAGGTTTTGCTTTTTGTGTGTATATATTTCTCAATGATGTTGGCCTTTAATTTTTTTGTAGTATCTCTGTTTTCATCATTAGGTAATGTTGTCCTTAAGAAACTGTTAGGAAAAAATGCAGTTTCTTCAATTCCCTGGAATGGCTCTAGAAGCATAGCTAGTAGTTTGTTCTTGAAGATATGCCAGAAATTATTAGTAAACCCACCGGGACATGGGCCTTTGTTTTGGGGGAGATTTGTGATTACTGTTTTAATTTTATCTCTTTAGGTCTTCTACTTTCTGCCGACCCAGTGTGGAAGGTTGTATGAGTCTAAAAATCTAGGTTCTTCAGCAAATGACATTAAATTCACATTTATCTCTCTCTCTTTTTTTTAAGTTCACACCCAGTGATGTACAGGGGATACTCCTGGCTCACACACTCAGAAATTACTTCTGGAGGTGCTCAGGGGACCATATGGGAATCTGGGAATCGAACATCGAACCTGGGTCAGCCTTGTGCAAGGCAAATGACCTATCCGCACGGTCACCTCTTAGGATCTTTTCTATTTCTATGGTATCTGTTGAAACTTTCCCCTTTTTACTTCTGATACTGTTCATTAGAGTTTGTTTTTACTTCTTTCTTTTGTGGGTCGAAAAAAGGTTGTCAAGCTTTAGAAAAAAATCAGCGCCTGGTTAAGTTGACATTTTATATTGTTTCCTCATAATTAATCCTATTTTATTTTATTTTTTATTTATTTATTTATTTATTTATTTTTTGCTTTTTGGGTCACACCCAGCGATGCTCAGAGGTTACTCCTGGCTTTGCACTCAGGAATTACTCCTGGCAGTGCTTGGGGGACCATATGGGATGCCGGGGATCGAACCCGGGTCGGCCGCGTGCAAGGCAAACGCCCTACCCGCTGTGCTATCGCTCCGACCCAATCCTATTTTATTTTAGGTCGTGTTATTTGCAATATTCTTAATGGTAGTATTTCATCCATAAAACATTCAAACACCACACCCTCCACCAGATTGTCCACTTTCCTCCATCACTGTTCCAGTGTTCCCCCATCCTATTTCTTCATTCCCTTGCTGTGGTAGACTTTCTACTGAAAACCAAACCTCAATTCCTGTTGCCTTAAGCCATTCGTTATTTCCTTACTATGTTTCTTTATATCCGACATAGAGGGAGATCACCCTGTGTCTCTCCCGCTCCTTCTGACTAACAATCGCCCAGCATGATACTCTCTAGCTCCATCCCTGTCACTGTCACTGTCATCCCGTTGCTCATCGATTTGCTTGGGCGGGCACCAGTAGCATCTCCATTGTGAGACTTGTTGTTACTGTTTTTGGCATATCAAATATGCCACGGGTAGCTTGCCAGGCTCTGCTGTGCACCGGGTTAGATACTCTTGGTAGTTTGTTGGGCTCTCCAAGAGGGGTGGAGGAATTGAACCCGGGTCTGCCGCGTGCAAGGCAAGTTCCCTACCCACTGTGCTATCGCTCCAGCCCAGCTCCATCCCTATAGCAGCAAATAATTTCATCTTTTCTTATAGCTGAATAGTATTAGACTGTGTATATGTGCCACAATTTCTATATTCAGTCTTATGTTCTTGGATACTTGGGCTGTTTTCAGATTTTGACTACTGTGAAGAGTGCTACAATGAACATAGAAGTGAAAATGTGTAAAAATCTCCCAGGGCAGCTGGGGGAGAGCCCTGGTGGCTCTCCCCATTGGCGCCTGGGTTCAGGGGTGGTCCCTGGCCACTGGCCCAGTCATGGCGGCCCAGGCCATGGGACAGACGGAAGAGGAAACAAGGGCCAAGCTGGTTGATTGATCAGTTGCCATTTATTCCATTTTCCCCAGATGCCGGTTCCAGTCTCTCTGAACCCCCCATTGGAGCCTCACACTGTCCCTCATTCCTGTCTCCTTCTGTCTCTCCTGCTCATCTCTCTGAGCTCCATCTTGCTCCCTGCTCTGTGTCCCAATTCTCTCCTCTCTCTACTCCTAGGACTCTGGGCCAATGCCACACCCAGTCCGTACCAAAATCAACATAAGAAAGCCCTTCCTAACTGCCCATCAGGCTCAAGGGCAGAAACACCACCCAGGGGCAGGTGTTCTTCTTCTCCTTAGTCCAATAATTTAATTAACACCTTAATACTAGTTAGTTTTGTATGGACACAGTAAGAGATTGAGGCTTGTAGGGTGGCTCTCGGGGGAACAACTTGCTACTGACTCAGACTACAGTGCTCAGGCCAGATTAATCATCCCTAACCCTAGCAGGGTTTGAATCTAGTTATTACTTTTTTAATTATGACAGAATTTGTCCATGATCATGCTCTTAACTTATAGTTGAGCAATATGGTTAAGCCCATCTCGATGCCAGAGTAGCACATAGCTCACTGCTTGCCCTGGGTCCATCCCTCGTCAGGACCCTGCTTTTGGAGGGCTAGGAAGTAAGGGCAACTGAGGCTTAAGTTGAGAGAACAGATGCCAGGAGGTATATATCACTGAGAGTCAATTAACTCCCACGTTATAAAAGCATAACATTTATTGTCTTCCTGTGCCCATACAAAAAGGACATTGCTCTGAATAAACCATGCCAAGGACTTGAGGAGAAGAGGAAAAAAATATTTACAAGTCAACAGAGCACAAAGAAAGAAATTACAATAAACACAGAGGAATGGGAGCCCTGCGATGGGAGTAACCCAAATAAACCTAAGCTTCCTCTGGCAATGTTATCCTATACAAATGTCTTTTCTGAAGAGAACTTTCAGGCCCTCAGGTAGATTAGGAAGTGGAATTGCTAGGTCATATGGAAGTTCAATTCCTGGTTTTTTGATAAGTGTTAATATTCGTTTCCCAAGATGTTAAAGTGGGACTGAAATGGTATAAGGGGGTAGGGTGATTGTCTTGCACATGGCTAATCTGTTTTCAATCCCTGAAGCCACATATGTTTGCCTGGTTCTTGCCATAAGTGATTCCTGAGTGCAGAGCCAGGAGTAAGCCTGGCTTACTGGCACTGCTGAATGTGGCCCCAAAATTAAAATATAAATAAATAAAAGGTTAGACTAGTAAATGAGGGAAGCTTTTCCCCATATTCCTGGACAAACTGCTTGTAATATATGCCAGTCTCACTGATATAAGATGTTATCTCATTGTTTTGATTTTGCATTGTTTCTCATTGTATTTCCCAATAATAAGTGATGCAAACTTTATTTTGTATATATTTTGTATAGCTGTTGTTACCTATATGTCTTCTTTGATATGTTTTTGTTCATCTCTTTGCTCAATTTTTTGACTGGGATTTTGTTTGTTTTTCCTTGTTAAGTTATACCAGTGCTTTCCTCTGTCAGATGAGTGGTGGGAGAATATTTCTCCCACTCTGTGAGGTGTATTTTTTCTTCTTCATTTTATTTATTATTTCTTTTGTGGTGCAGAAGATTCTTAGTTTAATGTAGTATCATTTATTTACCCCATTTGCAGAAATTCTTTCTAAATGCATTTTTATTGGGAAAGAAGGTAAAACAAAAGAAAAATGGGTCTATACTTAGAAGTAAGCTCTGCTATATTTAAGAAAATTTAAACAACTGTTTTTTTGTGTGAGATAAACATTTATTTATTTCTCACATGAAAAATCCAAGGCTATAAAGGCAGTTACACAGGTCGTCAAAGTAAGGTGCTATGGTCCTTTGGGTCCTCCTTTTGTTCCATCTAACTTCCATCTTCAGTGTTACCTCATAGTTGATGTTGACAGTTGAAGCTGCTGAAGCTTCAGTTGTTGTTTCTGAAATAAAGAGATTCAGAAAAGAGGACAAAAATAACCGCTTCCTGTTGAATCAATTCTCTTTGTGATTCCGTCCTGGAAGTCTCACGCAATTTAAATTACTTAGGGAGCTTGGGACTTAGATTAACCAAATTTCAAGAGACAGAATATGGCCAGCTAAAACTGACATTCTTAAATAAGTTGAAGAGGAAGGGGGAGGGTGGAGGAGAAAGAGAGGAAGGGAGCGAGAAGAGAATTCTCTGCTAGTTGGAAGTTTTTGACACAAAGTGTTTTTTTTTCTATTTAATATTTTTGAATGTTGAGAATCTAACACTTAGAAACATAATACAGAATTCTAGAGGTACCAAAGATGATTCATTTTGGAATCTGGATACACTAAATGCTTAATTCACTCAGCAGTGAAGTGAATTGTGTACACTGGTTTTTCATCAGATTTTTCACTTATTGGTTCTAGTGACACACATTAATTTAAGTTCCTTGGTGCCATCCACTTACTTAGGTCCTGGAGTCTGGGTGTTGGAAATGCCCCTCTTCATTGGCCCCTGGAGCACTGTCATTTATGACCAAGAAGTGATCTTCATATACCTTCAGTTGCATCACATCAGTAGCACAGAGACCTAGAAGAGGTGATAGTGCACAAGGTGTATCAGAGCTCCCAGGGTTTATTAGCTTCTCTAGACAGCTTGAATTTTCTTTAAGGAAAAGAAGAGTCTCATATCAAGTTTTCTTCCCCTCCCCTATTTCTTCTGAAGGTTCTATGCAAGAATGCAATGGCCCTCATCCCCTAATCAACTTATACTTTGAATATCTATCATGCACAAACCACTGGTTTAGTGTAAGTAGGATGAGTATTTAAAAACAGATCAATCTTCCCTCTAGTTGAGATACAAACCAGCATTCTTCAATCATTTTACACATTGGGAGGGAGAAAAATAGAATAAATATTTTATGGACCTGTTGATGGCTAAGATATAAAAAAAATCAATGCATTGTCCCATTGATCCCCTCAACAATATAATTCAGGAGTTATGAAGCCACTGCATAATGGGGTAGGGGAATTTTGGCTGACTGGCAGGAAGTTTCCATAGACTGACCATACTTGTTTGTGGGTGACAGGTTGAATCAGGGATACAAAGAAATATGTGATAAAATATCAGGACATGATAGAAGTGATATTTACTATAGAGAAGTTAAGGAATGGAAAAAAACTAGTGATAAATGGTTAAAGAGGGGAACAAAGAGCTACAGGAGTTAAGGTGAGTGGCCAAAAGTGATAGCCCTCAGTTTTATCCTGGCCACACTGTCACCTGAGCATCTCTCTGGATGCAGCCCTGGAAGTTCCCAAGAACTGCTGGGGCTAACCCTGGAGGATCTTGAGCACATACAGGTGGCCTGGATAATCCCCCACACCACAGGGCCATAGCAGCACTGCATTCTTGAACCATAAGTTCAGTTGGTGGATATTTGTTGAGGAGTCCCCCGGCTTCTTGAGAGCTTCTTGAGAGAAAGAAAGAAAGAAAGAAAGAAAGAAAGAAAGAAAGAAAGAAAGAAAGAAAGAAAGAAAGAAAGAAAGAAAGAAAGAAAGAAAGAAAGAAAGAAAGAAAGAAAGAAGGAAAGAGAGAAAGAAAGGAGGAAAGAGAGAAAGAAAGATAAAGAAAGAAAGAGAGAAAGGTAGAGAAAGAGAAAGGGAGGGAAAGAGAAATGGAGGTAAAGAGAAAGGGAGTAAAGAGAAAGGGAGGAAAGGAGGGAGGGAAAGGAAAGGAAAGGAAACAAATGGAGGGAAAAGGGGAGGGAGGGAGGGAGAAAGGAGGGAAGGAAGGATATAAGTACAAACTTTCAGTTACAAGATAAATAAACCCTATGGACAGCCTATCATATAGTAGGGCAATAGTTAATGGTAGTATATTTCTCTTTGAAAGTTGATAAGAACATTTAAAAGTGATAAAATAAAAAATGCAATTATATCTAGCAATGAGTATGCTCTAGTCTGATTGAGGCGATCATTCCACAAAACCCACATATATCAAATCATCATTTTATACAACTGAAATGGCTATGTTTCACATGCCAATTATATATCAAAGAAAGGAAGAGGAGGAGGAGAAGGAGGAGGAGAAGGAGAAGGAGGAGAAGGAGGAGGAGGAGAAGTAGAAGGAGGAGGAGAAGGAGGAGGAGGAGGAGGAGGAGAAGGAGGAAGAGAAGGAGAAGGAGAA
Source organism: Sorex araneus (assembly GCF_027595985.1). Lineage (NCBI taxonomy): Eukaryota > Metazoa > Chordata > Mammalia > Eulipotyphla > Soricidae > Sorex > Sorex araneus. The sequence continues at coordinate 12,912,581 of NC_073302.1, read as the reverse complement.
GAAGGAGAAGAAGGAGAAGGAGAAGAACTTAACTTTTTAAATAGAATGCAATCTCTATAGGGATCAAAATGATTTAATATCTTTTTCAAGACATTAAATCTTTTTTTTTTTACTTTTTGAGTCACACCTGGTGATGCACAGAGATTACTCCTGGCTCTGCACTCAGGAATTACTCTTGGCGGTGCTCGGAGGGCCATATGGGATACTGGGAATCGAACCCAGGTCAGCCGAGTGCAAGGCAAATGCCCTACCCACTGTACTATTACTCCAGCCCCAAGACATCAAATCTTTAATGTTTTCTTTTAGTTGAGGTGTTAGTGCTATCATTACAAATTTTCATAGATATTTTTGACAGTAAGTCTTAATTCTATTCTTCAAAAAGACCATTGCTGTGGAACTCATAATGCACATAAAAGACAAATATTCTTTTAAAAATACCTTGCATATTGAATTGAACTGAACTGTTACCCATATTAAAATGAAAGTTAACTCTAATAAGTCCAACATTGATTTCCCCAAATTAACTCCTCATAAATCAGAAAGGTTTTATGGTTATGAGAACATTAAATAAACTAAATATTTCAAAGACAAATATTTCTTATTAATCTTTGATTATAATGAAGAGTCTGAAATACACTACTGTGAATAAAATGATAAATTCTTTTCATTGAAGAAATTATTCTCTGATTCATTATATCATATAAGATGCTTACCTTTATTTGAAATGCTAACAGCTTGAATTTCCCAGGTAGATGGAGAATAAGGTAGTGTCAAGTCCACCTGATGCCTAGAACATAGAATATTTCATAGCTATTAAATATGAATGAGTCTTAATTTACTTGGATCCAATTTAATACCATCTTCTATTATGCAGAACTATTTTATTTTCCCATATGGACTCTTAAGTTTAAAAATAAGAAAACAAACCAGTGAACATAAGTAGGGATGAGTTAAGAAAAGAGCAGGGCCTCTTTCAGATTCATAATAATTGCCCGTATATTCACGGCATTGGTTAATAAAATATGATTATATGTGTAGACCAAGAATGTTTGGATATATGAAGATGCATACCATTTTCTATAGGATGAATGTTCAAATTCATATTTGAAACCTAATTCCCAAGGTGAGGGTAGTTGGTTGTGAGATATTCCAATGGAATTAGATAATAATGGGATAGCCTACGTAATTAGAATTAATATCCTTATAAAATGGGCCCAAGGAAATTTCTTATGCCTTCTACAATTATAGCTTAGAGTTGAAGATAGTCATCTAAGAACCAGAATCTGGGATCAAAAACTAATAGTTTTTTATTCTTGATTTCCCATTATTTTGAACTCTGAGAATATAAGATTTCCAGTCTCTATTCTCTCAGAGAAGTTCTTTCTAACAGCTTAAGACATAGTCCTACCTAAAATATACCTGTCTTCTGGTTTCATCATCTTATCTTTATAATTTAAAAGGGTTGTGATATCATAAGTTATCCAATAATAATATATTGACTTAACACTGTGAAGAAAAGGGATTATTATATAAAAATGGTTGAAACAAAAACGGCTTTACCAAAATCCAACAGTCATCTTTTCAGGGGATATTTTATGAATATGTATCATCTGTAAGGCATCATCTTGAGACTAGATGATTCCTCATGGAATTAATTATAGAACAAACAGATGTGAGCAAACAAATTTTTTTCACAGAAGTTAATAAGTGCTTTGATGAACATGTATGAATACAGTGTGATAAACATGTATGAATACAGTGTGATGAACATGTATGAATACAGTGTGACTGCAGGAAAATAAGCGTTAAATTTTTGTTGCTTTTTTAAGACCACATCTGGCAGTGTTCAAGGATCACTTCTGGCAGACTTGAAGAACTTTATGGAGTGCCAGTGATTGAACCAAGATTGGCGGCATGGAAGGCAAACATCCTACCCATTGTACCACCATTCCAGCCCAGAGTATTATCATTTTCTTTGATAGCTCCTTTCCTTGTTTTGGGGCTATCCCCCACACTGCTCAGGACTTACTCCTGGTTCTGTGCTCAGGGATTACACCTTGCAGTTCTCAGGGGGCTATATGCAGTACTGGCAATACAACTATGGTCTGCCATATGCAAAGCGAACTCCTTAACCCCTGAACTATTTCTCTAGACCCAATATATACTTTTTTAGAGAACGCAACCTTAAGTTGGGTTGCAAGTAGAATTTATAATTAAAGTGGATTTAGAGGAGGATTTTTTGAAAAATATGACCCTCCTCAAAAAAAATTATTTCTGGAGCAGAAGTTCATAATGGCAGATAGAAGAGAGTGGTGTGGAAGAAGAATTGTAAAGGACCCTGAAGAAAAGCATCATAATAGACATAGATTTTGTTGAGTGAATCATGGGGATGTGGCTGGAGATGGGAATAGGATGTGTATTTTACTATAACCATGTGAGAGTCTGGAATAATGAATTTGAGAGGAGAAATAGACAAGGCTGGAGTCAGGGAGGATAAAGAAGATTGTTGGGCATCTGACAAGTGTGTAACTGGACAAACAAATTATTCCCAAGTCTTATGGATAATAAAGGCCTTAACGTGTGCATTTAGTGTGAAACTAATTATATTTTTTACTTGTTATATAAATAAATAGTATTGTAAGCAGATACCTAAAGGCATGGTATCCATTGTTAGTCATTTGTTTCAGAGCAATTTCTAGAAAAGACTGACATAAGTATAAAGAAGTGAAGAGTTCATATTCACCCCCAAACTGCCTGCTTGATGAAAAATTTTAAGGTAAGTGAAATGGCTATTTCTGAAAGGGTATTTAGTTTTCCCCTTAATTTTGCTACTGACATAAAAACCACCCAACAATCAAACAATGTCAGTACTATTTATTTCCCAATTCCTTCACTATTAAAGTAATCCTTAGCAGAGAAACAGAACCCTTTTTACTATTTAATGTTTGTATTTTATGAATAAAAGATAAGGTAAAAAAGTTAGAATACCTTTTAGGAACGTGATACACCTTCCATAACCAGTTTATTGTTGATTTTTTTCTTGGTTCTAAATTAGAAATGTAAAAACACAATAAATACAACATACAGCAAGGTAATATATAAAAGCCTAATGGTTAACTCTTAATGAAAAAATTTTACTATATTTGGTTATACAATAACCAATAAAGTGAAATTCTTGATTTAAGATATCTAAATTATATATAAAAATAAGGTACAAAAGTACTATTTCACTAGTATAAAATAAAATATATTGATATATATTCAGGTGTAGATATGCGTTAGTGTAACTAGAGAAATTCAGAAACATAAAATTATAAGCAATGGCAATATCTTGGAAAGAAGGTAGGTATGAAGTTAGGTATTTTTACCTTATTCTTCACACTCTTCATACTGTAATAGTTTTATAAAGAAAGTTGGAATAAACTTCAAAATGAAGGGTAAATAAAAAAGGGTGTATGGGTTCAGATGAACAAAATACAAGGAAGGAAATGAATAAGAAAGCATACTTAACCTGTGAAAAAAACAAAACCCAATGTAATTAGATGAATAGTGACTAAAAATATTTATGTCTCAAAGAAAATACAAATGATCAATGAGTCCAGTATCTGGTTCAATGAAAGGATAAATAAGACCAACAAGCCCTTATGTATTTTCATGAAATAAAAAAGAGGGAATGCCCTATTTAACAGGATCAGAACTGAAAGGAGATACAATAGGAAAGATAGCATGAACGTGAATATAAAGAACCCCAAGACACTGCTACAAACAAGTTTACATCACTGTGAGAACCAAATCTATATGAATAAATTCTTAAAATTATACAGCTTCCAAGACTGGATCCAGAAGAAACAGAAAATGTGGATTGATGGATTACAAAGAAATTAAAGCAGTAATAAAAAGGTCTTCTGCTAAACAAAAGCTCAGGAAAGTGTGATTTTATGGGTGAGTTCTGTCAAATCTTGAAAAATCACCTATTAGCCATCCTTTTCAAATTCTCCCAAAAATTGAAGTAGGTCCAGAAACAGTACTTAGGTTAGGAAAAAGACGTTGCATACACAAGGCCCCCTGGTTCTCTCCCAGCACTACTTTCCTCCTACCCCTAAATATTGGTAGACATGGCGTTAATGACTTCTATACATAACTGGGATGGCCTTAGTGGTCCCAAGCACTGCAGATTTTGTGCTACAGGAGTTGGTTCTAACAGTCAACTCTCAGGAACCATTCAAAGAGCCTAAATAGCTAAAGCAATCCTGAGAAAAAGTCAATGGGGAAGCATCATTCCCCAACTTTAATTATACAACAACATTTTGAAATCAAAGCCATTGTGATATTGGAATAAAAGCAGATATACAGATCAAAGGAATAGAATCAAGATCCTGGAGGTAAATTCTTACATATATGAACAGTTAAGATATGACAAGCGAGCTGAGGCCATATAATGGAGGGGGATGTGTTCAACAAATAGCAGGAGATAGAGTGGACTCACAGATAGAGAGAAGAGCAGGTACAATGAACAATGGTGAAGGGATATTGGTATTTTGGTGGTGGTTATGGTATAGCAACATTGCAACACTAAATTATAGACATGCCAATCTTGTAAGTCAAGTTTATCAATACTTCCAAGGTGTCCTTATAGAATGTCTTATAGAATAAGACATAAAGTGCTCTCAGAAGAGAGACAAAGAGACACAAAACATAGGAAATTACAGTCACGTGAAGACATGGATACATGGATTCCAGTGATGCATCCACAAGCCAAGGACAATGAGAAGTTTGAAGAGGCAAGAAAGAATTCTTCCAGAGAGTAACAGATGGAGTGTAGTCTTACAGAGATATTTTTTCTGCTTGATGGATAACTAAACTTATTCTTGTAACCACTCAAAATATATACATAATTCAATCATCTGATTCTATACGTTAAATTCACACAATGATGTGTCAATTATATCTCAAAAATAAACGCTTAAAAATAAAACATTTAAAATTATATAAAAATGTGAAGTTCAAACTCAAACTAACTTTCAAGTTGGCATGATCTCCACAGTGGTATAAAAAATATAAATAAAAAGTAACCCAAGACAATAGGTTGAAAAACAGGTTCTTGAAACTATAACTTTGATAAATTATACCTGCTACTATTTTTCACTGAAACCATGAAAAATTAAATACTTATTTTCTATATATGCACATTGGGATTTTCTCTACTTCTACTATTTCATGGGCTATGATTTGCAACAGATTCTAGAATAATTTTTTGGTTCTTCAAGGCACACTCTTATCTTTATGCAGATGTTAAACATCATCGTGCAGGGTCAGTGATTTATGCACAAGTATCACAGAACTTTATGATCAAATATTTTACTTTGTATGATCACTCGGGCTGAGTGATAGCACAGTGGTAGGGCGTTCGCCTTTCACACCGCCGACCTGTGTTCTATTCCTCCGCCCCTCTTGGAGAGCCTGGCAAGCTACTGAGAGTATCATGCCCGCAAGGCAGAGCCTGGCAAGCTACCCGTGATGTATTTGGATATGCCAAAAAGAGTAACAATAAGTCTCACAATGAGAGACGTTACTAATACCCGCTCGAACAAATCGATGAGCAACGGGATGACAGTGACAGTGATCACTCGTTATGAACCATAGCCACTACACAGTGAATTAGTGGCAAAGGTGGGACTAACAATATCCAAACTGAGATTATTTGCATTTTCTAGTTGCAATGTAGGATCTTAAGTTTCCTCTTTTCTGAATTACACCATTGGAAGTGTTTCTTTCCACGGCAGCACAAACTCTGGCAAGCACCATTTCATGTGGCTTGGAGGTTTGCATACATACCAAAAACAGGTGGAGCTCTCAGTGGTGCAGAGAGATGAGTGCTCTCGAGTCGCCAGAAATTTGCCCTTTCACAACACACAGAAAAAGCCTTTGAACAACGGGGGCCAACCTTAATCCGGGCAGCTCTTTTCTCGCAACTGTCTTCACTTTCATGAGCTCCATCACGACAGCAATTCTGGACCAACGGGTGTTGGTATGTGGATGCTGAGATGATAACACAATTACTCTTAGCAAAGCGCAGATTCAGAGACTGGGGCTGGATTTAAAGGTCCTGGTCAGGGGCTGGAGCAATAACACAGCAGGTGGGGAGTTTGTCTTGCACGCGGCAGACCCGGGTTCGATTCCCAGCATCCCATATGGTCCCCTGAGCACCGCCAGGGGTGATTCCTGAGTGCAGAGCCAGGACTAACCCCTGAGCATCGCCAGGTGTGACCCAAAAAGCAAATAAATGAATAAATAAATAAAATTTTAAAAAATTTAAAAAAGGTCCTGGTTAGCTTCCTTTCTAATGTCTCCCAGCACACCCCTTCTTGTACAACTGCTGACCACCCCAACGAGAACAGCTCCTTGAGTGGGGATTTTCTCCCTAGACTGCTGATCTCACAGAGTTCCAGTTGCTTAAAATTCTTCCTGCCATCCAAACCAAATTCTAACCCTTAATACTGTACCCATTAAGTTTATTCTTTTGTTAAAAAAAAAGTTACAGAACTTATAAATTTTTTTTGTTTGTTTGTTTTCGGGTCACACCTGGCGATGCACAGGGGTTATTCCTGGCTCTGCACTCAGGAATCAACTCTGGCAGTGCTCAGGGGACCATGTGGGATGTTGGGAATCAAACCCAGGGTCAGCCTTGTGCAAGGCAAACGCCCTACCCACTGTGCTATTGCTCCAGCCCCAGAATTTATAAGTCTTAAGATATTTGAGGATAGTCACCACGACTACATAATCCTTACCCTTTCTCTGGTAAACATCCTGCGAACTGTTTTTGAACATGTTTGCACAGAATAAGATTGGTTTTACTTTTTTATTATTTTCTTTTTATTTCTTTTTTTAATTTTTTATTTCTTTTTGGGGTCACACCCAACGATGCTCAGGGGTTTCTCCTGACTTTGCAGTTAGGAGTTACTCCTGGCGGTGCTCAGAGGACTACATGGGATGCTGGGGATCAAACCCGGGTCAGCCACATGCAAGGCAAATGCCTTCCCCGCTGTACTACTGCTCCAGCCCCAAGACTGGTTTTAAAAAACTTCAAACAGTCCCTCTAAATTGAACCCTCACTTGGTAGAGACAGTTGTAACTAGATGGTGCGCCTTAGTGGTGTCTAGAAAACTTAGAGCATTCACTCTGGTTTCCCTCTTGTTTTCTCAAAATTGGAAATTCGTTAGTCATCGTCTCTGTCATTTAGAAATAAGGAGACAGTGGGGCATAGAGTCAGGGAAGGAGTCAAAGAGGCAGTTACATGAAGTAAAAGGAAACGAGGCCTCAGAATAGAAGCTCTATACTACTTAAGGCTTTCCAGCTCTCCCCATCATTCAGACTGGCAGGAAAAGCCCAGTTGTAGTCCTGCACTTAAAGGTTACAAAATTGTTGTAGTACTGTCTCACCAAACTCAGGGTGTGCCTTTTATATGAAGGGGGTTAAAAATAACAAAGCATTCTAAGTTGGCGTTATGAATTCCTCCTGAGCTGACTGCTTTGCTTGCGTGTTTTCATTTAAATCTCCCAACTCTGCAAGATAAAACGAAATGTTTCCCATCTGACAAGAAGGAAACTGAAGCTCAAGTTAAGTAACTTGACTCATAGAACCATATAACTCATATAAGCATAATATGTACCATAAATAGTAAACCATGGCTCTAGCCTTGTTACTAATTCTAAAATCTTTCTTCCTTGTGATGCCTTTACTGATGCTGTTTTGGCAAGTACCTGCTGATGTTGAAGGGGAATTTCTTTATTAATATGTCATTATTATTACATCACAGTACCTGTAATTCCTCCAATAAGTAAACTTATTAGTAGTGTACCTGAAGTTTAAGTGGCATGTAAAATAATTGTTTCTTTCATACTTCTCTTTCAGAGAAGCTGGATGGGTCCCAAACAGTACATCAGCAGAAGAAATGCTTAGTAGGACACAGTGACCTCCAGTGTTACCAGCTCTGCTCAGAATCTGATGTGGATTTAAATTTGGCCTATATCATCTACTACCATCGAGTATTTTAATGAATTATGATAAATTTCTCTCTGTGTCAGATGTCTTAATCTATAAAATGGGGGATAATAAGGTAACTTCAATGTATAATTAATATAAATATTCTAAGACAAACTTATAATGCTGTTTACGATGCTTTCAAAAAGCTTATAACATAGTAAGTGTTCAGTATATTAGTTATTATTTCATCAAGCAAATGGCTTCCATTAAAGGCTCTTAAAAGCCATACATTTTGATAGAGTAAAATATTAGAGAATGAAAAGCCAATTGTATTGTAACTACCCAGAATAGACATAATAGAGACCAATTTCCTTTATATTTAGAATATATATAAAAAATGTGGTATTATTTACTTGACATGCTTGAGACCTCTGGAAAGTAAAAAACAATACAGAACCCACAGATCTTTTTCATCTGCATTAAATAAATTATCTAGAAAGAGAAAACATTGTGGATGCTGAGTTATTTCACCATAACTTTTAGAAACGAAATGAAATGTTGGTGCACCTAGGCTTTCTATTATGTTTTTCAATTCTCTTTTTGACCTGAGAATTTTCTTTCGTGATCCACCTAAAAGAAAACAGAGAACAATGCTTAGAATAACTAGTTCAGTCAAATGATATAGGCACTCAAACTAATCACAGATATATGGAACGCTCAAAGGGATGGAGAACATTTTGCCTATTGGAAACACTGAGTTCAATCCCCAGCACTACATTCTTGAGCATGATCAAGCATCATCCAGGTGGCACTGGTCAAATTCAGGCCCTCACACAGGTCAGGCGTGAGTGAAAGCCTTTGCACTACCTCCATAGCCTATGAATGTCCATTTTATGTTTATGAGAATTAAATTAAAGTAAAAAGATAAGTATGCAGTCAGAGCCCAAGTACAGTGCATAGGGCTCTTGCCTTGCATTTGGTCGACCCAGGTTCGATCTCTGGCATCCCATATGGTCCTCTGAGCACTGCCAGGAGTAATTCGTGAGTACAGAGCCAGGAGTAACCCCTGAGCATCAGTAGATGTGGCCCGTAAACAAACAAACAAAACATATACATGTAAGTATTTACTAAAGTAAAGCATTTAACTATAATATGAATCTAGAGGAGCTGGAACGATAGCACAGCGGGTAGGGCTTTTGTCTCTCACGCGGCGACCCGTATTTGATTCCTCCGCCCTTCTCGGAGAGCCTGTCAAGCTACTGAGAGTATCACGCCCGCAGGGCAGAGCCTGGCAAGCTACCCGTGGCATATTGGATATGCCAAAAACAGTAACAATAAGTCTCACAATGAGATATGTTACTGGTGCCAGCTCAAGCAAATTGATGAGCAACAGGATGACAGTGACAGACAGTGACAGTGACAGATGAATCTAGAGGTAACTCCAGTGATTCAATGTCAAGCAAATAGAAGCAAAGATACACAACTGGAATTACATCAAATTAAGATGGTTTTGCACTGGTGCAGTAGTAAGATGTTTGTCTTTTTTTTTTCTTTTTGGGTCACACCTAGCAATGCACAGGGGTTACTCCTGGCTATGCACTCAGGAATCACCCCTGGCAGTGCTCAGAGGACCATATGGGATGCTGGGAATCAAACCCGGGTCAGCCGTGTGCAAGGCAAATGCCCAACCGCTGTACTATTGCTCCAGCCCCTAAGGTGCTTGTCTTGTGTACATCTAATCCATATAGATCCCTGGCACCACCTATGGTCCTTTGAGGACAGAGCCAGGAGTAAACCCTGAGCATGGCTGAGTATAACACTCACCTCCAAAGGTCCTGCACCACACAAAAAAATGATGACTATAATATAAAGACAACTCAGAGACTAGGATAAAATATCTCCCACCGCCCATCTGACAAAGGATTAATATAAAACATTTACTAAGTACTAGAAAAACTTAACAAAATAATCAAACCCATCAAAAAGTTAGAAAGGAGATGAGCATAAAGTTTCTCAAAGAAGACACACAGATGGCCATTAGTATATGAAAAAGTGCTCTGCATCACTGATCATCAGGGAAATTAAAATCAAAAGAACAATATGATATCAACTTACACCAGTGAAATTGGCATATATAAAAATGAATGAAAACAACCAGTGTCTGGATGTGAGAAAAAATAACCTTCATGTCCGGAGGGCAATGCCACTGGATATAATCTTTTTAGAAAACAATTTGGACATTTCTTAAAAATCTAAAATTTGAGTTTTATGTGATCCAGCAATGTCTCTTCTGGGTATCCCAAGGGCCCAAAAACTCTATTGAGAAAAGACTATTTGTACTTGTATGTTCATTGCAGCATTATTTAAAATAGTCAAAATTCAGAAACAACCTGTGTCCAAGATCAGAGGACTGGATCAAGAAACTGGTATATATACATAATGGAATACCACTTAGATGTAAGAAAAAAAAGAAACACATTCAATCTGCACTCCATGGATGGAACTGAAGGTTATCATGCTGAGTGAATTAAACCTGAAGGAGAGGGACAGAGAGAGGACGCTCTCTCTTCCATTCCTGGCAAACATTCCTCCTCGAAGCCCTCTGCCTCCACCAGCTATCACTCCAGAGGTTTGTGCAAGACCACAAATTCAAGCCAATTCCATAACAAATACTCTCTCAAGCACCACTGACCATAACCCTGGTGGTTCCCCAGCACAGCTGGACATGGGCCTGATGAACCCGAGCACCACTGGCTGCAGTCTGCCTTGTCCCCTGGCATTACCCTGCACTAGCACTGGATGTTCTGCTCCCAGCTAACCAAGCGTCTCCAAGAGTGTTCCCTGGGCACAGTCCTTCAAAAGGGGATCTTCAGGGGAGTAGAAAACCAAATGAGTTACCCTCTCGTTGGGAGTGACCGGCGTCCACGTTGGTAAGGACAGTGAGCCCCGTGGAGTAGAGCACCTCCGCATTATTCCTGCCCCCGCCTGCTCCACAGTCCCGGCCGCGTTTAGATGAAGAATGAAGTATCTGTTCAGAGAAGAAATTGTAAAGCACAGTGGCTAAAATGAAATTTAAAAAAATGAATTGAACCCTGGGCTGGAATGATAGCACAGCGGGTAGGGCGTTTGCCTTGCACGCCGCCGATTCCTTTGTCCCTCTTGGAGAGCCGAGCAAGTTACTGAGTGTATCCTACCCGCACGGCAGAGCCTGGCAAGCTCCCTGTGGCATATTCGATATGCCGCAAAACAGTAACAACAAGTAGTCTCACAATGAGAGACATGACTGGCACCCGCTCGAGCAAATCGATGGGCAACGGGATGACAGTGACAGTGACAATTGAACATCATGTTCTGGGAGATAGAAGAACAGTTAGGGCAGATGTCCAGTGTGTGCCCCATCCAGGTTTGATCCCAGGCACCACACAATCCCTGAACATCACCAAGTGTGGCTCTGGAGTCCTCCAACACTGCCGGGCAGTTCCCCCCCTATTCCCAAGAAACAGCAATCAGTGATTATTAGAAGGAATTGCTGGATTTTGAGTAATGTTATCGGCAAATGACCAGTATACTAAATGTTGAAATCTTATTCTGTTTTCCTATTCCCTGTTTTTGCCTTCTCAATTTATAAGAGAATTCCATTTAAGTCACTCAAGAACAAATATATAGCTTTGGTATAAAATTTCTTTAAAATTTTATAATCTGCTCTCTTCAAAATTTTAAAGAAATTTTTTTAAATTTTATAATCTGCTCTCTAATAACCATGAGTAAATGAAGTGACAAAATACTGTTCCTCACTATCCTTTTCCATTTTTAAATTCAAAGTTCTGAGAGTGATGATTCTGTATTTCTTTATCTTTTGTTTTGGTTATTATATATATATTTTTTGTTTTTTGGGCCACGCATAGGGCATCCTGTTGGGTTTGCTCAGAGACCACTCCTGCAAGGCCTGGGGCCCACATGGAGTACTCAGATCAGCCACATGCAAGGCAAACATCCTGCCCTCTATAAAATCTCTCCAGTCCCTATATTTCTTTTTACATGTAATTGTCCTGAATTACCCTTGCTCTAGTTCCCCTTGCAATATGATAAGCTTCCAGGAATACAGCTTCAAATCTCTATACATGTATAAGGCTCACAACACCCACCACAAGTCCAAAATGACCTCTCTATGTGGAAGATCCAGTTTTAATCAGCAGTGTTACAAGGCCTTTCAACCACTAATGGGAGTAACCACCAAATGCCACCAGGAGAAACCTACAAGCCCAGATGAATGCCTCAAAAAAATAAAAATAAAAAAAGAGGGAAGGCAAGGCAAGGGGAGGGAAGGGGAGGCAAGGGGAGAGAAGAGAAGGGGAGGGGAGGGAAGAGGAGGGAAAAGAGAGGAGAGGGGAGGAAAGGAGAAGGGAGGTGAGGGAAGGGAAGGAGAAAGGAGGAGAGAGAAGGGGGGGAGGGAGGGAAGGGGAGGGAAGGGAAGGGGAGGGAAGGGAAGGGAAGAGGAGTTAAGGGAGGGAAGGGGAGGGAAGGGAAGGGGAGGGAAGGGAAGGGAAGAGGAGTTAAAGGAGGGAAGGGGAGGGAAGGGAAGAGAAGAGGAGTTAAGGGAGGGAAGGGGAGGGGAAAGGAAGAGTTCAAAGCTTCACACTTTGCATGGTCCCCTGAGCACATCCAGGAGTGATCCCTAAACACTGAGCCAGGAGTAAGCTCAGATTATCACTGGGTGTGTTCCTCACACCAAAATAATAATAATAATAATAATAATAATAATAATAATAATAATAAAGAAATACAGAAAAAGGATCACACAAAAAAGAAAACTCTCTTTTGTTTTGGGACCCCCCCTTCCCTCCGTCAGTGGTAGTCAGGGGCTGTTACCAGCCCAGTGCTTGGGGGTTGGTTGAGGGGGTTGGGGAAGACACGGCAGTGCTCAAAGGACCATGAAGTGCCAGGGAACGGAATCTAGGGTTCCTTCATGTAAAACTTGAGTGATAGACCTTGGAGCTACTGTCTGGCCCCCAGTTCAATATATTTGTATAGTGTTATCCCTTTGAAGGGATTGTTGTGAATGTTTAGTAAGATTATAGATGCCAGACCAGAGAGTAAGCCGAAAGGACTGGAGAACATGCTGTACGTAAAGAGATTGAGTTTGGCCCGACTCAGTGTGGCAATGCATGATCTCCGAGGCACCACCTGGAGTGACCCTTGATCAGGATAAGTGTGGCCAGTATGGCCCCAGAAACAAACCAACAAGTAAGAAGATATATATACTTTATAAAGATATTTAGGAAATAGTAAGTTTAGGAAACGTTGGCTGTTGGTAATATGATCCTTAACTCTAACTGATAAGACAAACTTTGGTGTGTAATGGCATATTTCCTGTAGTTTTCTCCCGTGAGCAACCAATGACCCCTGAAAGAAGGATGATGGTCACTAAGTCCAGGATCAAGTGACAGTAATCAAAACATTTTCTTTACTTAACTTTTTCCATGGGATTTGTGCTTCTTTGTTGGAAGTGATATGCAGCAACATCCACTGAGGATAACGCTACCCAGGCTTCTGACTGAGTTTCCAAAGTAAGAGAAATACCTTTGCCTCTGGGACGTGCACCGTTATTTGGAGACAGATGTATCTAAAATTATTTGAAAAAGAAAGAATTTTAGCGTTAGGTTAAACAGTCTAAGTGTTAGAGCAAAGAAGAGGAATTCAGGCTGGCAAGTCTATTTGTGGCTTACCCGGAGCTGATTGCCACACTTTTCTTGAATCTTTAGGCAGACTGAGTCAGACACTAATTCTGTCGTCTGATCTCCTGTGACAAAGTAATAGACCAGGAGACAGGCTGTAGGAGCCATGTGCTGAGTCAGGGGAAGGTTCAAAAGTTGGGAGGATGAACCTGGGAGTTTCTTCTCTGCTCCAAAGTGGACAATTTTGCCCTTAGATGAAATCTAAAAGTACACAGAAAGAAATAAACATCAGTGTGGACTGCAAAGGGGATCAGTAATTGAGCCAGTGATAAAAAAGATAGTGAATTAGTGTCCATCAAGTACCTCACCTGCATTAGACATACATATATGAACAAATTAACTAATTATGATCATATTAACTAACATTTTATTAGCTCCATTAGGTAATTACAGAGATTGAGGTTCATCAATACAAAACATTCATAACCTAAAAGATGCCTTTGTCAGAACCAGTAAGATTCTCCTTCATTTGAACAAATGGCTTAGTCCATAAGATATTATCAATCACTGAAAGAAAGATAATTTAGTATTGTTTACTTTTAAGAATTTCTTTCTAGCAACCGCTGTTGGAGAGGATGTGGGGAGAAAGGGACCCTTCTTCACTGCTGGTGGGAATGCCGACTGGTTCAGCCCTTCTGGAAAACAATTTGGACAACTCTCAAAAAATTAGATATTGAATTCCCATTTGACCCAGCAATACCACTGCTGGGAATATATCCCAGAGAGGCAAAAAAGTACAATCGAAACAACATCTGCACATGTATGTTCATCGCAGCACTGTTTACAATAGCCAGAATCTGGAAAAAACCCGAATGCCCCAGAACGGATGACTGGTTGAGGAAACTTTGGTACATCTATACAATGGAATACTATGCAGCTGTTAGAAAAAAGGAGGTCAAGAATTTTGTAGTTAAGTGGATGGGCATGAAAAGTTTCATGCTGAGTGAAATGAGTCAGAAAGAGAGAGACAGACATAGAAAGATGGCACTCATCTATGGTATATAGAATAACAGAGTGGGAGACTAACACCCAAGAACTGTAGAAATAAGTACCAGGAGGTTGACTCCATGATGATATGCTACCATCTAAATATGAGATGCAGTTATAAAAGAAAAGATGACATCTTATAGCTTGCTGAAACATGAATGTGATGTGAGCCTACCACATTAAGCAAAATTGTCTGAGGAAATATCAGATGATCTCACTCACTGGTGGGCTATAGAGAAACAAGAAAAGGGAGTAGACAACAATAGCACCCTTGGACTTTAATTCCAAACACATTGCCAAGCAGTGGAAGGGAGTGGAAAGGGATATGGAGATGGACTGGAGGAGACATAGGGGCAATGGCGGAGAGTCCTGGTCACTTTGGTAGAGGGGGGTACAGTAACTTTGTACATAAAACCATAAACTTGAACACCTTTACAAACATATTATCTAAACTTTAATATAGATAAATACATTTTAAAAGTTTTATGAGGGCCAGAGAGAAAGCACAGTGGGTAGTGTGCTTGCTTTGTACCATGGCTGACCTGGGTTCAAGTTCTGGCACCCCATATTGTCCCCTGACCACAGCCAGAAGTAATTCCTCAGTACACATCAGGAGTAAGCCCTGAGCATCACCAGGTGTGGGCCCCAAACAAGAACAAGAACAAGAACAAAAACAAACCAAAATAAAACCTCTCCCCCACAAACTAAAAGGTGTTCTGAGGATCTTTTAGAAAGATGTTTGTGAGTGTGTATTTCTTTTTAACTTTTAAACACATTTATTTATTTAGTAAACATCACTTAGGTGTTGCTTAGACTTAGGTAAAGAATCATTTCAAGTTCTGGGGGCAAGAAATAATGTCTCAAGTAGGGGGCTAGATGCAAGTTATATATTTATTTATTGAACTTACTGACAGAGAGTCTCTTGCCCCCGAGCCTGACTATAAAATCAAGCTCCTGGAAGCCTAGTATCTTGTAGCCTAGCTCTCCCTCTAGGAGAACGTGGCAAGCTACCGAGAGTTTCCTGCCCACATGGGAGAGCCTCGCAAACTCCCCGTGGCGTATTCATATGCCAAAACCAGTAACAATGCTGGGTCTCATTCCCCTGACCCTGAATGAGCCTCCAATGTGGCACCATTGGAAAGGATGAGTAAAGAGAGGCTGCTAAACTCTCAGGGCTAGGACAAATGGAGACGTTACTGAGACCGCTCGAGAAATTCGACGATCAACAGTATGATGATGATGATGATGATGATGATGATGATGATGATGATGATGATGAACTTACCAAGTAATTGTAGTGTGTAATCTTGTCAACATAAGGACTTTTAGGAGTGACAGAGATGTCCAGGTGCTCTCCCACAACCAAATCCTTGTAATTTTCTGGCCAGCTGAGGGAAAGGAAACTTTGGCTCTGGGATGAGTAGGGCACTGCTTGATAGTCATTGCTGGCCTGATATTCTGCCGGAAGGTCTGGGTCATCTGTTTTCACCTACAGAAGATAGTGACAAAATTGTGAAGTGCTGACACACCAATTTGCATCAGTGATGGCTATGGTGTGTGTGTAGTGGTGGTGCTGGTCATGATTCATAACACTTTCCTAGCTTTTATGAGAGCCCACCATGGTTCTAAGTGATTGACAGTTATGAACATGTCCATATACTTTTACATCTTGGACTTCCCAACATCATATAAAAAGTCAAATTAGGGGACTGGAGAGAGTATAGCAGGGAGGGTGCTTGCCTTGTACATAGTTCAATCCATGGCATCCCATGTACTCCCCCACCCCTCCTCCCAAATACCAACAGGAGTCATTCCTGAGTGCGGAGCCAGGAATAGCTTTAAGCATCTCTGGTATGGCCCTAAAACCAACCCTCCCCCCTCAAAAGAAAATTAGTCTTCATTGCTTAAACATCATGGTAATCTATACTATCAAATGACTATGGAAAGTTTTTCTTATATGGACCCCCGCAATTTTATGCAAAACTAATTACCTCCTGCAACCTCAAATCTAGATCTCTTCTCAGGAGATTGTTCAAGCAAACTGTCCACAGTTACCCTGTGCTTCACTCTCCACATTGTGGCTAGAGAATTGAAATGCTCTTTCTCAGAGACATCTCTGCTCTCAACTAGCCCTGTTCTTGCCCTCCCCCCTTCCCGAACTCCATGGTACCTCACTTTCAGCAACATGTTGTGGTTCTAAGCTTCTAAATGTATTTTTAGGGCTGGAGCAATAAATAGTACAGTTTGTAAGGCACTTGCCTTGCATGCAGGTGACCCAGATTTAAACCCTGGCATCCCATATGGTGCCCTGGGCACCACCAGGAGTGATTCTTGAGTGCAGAGCCAGGAATGACCTCTAAGCATTGCCCAGTGCGGCCCCAGAATCAATAAAATAAAACCAATGTCCTTTAATCAACTGCTGCAAGTCTTTGAAAGTCAACCTTGAACTCTCCCTGTTCTGAAGGGAGTCCTATTTTTCGTGGGTCTTCTTATTCCCCTTTGCAGTGTTGGGGACCCAACTCAGATCTCATATGGGCAAGGCATGTTCTGTCGCTGAGTCACGGGGGGCTGAGTAGTCCCATCAGGATTATCTTTTAACACATGTCTTCTAAGGATACTTTCCCAAGTCCCCTCTGTTAACGGGAGACTTTCTCTTACTCCATGGAAGTTTTATGGATTTCAAGTGTGCTCAGATTTCTCACAAGTCCATCCTATTAGCCTTTGGGTTTCTGGAAACTACCTTCATTCCTGACACCTATCAGGGGGCCATGAAATATTGATTGCTAAAATGTATATATATTTCCAAAACTAAAAAAGACAATAGTTCACAAGCCAAATGTCTTGGAGAAGACTGGAAAGAAAAAGATAGAAAATGTCAAGTGAGTTTATCAAAGCAGCTAACAGGTAAATTTGGGGAAGGATTTCCAGTGGTATAGCAGGGGTATAATTCAAATCTTGGTAATTTAAAGATATGTGGGAGGAGGCAGTATAGAATGTAGATACTTTTTTTTAAAGAAGAGGTCACATGTGAATTGATAGAGAGGATGTGAACAAGAAATGATGCAGATGGCTTTCTTTTTCCTGTATTCCATTGGAAGTTCACATTCTAAATATGTCATTTTGAATACTATGTTTTGCCAAAGAAGCAAAAATAATTTTTTCAATATAAAATGAACAAACTCATGCCCTTCATGAAATATTCAACACATTAAATCCTATTTCCTGTAGTCACAAATTAAATATATCTGAGAAGTTTACAAGGCTTATATATATAAAATGTTCACATTTTCCCTGTGCATTTACTTGCAACCAGACTGAAGAAATATTTAAAATGTAGCACGTAAGAATTCTGCTCACATGAAAATCCAGTTTTGCCACATCAGAGGAAGTATAAATCACAAATGAGGCTACTCCATCATAATTTGTTGTGCTTTGTTTTATATCCAGATCTGTCTTCAAGTTATCTGTCTTATAAGTTGTTTTTGCTTCCATCGTTACTGGAATTCCTCTTACCAAATGACCATCAGTATCCTTCACCTGTACCTATGGGACCAAATCCATTTCAACAGCTAGTTAACACTGTTAACTATAAAAGCATAGTAAAATAAACAATAGTAAAGATGGACTCCTTTGCAAAAATTCCTAAAACTTTACTCCCAAGCACAAACATTAGAATTTAGTGATCAAGTGCAGTTCTACCAATGTTCCGATCTAAGAACTTCAGACATCTGTATTAATTGCATTCAATTCAGTGTGTGGTAACAGAATTGTCAACTAAGTATTTGTTGTGGGCTGGGAAAATTTTTATTGCCTTGTCCTACTCCTCACCCACTCAGTCTTTTCTCCATTGAAGTATCTTCACTGCAGTTTACGTAGCAACAAAACCTCCCAGAGATCATCTTCCCTTCACAGACCTAGCATGACCCCTGTCAGATTTTCTAGTCATCTCACCTTGATGAGAAATGGAAGTCCAGGCTTCAGGAAAAGAGAAGTATCAACTAAATCCAGTGTGTAGGGAAAAAGGACAAATTTGACAACTGCTTCTTTATCCTCATGGACAAATATACCTAATGGAATAATAGGAGTATCACTCTGAGAATCTGGCAAGTGCTATGCATCACATCTGTCTACATGGGTACCCACTCTGTTCCTCTCTTTATTTGTATAAGAATAAATACACCATATATACCCTGATCATTTAGCACAAAAATATGATCCTAAGATCGGTTGATTTCTGTGGTCATCCTGGAAAACACTGCATGTCCTGATACAGATCATTTCTCAGATCCCATCCCATTTGCTCTTCAGGTATTGGAAAGAGTCTCATGTCCTCAAGAAACCAGTAATCTTATTGGAAGAGATACTCCCATATATATATAGCTGGTTTTCATTTCAAGGCCACTGTTCACATGCTCAGTTGGGTGCTAGAGGACATGGTATTGCTTTAATGATGTATAAGCAAACACTCAAATTCCTCACTGATGCTCTCATGATTGAAATAATTTTATGATGATTTTGTTGCAAATGTAATTTCCTGGTATCAGCCTTATTTCTTCTTTCTAATCACATAAAAGGTTATTCTCTCCATCTATGATTTGGGGTCATCATTATAGGAAGATGTTTTTCATGAGCATCCCATGTGTATGAAGCACATGGACAGTATTTTGATGGAGCAGCTATACTTGTCCAACATCGAATTCATGTAAATTACTGAGCGAAATTCAAACATGAAATCAGAAGTGTGAGAGAGTCCAGAGGAGGACTAAAAGAATATGCACAAGCACCACACCATTCATAACATGTGTGTCCCACAGCTAGAACCCAGGCCAATTGTGTGACCATCATGACCAAGCACCTTTGACCCCAGTCATTACAATAATAAGAACAATAGAAAGGGAAGAAGAAAACTGTGAGAAACAGATTTGTATATTATTTTAGATACTCACTTGCTTCTACATCCACAAAAATATTAAGGAACTTGTTATTTAAATCTTCTAGGCTTTTATTTAATCGTTTAATTTCCTTTGAAGCATTAAAATTGATTTGTGCAACACCATCAACCAGCTGTTTTTCAAAAAGAGGAAAAAATGTTGAAGCTGTAATTTTATAGAAGAACTCACAGAGAAGAGACAACACACTCTACTTTCATCAGTTTGCAAAATCTTCACTTGCCAATGGCATTGTAATTACAGCTAGAGACAAGAAAACCTAAATTCATGCCTGTGAGATCTCTACCCATTGATCAATATTTAGGTCAGTCCTTTTAAGAATAAATAATAGGACATATTACAGAACCATGAAGGAAGATCTCGAATGGCACTGAAAAATATCTGATGTAAAGCCATGTCTTATTCTTTTTAGATTGTGAGGCTGTAATCTGGGTACCATTGATTCTGATGGAATCTAATGTAAAGTACAGGCTTTTGTGTCCATAGAGACTAAATTCCTTAGAAAGAAGGTTTTGGGAATTCAGTGGAATTTATCCAAATATAAATTATTATTAGTTTGGTTTAGTTATATAAATTCTTGGAAGAGAAAGTCCACTTTTATTTCAATACCCTAGTGAATTTCTTCCAATTCTACATTACTATAAAAGTTGCTTAAAAAATTCTTACATTTGTAGACTCTATTCCTGCAAATATATTTTTATGTCCACCATCGTATAAATCTTCTTTTATATTAAAGAGGACAAAAACTTTAGCTTCAGGTAAATTCCTACTATAAGAAAATCTGTCAAAAGAAAATATGAATAACTTCTTTTAGACAAGGCAATTATAGTAATAAGATCAAATGTAACCACATTAAATTTGCTTTATGTCCTGGAAATTGTATTCATATGAAGTAATACATTTCATTTATATATCCTATGGGTGCTGAGCTACAGTAGATACTTTTATCTTCCTGACAAATGAGGAAATTGAGTACTAGAATGATAAAAAGAGATTGCTCAGTTTCCCAGTTCTTAAGTTCATACTGACTTAGTGTAGAACTGAGCTTAGGATCTGTGTGTAAGAGGCTATACTTCATTGATTACTGTAGCATAATGTGGCAATTAGGATTCCACTCCCTGGGGAGAAAGGGGCAATATTACATACAATATTACACTACTCACGTGTAGTGAAGGAAAGTTGTTTATAAATTAGCCCATATCTACGTTTAGAGTCAGAAGAAAATAAGAAATTTCCTTATTGAAATATAAAATAGGAAGCCACTGTTCCTATTTTGAACCTGATAAGTATGGATTCTGAGTCTGTTTACTCTAGAATGGATTTGAATACTAAGGGGTACAACCAATAATTATTTACTTTGGTAAATAAAAACAACCAAAAATTTTGATACAATATTTTAAATTTTTCTTAGCTGAGTAGTTTCATCACTTTAATAGTTATTTAAATGGTAGTATTCAATTTAATAATTATATTCAATCTCTAGGATTCTTTCTCATAAGATTATAGAACAATGGCAAGAATCCAGTTGACAGATAGCCTTTAGACAAATATTGAACAGATTCCAGCAATTATGTCAGTTATTTTTAATTATAGTAGTTTTTAATACATATGTAGTCTTTTCAACATAGTACCTAGGCTAGCACTAACATTAATCATATTAAGTTCTAAAATTATACATTTGTATTCAATAAATGAGTCTAATAATTATAGCTTTCTTACCTAGCTTTTATAGTAATCTTGAAGTTCTCAACATTTTTATGGCTAATAATACTGTTTTCTGGTTCTATGATGACATAGAATTGTGGTTTCCCTGAAGTAAAAAATATATATATAAGCAGAAAATCTAAACACTTGCTGTTGATCAAGTAGAAATCTTTTAGTACAAAGGAACAGATGAACATCAAAAACATGGATATCCTTCTCATTCTGAATAGTCACACTCCTGGGAGTCTCTTTACCTCTGATTTAGGATGAATTATACCTTTTCCTCCCATGTCCTGTCCTAATTGTACATATGCTACCATCTAAATATGAGATCCATGAAGACAAGAGCTAATCTTGCTTCTTTGAGTAAACTGGTCTCCCCAGTAACTTTCATATAGTGTTTGGTAGATGTTTGTTAAATTGGAAATAATTTGCTTCTTTAGTGTATCTGGTATTTAACAATACCATTTAGTGCCCAAAATGTGATAATTAATCTCAAGCTTACTATGGAGGAAAGATATCTTGTTATAACATCCAGAAAATAGCTTTGTGAGAGAGAAAGAGAGAGAGAGAAAGAAAGAGAGAGAGAGAACTAGAACAAAGAGAGAGAAGGGATCTAGGCTCCAGGATGACCAGGTCAGGGGGTGACAGGTAAAGCAAGTGTCTCTCTGTGCTGATTATTTATCTCTGTATCAGAGAAAAATGTCCTCCAATGTAGTAGGAAAAAGGCAAAGCCAGGATTCTATGAAGAGAACTGAGTTCAAGAGAGTTAATAAGTAACTCAAAGTTAATAAATAACTCAGCTTAATCACTTAGGAAGGTATTTGGTTGCATTACGTAAATATGTGAAACATTTCCAATTTTAATATGCAATTCTTTTTCTCTTGGAATTTAGAGATAACTCAGTCTCTGATCAAGCTGGTGGGCAGAAACTATGGTAAAACAGCTTAAGAATAAATTTATGTAAGAGTACTAAAATCAATCGCTTCATAAGCTAGTACAAAATAAAATGGAAGTAGCTAATTATTAGTTCAATTAATATTATTTTAAAAATAAGCAATACTATAATTTGCTAAACACATCACTGGGCTGATGGGAATGAGCACTAACTAGGGCTTAGGGGTGCATTTTCACTCTCAGGCTGGACAAATTGCTCTTGACTTGATCCTCTTTACCTGACCTTGACTTTAGATGAAGGGCATTAAAATAGATGATCCTCGGAGACAAGAACAAGCATGGATCTTTATGGGACATGATCTAATCCTGCACACTAATGGGGTTTGACCCACTGCAGAACCATGAGGGGAAGCAAACCCTAGAGGCATGTGACTAAATTGAATGAGTCAGCGCCAGAGCCCAGGTCCTTGGTCTACTGTCTCCCAGTCCACCTCTGTGCGTCTGTCATCAGTCCCCTCCTTCATCCTTTGATCAGTACTTAGTCTGGAAATTGTAGGAAACCATTCCTTAAAATAGGCACTGGAAATACTAGTCATTTATGAGCTATTACCATGTATTTTCAACTCAAAAAATGCAGTTGCTGTTGTTGTGAAGTCCTCTTTATATTTAGCTTTAACTGTCCATAAACCATAACTGTAAAAACAGAACATTCAAAAATTAGGCATCTTTAATTTACCCAATAATTATATCTAGCACTCAGATGAGTTTGTAGTAAAAGTCAAGCACTGCTCTTAGTGCGTTATATGTGAATTCATGAAATTATCACAAAAACTCCATGGAATCATGATCTTATTTTCTCCACTTTATCATCAGAAAGATGAGGCCCAGAGAGGAAAAGTAACTAGCCCGGGGTACACAGGTGGAGTTGGGATTTTAGTGATCATTCTGGTTCTAAAGTCCCCTTGACTACAACTCAATGCTAGTGGATGCTGACCTCAGTGTCAGATTTATAAGTGACTTGATATACCATGTCCTTAAGATGTTTTAAGACTATAACTATAAATGCTCATGATATACAATGTGCACTTAAGCATATTATATATTTATATATTATGCATATATGAAACATGTGCTTTAATATATAATATTTTATATGTATTAAGAAAACATGTGTATATATTTATATGTTAATGTATAGTATTTATGCATATATAACATGTATTTAATATATATAATATGCATTTAAAGAAGAGTTTCACATATGGAAAACTTTTCATTCTACTTATTCATTCTCTAGGGTATCACAGTATATATTTTTAGCTAGAGACCATTTAAAATTTTCTTGAGACTATTTAAATTTAAAAGCATTGATCGCTCAATCACTCTTGAAGCTTAACCACATACTAGACATCATATACTATGCAGTATGCCAGAAAATATAAACCTTGTTTCTAGGACCATTTTCTCATGTGAAACTTTTTTTTTTTTTTTTTTTTGCTTTTGGGGTCATACCCAGCGATGCACAGGAGTTACTCCTGGCTCATGCACTCAGGAATTACTCCTGGCAGAGCTTGGGGTACCATATGGGATTCTGGGAATTGAACCTGTGTCGGAGGCTGCAAGGCAGACACCCTACCCACGGTGCTATCGCTCCAACCCCATTCATGTGAAACTATTAAAATGACCAAATGAGTTTTTGATTGGTTGTATAGTACATTGAATAGTACAAGTCTCTATGTACTATTCAATGCATACTAGCGAATACCCTGCTTTTGCATTTTGTGTCACTTCTATTAAACTCTCAGCATCTGGGGGACAGCAGCTATCTCTGGCAGTGTCCACTGCTCGGAATTTTCTGTGAGAGGTCCAGCTGAATTTTATAGAGTAGACTAGCTTGGTACTGAGCTGATGCTATTCTATGAGGCCTTTGCTTTACCGTGGAAGAACCCCAGCAGATGTTTCCTTTCCAAAGAGGAAGGAGAGTCACTGGGCCTTGAGAAAAAATACTCAGAATTAAACAATCTTTATATCAGCTCATTTGGGTCATATGTAAATGGTCCCATCAGTCTTTGTCACAACACCAGGTATTCTCTTATGCAAAACAACTTTAACAACAAATCATTTAAAATACTCAGGAAAAGATGGGATCTCGAAGTCAGGGAAAGCGATAATTCCAGGATTTGTATATGTTCCTACCAGGTCCATTTCTTTCCCACCTGGATCCTGTGAAGAAAAAGAAAATAAACCCCAAGTTAGACTTTTTAAAAACAGTCTAAAATATTTGAAGTCAAACATATAATGCATGAAAAATGATTCTTTCTCTCTCTCTCTCTCTCTTTTTTATTTTTTGTGGTCATATTCAGTGATACCCAGGGGTTACTCCTGGCTCTGCACTCAGGAATTAACTCCTGGTGGTGCTGGGGGGACCATATGGGATGCTGGGGATTTAACCCAGGTCAACCAAGTGCAAGGCAAATGCCCTACCCACTGTATTATTACTCCAGTTCCGATCAATTATCCTTGAATAAATATTTGTAAATTTAAAGAAACTGTGTAGAAAGTAGCATATACAACACTGTCCACAATTGAGGCCATGACTGCCAAGTGGTCAGTTTGACATTAGAAGATAAAGTAATTGTAACTGAGGCTTATATTTATAATAGGAATAAATAGAATAATAAATATTCAAGATAGATGAAATAAAATTCTGTAGGTCTCTCCCTACCTTCTCTCTCTCTAAGTGGGACCTCTAGGGTAAACTTCAAGCACAGTTTTCATGCCATGCCCAACAGATTTCCTTGGCTCCCTATCTTCAAAATCAATTCTAACTGCATCAGGACATGCTGTGGCAATGACCTCTGACCTCTCCGACATCTCTTCTCCACCGGGGATTCCAAGAATGGGCTCATGGGCTGTGTGGGACCATTCACATTCACGACAGGTTCATTTGAAAGTGTCCAAGCATCCCACCCTCACAGTCCTCCCACGGTAAAGTAACACTTTACGGTTGTCACTGCATCTCCCTACACCGTTTCAGGGACACTCTGCTGTGGCCAAGCCACTGTCATGGTCAGCAGCACATTTTTGCTTTTTCATGGCTCAGTCTTCTGCTTCTTTTGTAGCTATTGAGACATAATTCTGCTTCTATACAGAAATCCTTCTCGGTGATTTAAAAATCGAAACAAGATCAGGGACTGACTTCATCCTTTAGTGCTACCTTCCAGAGTAATTTACTTATCATTTTGTCTAAGCGAACTGGAGCAATAGCACAGCGGGTAGGCCATTTGCCTGGCACGCGGCCAATCTGGGTTTGAGTCCTCTGCCCCTCTCGAAGAGCCGGTAAGCTACCGAGAATATCCCGCCTGCATGGCAGAACCTGGCAAGCTCCCCGTGGCATATTTGATATGCCAAAAGCAGTAACAACAAGTCTCACAATGGAGACGTAACTGGTGCCCGCTCGAGCAAATCGATGAACAATGGGACAACAGTGCTACAGTGCTTTGTCTAAGCAACTCCTCTTAGGGTTGCTCTGCTTTTGGTCCTGTTATTGCCTTTATGTAGTTGCATTAAATGATAAAATCAGTTGATTTCTATCGGTCTGATCTTGGCAATCATTTAAATTCTCTAAGCCTCAACCCTTTCCTCTATAAAAAGAAATAATAATCTTAATGATCCTATAAGGTTGTCATGATGATACAATGCATGTCACAGACATCTTACAGGTACACCCACAGGGATCCTTCACAGCCCTCACCACAGCTGACTGTGCTACTCAGGGAACATGAGGATACAACGTTCAACAAACCCACTTTAAAGATGGAATCATTGTACCGTGTTCTTTTAATGGACTGTCACAATATATTTCCAATGACATTTGTATACCAAATTGACCATTGGATGAAACTACCAGGTTGTACTCAAAATAGATGTTAAGAGAATTTTTCTATTCTTTATTATTAAATAAGTTTATGTCTCATATGTCTCATTTACTTATTTAAAATAAGTAAAACCCCATATTCATATAATAAAAACACCAAGATTAAACTTTTATTGAAATTAGTGCTATACTCACTATAAAAGTTAAGGTAACTTCTCTTTGGGATGGTTGTAGGTCTTCATCCAGTGAATAAGCTCTAACCTTTACTATAAAAAAAAAGACATTATTATTAAAGCGCTTTCAGTTCTAAGTGACAGATATTACTAATAACTTAGAAGATAAGACCATAAAACTTTAAGAAAGTAGAAATGATAAAAATTTTAGTCTGAATGATAGATATAAACACTATCTTAAAGTAGAACTAATATTATTGTTTTTTTTGGACTGGAGCGATAGCACAGCAGGTAGGGCGTTTGCCTTGCACGCGGCCTACCCGGGTTCGATTCCTCCGTCCCTCTTGGAGAGCCCAGCAAGCTACCGAGAGTATCCCGCCTGCATGGCAGAGCCTGGCAAGCTACCCGTGGCGTATTCAATATGCCAAAAACAGTAACAACAAGTCTCACAATGGAGATGTTACTGGTGCCCACTTGAGCAAATTGATTAATGGGATTACGGTGCTACAGTACTAAATTATTTTCAGATAAAAGTCTTAAATAAACTAAAATGATCTTCAGATAAAAGTCTTAAATGGGCTAACTTAAATATTTCCCTTTGCTTAAAATGCGATTCATTTTATCACAAATTGTTTTACTCAACCTTTTGTATTTTTCAAGCCAGCTCTAGAACAGGGCATCATTCAAAACAGATCTCGTCAAAAAACGTATCTAAGTGTATGAGGTAGGGTTATTGCCTGTGTTGGGACAAAAGCCCTTTTTGGTCTGCTTTGAAGGGCAACACTAATCCCTGGGCTCAGCGCAGATGTGTTGGGAGAGAAAAACCTTTTGCTCTGCTTTGAAGTGCAACCTGTTGCAATGCATAGCACAGGTCAAAGTTATCTGGGGGCAGGATGTTTCCGGCAAATGTGCTGTGCAGGTGTGGTCCTATCTATAGAGAACATGTTTGTTCTGATCACCCTGTGTACGTGACCACTTGCACTCTCCCACGACCCTCCTCAACCTGTATTAAGGTTGATGTCCCTCAATAAAGTGGATCTGCTTTAAAGGACCCCCCAACTGTGCTCATGGGCTTTTTCCTTTTTTCTTTGGAGGAGGCGGTGGCAAGGTTTGCTCTTTTCCTCGGACCCCTTCCCTTAGCTGGAGGGAAGCTCGGCCCTCTCCTTAGGACTCTGAGTGATGATCCCTGGCTGGATGAGGGAGCACGCTGAACAGAGGCCAGGAGAAGACCCCAACAGCCTGGAAGAGATATTGTCCCATTGCTAAAACACCAACCGTGAGGTTCATCTTATCTCACCAAACATCACCATCATTACCATTACCAGATGGTGATGGCGAGACATAAAAGACCACTTCATTCCTCCTACCCCTATGAACTGTTACCTGCTTTACTTGTGAGATAATGGTAAGAGGGAATTTTCTGGAAAAAAAAAGACAGATTATTTCCAGCAGAAACAAATTGAGGCAGACACTGCTCAGTGAATTTTGCAATTTGGTTCAAAATTGCCCCCGTGAAAATGACACTTAGTGGCTTGGGAGAGAGCTCAAAGGGCTGGAGCACATCCTGTACATGCCGGAGTCTCATGTTCTTGCTTCCCCATCACCAGTGAGCATGCCCCAAAGGAAAATAAAAATGAAATTGATATATCATTTGTAAGAGAGAATATTCAGAATTTTAAAGTCCCTTTCAAGTTAAAATTCAGCACTAGTATTAACTTTTCATTCCATAATCCAACACTTTTTAAAAACCATTTTGAAAGAAGACTCGGCATCATCATTAGAAAGGACTTTAAAAAAATCTTGCACTGATAATTTTTATCATTCTTTTTAAAAAATATAATTTGCTACCTAACTCCTTAGTTCATCAATTTTTAACCTTTCTGCGTGGTTTAGAGTAAATAATTGACTTCATTATTTTTTTTTTCACACAAAGAATAACCCATTGTCCTAATTGATCTGTGTTCCACGCACCATTTTTCTTCCAGGGATTAAAACTCCCTCTTCAACTATAAATTCTCCACTAAGATAACTTTCAGGAGCAACAAACTAACACAGCAAAATAGCACAAAAAAAACCACACAAAAATCCGTAGCATTTCTCTATGCAAACAGAGAACTTGAAATAATTATTAAAAAATTTAAATAATGTTTCAAAACTTCAAGTAATGTAGGAAGAGCTTAAAAGAGGTTACTCCTATGATTCCACTGAGTGGGGCTTTGGAGACCCCGAAGCTCTGTGGGGGTTTCCTGGTACTCTTGGGCACCAGAGTGCCTACCAGCACCACATCGGTAGGCCCTAGTACTGAACTGCTAGCCCAGATGGCTGAGTATGCTGGGAATAGGCCCTGGGTCTTCTGAATATTGCATGGGAGCACATCCCCTCTCAAATCAAAGACAGTGACAGACATAAATCAACAATTTTAGTCACTATTAAAAGAAATAGAAGAGAACACATGGGAGTGGGAAAATGTCATACATTCATGGTTTGGAACATTATCAAAATTACTGCCCTCCCCAAAGCATTATAACAGGGTCCAGGCATTCATGAGCAGAGGGGAGAAGGCAAATGGAATAGAGAAGGGATCACTAAGAAAATGATGGCTGGAGGAATCAGTCGGGATGGGAGATGTGTGCCGAAAGTAGATAATGGACCAAACATGATGACCTCTCAGTGTCTGTGTTGCAAGCTATAATGCCCAAAAGTAGAGAGAGAGTATGGGGAATATTGTCTGCCATGGAGGCGGGGGAGGGTGGGATAGGGGGGGAATACCCGGGATATTGGTGGTGGGGAATGTGCACTGGTGGAGGGATGGGTGTTTGATCATTGTGTGATTGTAACCCAAACATGAAAGCTTATAATTATCTCACGGTGATTCAATAAAATTAAAAAAATTAAAAAAATAAGTTTATGCATCAAGAAATTACAAATAGAACTCTCATGTGACCCAGTGATTCTACTCCGTGACTATCTATCTAAAAACACAAAAGAATTAACTTTGTTCAAAGCAGCACTATTTACAATAGCTAAGACTTAGAAACAACTCAAATGTCCAGTGGCAGCGGGTCAATAAACTGAAATTTCTACACAGTAGAAATACTTCTCAGCTCTAGGAGAAGATGAGATATTTCCTTTTGCTACAGTGTGGATAAAGCTAGAGGGTGTCACGTTAAGAGAAATAAGTCAGAGGGAAGATAAATAAATACCAGATCATCTCACTCCTATGTGCCTTAGGCATAAACAAAATAAGAGAAAAGATGGTAAATACTAAAAAACCTTTGGACTTTAACCACAGAACTGAGGTTGCCAAGTGGGAGAGAGGAGAGGGAAGAGGCCAACTAGAAGCAACATAAGGTGAAGGACCTTTGACTCTTTCATGAGGTATAGGTGGAGCACCACAGGCAGCACAAAAATTAGCTAATTATTTTTTAGCTAATTTTAACCCACATTCCCTCAACTATAACAAAAGAACCCCTTCTCATACCTGACTTTTCATTTGAAAAGTAAATAGATTTGTCAGTCTGGATGAAGATGAATCCATTGTCATAGCGTAGTGGAATTTCTGTTGTTTTTGAAAAATGAGCACTCACAACTTCTAAATATACATGTGAAACTGCATTTCCTTCTCCAGCCAAATCTATTAGGTCTACCTGTTAAAAAAAAGTGAATGTAGAATGAGCATGCAGCCCTCTTCAAAATATTGCATAGTTAAGTACATATTTTCTCATTATATTTTTTTTAGAATGCCAAAAAGTTGTTTTGTATTTGTAGCATTATTACACCATGCCCACCACCCGAGTACTAGGGTCGTATTTTAACTTTATATTAGTGTTAACTTTTATAGCTTTAATGTACAGTTATTACCACACCTCATCATTACTAAAGTGCTCCAGATCCACTATTAATATCCTTAAGTCACTTCCAGTAATATCCCATCATTACAACTACCCAATCTTCCCCATACTTGGTCTCCTGAGTTCTGTAATCTGGAGTCAAAGGTTTGTTATCATTTGGTACTGTGTACTGCCTTATCTTTTTCTTTGTATGTATTAATAACTGTCACAATGGAATAGGATTGTGAACACTTCTCTCATTTTCCTTGAATATATGCATCCTGAATTACTTGGAAGAAAATTTGCTTTACTAGAGAGATGCCACAGGGATAAGGTGATTGCCTTTAAAAGAGCTTTTTTTTTCTTTAAAAAAGAAAGGAAGGAAAGAAGAAAGGAAGGAAGGAAGGAAGGAAGGAAGGAAGGAAGGAAGGAAGGAAGGAAGGAAGGAAGGAAGGAAGGAAGGAAGGAAGGGAGGGAGGGAGGGAGGGAGGGAGGGAGGGAGGGAGGAAGGAAGGAAGGAAGGAAGGAAGGAAGGAAGGAAGGAAGGAAGGAAGGAAGGAAGGAAGGAAGGGAGGAAGGGAGGAAGGGAGGAAGGGAGGAAGGAAGGAAGGGAGGGAGGGAGGGAAGGAGAAAGTTTGTTTCAATTAAAATAGAAAGTAAAAAATGCCTATGACAGTTATAGACTTCTGTATATATACAATGTATTGCATGTACTTTATAAAAACACATTTGACATGCAAGAGAACAATGAGAAGAATACATACATTTAAATTTGCAGAGCCTTGAAATCTATTTTCTGGAGACAAATTAATGAGGCCAAGAGAATATGTGAAACTTTTGTCAGGATAGCTTTTAAGAGCAATATTCACAGAAAATGATTCTGTGTATCCATGAGCTTGAATCACTATGTTTTCCAAAGTACCGACACAGAATGCTTTTGGTGCAAAGACAACATATCTGTTGAAACAGCAAAATTACAGAGATAATCCATTAATAAACATACTATTTAAATATCTTCCACTTAGGATAACCAAATCAATTAATCAATGGCCTTTTTATTTGGCAATGTATATATTCTTATTTCTAAAACCTTTACAATCTATGATATAACTAGGAGAGATCCATGAAAGGGTGTTTGTAATCTAGCACTACACTGTTGTCCCATTGTTCATCGATTTGCTCAAGCGGGCACCAGTAGCGTCCCTATCGTGAGACTTGTTGTTACTGTTTTTGGCATATCGAAATGCCACGGGGAGCTTGCCAGGCTCTACCATGCGGGCAGGATACTCTCGGTAGCTTGCCGGGCTCTCCAAGAGGGACAGAAGAATCGAATTAGGCTTGGCTGCGTGCAAGGGTGCTATTTGACAGAGGCAGGTAAAAGAAAGTTGACTTAGTAGCATGCAAGAGGAATGTTTAATTGAATCTCCTAAAAAGTGCACATAGCAATGTTTCTGTCTTTCATAAAATCAATTTTAATTTTATTTGCTTTTGAGGGGACCTCTGAGCAGTGCACAGGGGCTACAGGGGTCACTACCAGAAATATTTTGTCATCTAGCTGGAAATTCAATGTTAGGGCCCCAGAATGTTATATTATTTGGGTCCTATAATACAGGACCATATGCCAACTCAGTGGTGCTCTGGGGGCCATGGGGTGAAGAGGGTCAATGCTGTATTGTCTCCCATAGCAATATTAAATTGCAATGCTAAATATCAAATTACTGTACTTGGGGGAAGATATATTAAAATGAGAATATATTAGAATAAGAGTCATGCTTCCTTAGCAGCAGAATTGAGCAATAGAAAAAAGAGGGATTTCACAAATGTTTTCAGAAGTGGGAAGTTAACTTCATAGGGCTTGACTGGAATTCTACTTCATATATTTAAACTACTACCAATCTATTGCAAGTTAAAATGGGATTCTTCACTTACATTTGCTCCTGTCCCCAATTTCTTCCCAGGTAGAAAAAAATACAGAGTATGCTAAACAGGTTCATGGCTGTGGTAGGTAGCTTGAAAGTGTGGTTGAAAATGCCCTTTGTGCAAATTCAATTTTACATGTTTATTTAAACAAGCTTTCAGGTTAATTATTAATGTCTGGTGAGATGGAAATGCAGGAATTTTAATGATTTTTTTAATGCCATGGGTAAACTTGGAATCGCAAAGAAATTTAACTCTGATGAAAAAAGCAGAAAAGACACCCAAATGGAAGTCTCTTGGAAAGTGTTTCAAAGCTGGGCACAGACACAAAATACTTGAAGGCTTATCTGATCGTCTACATTTTCAGGGAATTAGCAGATGAAGTTGATGCCCTGACCATTCCTCTACTAGACCCTGTGCATCCCTCCTACAGATTTCCTGGGGGTTTGTGGCTAACGTTTCTTCTTCTTTTTTAATATATAATTTTATTTTATTTTTTATATAATTTTTTGATTTTTTAATTAGTGAGTCACAGTGAGGGTACAGTTACAGATTCACACATTTTCATGCTTGTTTTACCCTCATGCAATGTTCGAGAGCCCATCCCTCCACCAGTGTCCATTCTCCACCACCTATGAACCCAGTATCTGTCCCACCCCCCTATCCCATCACCCCCACCCCACTCCACCTCTGTGGCAGAGCATTCCAATTTGTTCTCTCTCTCTCCTTTTGGGTGTCGTGGTTTGAAATAGGGGTATTGAGTGGCATCATGTACAGTCTCTAGTCTACTTTCAGCGTGCATCTCCCTCCCCACTCGGGGTTTCCA
Organism: Sorex araneus; assembly: GCF_027595985.1. Lineage (NCBI taxonomy): Eukaryota > Metazoa > Chordata > Mammalia > Eulipotyphla > Soricidae > Sorex > Sorex araneus. Next base: position 12,879,703 of record NC_073302.1, on the reverse strand, counting down.
ATCACATATTACTTGGTGTTCCCTTCTCTATCTGGGATGATTTTCCCCCAGCGTGTGAGGCTAGCTTCCAAGCCATGGAGACAACCTCCTGGTATTATGAACTACTATTCTTGGGTATTAGTCTCCTACTCTGTGTGGCTAACGTTTCTTAATTGCCCCTTTTTCTAGGTAACTCACCTCAGCCACTGAGACAATTTTCTCAGATGTCTGGAAAATCACATCCTCTCACTAGGATCGCCCAAAGTCTACAACTGATTAATGTTGGGGAGGAAGGGCAAAACAGCTAGTTTTCTTACTAACTGCTTACTAGGTGGTGTCATCATGATACTCAGACCCTCAGCAAGGCAGTGAGACAAGATCTTATTTGAATGCAAACCTTTCTTTAGTTTCTTTTGTCCCCTGTTCTGCTTTGTTGATTATCCCAGGTTTCTCTTGAGAGAAGACTGAGGTAGAACATTTTTGTGAGAAAAAGCCTTTCTTATGCTTCTCTGAGGAAGACCAACGGATTGGCAACAGGCACACACACACAAAAAATGCTAATCATCATTTGCTATTAGGGAAATCCAAATTAAGAAGACAGTGAGGCACCATCTTACATTCACAGTAGAACTTTTATAAATGATCTACCAGGGCCCAGGGAGAGAGTTCAGGGTTAAGAGTTCTTTAGCTGACCGAAATCAATTCCTGGCACTACATATTCCCCCGCACTCTACCATGATTGTCCTTGGACACCACTTAGTTTGATTCTGGAGGCTCTCTGAGCACGAGGGGGTGAGCAACCTCCCAGGGTCCTTGGCAACACAGGTTCCAATTGTACCACTGCCTCCTTGGGCTTTATTATTGAACCATCTTGCCCAATTAACTGAGAATCATCACCCCAGAACTCCTTAACATTGCTTGGGTGGTCCCTCCACGCTGCCCTCATCCACCAAAAATAATCTTCTACCACAAAAATAATGATCTACTAATGAAAAAATAATGCTCTATCATAAATGTACCATTTAGGAGTGTGCTATGTAGGAGTCTCATGACTACAGGGGTCTTATGATGACAGGCGTTTCATGACTACAGAGGGAATTTATAAATAGCTGGATATTGTGGAATGATAGAAGGGGTGAATGACCATTCTCATGGAAGTGATATTATTGACTAATATACTGTTGCAGACATTCTTCTGAACTGAAGCGAGTGGCTAATATTTAAACCTGTTTTGGAGCTCTGATCTATATCAAGCAGAAGCAATGACAAGAAAATTACTAATTACAATTTACTGAAGAAGTTAAAAGACTTTTAACATTTAATAGCATCTACAATGACTAAGTCTGGCATCAATCTAGTCCAAAATATTTTCACACCAACAGTGTCAGAAGTGCTCTCATTCTGATGAGACTTACTTCAGTTCCATTTTAATTTATATTAAAATTAATTAAATGGAATTTCAGTTCCATTTAATTATAATTGGGGTGAATTATAGTAGTAATTGAAGCTATATGAAGAAAAAAATTGTTTAACTTGTCAAACGTACTCACATCGGCTTCAAACTTTTGGTCACAGGAGAAAAATGTCTCTTGTTTTGTATTTTAGCCTTACACATGGACTCACTAAATTAAAACAGTACCAACAGAAACAAAGATTTGGAGACTCCTCAAATTTCTGATCAAACTTTATACTATGATCAGTACTGGTAACACTTGAACAGGTCACAAATGTTTCACAATCTCTAACCCTAAACTATTTCTATTTTCGTCCCCTTTATACAAATGGGAGAGAAAAAAATGGTAGAAGTAGAAGTGGATTTTTACCCCATTTTCCTGCCACAACCTGATACTATTGACAGTGGGAGGTAAATGAACACGGTGGGCAGCAGCCTTTATAGGTTTTTTAGTAGCATGCACCAGAATCCACCACTCTAGACATTAGTAGCAACTACCACAATGGAGACGTTACTGGTGCCCCTCAAGCAAATCAGTGAGCAATGGAATGACAGTGACCACATCATGAAGACAAAAGGTTCTTGACATGGCCAAATCTTCCCTGGGGGAACGGATTGATCTCAGGTAGGGCAAAATGATTCCAGGTTGAGAATCAATGAATTTCTATAAAGATGCTTATAACTTGCGCTCTTACCGATTATACACAGTTTGTGGGAGTTTTTCTTGAGCTGTTTGTCTGTTTTGGTTTCCATAAAAATGTGATTCCCTGGGCTTCAGTTTCTTTCACATGGAAGAAAATGAATCCTTCAAAGATCATTGCTCTACTACTAACTTCCAAACTTCTTTTTCCAGTGGGATGTCTCTCTATGAATATTGGTATCCTCCAGGACATAAGCCTCTCTCTTTCTCTTTCTCTCTCTCTCTCTCATACACACACACACACACACACACACACACACACACACACTTAGTGTACATTCAATCCCTAAGCAAACTCATCCAAATCAGGGATCTAAATGGCATCTGTATTCAACAACCTAAAATTTGTTCTCTGGTCCTCTCTCCTAAATGAGTTACATATATTACTGTCTTACTCAAAATTTCCACTCGGTCATCAAACTGACATTTTAAACTAATATACCCCAAACTGACCTTCTAAATGTCTCCTTCCACAGCAGAACATCAAAGATTATCAACATCTGATGAAATCCCTAACATAAAACAGAAGGATCAACCTCATGAGGCAGGCACCAAATTATGTCTCAGGATCTTTAAAAACCTTGGAACTGAAAATAGCCTGAGGTTAAGATGGGTAAGGTTTGCTATGTATTCCTGTATGTCTTTATCTTTTCTGTTCTGAATCTAAACCCAAATATGATTCACATGAAGGTCTCATAATTCTAGGCCATTGCCAGAGTCTTAAGAAGGCAGCAACTGCATCTATTTGTCATAGAATGAACACAGATTTGGCACACATAAGCATTGTGCGACATAAATATAATGAATAAAAAGGAGAACAAGGAGAGATAAACATAAAAAGCAGTAGAGAGCAAGCCTAGTTCATTGAGAAAAGACCCTCAAGGATTTTTCAAGTCAACCTCGAGGATTAGTATTTTGCAAAGAATATAGGCAAGAGAATATAGACAAGAATATTGTCAGATCACCTTATAGACAAGAATATAGGCAAATCACCTTATATTCTTGTCAAGTCAGGTTATTTTTACATATTGCTAGATTGCTAGATCTTTTCTAATCCCATTTAATAAGTTTCCCCTCTTTTTTTGCCTTGTGACTGGAATCAAGGGTTTCTCAATCTGTTTTTTTTTTCCAAATATGTTCCTGATTTAATTGACCTTTTGTTCTGTGTTCTTGATTTCTATAGTGTAAAAAATTACAAAGACACGCACATGGGAGGGGAGGATGGTGTCTCTCTCTCTCTCTCTCTCTCTCTCTCTCTCTCGCCTCTCGTGTTTGGTGCTCTTGACCGAATATATGGACTGGATCAGGATGGCTCCTCCTTGTGCTCTGCTTCTGTGTGTGCCACTGTGCTCTCTTCTATCTGTCTCTCTATCTCTGTCTCTGTCATCTCTCTTCTGGTCTCTTCCGACCTCTCTCTGTCTCTGCTTCTGTGTCTTCTCTCTTGCCTTCTGTGTCTTCTCTCTCGTTTCTGTGTCTTGTCTGCTGTTTCTTCTCCTGTGTCTTCTTCATTGCTTCTGTCTTACCTCTCTCCCTTCTCCCCTTAAAGTCTTAGTTTATATAGCAATCACATAGGGTGGTGATGTAAAGGTGGGTTGAACATTAACAAATCAACAAAGAGGGGTAAGACCACTCCTCCAGGAGATTAACAAAATCTCATCTAAGGAGATTACTCCAGATTGCTAGGAGATCCGATCAAGGGTGGGATCCAGCAAGGGTGTGTCACTTTCTTCCTTCCTCAGTTAGTAATCCATTTAAATAGTTGTAGCAAATTTACTTCTAATATTTCTAGCAATGTCATTCTGTATGAGCACAGTAAGAGATATACCAGACTTAAAGTTTGGTTCTTCCTGAGGACATTCACTATATATTTCAGACCACAGTTCTCAGGCCATGTTAGTCTTCCTAATCCCAGCAGGGTCCAGGTCTCATGATTACTTTTGGATCATGACAGCATTTGTCTATGACCATGCTCTCAACTTATAGTTGAGTATTATGGTGCTTTGGCCTGGCCCATTTCGATGCCAGGGTAGCTCACAGCTTGCCCTGGGTCTATTTCGTCCCTCGTCGGGACCCTGCTTTTGGGGTGCAAGGAACTAAGGGCAACTGAGTCAAGAAAGCAGATGCCCAGGAGTAAATATTATTGGAGTCAATCAGCTCCCAAGTTACAAAGCATAATATTAACTGTCTTCCTGTGTCCATACAGAAAGAACATTGCCTTAAGGTAAACTAAGCTTCCTGTGGCAAGACTGAAAGGACAAACCCAATGTTATCCTATACTATAGCATTGATTTCTATTCTTCCTTTTATTATTTCTTTCTTTCTACTTACTTTGGTTTTATTTGTAGTGAGGATTTTATTTTTATTTTTTATTTTTGGTAGTTTCTCATATTGTGACATTAGAGCATTTATTTGAATTTTTTCTTATTTTCTGATACCTCTATTATTATGAACTTACCATTTAATGATGTTTTTCTATTTCTATATAGCATGTGTTTTCATTCTTGTTTATTTTGAGGTATCTTGTGTTTTTGCTTTGATTTAATTTTTGAGTCAATAATTGTTCAGCAATATATTAAGCTTTCCCCAGATTTCGTTTTATGGGTAATTAATACTTTCATATTATTGCAGTCTGGAAGGGAGTCTTAATATGATTTCTATTTTCATGACTTTATGGACAAATATCTTGTGCCCCAGCATGTGGTATGTCCTAGAGAATGTCTCTAGGAATGCACTGGAGAATGGCATTCCTCATTTTGGAGGTAGAATGTCGTATACAAGTCCATTAATCCCCGAACTTCAAATTGCTCATATAAGACTATTGTTTTCTTACTGGTTTATCTGTCTATTGATAAGAGTTTGGTGTTAAAGTATCACAATATCATTCTACTGTTGTCAATATATCTCCTTAGGTCTATTAGTAGTTTCTTTAAGTACTTCGCTGCTGCTTCATATGGTGCATATGTGTTGATAAACAGTTAAGTCCTCTTGATGTACTTACCCATTAACCAGTGTATAATCAATCAATCCCTATGTTTCCTTCCCTCCTTGTACGATAACGTTGGGTTTGTCCTTTTAGTCTTGCTGCAGGGAACTTAGTTTACCTTAAAGCAATGTCCTTACTGTATGAACACAGGAAGACAGTTAATATTATGCTTTGTAACTTGGGAGCTGACTGACTCCAATAATATTTAATCCCGGGCATCTGCTTTCTCGACTCAGTTGCCCTTAGTTCCTTGCACCCCAAAAGCAGGGTCCCGACGAGGGACAGAATGGACTCAGGGCAAGCTGTGAGCTACCCTGGCATCAAAATGGGCCAGGCCAAAGTGCCATAATACTCAACTATAAATTGAGAGTATGGTCATAGACAAATACAGTCATGATCCAAAAGTAATGATGAGACTACGACCCTGCTGGGGTTAGGAAGACTAACCTGACCTGAGGACTGTGGTCTAGAATATATAGTGAGATATGCTCAGGAAGTAATCTGGTGAGCCCTGTGTACTGGCCCTGCTATCTGCCCATCTCTTCTCCCGTGTGCAGCCCTAAATGAAGCTTAAAGTGCCCAGCAGTGTTCTACATTGCCAACTGTGATCCAGATGGCACTGCCGTCTAGAATCCCTGGGACCACTACAAAAATGTGTAATTTCCTTTATGAGCTTGTTATGACAAAGTGTGCAATCTCCAGGGAGGATCACAACAAAGTGCATGGACATCACAACAAGTTTCCAGCCCCCACTGCCTGACAACCCCCAGTAAGCATTGCCCTGAGGTGTGTGAGCACTGCAGCACTGTAGCACTGTCATCCCATTGTTCATCGAGTTGCTCAAGCGGGCACCAATAATGTCTCCACTGTTGCCGTGCGGGCGGGATACTCTTAGTAGCTTGCCGGGCTCTCCAAAAGGGATGAAGAAATTGAACCCGTCAGCTACGTGCAAGGCAAACGCCTTACCCACTGTGCTATAGCTCCAGTCGGTGACCTCTAGATCACATCATAACAGCAACAGCAAAGGAATGGAAGGGGGGAATCTTTGTATTAATAAAATAAAATTCTTGACTGAAACCCCAGACAACCTCTTCCAAGTATTCTCATTTTTCCATTTCTGTTATAATACTCTATCAAATTTCCCATGTCCTGCTCAGATTAATGTTTGAGTTGAGCAGGCCAAAGGAGACACCAACTTCTTCAGTCCTTCAGGTCTGTGTCCAAGAGCCTGCACTTTAGCTGTAGTATGCAACTCTTCCCCTGGTGTATCAGGTTATCAGTATCAAGCCCCTCCCCCTACAAAAAAACCCTGTTTTCTTACAATCTTGTAACAGAATCCTGTGCCCAGAACCCTATTTTTTCCAACATCAAATCAGATCAGAAACAATCCAAAGCTTTCAGTGGATTTATCAACTGGCATGAGTTGTAGCCTGAAAGTACAACTTTCCAAAGTAGGACAGAAATGTTCTAATCTACAGATGTTTAAGAACAATTTTTGCAGTACTTTCAAAACAAAACAAAACAAAGATAGTATGAAAGAGGCAGCCAGTACCAAGGATTCAACAAAGTGAAGATACAAGAGGTAGGGTCATTCTGGGATAAATTTTTAAGAGCCTGGGTAGGAGGTCACATATGGAGGTTTACTCAGAAACAGGAAATACATAGCAACAAGATGGGTTAGCAGCAGGGTCTGGCCATGATGGAGGCTAGTCTCTGTCAAAAAATAAGACAGAACAAAAATAGACCAGTAAGGGGAGTCCTTGTTGAATGGGTACAGAGTTTTGTAGTGGATAAAAGTATGGGGTATACATGGTGATGGTTGCACATATGACTGTACTTAATAACATGATTATGACCATGATTAGTACCAATGATATATAGTTATTAATGTTTAAAATGATAAGCATTATATTGATTTTACTACAGAGTATGTGGTCTTGAGTATTTAAGTCCTCACACACTCAAGGTGTACACTATACTACTGAACCAAATCCCCAACCAAACTGAATTTTTAACCTAAAAAAGGCAAAAGGAAAATAAGATGATGCTATTAGATATGTGTATAGGGAGAAAATAGAAGTTCTAACATTAGTATATTTAAGAAAAAAGGTACCAGACCCAAATCACACATCCTTAGCATCCTCAGCATCTTACCAGCATCCCATCTCCAGAACACTGAATCACTCAAGAAGTCTGCACTTTCTTTTTGGGAAAACTAAAAACAGTGGAGACAGCTGTGATCTGGTTTGGATGGGGTTGGGACTCCTCCTTCAGGCTAGGCAGAGGAAAAAAGCAGCTTGATGTGGTTCCTTTTCAGCTTCCTGAGTTGCTACCCTCCTTTGAGCAGATGATGTGCTGGGTCTTGGGGGTGGATTATCAGGATGAAACCAAAGGCTTTGGCAAGGTGGAAAGCAAATCATGCTAATCAGAAGGAGTTCTCAGTACAAATAGCCCAAGGCCACAGCTATGGTCCACATCTAGACTTACAGTCATGGTTTATGTATAAATTTGCTTCTCAGAATCCCTGTAGAGCCCTTAGAATCTCATTCCTGGGTTTCATGTGGGATTTAGTTTCTAGTGTGTCGTGTGAACGTTCATGAGGTCGGAGGCAGTGAGGTAAGGAATGCGGAAGAAATATGTTTCATGGAGGTCCAAGGCTCTCTGGCTCTTGGCAAAGGTAGAGAGCCCTGTGATCTCCTTTTTTTGAACATGGTACCTCTAAAGGGCACAATACAGTGACGTCACCAAAGGCATCATAAGAAGTTACAGGGAGAACATTGAGACAGCAGAAACATATTGTTTCCTTGTACCATTAAGCCTGTAGCCTTGGGGAAAAAGATACAGAATTAAGAAGGAAAAGATACAAAACCAAAACTGAAACCTTCTACAGGCACCTGGATACAAAACCAAAACTGAAACCTTTCTTGGGCTACAGGCACCTGGATTTACATCCCAAAGACTAGGCTGTGCTTGCCACTTCGGATACAAACTAGTTAGGCATCTGAAATCTACATCCCAAAGACTAGGCTGGGCCCCAGCCTGCATTTTGCAATCTCAAAGGTCAGGCCTGGCTAACACCAGAGATCTGCATGTCAAAGACCAGCCAGGCTTCTGTGAGAGAAGGAAAACTGCTCTTTTCAATATACTGAAATTATTTTTCTGAAGGCAGCTTGAAGAGGGAAAATGTTCAGCTTCATCCAAACCAGTCAGAACACATGAGAAATCTCGCCCATTTTCATGGGTCCCTATGTTCCTGTCCGTAGTAGGGTACAGTCTACATGGGCTCGCCCTGATAGCTCAGTGTAGCCCTAACATTAATGTGCCCAGAAAGAAGACAGACTTGCATCTTATTCTAGATCCTGACACTTTTGATGACTTGACGAAGTACATCCCAGATACCCTTATGGTGATGAAGGCGAGGTACTGGGATGACTTGGATGACTGAGTTGTCATTAAAGATGGAGAAAGAGAGAGAGAGGCCAGAGAAACAGTATAGTGAATAAGATGCTCATTGCGCATGCAGTTGACTTGGGTTTATACTCAGACACACCATATAGTTCCTTGAGCACTACCAGGCATCAATCCTGCATAATGCCTGGTGAGGTCTGGGTACCACTGAGTGTATTCCAAAACAAAAAGCAGTAATAATGGAGAGAGATGAAGGATAGTTTCATCATATGAAGAAGCTTGGCATATGGTATAATATATACAGGAGAGAAGGCTAAAGCATGGAGGGGAAATACGGTTTCGATGCTCCTGGGTATGTTTATGTAACAAATACTCATTGGGCACCTCAAAGGTTAGACACAAAGCTGGGGGGCCGCTTGACATCAGAGAGAAAGCTCAAGGAGCTTCGGATCTAGGGATGAAAATAGACCCGTTGTGATAAGTATTATGAAAGGAAACTAGGCTGGCCAAGGAAGAAAATGAATTTATGCTTAGAATTAGGTCCTATTGTCTATACAACAGACAACAAAACAACCGTTGGTTATATGAGACAAATATTTATTCATTTCTCACATGGAAAGAATTGAAGACCGGTATGTCAGCCTCAAATGTCATCAGAGTTAGGAATTAGAAAGGACTATTATCTTTTGATTCTTCCATGCTGGATCAATGTTCCATCTTCAGAATTATGTCATGGTCAAAATGGTTGCTGGAGCTTTCGCCATTCTCTCTAAGGTAAGGGCTGCAAGCTAGAAAAAAAAAAGGGATCACTCCCTGTGAATCAACTATCTTTATCCTTCTCTCAGACAAGGTATTTAGAGGAATATGAATTAGGAAGCATATTTGTTGTATTACCTTCTACATTTATACTTGTTTAAAAATTAATTTTTCTTCACACTTTTCAGATCTATGATCCTATTTGATTTCTACGAGGTAGTTGATTTCTACATGTAGTTGAGTAAGTGTTGGATACAGAAAGGTTCAGTGACTTTCTAAGAGCTGCTCAACCAAACATGAGTGATTCCTGCGTTGGAATCCAGGATGAGCACTGCTTGGATGGATAACTAGTGTGGGTCCTCTTCCACTGGGCTGTGTGCTAGTGCTGAGGAGCAAACAGGGAAACACAGCTGCTCTTGGGAGCTCCCGTGGGTGGGCTCAGGAACCAGACTGGTAGGCTTGGGTCTTGTTTCTGCCTCAAGCTGATTCAGCCTGGGAGAACTAGTTTTGTGAGTCGAATTCCCCTTTGTTAGGGGAAATAAATAAAACATGTACTTCACAGGATTGGGCTGGAGCCATAGCTAGGGGTAGGGCGTTTGCCTTTCATGCAGCCAACCCTGTTCGATTCCTCCGCCCCTCTCGGACAGCCTGGCAAGCTACCTAGAGTATTTCTCCCACCTGGCAGAGCCTGGAAAGCTACCCGTGGCATATTCTATATGCCAAAAACAGTAACAGCAAGTCTCACAGACATGTTACTGGTGCCCGCTTGAGCCAATCTATGAGCAATGGGATGACAGTGACAGTGACAGAGACTTCACAGGATTGTCGTGACAATTAGATCAATACATTCTTGTAAAAAGCTCAGTGTCAGGGATAAATTCTGATGTTAAGTAAGTCCTTTGTAACAGATATGATTAGTGGAGAGGCAGACAATAATTACATAAATATTCTGGTAATAGACTTTAATAAAGGATGTCTTGGAACACTAGATGTCTTAAGAAACAGAAGGCGGGGGCGGCGACCCCCGCCCACAGCAGATAGATACTTAAACCCACCTCCCCCACGTGTGCTTCCCTTTGGACCCTGCTGTGGAGCGAGCATGATGGAAGAGCCCAATGAAGCGCCCTTGGACTCCAAACAGCCCACTGAACTAATTCCGGCATGGGACCAGATACCACGGTGAAACAGTGGGAACCGGGCATCCCCCAATTCTTTTAACCTCTCTCTCTCTCCACTCCTCCCTCCTGAGCACAGCGCAGGATTCGCGGTTTTCCTGAGCACAAAATGGAGACGCCGAGCCTCTCTCTAGGCTTCTCCATCTTATGAGCACCATAAAAGGGTAAAAGTTTGTAGTGATGTTATTTCTGGTTGTACTTTCCCTGGACTTTATACAGAAACCCAAAACCGCGCGGCCGCTGCTGCGGCCTCGCGACCTAATGTCATCTTAGCATCAGCAATATGTAATATGTCCCTTTTTAATGGGTCGGACTTTTGTGGGAGATCCTAACAAGAATAGTAAGTCTGTTGCTGAAATATTGACTGCAATCAAAGTGGTAGCCATCTCTCTAGACTGAACTAAGCTATATCCCCACGCCGGCTGAGAAGAAATTTTCTTTCTCGGGAAGAAACGCGGCGTGTCAGTCAACTACAGTGTGATGTCCATTAAGCAAACAGACCTGGTGGCGTGGGAATGGGATATAAGGGGAAAAATTATGTACATGGAACAGTGGGACGCTGGTGGAATCTCGATCCGGAGCCGATACCAGCGCAAGCCCTTCGGTTCCAGAAACTGCTTGCAGACACTCTACTAGTCTATCAACTAAGCCAGAGCCCCACGCCTGCCGATGACGGGAAATAACCATCCTTTTCGGTTTTTTTTTCCCTTGTCAGGCAGCGTGGCGATTACCAAACAGGCGTGAACTCGGTGGCGCGGGGCAAGGGGGAAAAAGAAAAGTTATGTAACAAACAGCGGGACTTAATATCTCTATATTCTTAGCAGTGGAGAACTATCAAATGCCTCCTTGGCAATAGGACTGCTTTTCTTTTTTGGGGGAAACCCCAACAACGGTAGTGAGTTATGTGTTGAAACATGGAATGTAATCGAGATAAGGCATAAATGAAGTGAAACTTATCATGTACAAGGGTGGGGACTGGGGATGTGGGAGGGGGCGGCAGGTATACTGGGGGGGTTGGTGATGGAAGATGGGCACTGGTGAAGGGAAGGGTGTTTGAGAATTGTATAACCGACATAATCCTGAGAACTATGTAACCCTCCACATGGTGATTCAATAAAATTAAAAAAATTAAAAAAAAAATTTAAACCTTAGGTTCTTTTTCAGAATAAGGCTAAAAAAAAAAAAGAAAAAAAAGAAACAGAAGGTTTTTTTTTAATTAAATATCCAGTGTTCTTTCTCTTTGGTCACAAAAACCACTCAGTCACCCAACACCCAGGGTCTTCCCCATTGCCATGTTTCTCTGCATGAAAAGTAATTTCAGGGTGAATAGCAGTTCTGTCATAACTTGGGTTTTGATACTACACTTGATCTTAGCCAAAAGGCCGAGAAGCAATAGTAGCTTGGTTTTGAGATCACTACATGTCCCCCAAGAAAATGGCCTTGAGGGTAGCTCTGAATTTATTTTATTTGCTTTTTTGGGTCACACCTGGAAATGCACAGGGGCTACTCCTGGTTCTGCATTCAGGAATTCCTCCTGGCAGTGCTCAGGGGACCATATGTGTTGCTGGGAATCTAACAAATGCCCTACCTGCTGTGCTATTGCTCCAGCCCTAAAATTTAGAGATGAATTCTTTTTTTTTTTTTTTTGATTCTTTTTTTTTTTAATTTATTTATTTTTAATTAGAGAATCACCGTGAAGGTACAGTTACAGATTTATACACTTTTGTGCTTATACTTCCCTCATACAAAGTTTGGGAACCCATCCCTTCACCAGTGCCCATTCTCCACCACCCGTAAACCCAGTGTCCCTCCCACCCTCCCCAATCCCATCTCCCCCCCACCCCACCCTGCCACTGTGGCAGGGCATTCCCTTCTATTTTCTCTCTCTAATTAGCTGTTGTGGTTTGCAATAAAGGTGTTGAGTGGCCGCTGTGCTCAGTCTCTAGCCCTCATTCAGCCCGCAACTCCCTTCCCCCACATGGCCTTCGACTACAATGTAGTTGGTGATCGCTTCTCTGAGTTGACCTTTCCCCGGAACGTGAGGCCAGCCTCGAAGCCATGGAGTCAACCTCCTGGCACTTATTTCTACAGTTCTTGGGTGTTAGTCTCCCACTCTGTTATTCTATATACCATAGATGAGTGCAATCTTTCTATGTCTGTCTCTCTCTTTCTGACTCATTTCACTCAGCATGAAACTTTTCATGCCCATCCACTTAACTACAAAATTCTTGACCTCCTTTTTTCTAACAGCTGCATAGTATTCCATTGTATAGATGTACCAAAGTTTCCTCAACCAGTCATCCGTTCTGGGGCATTCGGGTTTTTTCCAGATTCTGGCTATTGTAAACAGTGCTGCGATGAACATACATGTGCAGATGTTGTTTCGATTGTACTTTTTTGCCTCTCTGGGATATATTCCCAGCAGTGGTATTGCTGGGTCAAATGGGAATTCAATATCTAATTTTTTGAGAGTCGTCCAAATTGTTTTCCAGAAGGGCTGAACCAGTCGGCATTCCCACCAGCAATGAAGAAGGGTCCCTTTCTCCCCACATCCTCTCCAACAGCGGTTGCTTTTGTTCTTTTGGATGTGTGCTAGTCTCTGTGGTGTGAGGTGGTATCTCAAAGTTGTTTTGATCTGCATTAGAGATGAATTCTTATCGACTATTTTCACACCAGTCATTCTCATAACAAAAGTAAGCATCCAAATACATTTCCAAATTTTCCTCACAGTGAGCAATTGAGTGGTACTGAGTCCACGGACAGTGTTGTCATGTTCTACAAAGTGCTATCTCATCTCATTCCTAAATACTTTTAAAAAATAGCCTCTTACACATTAAGCAATTATTCCCGTTCTGTCAACCTCTACCTACGGACACCACTAGCCTGCTTTGTATTCCTAGGGGATTACTTGAGAACTATTTCTCTCCCTTCTCATAATTACCCAGAAAATGTAAGGTTTGTCTTTGTCTAAAATTTCAATGAACTCCCTGTTGATACAAGATGACAGGTATGTGCATTTTGACAGTCATTGCTACCTCCCTCTCCAGTTGATGCCGAGTTCACTCAGATGCTCTGATCACTCAGCACAGAATAGTGTTTATTTCTTATTTCACAGCTACTGAATCTAGTGTCACACATTGACTGATTTAGGTACCATGGTGCAATCCACTTACCTACTTAAATTCTGGAGTCCCTCTCAGGTGGCTCTGTGACATTATTGTTCCTGACTCACTCGTCCCTGCAGCACATCAGCAACACACAGACCTAGCAGAGGCAACAGTACACAAGATATTTCAGGGCTCCCAGGTTGCTAAAACACCTCTAAATGGCTTGATTTGGTTTAAGGAAAAAAAATCCTCTAATATAAAGGTTTCATTTTCTTTTCTCCTCTTTTTCTATCTTCTGGAAAATTCTGTTTAGTAATCCTGACTCAAAATCAATTAATATTTTGAAAGATTGTGTGCACAGCCCCTATTCACTATGAAACAAAAAAAAATCTGCTTACTCGTAAAGGTGGCATAAAGAAATATGTTATAAAATATGAGCATGCAATATAAATACTATAGAGAATGTAAGAGCGGAGGAAAATAGTAAATGTGGTCAAAAAGTAAAAATTCCAGTTATAAGATAAAGACTTAAATAGTTTGATCATAGGAGTAGACCAAACTTACAGCACAGTAGTAAAGATACCATATTTATAAGATAGCAGATTTTTCCCCTGTTCATTTTCTTTCCCCTTTTGTTTAGTCTGGCTTTGCCTAGGGCTAACTCCTGGCTCTGTGCTCAAGGATCACTTCTGATGGCCTCAGGGGACCATATAAGGGTATCGGGGATTGAATTTGGATTGGCCACATACAAGAAAAGCACCTTACCTGCTGTATTATTGCTCCACCCCAAGATAGTTTATCTTAGAAATTCTTACACAAACCATTTGTATTTGTACTTGTGTCTAGCATACACGTTAACTAGACTCAGCGAGGTGACCATTTTGCAACTTAAAACGTATAGAAACATCGCTTTACATAACATAAACTAACATATGTATAAGAATTTTAGCTCCATAAAAAGAATTAATAGGGAAATTAGGAGAAAGCATGATGGAGCTTGATTTCTGTTTAGACAGGCTGGCCAGAATAGGTTTGAAAGTTGTGAGAGTGAACCACAGCGGTATTTGCAGAATCTGTCTTGATCTTGTACACACAGAGAAATGCCATCAATAAAGAGTATCTCATTGTTATGACTTAAAATTTATTTTTTCGTTGGGAAGAAGAATTCCACTGGACAATTCGCACCTATATAAAAAGTAGTGAGAATGTCATAATGAGCTCCCATGTACCAATGACAAAACTTCAGTTATTATCAGCTCATGACCTCTTCTGTTTCCATATATTCATTTTTCCCTACAAACCCCAGATTATTTTGGGAAAAATAATCTTAGCATCATGTAATTTAATCTGTAAATTGTCCCATGAACATCTCTCAAAGAAAATGATCCAGGGCTAAAGTGATTGTACAGTGGGTAGGTCATTTGCTTTGCACACAATTGACCAGGATTGGATCTCAGCATTCCCTACGGTCCCATGAGCATCATCAGTAGTAATTAGTAATTCCGGAGGGCAGAGCCAGGAATAACCCCAGAGCATCACCGGGTATGACCCATAATACAAAAAGAAAAAGGTTCCCTTTTGGGGAAAAATGTTTTATCCTCAAACAAGAATTTCTTAATATTGTGAAATTCTCATTTTTTTCATGAATGTTACACAGGATGGACACGGAGTTATTTACTTCTACTAGTGGTTGTTTTCTTGATGTCATTATGCTAATAACATTAATTATATATTCATAACTTTAATTAAAGGTACAGTTTATTCTGAAACTGGTACAAGTCAGGAAGCTAATTTGTTCAACATAACTGACAAGTAAATGTATAATAAGGTATGTCACTGGTTCACATGGGGCTGCTTGGCTTTTCCCACCAAGGAGTATCAGCTGGATGCAACCAATGCAACCAATAAATGAGAAACTGAGGACAGTGACAGGTTTATCCATCCATGCTACTTGTTTCCTTGGCTCTAATTGGCCAATGGTTTCTCCAGGTGTCTATGAGCTTTATGTCTACTTAACCCACCCTCTTTTATCTTTTTTCACACCACCTTTTTCTTTCTTTATTTTTCCTCCCTTGGTTCAATTTTGGCCATTCCTTATAGTGCTCAGGGCTCACTCCTGCTCTGTGCTCAGGGATCATTCCTGGCAGCTCGGGGGTACTGTATGAGATGCTGGGAATCAAACTTGGGTCAGTCATGTGCAAATGCTCTACCTGCTATGCTATTTTTCTAGTCTCTCACTTCACCTTTGATAACCCACATTCGTTTTCTTTTTCAAGTAAACAGCTATATTTTTGGTCAGAGAGTAATCTTTTTGTTTATTTATATGGTCCCAGAGAGTGAAACAACTTTAAGGTCTTTTTAACATTATTGGTATTGTTGTTCTTTTGGTTTTGTTGTGAATTTCTAACTGCAAAGGTGCATAGATTTGTTAGCTATGTCTTCCAATTCTTTACTTCAGTGGAACAAAAACTTTTTGATTATTATGGAACTCAGACCAATAAAAGTTGCAGCATTGTTAAAAAAAAACAAATTTTTAAGGTTAAACACAGTTTGTAGGTAGTACTGTGTTGCACAGTTACCTATATTAATTGGGAGAAAATACATTGAGTCCTACTTTTAGCTTCCACATCAATCACCTAGAAAATCAGAAACTTTTTATGGAAATAGGAACATGAAGGCATGCCTCACCATGTGCTGTAGAAACCTTATTCGGGCAGGACAGATAATACAGCAGCTGAGGCAATTGTCCTGCATGTAGCTCACCGGGGTTCAATCCTTGGTACCATATATGGTACCAGGTGCTGGTCCCCTGAGATTCACTAGGAGTGATTCTTGAGAACTGAGCCAGCAATAATACCTGAGCACAGTCAAGTGTGGCCCCCAAACAATAAATAAAACACTGCATTGTTGTATCACTGTCATCTCATTGCTCATCTATTTGCTCAAGCAGGCACCAGTTAACACCTGAATTGTGAGATTTGTTGTTACTCTTTTGGGCATATTGAATATGCACAGGTTACCTTGAGTAAACAAAATATTTCAGTGACATATTTACCCTAATTAGAGTAGTTTAAAATATACACTGCTGAAAATTAAATGGTACATATAAAAGCTGCTCCTTAATATACAACTTACCATTATTTGAAACACCAACACCATGAATTTCCCAGGAAGTTAGAAACCGGGGTGATGTCAAATCCAGCTTATACCTAGAACATAAAATAGTTTATGGCTGTCAAATTTTTGGAACCTGTCCCTCTCCTTCCCCTCCCCCATGGGACTCTGAGATGATGCCCAAGAACTGACCCCAGCTACTTATTAAGCTCCTAAATGGCCATGATCCAGAGAAAGGCAAAGAACAGATTGTTTAGCACTGCCTTTTCGGCAGGTTTGAGTGGTGGTGGCAAAATTCCACATAATAGTGGTGGAACTGGTGTCAAAATATTGAATGTAATCAAAGTAGAGAGAGAGTGAAATGAGTCAGAAAGAAAGAGACAGACACAGAAAGATTGCACTCATATATGGAATATAAAGTAGCAGAGGGGTATGAGCTAGCAATGATGCAACCTCTGGCAGAAAGCCCTCTAGACTTAAGCATTATAATACTAAAATACAGAAATCTATAACTTCGCGGCCGCTACTGTTGCCATGCAATCTCATATCTCTTCATTCTCAGCAATGGAAAACGAAATGTCAAATGGTTGCTTTCCAGCAGGTCAGACTCTGGGGGAGGGGGGAACTCCAAACAATAATAGTGGTTTCTTTTGTTTGTATGTAATCAAAGTAAAGAGAAAGTAAAGTGAAATTAATCAGCTACACAGGCGAGATGGGGGGCTGGGAGGCAGGGGGTGGGGTGGGGAGGAGGTTCACCATGGTTCTTGGTGGTGGAATATATGCACTGGTGAAGGGATAGGTGTTCGAGTTTTATGCAACTGAGACTTAAGCCTGAAAGCTTTGTAATTTTCCACATGGTGATTCAATAAAAAATAAATTAGGAACAAAAACAAAGTAGAGAGAGAGTATTGTGGAAATTGTCTGCCACATAGGCAGGGGAAGGGTTGGGATGGGGGGCGAATACTGGGGATTTTGGTGGTGGAAAACGTGCACTGGTGAAGGGATGGGTATTTTATCACTGTTTGACCGAAACTCAAACATCAATGCTTTGCAACTGTATCTCACGGTGATTCAATAAAAAAGAAAATAAAAAAGAAAAAATAAATGCCTAAACCCAGCGGCTTCTTACAGAAATGTAGCTAGACTGTGAGCTGAGCTACAACCCCATGCCACCCCAGGAGGGGAAATGTCTTTCTCTCTCGGCCTTTTTTTTTCCCTTTTTTTCGGCAACTTCTGGCAGAAATCTCTCTGGACTTAATCACTAAAATATCAGAAATCCAAAACCACGCGGCCGTGACAGTGGCTGCACAAGTCCATAATTTTTTCATTCTCAGCAATGGAAAATAAATTATCAAATGATGCCTTTTCAGCAGGTTTGATTGTTGGGGAAAATTCCAAAAAGTAAGAGTGAATTTTCTGTTGAAATATTGACTGTTTTCAAGGTATAGAGAGAATAAAGTGGAGATCATTAGCCATGCAGGTGGAGGGGTGGGTGTGGAAGGGGGGGTATACTGGGTGCTTGGTCATGGAACGTCTGCATGGTGAAGGTATGGGGGTTTGATCATTATGCGATGGAGACTTAAACTGAAAGCTTTGTAACTTTTTTCAGGGAAATTCAATAAAATAATAAAAATTTAAAAAAACAAAAAATAAATGCCTAAATGTAATAGGAAAAAAATTTAAATAAAAGATGAGGGCATATGGTGCCACCAGCAGGTCAACCTATACCTGTAGGGCAAGTGCATCAGCAGCCTGATGGTGCCTTCAGACTTCCAGATAGCCCAAAATTGCTACTGTGCCTTTGGCCAGACCCCAAGAAATTGGGGCCACGTTTACCAAGAAATTAAACGGCCAAAAGGTAGATATGTGGGAGATACACCCAGAAACCACCTCCGGCTTAGCTCTAAAAGCTCATTTATTGGCCTTATTTCAGAGACCCATAAATCTCAAAAGAGATCAAAAGATGCAGTTAGGGCCTGTAGCACAGAGGTAGGCGGGAATCTGTGACTCAGAGCTCCAGGCCCACTTGGATCGGGACTGTCCTCCGCCTGTCAGGTAACCAGTTTTCCAGTTGCTTGGCAGTCACACCCACAGACTACCCCAGGTACTATGTAATCTCATCAGTGGCCAAGACCCAGGGACTATAAACCAACTCCTAAAAGAGAGAGTCGCAGAATGTCCTGACCCCGTGCCAGGCTGTCTTCACCAAGGTGCCCCGGACGGGGGGCAGGGGAGAGTCCTCCCCACCCCAAGGGACCCAGCTCTGGCAGCCATAAGCCTCCACAACCCAACCACTGCCATGCTCAAGACCACTCCCCACGTGCTCTGACTGAGCCTCACATATGAGTAAACATGCTCCTGGACCATGTGGCCGCGAAAGACACATCATAAAATACTCCCCTACCCATTCCCCATAATTACCACCCACATTTGATGGGGTTCAGATAGTAGGCAACAAATCATAGAAGCAAATATATATATGATATGTACATATTTTCATATATATATATATATATATATATATATATATATATATATATATATATATACTAAAGCTCACATCACCCAAACTTTAACAACATGTTAGTGATATCCTATAGGATGTCTTAATGGCTCCTGCCAAAATAGAACAATCTTCACACTGGTTTCTATATGAACACTTTTTTGTAAGTATGTTCAGCAGTTCTTCATAACAGACAATACGAAATATACTATTTCAGTTTGAGATTGGGGTTTGGTATGGAAACATCCCAAATTTGGTGGTGGGAAGGTGTAATAGTGGTGGGATGGGTGTTTGAATATTGAATGCAATCAAAGATTGTGAACTAACTTATAAAATTTTAAAAAAGGGAATGTGGAGTTCACGCCCAATTCAATCAGCTTAATCAATGGCTAAATAAATGGGAATGCTCCTACATTATAAAAATAATAAATAAAAATTAAAAGTGTTGTTGCATACCTGTGGTACTCAGGGACTATCCCTGGCTTTGCCTTCAGGGATTACTCCCAGTGTTGCTCAGGGAAAAGGCAGTACCAGATCTCTGCATGCAAAGCACGTGCTTCATTGAGCTATCCCTATGGCCCTAATCTTTAAATCTTTCCCCCTCTTCCCTTCCCTGTATCACTGCTGTCACTGTCATGTCCAGGACGGTTACACTCTTGGTTGTGGTACACCAGAGACTGTGCAGCGGGGGTCACACTCAGGGATGTGGGCGGTGGCAGGAGATAAATTTAGGGTCTCAGGCCTACAAAACAAGACTTGTTTGTGAGCCACGTCCCCCAGATCCTAGATAATTTCTTTACTAGTTGAATATTTTAAAATAAAATTTAAACGAACAAAGGGGCATCCTGCAAAGATAATGAAATCTGCAAAGATGATCACATTTTCACTTAGTCCTGGTACTGACAGAAAAACTGAACAAACTAAACCTACCAACAAACCAAATTAACCTTCATCAATGTGAGCACCATCCTTAGTTACCAAGGAAGCTTTTAGCAGAATAATGAACCACTTATCATTTTAATATTTTTCAGGTTTTCTAAGAAAAAGAAAAATGAAGTTTCAGATTACCTTTTAAGAACATGATAAACATTCCATAAATGCTGTTCAGGACTCCTTGGTAGTGTAGGGCGTCTGGCTAGTAAATTAGAAACATAACAGTAATTATCATCATAATATAAAATAGGTAAATATATAAAAGCATTTTGGCTAACTTTTATTGAAGTACTTTAAAATATTTGATCATGCATTTAATGTCTCTGATATCAAAACTAAAAAGAAAATTATTGATTTCAATATCTAAAATATCATCATGGTACAAAGCAAGGTGAAGTTGAGAATGCCTCATAAGTACAATACAAGAATTATACACAGACCCCGGCCTGACATCCCCATTCCCTGGAAACCAGATTCCACCCTCCTCACACACCCTCTGCCCTATCCCAGCCCCTGAATCAGAAATGAAAAGGGGGACATCACAACAGAAACTAAAGAAATTCAAAAGATCATCAGAGACTACTTTAAAAGTCTATATGCCATGAAACAACAAAACCTAGAAGAAATGGATAAATTCTTGGATTCCTATAATCTCCTAAAGCTGAACCAAGAAGATCTGGAATACCTGAAGAGACCTCTTACTATCAAGGAAATTGAAATGGTAATCAAAACTCTTCCCCCCAAAAAAGATCAGGCGCAGTGTTTTCTTTTCTTTTTTTTTTTTTTTTGATAATTTTACCAAACATTTAAAGAGGACCTATTGCCAGTTCTTCTCAAGGTTTTCCAGGAAATTGAAGAAACAGAAACTCTTCTAAACAGTTTCTATGACACACATGTCTTTGCCTCAAAGATACACAAAAAGAGACAATTACAGGCCGATATCCCTGATGAACACGGATGTGAAGATCCTCAACAAAATATTTGGGAATAGAATGCAAAAACTCATCAAAAAGATTATACACCATGACCAAGTGGGATTCATCTTGGGATGCAAGGATGGTTTAACATTCGGAAATCAATCAACATAAACATCATATCAACAAAATAAAAGTTAAAAACGATATGATCATATCAGTAGATGCAGAGAAAGCATTTGACAAGATCCAGCACTCATTTATGATGAAAACTCTCACCAAAATGGGTATTGAAGGAACTTTCATCAATATAGTCAAAGTCATCTACCACAAGCCTATGGCAAGCGTTATCCTCAATGGGGAAAAACTAAAAGACTTCTTTCTAAGATCAGGGACGAGACAAGGATGCCTACTGTCACCACTTCTATTCAATATAGTACTGGAAGTACTTGCAATAGTGGTTAGGCAAGAAAAAGATATTAAGGGCATCCAGGTAGGAAAGGAAGAATTTGAATTCTCAGTATTCACAGATGATATGATACTGTATTAAGGCCCTAAAATATTTTGATGCTAAAGCCTCTACCAAGAAGCTCCTAGAAACAATAAACTCGTTTGGTAAAGTCGCAGGCTGTAAAATCAATACCCAATAGTTCATGGATTTCCTATATGCAAGTAATGAGAAAGAAGAAATTGACATGAAAATAGCAATCCGTTAACAATCATGCCTCAGAAATACAAGTACCTCGGAATCAGCTTAACTAAGGAGGCAAAGAACCTGTCCAAAGAAAACTACAAACTGCTATTCCACGAGATAAAAGGGGACACAAGCAAATGGAAACATATCCCCTTGCTCATGGATTAGGAGAATTAACATTGTCAAAATGGCAATACTCCCCAAAGCATTGTACAAATTCAATGCAATCCCTATACGGATACCCCATGACATTCCTCAAAGAAATAGATCAAACACTTCTGAAATTCATATGGAACAGTAAGTCCCCACAAGTAAGCTAAAGCAATTCTTGGGAAAAAGAAGATGGGAGGCATCACCTTCCCCAACCTCAATCTCTACTACAAAGAGGTAATAATTAAAACAGCATGGTATTGAAACAAAAGCAGAGGCGCAGTCCAATGAAACAGGGCTTAATAGCTTGACACACAACCTCAAATATATGATTATCTAATCTTTGATAAGGGAGCAAGAAATGTGAAATGGAGCAAGGAAAGCCTCTTTAACAAATGGTGCTGGCAAAACTGGACAGCTACACGCAAAAAAATGGGCTCAGACCTCTACCTAACACTATGCACAAAAGTCAGATCAAAATGGATTAAAGACCTCAACATCAGACCAGAATCCACAAGTTACGTTAAAGACAGGGCCGGCAAAACCCTCCACGATATTGAAATTAAAGGTATCTTCAAAAAATGACAAGCCACTGACCAACCAAGTAGAAACAGAGATAAACAAATGGGACTATCTTAAACTAAGAAGCTTCTGTACCTCAAAAGAAACAGTGAACAGAATTCAAAGACAGTCTATAGAATAGGAAAGGATATTCACCCAATACTCATCTTATAAGGAGTTGGTATCAAGGATGTACAAGTAAAATGTGGTTGGAGGCCACGAGGGGGAAGGGTGATGAGTGCTGAATGTAGACTAAAGACTGAACACAATGGCCACTCAACACCTTTATTGCAAACCATAACACCTAATTAGAGAGAGAGAACAAAAGGGAATACCCTGCCACAGTGGCAGGGTGGGGTGGGGGGAGATGGGATTGGGTGGGTGGGAGGGATGTTGGGTTTATTTGTGGTGGAGAATGGGCACTGGTGAAGGGATGGGTTCTCGAACTTTGTATGAGGGAAACATGAGCATGAAAATGTATAAATATGTAACTGTACCCTCACGGTGACTCACTAATTAAAAATTAATTAAAAAAATTAGAATAAAAAATGTTGAACTACTAATGTCATATCTAAAGTGTTGCTTTTATGAGTAACTTATTTTACAATCTCAATTGTCTATGTTATGTATAATGTGATAACAGGTAAAATATAATTAGATTTATTTATTAAAACATACTTAAATTGGCAAAAAAAACAGGCAAGGAAGGATATGCCAAACATAAGAGAGTGTGCTTTAAATGTGAAAACAGTTCAACTGTACAATATAGTTGATAGAATAGTTGTATTATTATAAGTTGTAATAGTTGATTCCAAAGTATGTACAGAAGATAACATACCAATGAAATATGATTTGTTTCCTAAAATAATTAATATGTTAGTATATCCTTTGCTGAACATATATAAAAAAGAGAGTAAAACCCATAACAAATATGAATTAAAGTGGCAAGGGTTACCATAGATGAGGGTGTAATGATAGCACAGGGGGTAGGGTGTTTGCCTTGCATGCGACCAACCTGGGTTCAATTCCCAGCATCTCATATGGTCCCCTGAGCACCACCAGGAGTAATTCCTGAGTGCAGAGCCAGTAGTAATCCCTATGCAATGCCGGGTGTGACCCCAAAAAAGCAAAATAAATAAATAAATAAAAATAAAAATTATTAGAAGTAACAAATCAAAACAAATGTTTCATTACAAAAACATACCTCAACAGAATCAGCAAGATAGAAATTGTGTCAACGATCTTTTCACACCATGATGCACTGAAAATAGAAGCTAAGCACACACAGACATGGAGCACCAAATCGAACACCTGGAAATTAAACAACTCCCTGTTGAACAACGAGTAGGTCAAGAAGGAAATCAAGGAAGAGATCAAAAGATTCCTCGAAACAAATGAGAATGAAGACACAACCTACCAGAACCTATGGGACGCGGCTAAAGCTGTGTTAAGGGGAAAATTTATATCTCTGCGAGCATATCTCAGGAAGGAAGAAAGGGCCTGCATAGAGAGCTTGACTTCACAGCTCAAGATCTTAGAAAAGGACCACCAAAAGGAACCCAAGCCCGACCAAAGGAAAGAAATAATAAAACTTAGAGCAGAAATCAACGATATGGAAACCCATAAAACAATCTGAAAGATCAATGAAACAAAGTGCTGGTTCTTTGAGAAAATAAGCAAGATTGATAAACACTAGCAAGACTCACAAAGAAAGAGAGAGAACCCTAATAAACCAAAGCAGAAATGAAAAGGGGGATATCACAACAGAAACCAATGAAATTCAAAAGATCATCAGAGACTACTTTGAAAATCTCTATGCCACTAAACAAGAGAACCTAAAAGAAATGGACAAATTCCTTGATTCCTACAATCTCCCAAGACTGATTCAAGAAGAGTTGGAATACCTGAATAGACCCATTAATATCAAGGAAATTGAAACTATTATCAAATGTCTTCCCAAAAACAAGAGCCCAGGCCCGGATGGATTCACTAGCGAATTCTTCCAAATATTTAAAGAGGACCTGTTGCCAGTTCTCTTCAAGCTTTTTAAGGAAATTGAAGGAACAGGGACTCTACCAGTTTTTATGAGGCTTATATCTCCCTAATACCAGAAGCAAACAAAGATACCACTAACAAAGAAAACTACAAGCCAATATCCCTGATGAACAGGAATGCTCAACCAAATTTTAGCAAATAGAATCCAACAACTCATGAAAAAGATCATACATCACGACCAAGTAGGATTTATCCTGAGGATGCAAGGATTTTTTAACAGTCGGAAATCAATCAACATAATCCATCATATCAACAAAAGTAAAAATAAAAACCATATATATTATTGTTGGTATACAACATCCCATAATTTCAGGCCTAGCTAGGCCTGAATGTAAACGTCATTTTCTATTATTGTTACTGTTACTTTAACTGACTTTGATACTGTTTCTGTTGGCTAAGTTAATTTGCATATTCTGCCTATGTGACTGAATATCATTGGTTAGTACATCAACCTAGTAAATAAAAGGGGGTTGAACAGGCTGCTCTCCAGCAGGCCATAACAAAGAACCTCCGGAGACAGTCATGTGATCCTCCCCAAAAATGTATATTTCTTCAGCGAGTGAAATGCCTTGACTGTCAAGTAAAACTGCAACATTGTTGCAACATATGGCGCCCAGTGCCGGCGGTAAGGAAGAAATAGAGAAAGGGGAGAGATAAAGAAAGGGAATTAAGAAAGATAGAAAGAAAGGAAAAAAGAAGAAAAAGAAAGCGAATAAAGAAATATGATAGGAAGAAAGGAGGAAGAAGAAAAAGAAAGGGAATAAAGAAATATAGATAGAAAGGAGGAAGAAGAAAAAGAGAAAGGGAATAGAGAAATGTAGATAGAAAGAAGAAAAAGAGGGAAGAAGAAGAAAAGGAGAAAGAAAGGGACAAAGAAGAAATTTGTAGAGAGAAAGAAAGGAAGGAAAGAAGAAAAAGAAACGGAATAAAGAAATAGAGATAGAAAGAAAGAAAGAAAGAAAGGAAAGAAGAAGAAAAAGAAAGGGAATAAAGAAATAGAGATAGAAATGAAGGAAAGAAGAAAAAGAGAAAGGGAATAAAGAAATATAAGTAGAGAGAAAGAAAGAAGAAATATAGACAAGAAGAGAAGAAGAAAAAAGAAAGAAAGGGAGAAAGAAGAAATATAGATAAAAAGAAAGGAAGGAAGGAGATAAAGAAATAGAAAGGAAGAAGAAAAAGAGAAAGAAAGGGAGAGAGAAGAAATATAGGTAGAAAGGAAGAAAGGAAGTAAAAAAATAGGAAGGAAGAAGAAAAAGAAAGAAAGTGAGAAATAAATATAGATAAGGAAGGAAGAAGAAAAAGAAAGAAAGGGAGAAAGAATAAATATAGAAAGAAAGAAAGAAAGAAAGAAAGAAAGAAAGAAAGAAAGAAAGAAAGAAAGAAAGAAAATAGGAAGGGAGAAGAAAAAGAGAAAGGGACAGAAAAGAAATATAAATAAGGAAGGAAGAAGAAAGGGAGAAAGAAGAAATATAGATAAGGAAGGAAGAAGAAAAAAGAGGAAGAAAGGGAGAAAGAAAGATAGGCAGGAAGAAAGAAAGAAAGAGAAAAGAAGAAAGAAAGGGAGAAAAGAAATAAAGAATAAATAAAGGAAGAAAAAGAAAAAGGGCCAATGGGCAATTCTGTAACTTCTCAGCAGGATGCCTATGTTGACATTTTGAACTCTCTAACAAAAGCAGCTGGTCTGCCTTTAAAGGAACAGATAGGAGCTGGAGCAATAGCACAGCGGTAGGGCGGGGTAGGGCGTTTGCCTTGCATGCGGCTGACCCGGGTTCGATTCCCAGCATCCCATATGGTCCCTTGAGCACCGCCAGGGGTAATTCCTGAGTGCAGAGCCAGGAATGCAGAGCCAGGAGTAACCCCTGTGCATTGCTGGGTGTGATCCAAAAAGCAAAATAATAATAATAATAATAAAATAAAGGAACAGATAATAAGATGCCTCCTTGAGAGGATACAAAAGTACTGTCATTGGTTTAAGCCAAAAAATATAGAACAATTCTATCTAGATTTATGGATAAAAATAGAGAGAGAACTGTGTTATGCACAGAAAAATGGAGATTAGATCCCAGCAAAGAAATGGAGGGTGTACAATTGTATTGCTGCTGCCCTGAATTTTTCAGTTAGACTTTGAGTATGAGGAGCCTTCTCTCTCATCTTCTCATACGGCTCTCTCCACTAATTCACCAAATTCTAAGTCAATTTACAGGGAAACTCCTGTGTTAGAGGAGAAAAGTGGAGAAGAATCTTTGATATTGCCAAAATTTTGTGCTAAGCTAAGAGCATCTGTCTAGTCTGGTGAATCATATCAAATTGATGATTCACCTGCCCGATCTGAGTCTGACAGCGTCAAGTCAGACACAGAAAATTCAGTTTTAAAAGAGGTTGTAAACTCCCATGAGTTGAGAATAGTTAATGAAAAATTAGATGAATTAATTAGACAAATGAAGTACCTTGAGATGCACCACCCTTCTGAAAGAAGGATAATGCCTGCT
This sequence comes from Sorex araneus, assembly GCF_027595985.1. NCBI lineage: Eukaryota > Metazoa > Chordata > Mammalia > Eulipotyphla > Soricidae > Sorex > Sorex araneus. The sequence goes on along the minus strand of NC_073302.1, from coordinate 12,852,729 downwards.
GTACAGGGTATCACTGATCCTGACCCTTTGGCAGTTCCTTCCCCTCAATTATATAAGAATAAGGAAAAGGAATCTCTGTGTTGCCATTTTAAGCTTACTCCTGAGTTACATTCTCTGATGCAAAAATATGAAGCTCCTTTATATAAAGCAAAGTTGAGTCAACAGCCTGTTCAGTTTATGACTTTTCCAGTTGTTTGTAATCCTGATATACAAAGAAAAAGACAGGCAGGGCAATATGAGCCTGTTCCTTTTAAGTTTCTTTCCTTGCTTAAGCAAGCTGTGACCACCTATGGTGTTCCTTCTAACTATGTGCTAGCTCTTCTAGAAAATTTTGCAGAAGCTAATACTGTAATTTCGTTTGATTGGCAAATTCTTGCAAAGGCAGTGTTAGAAATTAGAAAATTCTTAATATGTACAATTTAATATGTACATATAAATTCTTAATATGCACAATTTAAATCCTGAGACCGGGCAGAGAAGAGGCTGAGAAATTTGCTAGAATTGAAACACTAAAACAAGTTGATAACACTGTGAACCGGATTTTAGGCACTGGCAAGTGGGCTTTAGTGGAAGAACAAGTCCGTTTAGAGGCAAACATTTTAGAAGCTGTCAATAAGACCTGCCTAAAGGTGTGGCATTTTCTTGAGAACTCTGCAAAATGTACTATGTCATTCACAAAAATCTTTCAGGAAATAAATAAACTTTACACAGATTTTATTGCCAGACTCCAGACTCTCTTGAAAAGGCTGTACCTGATGAAGGCCTTCATGAAATGCTTATGCTAACTTTAGCAGTGGAAAATGCTACAGCAGATTGCAAAAAGGCAATTCAAACTGCTAAGGTAATGGGAAAAATCTCTCTGGATGATTTTATTAAAGTACGTAGGGAAGTGGGAACACCAGGCGCAAATAATAGCAGCTGAAATTTCAGTTTTACAGGATTTGTTTCTGACTCCTCATAAAATTTATAAAATTTCAACTAATGTTTATGGCCCCCTTCCAAAAGGAACAGCAGGATTGATCTTAGGGAGAAGTAGTATGACTCTGCGAGGTGTTAATGTAAAAGTGGGACTCATTGACAGTGATTTTGTGAATGAAATCTCAATTATAGTCACTGTCCAAGCAGATATTAGAATATTAAAAGGGGAACATATTGCTCAACTTCTTTTGCTTCCTTGTATACTAGGAAAAAATACAGGCATGAAAAGAAAGGGTGATTTTGGAAGCACTAATGCAGAAATATTTGGGGCAAAAAAGATTACTGATGATAAGCCTACTTTGGTTATGACCTTTGAGGATGGAACAAAACTGGAGGGTATGTTAAATTCAGGTGCTGATGTTACTGTTGTCGCCTCCCATCATTGGCCTAAAGTTTGGCAAAAGTGTTGTGTGGACGTTACTTTTTCTGGTATGGGCGTGGTCACTGATGTTCAACAGAGTGTGCAACCTCTTCGTTGTAGTGATCCTGATGGAGACATGGCAGTCATCCAGCCATATATTGTTCCAATAGCTATCACCCTATGGGGACGAGATTTGTTGCAAAAACTTGGTGTGAAATATATTAAAGAAAAAGAGGTGTCTCAGCAATCGCCTTTTTAATTTGGGCTGCTGCTCAAAGAACAGCTCTCCCAATAGTCTGGAAAGAGGTTCAGCCTGTTTGGGTTGAGCAATGGCCCTTAATCAAAGAAAAACTTAAGGCTTCATTTAAAGTTACAGAACAGTTTGAATTGTGACATATTGTTTTTTTTTAATTAATTAATTTATTTATTTATTTATTTATTTATTTATTTATTTTTAATTAGAGAATCACCGTGAGGGTACAGTTACAGATTTATACACTTTTGTGCTTATACTTCCCTCATACAAAGTTCGGGAACCCATCCCTTCACCAGTGCCCATTCTCCACCACCCGTAAACCCAGTGTCCCTCCCACCCTCCCCAATCCCATCTCCCCCCCACCCCACCCTGCCACTGTGGCAAGGCATTCCCTTCTGTTTTCTCTCTCTAATTAGCTGTTGTGGTTTGCAATAAAGGTGTTGAGTGACCGCTGTGCTCAGTCTCTAGCCCTCATTCAGCCCGCAACTCCCTTCCCCCACATGGCCTTCGACTACAATGTAGTTGGTGATCGCTTCTCTGAGTTGACCTTTCCCCGGAACGTGAGGCCAGCCTCGAAGCCATGGAGTCAACCTCCTGGTACTTATTTCTACAGTTCTTGGGTGTTAGTCTCCCACTCTGTTATTCTATATACCATAGATGAGTGCCATCTTTCTATGTCTGTCTCTCTCTTTCTGACTCATTTCACTCAGCATGAAACTTTTCATGCCCATCCACTTGACTACAAAATTCTTGACCTCCTTTTTTGTAACAGCTGCATAGTATTCCATTGTATAGATGTACCAAAGTTTCCTCAACCAGTCATCCGTTCTGGGGCATTCGGGTTTTTTCCAGATTCTGGCTATTGTAAACAGTGCTGCGATGAACATACATGTGCAGATGTTGTTTCGATTGTACTTTTTTGCCTCTCTGGGATATATTCCCAGCAGTGGTATTGCTGGGTCAAATGGGAATTCAATACCTAATTTTTTGAGAGTCGTCCAAATTGTTTTCCAGAAGGGCTGAACCAGTCGGCATTCCCACCAGCAGTGAAGAAGGGTCCCTTTCTCCCCACATCCTCTCCAACAGCGGTTGCTTTTGTTCTTTTGGATGTGTGCTAGTCTCTGTGGTGTGAGGTGGTATCTCAAAGTTGTTTTGATCTGCATCTCTCTGATGATTAGTGATGCAGAGCACTTTTTCATGTGCCTTTTGGCCATTCGTATTTCTTCCTTGGTAAAGTTTCTGTTCATTTCTTCGCCCCATTTTTTGATGGGGTTGGATGTTTTCTTCTTGTAGAGTTCAACCAGTGCTTTATATACCATTGATATCAACCCCTTATCTGATGGGTATTGTGTAAATATCCTTTCCCATTCTGTGGATAGTCTTTGTATTCTGGTCACTGTATCTCTTGCGGTGCAGAAGCTTTTTAGTTTAATGTAGTCCCATTTGTTGATCTCTGTTTTTACTAGATTGCTTAGTTCCGTGTCACCTTTGAAGATACCTTTATCTTCAATATCGTGGAGGGTTTCGCCGACCTTGTCTTCAATGTACCTTATGGTTTGTGGTCTAATGTTGAGGTCTTTAATCCATTTTGATCTGACTTTTGTGCATGGTGTCAGGTCAAGGTCTAAACCCATTTTTTTGCATGTGGTTGTCCAGTTGTGCCAGCACCATTTGTTAAAGAGGCTTTCCTTGCTCCACTTCACATCTCTTGCTCCCTTATCAAAGATTAGATGGTCATACATTTGGGGTTGTGTGTAGGGATATTCCACCCTGTTCCATTGGTCTACGGCTCTGCCTTTGTTCCAGTACCATGCTGTTTTAATTGTTACTGCTTTGTAGTAAAGTTTGAGGTTGGGGATGGTGATGCCTCCCATCATCTTTTTCCCAAGAATTGTTTTAGCTATCCTTGGACGTTTGTTATTCCATATGAATTTTAGGATTGCTTGATCCATTTCTTTGAAGAATGTCATGGGTATATTTATAGGGATCGCATTGAATCTGTATAATGCTTTAGGGAGTATTGCCATTTTGACAACATTGATTCTCCCTATCCACGAGCAGGGTATATGTTTCCTTTTCCTCATGTCCTCTTTGATTTCATGGAGTAGCGTTATGTAGTTTTCTTTGTAAAGGTCTTTTACTTCCTTGGTTAAGCTGATTCCGAGGTACCTGATTTTCTGGGGCACGATTGTGAATGGGATTGCTTTTTTCATGCCCCTTTCCTCTGCCTCATTGTTTGCATATATGAAGGCCATGGATTTTTGGGTATTGATTTTGTAGCCTGCAACTTTACTGTATAAGTCTATTGTTTCTAAGAGTTTCTTAGTAGAGGTTTTAGGCTTCTCTAGATATAGTATCATGTCGTCTGCAAATAGTGAGAGTTTGATTTCTTCCCTTCCTATCTGGATGCCCTTAATCTCTTTTTCTTGTCTAATAGCTATCGCAAGTACTTCCAGTACTATATTGAAGAGGAGTGGTGAGAGTGGGCATCCTTGTCTTGTGCCTGATCTCAGAGGAAAGGCCCTTAGTTTTTCCCCGTTGAGGATAATGCTTGCCGTAGGCTTGTGATAGATGGCTTCGACTATCTTGAGGAAAGTTCCTCCAAACCCCATTTTGGCGAGGGTTTTCATCAAGAAAGGATGTTGGATCTTGTCAAATGCTTTCTCTGCATCTATTGATATGATCATATGGTTTTTATCTTTACTTTTGTTGATATGCTGGATTATGTTGATTGATTTCCGAATGTTAAACCATCCTTGCATCCCTGGGATGAATCCCACTTGGTCGTGATGTATGATCTTTTTGATGAGTTGTTGGATCCTATTTGCTAGTATTTTGTTGAGGATCTTCGCATCGGTGTTCATCAGGGAAATTGGTCTGTAATTTTCTTTCTTAGTGGTGTCTTTGTTTGCTTTTGGTATTAGGGAGATATGTGCTTCATAGAAACTGTTTGGGAGAGTTCCTGTTTTTTCAATTTCCTGGAAAAGTTTGAGGAAAACAGGCAATAGGTCTTCTTTAAATGTTTGGAAGAATTCGCCAGTGAAACCATCTGGGCCTGGGCTTTTGTTTTTGGGGAGGTTTTTGATTACCGTTTCAATTTCCTTAACATTGATGGGTCTGAATTGTGACATATTGTTTTAAGCTCTAGTCCCTGGAATTCACCAGTATTTGTTATCAAGAAAAAGACTGGTAAATGGCAAGTGTTAAGTGATCTAAGAAAAGTTAATGACTGCATGGAACCAATGGGCCCTTTGCAAATGGGTCTACCTAATTTAGCCATTATTCTAAAACAATGGAATATTATTATAATTGATCTAAAGGATTGTTTCTATCCCATCCCTTTGAGAAAGGAGGATAGAGAAAAATTTGCCTTTACTGTGCCTTCCTTAAATGGTAAAACTCCTGCTAAAGATATCACTGGACTGTTTTGCTTCAAGGGATGATGAATAGTCCCATGATGTGTCAATATTTTGCTAATCAACCATTGGATATAACTAGGGCACATTACCCTGATCTCAAAATTATTCACTACATGGATGATATTCTTATCACTGCTCCATCTTATATAAATTTGTAAAAGGTTTATGAAGCTGTAACTTACCAACTAGAGTCATGGGGTTTAAAAATTGCACAGGACAAAATTCAACGTCAGGTTCCTTGGTAATTTTTGGGACAAATAATATGGGAAAGTAGAATTGCACCTCAAAAGGTTCAAATTCAGAGAGATAAATTAAGAACTTTAAATGACTTTCAAAAATTATTAGGAAATATAAATTGGCTATGGCCTTCTTTGGGTATTCCAACCTATGCCCTACAAAATTTGTTTCAAACACTGGAAGATGATCCCTCTTTAAATAGTCCAAGGCAACTTAGCCTGGCAGCTGAAAAGGAATTAGAAATAATTGAGGATATTATTAATAAGGCTCAGCTGGATAGAATTGACTCTTCAGAAAGTTTAAATCTGATAGTGTTCTGTACTTCACATTCTCCTACTGGAATTTTGGTACAAGGAACTAATATTGTGGAATGGAGTTTTTTATGTAACAAGTCTAGTAAAACATTGGGAAATTCAGGTTAGTTCAGAAGAAATAAGTTCTAATAGAATTAAAAATGATTTAGATAAAATTAATCAGAGATGTAAGGTCCTTTACAGGGACCCATTCTCTGAGAGTTGGATGCCAGGTCAGGTGGAAAGGTGGGGACAAGGTTTTGCTTTTATTTCAGCGAGCAAAAACCACTTTTGGTGTCCTACAAAAAGACTAAAAAAGACTAAAGCTTCTCAGTAAATAATGAATAGCAAATGAAAAACCTGCAGTATGGATTTCTTTTTCATGGATTTTTGCCGGCTTTGTAAAAACAGAAGCGCTTCTCTTCTTTTCTTTTTGGATCCAATTTTACAAGCAGGAGACAGGCTAGCTGAACTGAAAAATGGGGGATAATCCCAATCAGCCGACAGGGAAATTTTTACCTTGGGGACTGCCCTTCCTTTCTCTGTCCGTCAGTTTTCTTCCCTGGTTCTTGAGGGTCAGAATCAGGATCAGGTATGTATGAATGCACATGCATGTGATTTTGTTGTCTTTCTGTATGTCTGTCTGTGTTAAGTATTTAAATATTGAAGTCAGATTGAATAAAGAAGTGGCAGTCCTACTCCAATTTTTTTTAAAATTTTGAGTGTTTTTTGGAGCTTATTAAGAGTTGTAAAATTAGAGCATGAAACATGATTTAAAATATCTAAAGTATAATAACTATTAAAAGAGCTGTTAAAGGAGAATTGAAATAATTGTATATAAAATAGGTTCAAAAGATATTGGTTTATTTTAAGAGATAACAGGTTTATTATATAAGACTGGATGATATTCCAAGCATATGTTATGGGGACATCTATGAAGTTTGAGAAGGAGGAAGTTTCTAATTTTACTTATGGATGCCGGTGATTCTTCTTTGTTCATGAGAGAAGAATCTGAAAACAGGAGTACTTCAGCAGTTACTGATTGTGGAAAAACCTGGACTGTGAAGATTATCCAGAAATGGCATGAAAGTGTTGTTTTTGCAGCATGGTACTGGAAAAAAAGCAGAGCCGCAGACCAATGGAACAGAGTGGAATATCCCAACACACAACCCCAAATGTATGATCGTCTAATCTTTGATAAGAGGACAAGAAATGTGAAGTGGAGCAAAGAAAGCCTCTTCAACAAATGGTGCTGGCATAACTGGACAACCACATGCAAAAGAATGGGCTTAGATCTCGATCTGACACCATGCACAAAAGTCAGATCAAAATGGATTAATGACCTCAGCATCAGACCACAATCCATAAGATACATGGAAGACAAGGTTGGGAAAACCCTCCACGATACTGAAGCTAACGGTATCTGCAAAAATGACATGCAGCTGAACAACCAATTGAAAACAATGATAAACAATTGGGACTATATTAAACTAAGAACCTTCTGCACCACAAACGATACAGTGACCAGAATACAAAGGCAATCAACAGAATGGGAAACGATATTTACCCAATACTCATCTGATAAGGGGTTGATATCAAGGATTTACAAGGCAGTGATTGAACTCTACAAGAAGAAAACATCCAACCCCATCAAAAAATGGGGCAAAGAAATGAACAGAAACTTTCTCAAGGAAGAAATACGAATGACTAAAAGGCATATGAAAAAATGATCTTCATCACTAATCATCAGGGAGATGCAGATCAAAACAACTATGAGATACCACCTCACACCACAGAAATTGGATCACATCCAAAAGAACAAAAGCAACCGCTGTTGGAGAGGATGTGGGGAGACAGGAACCCTCCTACACTGCTGGTGGGAATGCCAACTGGTTCAGCCCTTTTGGAAAACAATATGATCACTCCTCAAAAAATTAGAAATTGAGCTCCCATTTGACCCAGAAATACCACTGCTGGGAATATATCCCAGGGAAGCAAAAAAGTATAGTCGAAATGACATCTGCACATATATGTTCACTGCAGCACTGTTTACAATAGCCAGAATCTAGAAAAAACCCGAATGCCTGAGAACAGATGATTGGTTAAAGAAACTTTGGTACATCTACACAATGGAATACTATGCAGCTGTCAGAAAGATGAAGTCATGAACTTTGCATATAAGTGGATCAACATGAATAGATTCGTGATAAGTGAAATGAGTCAGAAAGAAAGAGACAGACACAAAAAGATTGCACTAATTTGCGGAATATAAAACAACAGAATGGGAGACTAACACCCAAGAATAGTAGCAATAAGTACCAGGAGGCCTGCTCCACAGCTTGGAAGCTGACTTCACATGCTAGGGGAGAGGGCAGCTCAGATAGAGAAGGGAACACCAACTAAAGTGTAGTGGAGAATCCACTCAGGATGGGAAAGGCAGGTTGAAAGCAGAGTATAGATTGAACATGATAGCCATCCAGTATCTCCATTGCAAATCATAAAACCCAAAAGGAGGGAGAGAACAATAAGGAATTCCCTGTCAGGGGGTGAGGGGGGTGGGGAGACAGCAATGGGAGGGGTAGGGACCCTGGGCCATCCATGGAGGAGAATGGGCACTGGTGGAGGGAAGGGTACTCGAGTATTGTATAACTGCAACACAGGCACAAAACTCTGTAACTGCACCCTCATGGTGACCCATCGATAAAAATAAATAAATAAATAAAATATAAAAAAATGCTGTATTTCTATATAGAAAAAACAAATTAGAAAAAAAGAGAAATCAAGAAAATAATTCTGTATTCCCAATTTCATCAAAAACAATTAGTAATAATTCTAGAAATAAATTTCAGAGAATGAAAGATTTGTATATTTAAATATGTATCACTATTAAAACAAATAGAAGATACAGAAAATGGAAATGTAGTCTTTTCTCTTGGGTTGATATTTAATATTAATATTTAATATTAATAATTAACATTAATGACAATCTTACCGCAAACCCTACATATTATATTATATTATATCAACAAAATGGAATACATTTCAAATAAAATATTAAAAATTAAAGTAAAAATAAGTTCTTAAAAGTGTAAAATAAACTGGGACTGAAACAATAGTACAGTGGGTATGTCATTTGCCTTGCATGTGGCCCACCCAGGTTAGATACCCGGCATCCCTTATGGTTCCCCAAGCACTGCCAGGAGCAATTTCTGAATGGAGAGTCACGAGTAAGCCCTTAGCACTGCTGGGTTTGCACCAAAAACAACAACAAGAAAAAAACCCACACAAAATAAACTAAACCTGCATTATATTTTTTAGTTTTCCTCTGCTTTGATTTTCTTATTCTCCATAGTAATGTAAATATAATTCAGAGGAAACCAAAGAAAGTATGTTGAAAAGTAAACCTTACAAATAAAAAGGTTTTAAATTGCGCATATTACTATTTTGCATGTTTTGCATTAAAATGACCTGTTTGAATAATTACTTTTATGTAGCCTCATTGAAATTCCTTCTATATCTTATACTCTTATTGACTAGTACTTTGTGAAAGGATCTGGAATGATACTTTGATTCCTTAAAACATGGCAATATCTTTATGGAAAATTGTAAGTATCATGCATGGGTAATGACCTGTGTATAAATATCACAGTCATTTGACTAATTTTGTTTTACATATCAGGATTTAAAGGATGGATCATGAACAGCAGCCACTGCATGAAGACAGTGGTTAAGCTGGGTCCAGTGGTATCTAAAATATTATTGCTGCTGCTACTGTATCTGCATTTTCCCACTGAGTTATAGTAGCCTATACTTATTTTTCTGTATTAATGCAAATTTGGAAGTATTTATTCCCAGGCAGCTCACACTCTTTAAACATGATGTTACTCACTGCAATGGAGAGAAGTTTTTATACATACCATGTCCTGTATATAAGGAGATATGAGGACTCTTGAACCGCTGAATATTTGCCTGGGCACAACAACGAGAGAAAGCCTTGAAACAACTGGGTCCAATCTTAATCCGTGCAGCTCTTTCCTCGCAGCTCTCCTCAGATTCCCTGGCCCCATCATAACAACATTTCTGAAGCACCGGGTGTTTGTATTGGGATGCTGAAACAATGACATAACGGTCAGCCAGGTACAGATGCAGAGGCCTGGATTTGGACTGGTCCAGATTCTTCCCCGGTGTCCTGCTCCCCTTCTTGTACTGACAGTGACCAGAACCAGGTGGAGTAGCTCACTGAGTAGGCAAATTACTCCCTTCCCAGAAAGCTCTTCAATTTTATAGAGTTCCAAAGCTGGAAAATTCTTCTTGGCCTCTAAACCAAGATCTAACTTCTATTGCTAGTACCTACAGATTTCATCCTCTTGCTCAGAAAAGGACACAAAATGCTGTTTTGCAAGTAACTGCTGAAATGGTGAAGAAACTTCTAAGATCATCATCATTACTAAAGCACAGTATCCCTAATTCCTCCAATCACTATTATTATAATTCATATGAAATTTAAGTGGTATGTGAAATAATTGGTTTTTTCAGATTCATCTTTCAAATGGTCTATATGGTCCTAAACAACTATAGATCAAAGAAAAGAGGAGATCAGAGGACACAGTGTAGAGATCCCCAGTGCCATGGATTCTGTCTCAGTCTCACCTGGGTTTACATTTGCCCTGTACCATTCACCATGCTAGGGCATTGGGTATGCTAACTCGTCGTATATCATCATTATTACTAATTTCTCTTTGTGCTATATGTTGTCATATGGAAAATGCAATTATAAAGTACCTTCAACATGTCACTAGAGTAAATATTAAGAGAAAACTATGAAGCAGATTATGAGGCTTTCAAAAAGCCTCTCACATTATAAGTGTTCCAAGCTATTATTTACTATTATTTCACCAAATATTTACTATTATTTCAGTCTTCTATAAAATTATTTTTTTAAAGTCATGCATTTGGGGCTGGAGCAATAGCATAGCAAGTAGCGTGTTTGCCTTGCACATGGCCAGCTCAGGTTCAATTCCCAGCATCCCATATGGTCCCCTGAGCACCGCTAGGAGTAATTCTGAGTGCATGATCCAGGAGTAACCCCTGAGCATCGTCAGGTGTGACCCAAAAAGAAAAAAATTCATGCATTTGATAGAGTAAAATCTATTAAGCAATTAAAAACCATATTATAACTATAGAGAATAGATAAGATGGAGACCTACTTCCTTTACAGCAAGGCAATATAAATTTTTAAATCCTGTATGATTGATCCTAAGGAAAAGTTCAGTGTCCACAGATTTTTCAACCTGATGTATGTCAATTAGCTAAAAAGAAAATATTGCAGATGCTGGGTTATTTCCAAAAAACTTATAAAAACAAATGAAACCTTAGAATACCTATCTTGTCAATCTTCTGTTTCAAGTCTCTTTTTGATCTGAGCACTTTCTTAAATGATCCACCTGTTAAAAGAAAGACAGCAAGAATAATACTTAGACCCAATCCCTCAGCTAAATTATATACGATGCTCAAAATAGTCACAGAGCTGAGACTAGAGACAATTCCCAAAGGGTTGGAGTGCAGATTTTGACTTCAAAAGGCCTCCAGTCCGACCCTCAGCTCTTTATAACTCCCCTGAGCACCACCAGGGGAGAGTGAATAGGGATTACCAGTGCATCCTGGTTCTCCCATCTCACCTCTGGAACCTGTGCATGAGAGGCATGTGCGACAGCCTATCTCTGGGCACATACATATTTGTTTTTGATTATAAGGGTTAATTTTAAAATAATGTTAAGAAGATAAGCTCTTACTTCAGTAAAAGGTTTCCTTTTGATTCTGTTTTGTCACCATATTCAGCAGCGCTCAGGGATTATTCCTAGCTCTGCATTCAGAATTCACTCTTGGCAGAGTTCAGGGACCCATACCTGGTGCTGGGAATCTAACTGAGTCAGTCATGTGTGAGGCAAGGGCCCTACCTGCTATGCTATTTCTACAGCCCATTTCTATAAAATTTTTAATGAAAACCAGATCATACTATGTATATTAGAAAGATTTTTTAAGGGAGAATATATGTGGGGTCAGCAAAAGCAATATATTCTTTTGAAATCGTATCCAGGTCAGAGCTTGGAGACAGCTGAGGCACTCAGGAGAGCACGCCGCCTTACACTCACAAGCCTGAGTTCCACCCTGGCAACTCATCTCGCACTCCTCCCCCAGAACTAGTTTGTATAACCAGGGAGGTCCCCTAACATGCCTGAATGTGGTTGTGTTGTCGCCCAACTTTGCCAGGCCACAGTACTGAAATTTAGTCCATCATTATGCGGAGTTATCTCTGCAGCCCCTAATCATTGTTTTGGAGCCCACCCCCGGATAAAGAATTCTCCGGTGAGTTTCAAATGGAATGAGTTACCATCTTGTTGGGAGCAGCCTGTGTCCACGTTGCTAAGGACAGTGAGTCCCGTGGAGCAGAGCACCTCGGTATTATTCCTGCCACCGCCTGCCCCGCACTCCTGGCCGGGTTTGTGTGAAGACTGAAGTATCTGCTCAGAGAAGAAATCATTTCCCAAAAAACAACAGTTAGTGACCCTTATGGGAAATAGCAGAACTGTAAATAATGGTAGCTGTAAGTTGCTTGCTAAATGCTAAAACCTAAGTTTTCAGTTTTCCCAAGCCTTTTCCCATTTTTTATTTTAAAAGTAATTTTTAAAGTGAGTCAGAGAGAAAGAGACAGACATAGAAAGATTGCACTCATATGTGGAATATAAAGTAGCTGAGAGGTACAAGCTTGCAATGATGCAATTTCTGGCCGAAATTTCTCTGGAATTAGTTACTAAAATATTAAAATACAGAAATCCAAAACCATGCGGCCGCTAGTGTGGCTGCTCAACCTCATATCTCTTCATTCTGAGCAATGGAAAACAAATTATCAAATGCTTCCTTTTCAGTGGGTTCAACTTTGGGGGAAGAAACTAAACAATAATAGTGAGTTTTTGTTGAAATATTGAATGTAGTCAATGTAAAGTGTAAGTAAAGTGAAATTTATCAGTTGCACAGGTGGGGAGTGTGGCTGGGGAGATGGGGGGCATGGGGGTAGGTATACTGTGATTCTTGGTGGTGGAATATGTGCACTGGTGAAGGGATGGGTGTTCGAGCATTGTATAACTGAGACTTAAATTTGAAAGCTTTGTAACTTTCCACATGGTGATTCAATAAAAGAATAAATTTTTTAAAAAATGTTGTTTTACAATAATAGTGAGTTTTGTTGAAATATTGAATGCAATCAAAGTGAAAGTAAAGTGAAATTTATTAGTTACACAGGCGAGGGGCTAAGGGTGGGGGGCTAGGGGCGTGGGGGGGGTTAGGGGTGTGGGGGTGCGGGGTGGAGCTATACTGGGATTCATGGTGGTGGAATATGTGCACTGGTGAAGGGATGGGTATTTGACCATTGTATAACTGGGATTTAAACCTGAAAACTTTGTAACTTTCCACATGGTGACTCAATAAAAAAAAAAAAAAAAACTTAAAAAAATGTTTTACTAAAATACTGTGATTTACAGAGTTTTTCATAATACAGTTTTTCCGGCATAGAGTGTTCCACATCAATTTATAAATTATTCCTACTGAAATTTACTCCATATAATACCTCAAATATATAAAATACTTGATATGAAAGTATGAAAAGATGCTAAAAAATCACCACAACTCCAGTGCCTTTACTACCAGAATAATTCCTCTGTGAGAGGACTGGTTTCCAGCTCCAGCATTTTGGGGCCCCAGCACCACTAACTGTGACCCCTGAGTCCACCAGGAGTATCCCCCAAGCATTTCCAAAGTGGCTGAACAACAGAAAAATTAGAAAATGCAAATTATGACTGCTACCCAATCCCTGTCCACCTTCTTTTTTCCCTCTGGAAATGGCTCGCTTTTTACACAAAGTTTGTATTTTTTTTAACCTCCCAAGAGAGAAAAAAATTTGAGAAAAATCCTTAGAGAGTCATTTTGATCAAGAGAATTCCTGAATAGTGCTGATAACTATTACTGAACGGCCTGTGCCAGGAGAGGCAGGAGAGAGGAAATGGCAAGTCCCAGATGTAGCTATTTTGTGTGTAGCTATCTAGTCTCCCCACCATCGCCCTGTTTCTGCTGCTCTTTCATCATTGTCCCATGGACCGAGTATACTCATTCCATAAGAAAACCAGTTTGTAGTTATCTACATTCCTTGGAATGAGCAAGGAATCTAATTTTATACATGAACTTAGAAGATGCTCTATAAATAGACTTATTAAAATGGCAAAAGAAACAAGGCCTCATATACCTGGGAAGAAACATGATTCACACAAGATTTTGTAACTAAAATTCTATATGCAAGAAGAAAATGTAATGATGTATTCAAAGTATTCAATGAGAAGACTCTCTAGCTAAGAATCCCAAACCTGAAAGATTATAATTCATATTTAAAGAAGTGATAAAAAATATTCTCAGACAAACCATGGCCGAGGTCATTTGTCAATCTAAATCATCTTTGCTAGGAATACTGAATAGCATCATAAAAAGCAAAGGTCAATGGTATAAACAACAAAATTCTTCATATGGAATTGTCACAAAATACTTCCTTCATATCAATAATTTCTCTAAATATCTAAGTGTTGAACTCTCCCATTAAAAAGCATAGACTTGTTAGTTGAATCAGGAAAAAAAATCAAATTTCCGATTAAAAGAGTCACACTGGAACTCTCACAATAAACAGAATCAGAGTTAATGGTTGGACAATGATCTTACAAGATGAAAGTAAGCTAAAAAAATCAAGGACAGTCATACATATATCAGATCAAATAACATTCAAGATAGAGAAATTATTACAAGATAAGGATGGATATTACATACTGATTAAGGGATTACTAAACTATTATCAACAGCAATATACCAAGTGAAGTTTAGTTTGAAAAGCAAAGTTTATAAAGCAAACGTTGGTAACCCTGAGGTAATATATAGGTGGCAACATACAGTGGGAGACTTTAACAGCCCATTATCATCCTGTTCAATCTATAGTCTAAGACTTTCAGCACACATCTCCCATCCTGGGTGATCCATCCAAGTATCATTTACTTAGCAGAGGAACATTAAGTTTTAAAAAATGTATGCACCTTCATAAGTGGATCAACATGAAAAGTATCATACTAAGTGAAATGAGTCAGAAAGAGAGGGACAGACATAGAAATATTGCACTTATCTGTGGAATATAAAGTAACAGAATGGGAGACTAACACCCAAGATTAGTAGAGATAATAAGTACTAGGAGGCTTGTTGCATGGTTTGGAAGCCAGCCTCACATGCTGGAGGAAAAGGCAGCTCAGATAGAGAAGGGAACACCAAGTAAAGGGTGTTTGGAGGACCTGCTCAGGATGGGAGATGTGTGCTGAAAGTAGACTATAGATCGAATATGATGGCCACTCAAGACCTCTATTGCAAACCACAACACCCAAAAGGAGAGAGAGAATAAAACAGAATGCCCTGACACAAAGGCGGGGGTGGGGGTTTGGGAGGGATACTGGGATCACTGGTGATGGAGTATTGGCACTGGTGGATGAATGGGTACTGTGCATTGTATGACCGAAACACAAGCATGAAAGTTTGTAAGTCTGTAACTGTTCTTCACGGTGTTTCACTAATAAAAAAATTATTAAATGTATGCACCTCTACATTTGGCACTTAGTATAGCAGCAAGAATATGGAAACAAATCAAATTTCATATCTCATAAATGTATAAAGAAGTTGTGATATCAATACACAGTTGGATACTGTAATGTTCTGTAGAACAGGATAGAATCCTGCAGATTGCTGCAACTTGGATGAAACTGAGGGTATCATGTTATGTAAAATAATCAGAGGAAGAACAAATATTAGATGACCTTAGTCTTCTTGTATATAAAGAAACAAAGCAAGGTAATAAAGACATCAAATGAGAATAGGCTAAGATTACAAAACTGTGAGGGCAAAGGAAAAAAGGATGAGGTGGACTGGAAGTGATCTAGGAATAGTGATAAAGGGTCTTAGACATTCTGGAGGAGGTAATGGCACAACTTTGTACGTCAAAATCATGAAAGCTAACACCAATGTAACCAAGTCTCTTAAACTTGAGGAAATTAATTGATTTAAAAGGAATAATCTGAGTCAGTAAGATTATTGCTCTTTCCAGCAAATGTGTTAGTAAACAAGATGTTTTCATCAATTATTGATAGGAAGACAGTATGAAATTGGTTGTGATTGGTTTGTTTCTGAAGTGCATGTAATTATATTTTAGCTTATTCCATGAGTAAATGGATATTTGGCATTTTACCGGGATAGACACAAAGTGATAATATAATACAAAAAATAAATTAGAGAATAGACCTATTGGATATATGTAATATATATGGATAAATATATGGGGTAACTTGACCAAAAAAGTTTTCTTAACTCTAGCTTTATAGGGATTCAACTCATTTAACTCAGACCATAAGTCACCAAATATTCCTAATTCAGTTTTCTTCATCAATGACATAAGAACTGTACTAGTGTAAAATTTTTTTTAAATTTTTGAAATGTAGACCCAGCCAACCGATGATCAAGGCTGTTCCAAGTCAGTGCTTGGGGATTGCTCCTGGCAGTGCTCAGGAACTATGCAGTAGCAGAAAATCAAAGCCAGATCTTGTGCATATCAAACTTGCACTTGAGCCCTTTGAGCTATCACCCAGCCCCATGTTAATTATCCTTATTATTGATATTCTTCTCAAGGTTTTGTTGTGGATATTGCATTTGTGTGCAATTTGTATGCCGATAACCTGTATTTAAACCCCTGCAATACGTGGTCACTTAAGGACAACTGGGAGACACTCTAGAATCTTGCCAGGTATGGTCCCCAAATCAAGCAAACCAAAACTATTAGAGATGTAAGTCTTCACAAAGATACTTTGAATAGTAATGATGTCATAAATGCTATTTGTATTCCTATCCTTAAATCTTACTGAATTATCCTTCAATCTAACTTAAATCTAATTAACTCTAAATTACAGGTATACCAATGAGCATCTATGTGTTTCCTTAATCTCCCTTCTACCGGCAGCCCGCAGTGTCAGACAGAACATTGGTGGTCACTTAGCCCTGAGTCAAGTCAAGTGTCAGTAATCACAGCAGTTATTTTACTTAACTCTTTCCACGAAACTTTTGCTTCTTTCTTCAGAGTTATATGTAGCAACATCCGCTAATGATAATGCTACCCATGATTCTGACTGAGTTTCAACAGTCAGAGAAAGATGTTCACCTGGTGAATATACATCTTTAGTTGGAGACACACGTATCTAAAATATTTGAAAAAGTAAGAATTTTAGTGTCAGGTTAAACAGCCTTAGTGTTAGAACAATGAAGAGGAATTCAGGTGTCTTTGTGGCTTACCTGAAGCTGATTGCCACATTTTTCTTGAATCTTTAGGCAGACTGAGTCAGACACTAATTCTGTCGTCTGATCTCCTGTGACAAAGTAATAGACCAGGAGACAGGCTGTAGGAGCCATGTGCTGAGTCAGGGAAAGGTTCAAAACTTGGGAGGATGAGCCTGGGAGTTTCTCCACTGTTCCAAAGTGGACAACTTTTCCTTTAGAAGAAACCTAAAAATACACAGCAGCCAATAAACATCAAATGGGGCTAAAAGCTGGGTAGAAGTTGATGAAGAGGAAAAGAATTAATATTTGTGAGTTTCAAAAGAAAAAAGTGCATGGGTGCACGTGGGACTTGAGCGGTCAGTGGATGAGAGACGTTTCCTGGCCAACACAAGGCACAGACAAATGTGGATGGATAGGAACGAACGGGAATGAAGAAACAGGCCCCAACCCCAGTGGTCGGTGGTCAGTTGATTTCTCTCTCCTCCCTCTCCCTTAAGGCACAGTCACAGTCATAGGTTTTTTTTTTTTTGCTTTTTTGGGTCACACCTGGCGATGCACAGGGGTTACTCCTGGCTCTGCACTCAGGAATCACTCCTGGCGGTGCTCAGAGGACCATAAGGGATGCTGAGAATTGAACCCAGGTTGACCGTGTGCAAGGTAAATGCCCTACCCACTGTGCTATTGCTCCAACCCCCACAGTCATAGTTTTGGTCAGAGTCCCAGTCCCCATGGTTCCCTCATCCTAGTCTCTTCATAGACTCAAAGTCCTCTCTTTCTTACCTCTTCTTTCTCATCATGTTGTAGACTCATAGTCCTCTACTTCCAGCCATCATCATAATCTAGTCCTCCTTTGAGTCCCAAAGTCCCAAAGTCCCCGTTCTCCTCTAGTCTTCAACGTCTAGTCCCCTCTTACCCCTCACAGCATAGTTATATAGAAATCATGAAAGGTGGCGATACACAAAGGTGGGGTTGAACATTATCATAACAGCAAAGAGATGTAAAGCCAGTCCTTCAGGAGACTAACTCAAGAACAAAGTCTCATCTGAGGGTTCAACACTCCAGATTAGTAGGAGATCCACTCAACAGTGGAATTCCACCCAGGGTGTATTACTGTATCCTTGCCTCAGCTAGCTAGCGATCCATTTAAACAATCATAGTAAATCTTGTATCACTTGTATCACTTCTCTTCTTGTTGATCTTCGATTTGCTTGAGTGGGCACCAGTAACATCTCCATTTGACTCTGTCGCGTGCTAGTATAGCCCAATGATATCTGCTGGCTCCAGGGACAGGAAGTGCCTCAAACTGTTTATTCAGGGTTTTGATGAAGAAGTCTGACCATCTCGCAGCCACACGGTCTTTTGATGTCCCATGGAATACAGTCGGTAACAACTCTAGTCCAGCGGTCGTCCTTGAATTGCATTACATGTTTGGCCCATTTGATTTTTGATGTCTCGGCAAATGAGACAGCATGCCTGATTCTTGACCGTCTACAGATGTCGGAACTCTGGATTCTTTCCCTCACTTGAGTGAGACGTGATACGCCTAGCATAGCTCTTTCGATTCCTCTTTGGGATACCCAAATCGGTTTCTCATCCTGTTTGCATAGGGCCCAGGTCTCTGAGGCATATGTTAGTGCAGGAAAAATGGTGGAATCAGAAAGATGTGCCCAGAGTCGGAGATCCTTCATAAATCTACTTCCTATAATATTTCTAGTCATTTTGTATGAACATAGTAAGAGTAAGTAAGTAGGCTTAAAGGTTGGCTCTTCCTAGGGACATTTCACTATATATTCCAGGCCAGGTTAGTCTTTGCTAACCCCAGCAGGGTCCTTATTCAGTTACTTCTTTTGAAGTCATGACTAAATTTGTCCATGACCATGCTCTTAACTTATTATACTTATGGAGCTTTTGATGCCAGGGTAGCTTACAGCTTGCCCTTAGTCCATCCAGTTCCTTCACTGGGCCCCTGCTTTTGGAGCTCAAGGAGCTAAATGCAACTGAGGCTTAAGTCAAGTAAATATGGATGCCCAGGAGTAAATATTATTTTGAAGTCAATTAACTCCCATGTTACAAAGCATAGCACAACTGTCTTCATGTATCTATACAAAAAGGACATTGGCAAATAAACCATGCAAATGACATACAGGAACGAGAAAAGCAATATAGGGTTATTAGTGCCTGATGGAATTGGGTGTGCCTCAGGGCACTGTTGTGGGAGTAGCTCAATAGACCTTAAGCTCCCTGCAGGAGGAGCTAGGACAACTCAAAGTTATCCAACAAATATTCATTTGGCATATATTCTGAAATTGGTACATATATGAACATAAACACTTATTGTGATCAAATTATTATGGTTTTATTAAACTCATTGATTAGTTGCAAATTAAGTTTCACGTATAGATACAAGGTATTCATTTGCTCAGGCTGAGTGATAGTGCAGCATTTTTCCACAAGTGAGGCCCACAAAAGTTCAATTCCTGGCACCCCCTATGGTCCCCCATACTTCACCAGGAGTGATACCTGAGCACAGAGACAGGAGTAAGCCCTGAGAACCATTAGGTATGACTAAACCTCTAGCCCTGATAAAAAACAAACAAACAAAGAAACAAAAAACCTGTCCATTAGCCTAAATCTGCTTTTCTCAGAATCAATAAGGTTCTTACCTAGTTTTTAAAAAATGGCTTAGTAAATAATACGTTATTAGACACTGAAAGAAAGAGAGCTTGGAACTGTTTGCATTAGTTGTTGCTTTCTAAACAGATATTTATCTAGGAAAAAAAATCCATATCACGATGATCTATTTTTTAATAGATCATGCTGTTGATCTTGCTATTTTTCAATTCAATGGGTTAAGTGGGGTTTTTTTTTTTTTTCAAATTTTTCCCCTTCCCTTCCTATTGTTGTTGCTGATGACCTAGGGTTGTCCACATTTGGTTGTGATACTTGCCAGGATTTCACAACTTAATTGTAGTGCTCTCACTCATTTGGAAGTGCTGCAACTGATATCACACACACAGTTAGTACTCACATTGTGGTGGGCCCTAGGATCCCGAACAATAGTGCCAAGATTGCCCTAGTATATGGGACTGTGTTGAAGATGAAACTTTAGAACTAATGTCTGCAGGGCAGATGCTCTACCACTGAGCCATCCCTGAGTCCAACTAAAAAATTTTTTTTTCAGGAACCCAACATTCATTATTTAATAAGACAAAAAAGAATTATTTTGGTTTTTTTTGTTTGTTTGTTTTGGGGACCATACCCAGTGGTGCTCAGGGCATAGTCCTGGCTCTGTACTCATAAATCACTCCTGGTGATGTGGGACCATGTGAGGTATTGGCCACATGCAAGGCAAGTACTCTACCCGCTATACTATCACTCTGTACCCAGGTGAAGAGAATTGTTTTTATATGCACAAATAAAATTAGGACATCAATTGATTTTAAAAATACAATGAATACACTCAACTTAATTTTATTTTCAACAGCAATTAGTGCCTAACTATGCTACATCCTTTCTTGAATATATGGTTAAATTCTTTTTTATTGTAATTCAGTCCTAGAGACTAAATCCCTTGTAATGGCCATGACTACACTGAAGACTGAACAAACGCTCTCATTAAAACGTTGTCAACATATGATCCAACACCCATTTATGATGAAAACTCTCACCAAAATGGGGTTTGATGGAACTTTCTTCAAGATAGTCGAAGACATCTACCACAAACCCATGGCAAGCATTATCCTCAATGGAGAAACACTAAGGGCCTTCCCTCTAAGACCAAGGACAAGACAAGGATGCCCACTCTCACCACTTTTGTTCAATATATTACTGGAAGTACTTGCAATACCAATTAGACAAGCAAAAGACATTATGGGTAATCAGATAGGAAAGGAAGAAATCAAGCTCTCACTATTTGAAGATGACATGATTCTACACCTAGAGAATCCTAAAACCTCCACTAAGAAACACCTAGAAACAATAGACTTGTACAGCAAAGTCTCAGGCTATAAAATTAATACCCAAAATTCCATAGCCTTCCTATACACAAATAGAAAAAGAGAGTGAAGTGGCATTAAAAATAAATCCCATTCACAATTGTGCTCCAGAAAATCAAGTACCTCAGAATCAGCTTAACTAAGGAGGTAAAGGATCTCTACAAAGAAAAATATCTACAAAGAAAATTACAAAACGCTACTCAACGAAATAAAAGAGGACATGAGGAAATGAAAACATATCCCCTGATCATGGATAGGAAGACTTAACATTGTCACAATGGCAATACTCCCCAAAGCACTATACAGATTCAATGAGATCCCTATAAGGATACCCGTGAAATTCCTCAAAGAAATTGATCAAACACTCCTGAAATTCATATGGAACAATAAATGCCCACAAATAGCTAAAGCAATCCTGGGAAAAAGATGATGGGAGGCATCACCCTCCCCAATCTCAAACTCTACTACAAAGAAGTAATAATTAAAACAGCATGGTACTGGAACAAAGGCAGAGCCGCAGATCAATGGAACAGAGTGGAATATCCCTACACGCAACCCCAAATATATGATCATTTGATCTTTGATAAGGGAGCAAGAAATGTAAAGTGGAGCAAGGAAAGCCTCTTCAACAAATGATGCTGGCATAACTGGACAACCACATGCAGATAAATGGGCTTAGACCTGAACCTAACACCATGCACAAAAATCAGGTCAAAATGGATTAAAGACCTCAGCATCAGACCACAATCCATAAGATACATGGAAGACAAGTTCAGCAAAACCCTCCACAATACTGAAGCTAACGGTATCTGCAAAGATGACACGCCACTGACCAACCAAGTGGAATCAGAGATAAACAAATGGAACTGTGTTAAACTAAAAATCTTCTGCACCACTAAAGTTACAGTGACCAGAATACAAAGGCAATGTACAGAATGGGAAAGGATATTCACCCAATCCCCATTGGTAAGGAGTTAATATCAAGAGTATACAAGGTACTGGTTGACCTCTACAAGAAGAAGGCAGATTGGGGTGTGCGGGACAGAATGGGGAGGTGGGAGGGACGCTGGGGTCATCTTTGGAGGAGAATGGTCACCGGTGGAGGGATGGGTACTCGAGTAATGTATGACTGTAACACAAGCATGAAACTCTGTAACTGTACCCTCGCGGTGACTGATTAATTAAAAAATAGTAATAATAATAATAAAAAATAATTTTCAAAAGGAAACAAACAAACAAAAACTTCGTCAACATCATTCATAGTAACATGAATGGGACTAGAGGTATCATGCTGAGTGAAGTCAGTCAGAATGAAAGGGACAGAGACAGACTGATCTCTCTCATCTGTGGGACTTAAAGACACATAGCAATGTAGCAACAAATGTCCAAAAGCAGCATAATGGGAGAACTGATCCATGCAGTTGGGGAGGGGAAGGGGTGACAGGAGGGATGATGGGGTTCTTGGGGAGGGGGATGCATACACTGGTGATGTATGTGATACTGGAATTATGTGCATGAAAAACTATTAATAGCACGGAAAACCATGAGCTCTCAATCAATAAACAATAATTTTAACCTCTTGCACCATGCCATAGGCTATCACTCCAAGAGTTAGAAGACGTTAAAGGAATCTCAAAGTGCACACACTCATTCACTAACAATTGAGCACAACCTTGTCTCAGGTAAGGAACTCTTTCAAATATTTTTTGCGTAGTAGGTTTCTAGGTATGTTAGATATTATCAATCTTACCAGGTAGTTGTAGTGTGTAATACTGTCAACGTAAGGACTTTCAGGGGTGACGGTTATGCTCAGAGTTTTCCCCACAAACAAAGTCTTGTGACTGTCTGGCCAGCTGAGTGAAAGGAAACTGTGACTGTGGGATGAGTAAGCCACCGCTTCATAGTCCTTGCTGGCTTGGTATTTGGCTGGAAGGTCTGGGATAGCAGTTCTGACCTAAGGAAGATAAGAGACAAACACGTCAAGTGCTCTCTTCTTGGGGAGATACAGGAAGAAGGGAAGTAAAGATAATCTGTTTAAGAGTAAGGTCATGGTGAATTCTTGCAAATATAAGTGCCACTCTATACCCATCCTTTAACCCACACATATTTGGCCCATTGATGTTTTTCTTGAAGCTGAAGAATTGGATGCTATTTGCTGAAGATATTATTGTGGAGGTAACTTGGAAACAGTGAAATACAATGGGGAAAATACTCTGAGAGAGAAGAAACATCTATTTTAACCATTTTTTAGTATTAGAAATATATATATCCATTCTGGCAACTAATATTTTCTTGTTCCTACTTTGTCAGTGTGTATACTAATTGACAGACACAAAAGTGATGAGGATATATTTTTGAGAAATTTGAGGGCACTTGAAATTTCTAAGATCTGCATCAATGTTGATGCTCCTGAGGCTTGAGTCAAGGCTCAGTGAAAAAATATAAGCTTTGTCTGCGTGACACCAGTGTTAACTCCCTGGACTGAAAGGGCCGGTACTGACAAGGAAGAAAAAACAGACATCCACCATTGGCCCCAAAGTAAGGCATTAAGGACTGAAAAACAGGGAGAGTCGAAGGTAGAGTTTCAAAGACCTCTCAACAGTAGAGAACAGGACATTTGGAACCTGAAAACTACCTCAGATGACTGAATTTGAGGTAGCATGGGCGGGCAGTACGCAATGTCTATGGAGGGGATCTAGGACAGGGTCAGTTGAGATCAGCGGTGACAGAGAGTACACTCCAACTCTCTGGCACTTGTTGATAGAGAAGTAGGATGGTTGCAGACCGTTTGCTAAAACAAGGCACCCTGGAGGAGATCTAGACTGGAGGTGGAAGGAGGCGTGTAGTTTTATACAAACTGAGTCTTATGGGAGCCAGAATGTTAGTACAGCATGTGGGTTGCTTGGTTGGTATGCGACCAACCTGGGTTTACTCCCCAGCACCCCATTTGGTCCCTGAGCCCCACCAGGAATGCACCCTGACCACAGATCCAAGAGTAAGTACTGAGTACCTTACTCTTGGTACTTAGATGAGTGTGACTGAAAAATAAAGAAAATAAGTCCTATACTTTTGAAAAAATATGAGAAAAAGTGGGGCCAGAGAGATCGTACAATGGGTGAGGTAGCTGCCTTCACTGGCTGACCAGGGCTTATTTTTCTGGCACTACATATGATCCCCTGAGTCACTAAGAAGTGATCCCTGAGATCAGAGCCAGGTGTAAATTGCCAGGTATGGCCCCCCAAAATGAAAAGATAGGAAAATATTAATCCATAGAAATGTCTTGACTGCATAGAATAACTTTAATATTAGATTTAAGAGAAAACTGAATCACAGAAATATTTCAACTAAAATGTTTCATATAAGAAGAAAAGATAGGGCGAACATAACCTGAGAATCACCCCAAAATATCCAGTGAACAAGGGATTACTGATCAAAAGTGAAGGCTAGAAGAAAAGAGGAAAGAAGAAAAGTTTTAAAGTAAGGAACAAATAAAATTGTACTGAGAGTATAACAGAATACACGTGTGTCTATGTTTCATCCTGGTCCCCCAAATGTCACTAAGGGAGACCCCCAAGAACCAGTAGGTGTTTCCAAAAAGGACAAAAATGAATAACAAAGCTCAAAAGCAAGTGCAGTACAGAAGGCAATAAATAATAAATTTAAATTTGTCACTTTAAATAGTACAATGTTTAGAAAAAGACGTAAAAAGTTAACTCCTAGATACAAAACTAATAGGATCATGCCCTTCATGGAATGTTCATTATGTGAAATTGTACTCCTGTGATGATGGGTCAAATATTCCTGAGAAGTTCATGAGACATGAAATAAAACGTTCCCTTCTATCTAGCACACTAATTACTCCACAGGCTTAAATACATTTGAAGTACAACACATCATAATTCTGCTCACATGAAAATCCAGTGTTGCCGCATCAGAGGGAATGTTAATGATAAATGAGGCTACTCCATCAGAATTTGTGGTACTTTGCATTGTTCCCAGATTCAGGGATTTATCAAATATTCCTTCCAGTATTACTGCAACCCCTCCTGTAACGTGGCCAGGAGCATTCACCTGTACCTAATGGAATAATCCATTTCAATAGCTAGATAATACTATTAACTGTAACAATATAGCACATTGTACAATAGCTAGCATTGATTTTTAATAGATCAGTCTATATTTTATGGTAGAAAATAACACGCATATCCTTTATACAGTCATGATTTTTCTATTAAAATTTTTCCCATCTTTTATGAACTATGATTTATAGTACTATCAGTGATAGTTTCCTGCACACATTTTCCCAATATCACCCTCCATAGGTAAGTCTGCTCCCCCCAAGAATGTTCCAGGAACCCCTACACCTCCCCTCTATCTCCACAATTGATTCTTATACAGCAAACCTTAAATAAATTCCCTCTTTCACTACCAGGCACTAACTTGCTGGATTTAAGCTAGTAATCAGGTGCATTTCTACTATGCTTGTATTTTAAGAATTTCATATATATATAATAATTGCATTCAGTTCAAAGTCTAGTGACTGAATTGTTAGATTAGTGTTTGACATGGATTGTTAAATTATTGCCAGACCAGTAACTAGACAATTGTTTGTTGTTATCACTTTTGTTCTCCTCTTTGCATTATAGGCTTTATGATTGCCTTGTCTTACTCTTTGTCTCCACAATCTCTTCTTCTTTTTATTATGTACCCTGTAGTCCACAAAGGAGCAATAGCTTTCAGAGATTCTCTGCCCACCACAGACTCTACCATATTTGATTTTCTGGTCATCTCACCTTGATGGGAAATGGATTTCCAGGCTTCAGGAAAAGAGGAGTGGCAACCAAATCCAGAGTGTAGGGTGAGAAGCTGTATTTGATATCAGTTATTTTGTTTTCCTTGAAAGAACCTGGTAGAATAATATGCATTACTCTGAAAATATGGCACACACGATGTAACATCTCCATGTTCCTTGGTTCCCACTCTGTGAGAACCAAGAACGTATTTGATTAAGAATACGTCATTCATTTATTCTCTGGTCACTTAATAAAGAATTACAAATCTATATTTGGATGATTTCTCTGCTCATCCTGAAAGAACCTGACTCCTCCTTGAGTCAATAAAGTGTGGTTGTCAGGAGGTTGGCCAGACTTCCATTCATCACTTGCAATAACTGTGTTCTTGTCTAGATCATTTGAATTATCAGATCATTTATCTCATTTTCTCATTGAATAATTGAAATAGAAAATAGAAATAGTCTCATGTCCTAAAGTATAAAGTATACTTTCCTGTGGGAAGATTTATGCATGTATGTTCTCACAGCTTGTTATTATTTCCAAGGCCACAGTTAAAGCATTTCCACGCAGTGTAAAAGAGGGCAGCCTCAGTTTCCCCTTGCCAGTGAGAGAGAGTGTCACAGTTTTCTCTTGCCACTCTCCATCCACCTAACACATGCTTCATCATCCCCAGGGTTCTGACTTAACATTCCCGGAATTACCCAGGACCATAAAATTCTGCCCTGGAGTTTAGGCTAATAGGGAACTCACAATGACTGAGGCAAATGGCAAGAAAGCTAATCCAGTAAACTCTTTAATTAATAAGAAGCATAAAAATCCCAGTTTCCTTCTAAAAGGGTCTACAGGAAGAACCTTTATCTTCCTGTAACTTTACCTGTAACTTTTTTGCATCCTCTGTAATATTTATCAATTGAATACCAAAAGAAATTCAATTGACCAGAGAGCCTTTAGAAGGGGCTATACAAAACTCCCTTTTTAGTACAATACGAAATTCTTCCCTACTTGGGGAGCTCCTTTTCTTTTCTCTTCTCCATTCCAATAAAGTTTTCTACTTTCCAACTCTGAACATCTTTATTATTCAATATTTTCATTCTTGAAAATATTGACTAACCCGAGAATAGTGAAGGAACACGGAGACCTGCCATCACTGCTTCTGCCTCACCTGTGACAGCGTGATAAAAAAAAAAACTTGTGATAATTCATTAAAAAATTTAAAAGGACCTCCAAATGTCAGTGAAGTTTTCATAATTTTATTACTTTTTCTATAATTTACTATAATTGTGCAAGTAAAATTTCCTGGTAGCACCACCACTTATTCTTTATGATAAAAGGTTATCTTTTCCAGGCATAATTTGGTGGGTCACAATTAGAGACAGAAACTTTTATTTTAAATTTAAATATTTTTTTATTTTATAAGGTAGTTCACAATAACAAACACTCCATTTCCATGGAGCTCATGGATAGTATTTTGATAGAGCGACTGTGCTTGCCAAATACTGAATCAATATCAGTTACTGATTAAAATGTAAACTTTGAAATGTGAAAGAACTGTAAGATGACCCCTGGGGTCATATTATTGCCACTACCTATTATCAGAAATTGCACAAGTTTCTGCCGAAATTAATATGTTTGAAGGAGAGTTAGCCCCAAGGATAAGCACATTCACGTCAAAACCAGAAGTGATTTCTGGTGTGGGTTGCAATCAAGTTTGCAGAACCACAACACAACCATACCTGTGACCTAGGTCAGGGCAAAAGAAACGAAGAGAAATAAAGGGGGAAACAAGGAAAAGGAATTAGAAATGAATTTATACAGTACTGTTGGAACTTACCTGCACTTACGTCCACGAAAATATTAAGGTACTTGTTATTTAAATCTCCTGGACTTATATTTAATTTTTTAATTTCCTCTGTAGTATTAAAACTGATTTGTGCAACACCATCAACCAGCTGTTTTTTTTTTAAATAAAAGGGCAAAAAAGGAGAGTCAATAATTTATAGAACTCTGAGAAACAAACTCACAGAGAAACAAGTTCTCCTTTCATCAATCTGCAAATCCTTCACTTGAAAATAGCATTGTTTGGGGCAGGTATGGCTTTTGCCTTGCACATGGCCCACTAGGGTTCAACTTTCCACATTTCATATGGTCCCCCAGCATCGCCAGCAGTCACTCCTGAGTGCAGAGCCAGGAGTCACCTCGTAGCTTCGCAGAGTGTGGTCTATCCTCCCGGCACTTCCCCCAACTGCCTTCCCCCCCCCACCACCAAAAAAGAACATTGTAGATATTATTTGGATCATTCCATGTAAGCCTTCAGCTTCAGGTCATGTTCTTCCTTCCTAGGAAAGAAGATTTTGGTGGCACTGAAAATCTCTGATGTCTAATCATGTTAAAAATTTGAGGCTGTAATTGGGTACCACCATATCTGCTGGATCCAAATTTAAAGTGCATAATATCAGGTCCACAAAATGATGAGGCTTCTTTAGAAAGCAGGTTTTGAAAACTGAAATCATATATTTCCAAAGCCCAATGGCTTATTGGTTTGGCTTAGTTCTGTAAACCCTTAAAGAGGAAAGCCCACTTTTATTCTATACATTCTGGTTAGCTTGCCCCAATTCTCCATTTCTGTAAAGACTGATTTATCTCTTCTTACCTTTGTCGTTTGTATTTCTGCAAGCAACATTTCTTTTTCATCATCATGTAAATCTTCTTTTATTGCAAAAAAGACAAAAACATCCCCTTCAGGAATAATCCTATTGAAATATCTGTTAAAAAAATATGGTTAACTTCCTTTTGGGCTTTGTTATTTTTGGGGCATTTGGATCCTTGGGGAGAAATCACCAGCAGTTTTCAGGGTTATCTCCTGACTTATGCGCAGGGACCACACACAGTGCCTGGGAATTAAACAGAAGCCAGCTCTGTGCAAAGCAAGTGCCGTAATGCCTTACCATCTTTCCAGCCCTTAACTCCTTTTTAAATAGTAATTTTTTATTAAAATCTAACGTAATCACTAGACATTTGCTTCTCTCTGGAAACAGACTTGATGTTCAGAGTCTGTTTGTATTTCATTCAGAGTCCACCAGTGCTGAAGTAGCAATTTCTATTATTGACAAATGAGGAAGTTGAGTCTCATGATGACAGAAAGAACTTATTCCACTTCCATATATTTTAAGTTCATAATAAGTTGGCACAGAACTGTGTTTCGACCCACGTGTCTGTCTATAGAATCCTTAAACTTCTGCTGCCCATTTAATAAAAGAATTAATATCACATTGATCCCAAGGGTACTGGAGGCAAATTGTTTGTATGTTAGCTGTGTATTCCAAAAACGAATACAAAGCCCGAAAGTCTCTCAAAGCCTGCATTTGGTGGTCTCAAGCAGCTTCTCCCACCCTGGAAGACCGATGGCAATGGGTGGACAAAGGAGGAACCGAGGGCCAGGCTGGTTGGTATCAATTGCAGTTTACTCCAATCTCGTCTCATTCTCTCCTGATTCCCCTTCCCCAGGTCCTCCTTGATTCTCCCCTGGGATTCTCCTTAATTCCTCTCTTGGATTCTCCTTCATTCTCCCCTTGCCCAATCTCTTTTCCTCCACCTCTCTCTGCCCCTCTTTCAGCCTAGTTATCTCCCAAATCATAAGAGGGCTAGGGTAGCAATTACACATAGGTGTTGTCATAAAGTCAATAGATGTAAGATCCCTCCCTCAATGTTATACTGCAATTAGTCACATTTATACCTTTCCATTAAAAGAAAAACATGAACTCTCTCTTTTTAAATATAAAGCAGCAAACCGGTGTTCGTACCAGTTCATATGCAAGTATAATTTCTGATCTATTCAATAAATTCTAGAATCACTGTATCACTCTCGTGCCATTTATTAATATTAGCACTTGTAGCACTGTTGTCCCATGTTCATCTATTTGCTTGAGCTTTCACCAGTAATGTCTCCATTGTGAGACTTGTTACTGTTTTGGCATATTGAATAGGCCATGGGTAGCTTTCCAGGCTCTGCCGTGCGGTTGGGATACTCTTGATAGCTTGCCGGGCTCTCCGAGAGGGATGGAGGAATCGAACCTAGGTTGGCCGCATCCAAGGCAAAC
The DNA here is from genome assembly GCF_027595985.1 of Sorex araneus. Lineage (NCBI taxonomy): Eukaryota > Metazoa > Chordata > Mammalia > Eulipotyphla > Soricidae > Sorex > Sorex araneus. The sequence continues at coordinate 12,822,903 of NC_073302.1, read as the reverse complement.
GCCCTACCCGCTCCTGCCAGTTATTAATATCAATTGCCACAAATAAAAGGAACTATATTTTTAACATCATATTTTACTACCTGAGTAATTGGAGTCACCTAAATAGTCAGTGTAATGTTCCATATTTTTGATTATTTATTACAAAGTTATAAAACACCTCTAAGTACCAAACCAAGTATACTTCTGATAAGTATTAAACTCACCTGCAGTAACTATGGCAGTTATTTTAAATTATATTATTTTAAATTTTGAATCAGTCTTTTTCAACACAAAACCCGCTGGAAATCATAATTGACTCACTCCCAAAATTAAATACTTTTGCGTACTTGATGAATTAGAAAATAAAATTTTCTTACCTAACTTTTATATTAATCTTGAAGTCCTCTAGATTTTTATAGCTGATAACATTGTTTTCTGGTTCTATTAAGACATGCTTTCGTCTTTCTAAAACTAAATATAAGAAAGAAATAATACATTTATTAGTATAAGTGCTATTAAAGGAGAAATTTTTTCTTCAAGGGGATGATAAATATCAATAACATTAATGTCCTTCCCCTTGTCATACCCACTGTTCACACACAGGGAGCCTCTTTATCACCTCACAGAGACGAACCTCATCTTTCCTCTAGCAATGCTATCTTCACTGAAGCGCATGTGCTACTATCAGAAGTCTGATAAGACCAAGGTTCAGTTTTGCTTATTGTGTAAAGGTCTGTTCCTATGACTTTTATAGAGGGTTTGATGATCTCCCAGGTATTCATGAAATTGAAAAGAAGTTGATTCATTAGTATCCATGGTGTTTAGCGATTCTCTTTCACTCTATCCAAGATCCAAACAACAATCTCATACTCTCACCACAGCAAGACATTAGTATTTGTAGAGCATCAATTAATTTTTTTTTTTTTGCTTTTTGGGTCACACCTAGTGATGCACAGGGGTCACTCCTGGCTCTCCACTCAGGAATCACCCCTGTTGGTGCTCAGGGGACGATATGGGATGCTGGGAATTGAACCCGGGTGGGCTGTATGCTAGGCAAATGCCCTACCCGTTGTGCTATTGCTCCAGCCCCCCGTAAATTAATTTTTAAATGAGAACTAAACCAAGGGAGTGAAGGCAAATTTGGTACCAAGGTGAGCAGAGCAGGTGGCAAAAGGCAAAGCAAGTATATCTTCAGGCTGCTTCTCTCTAAAGATAAGTAGAGAAAGAAGCTTATGATTTGACTGGACTCCAAGACACTTAATTAGTAACTCCAAATATCGACTTCAATCATGTCAGGGGGTATTCTGTTGCAAGTCTTTTTCCAGACATTACCATCCATCTTAATCTCAAATTGCGTAGTTCCTGTTGTTGTGAAATTCTCCCTGTGCTTAGCATTAATTGTCCATAAACCAAGCCTGTGGAAAAAAAAACATTCAAAATATGTAGGTCCCATCAAATCATATATCTAATTCACCCATTGATTATGTCTACTCTTCAAATGGGCTCTTAGTAAGGGTTAAGCACTGTGCTCATTGATTTGTGTGTTAAGTCATTCAATCCCCACATAAGTATTCAAGAATACATTATATTATTGGGTTGGGTTATCCAATTACTTTATTGGAGAGAGCAGACGCGGTTGGGCTACACTAGCACGCAACAGGGATGAAGGGAGACATTACTGGTGCCCACTTGAACAAATCGATATACAAAGGGATGACAAGTGATACAAGTGATTACATTATTATCTCGATTTTATCATCAGAAAAAATCTCTTCCAGAGAGATTAATTAGCATGCCCAGGAACAAAATGGAGACTTGGACTTTTATTGATCTTTCTGGCTCTTAAAATCCTTGGCCAAAATTCTGTGCTAGTGGACAATGACCACAGTGGATAACCTAATATACTATGTCTGCTGGATTTTTAAATTATAGATAAAAACATGCATTTTAAGAAGAGTTGTATGCATACTGCAACTTCTTTATTTCTGTACACTGTCTGGTATACCATAGTATATATTTAGCTGGAAAATATTTAAATTTAAAGGCAGTGGTCAACCAACCAATATGAAGTTCTATCATATTATTAGATAACACAGAATATAGCATAGGACAGAAATATGGATTATGTGTTTAGGACCACTTGATAAGATGAAGCTCGAAATGATCAAATGCAGTTTTGAAGACAACTCAAAGCTAGTGTGAATTTTTTTTCAGTGTCAGGAATGAAATATGAGACTTCACACATGCAAAGCATTGACTCTATCCATGAGCCATATCTCCAGCCCCCAAAATAATTTTAGAGGGGCTATATGGAGAAAGGAAAGAGCGAAGGAGCATCTAGTCATCAGGTAGATCTGGGTTCTTATTTCAACTAACTTTTTTAGATCTGCATTGCCTGAAAAGGGCTATACATTTCTCTAATACTTAATATTCTTAACTGGAAAAGAGAAAAATTAATGAGCTGAGTTCTTGGCACACAAGAATTCATAAATGTTCATTTTCTCTATATGTGGAAGAGTTTCAAAACACTGTGCAATATGAAATTATCCATGTATATCTCAGAATGTCCTAGGAATTATTGTTTGATGCAATTTGAATGTTTTTGCAGACTCTGAAATACATACTAGTAGACTTAGTGCATTTGCAACATTTTTCTATTCTATGAAACTCTTAGAAACTTGGGGGCAGTGTCTGTCTCACAGTGTCCCGGGCCTGTCTTTTTCTCTGAATCAGACAGAGCAGACTGGCTTGGTGCTGGTGCTGGCCATGTTGTCAGGCCCTGTCCTTGCTGCAGAGAAGCCCATGCCGATGTCCCTATAGGAAGAGGACAAAGGACACTCACTGGCTCTGAGAAATAGTAGGAAACAAACTTTCTTTACATCAGTTATTTTTTGTCATATATAAATGTCTCCAAAAATCCATGCCATAACTCCTGCCACATCTACTGATTATAAACAAAATAATTTCAACAACAAATATTTTTAAATACTTAGCATCTGATGGAATGTTGAAATCAGGGAAAGTTACAATTCCAGGATTTGTAGTACTTCCTACCATGTCAGTTTCTTTCCCTTTTGGGTCCTACAAGTAAGAAGAAAAAAGTGAGTTTTATTTTTCAGACAACCTATAAAACATGAATTCATATATACAAAATAGCATGTGATGGATTGTCTCAATAGATATATATTGTCTAAGAAACTATGTTGAAACTAGGTACAGCAACATTGGCCAGGTATAGAGTCTGAGACTGTCAGCCATTCAAGTTAGTTAGCAAATATTAATAACACATAACAGAGTAAGGCGATTAGAAAGGCTTATATTTAGAATAATCATAAACAGAATGATGAATGGGTGTTAAACTCACTTTCCTTCTCCCTGAGTGAGACTTCTAGGATAATTTTCAGGCAAAGTCTCCATGCTATACTCAAAAGGTTTTCTTGATTTCCTGTCATATTCAGGATCAACTCACAATACATCAGGAAATGTCATAGCAATGTCCTCTGACCTCTTCAATATCTCCTCTCCATGGAGACTCCTAACAAGGATCCACAAGGCTGTGTGGAGCCATTTACCTTTCCATCAAGACTACCTGAACCCAAACCTGTCTGTCCCAGACAGTGTCTCTTGATGCAAAGTAACATATCAAAGTTTTGACTCTATCATTCTGGAGTGTTTCTGAGACATTTCTTTGTGATCAAGCCATTATTTGGTCCAGTCCTATACCTTGATTTTTCATGTCTTCAAACCTCTGCTTCTTCTCAGATGCCAAGACATAGTCCAGCTTCTACCTGTCAATCTTCCCAGTGGTATTCTAAAAGACCAAGATCAGAATCTGCCTTCATTCTTCAGCACTTTCTTCCAGAATAATTAGTAGCTATCTTTTCTTAGATCTGTTCTTCGATTGGTCCTGTATTTTCTTTACGTGGTTTATTATATTCAACTGAAAAATCAGTTATTATCTGTATGATCATGGTAGTGACTCAAGTTTTCTAAACTTCCACTTTCTCATGTAGAAGGAGAGGTGAAAATCATTGTAAGGTTGTCATGACAATGCATGTCATGGTCATCTTACATAACACACACACACTTGCTTTACCTGTCCATGATTCACAGTTACCAAGAGGACACACACATTTAACAGAATTGCATAGAGTCTTCTACTTTGTTCCACTTCTGAGATACCTTTATTCCCAGAAGTGGAATTACTGTGTGAAATGAGAACTCAATTTCTAGTTTCTTGAGGAATGTCCATATTGTTTTCCAAAAAGTTAGACCAGTCGACATTCTCACCAACAATGAAAGAGTTCCTTTCTCCACATGCATGTCAGCTCTGGTTGTCTTGTTCTTTTTTATGTGTGCCAGTCTCTGTGAGTTGATATCTCATTGTTGTTTTTATTTGCATCTCCCTGTAGATAAAATGTAGAGCATTTTATCATCTGCCTTTTGGCCATTTGTAATTCTTCTTTGAGGTAATTCTTCTTTGAGGTTCATTTTTTTCTCTCCATTTTTTGATGGGGTGGGATGCTTTTTTTTTTAGGAATTTCTACCAGTGACAGATATATCTTGGATATACACCCCTATTTGATGGTTATTGGGTGACTAATGTTTCCCATTCAGAGGTCTGTCTCTGTATTTTGGTCACCATTTCTTTTGAGATGCAGAAGCTTCTTAGTTTAATGGAGTTTCATTTGTTTATCTTCGCTTTCACTTGCATGGTAGCTGCTGTTTCATCTTTGAAGATGCCTTTAGCTTCAATGTCAAGGAGGGTTCTACCTACATTTTCCTCCATGGAGCTTATGGATTCAGGTCTAATATTTAGATACAACTGAAACTCAACCATGAACAGCTTTGGAACCATGTATCTCACAATGATTCAATAAAAAAAATAATTTATTTTAAAAAAAGGTTGCCAATTGGATAAGATAATACTAAAATTGGGGGCAGAGGTATAGAGCAGCAAGTAAGGTGTTTGCCTTGCACCCAAATAACCTGGGCTTGATCCCATGGCATCAGGAGTGATCCCAGAGCACAGAGCCAGGAATAAGCCCTGAGCACAGCCAAGTATGGTCCCCAAACCAAAATAAATACACAAACATTTAAATTGGTACCTTGTACACATAATTGATGTACTATTGTAGCTTTGAAATAAGTTTTGTCACATTTGACCAGAGATAAAAGAATGAAAACTCTTTATTAATATGATAAAAAAATCCAAGTGAAATTTTTTTATTTAAAATTAAAAATACTAAATATTCAGTCATGTTAATTACAACGTAACTTGTGATTACATTTCAGGCATTCTATATTCCAACACCAATCCCACCGCCAGTGCTGACTTCCCTCTGCCAATGTCCCCAAGTTTCCACCAGCCTACCTCCTTGACAGGCACTGTCTTGTTTGTTTGTTTGTTTGGGGCTATACCCAGTGGTGCTCAGGATGTACTCTTGTGTCTGTGCTCAGGATCATTCCTGGAAGCCTGAGGAACACTATGTGGTGCTGGGGATAGAACCCAGGTGGCTTCACACAAGGAGAATGCCCTATCCACTATACTATTGTTCCGGACAGGCACATTTTTTTTTACTTGGTTGCTGTAGTCCCAATCTCTTACTTGCAGTATGTTTGGCTCTGTAGCATATATGTGTTTATATATACATATGTACTAAAACTATGATTCAGCTTATCATAAATTATTTTTGTATTTAAGCCAGTTATAGCACAGCAGGTAGGGTGTTTGCCTTGCATGCAGCTGACCCGGGTTTGATTGTTCCGTCCCTCTTACAATGGAGACGTTACTGGTGCCTGCTCGAGCAAATCGATGAAAAAAGGGAGGACAGTGCGAAAGTGCTACATCAAGGTTAAATTTTGATTTTAACCACAGGCAGTTCATTGCAACTTGGATGAAACTAGGGTTTCTTGATCAGGAAAGTAAGTCAGAAGGAGCAGAATAAATACTGGATGATACCTCTTTTGTGGTATATAAAGAAGCAGGACAGGGGACCCTCAAGTATCAGATGATGGTAGACCCTTACCCCTGATGACAAAACTAAAAATGTCAAGTAAGTGGGGAGACATACTAGGGAGAGACAGATAAAATGGACTGAACGTAACATAATGACTCTGGTAGTGATTAGGTAAGATACTTATCCATTAAAACCATTAGTGTTGACACTGTTGCAATATGTGACCCAAGTATAGTAATAAAGTATTTTTTTAAGTTTGCCAATAGTGTAATGTGCAGTCCAGGAGGGAGTGTGTGTGTCTGTGTATGTGTGTGTATGTGTGTATGTGTGTGTGTTGGGGTGAGGGGTAGTGTAGATCTTGAAACCTTGGTGGAAGGATACTGTCACTCTGGCTATAGACTTGGAACATTTGTATGCCTGAAACTAAGTTATTAACAGTATTATATATCCTGGGTCCCAAATAAAATCTCAAAAGAAGAAAAATTTAAAATTAATGCCATACTCACTATAAAAGTTAACATAACTTCTCTTTGAGCTGGTTTTAGATCTTCGTCAAATGTATAAGCTCTAACTTTTACTGAAAAAGAAAAGTCACAATAGAAAACTTTTTTAAAGTGAAAGTAAAGTGAAATTTACCAGTTACACAGGCAGGGTAGAGGGCTTGGGAGGTGGGGGGAAGAGGGGGAGGTATACTGTGATTCTTGGTGGTGGAATATGTGCACTGGTGAAGGGATGGATGTTCGAGCACTGTATAACTGAGACTTAAACCTGAAAGCTTTGTAACTTTCCACATGGTGATTCAATAAAAGAATAAATTAATTAAAAAAAAGAAAAATTTTTAAAAACATTTAAAAAAGTTTTTAAAACATTTTGGAAAAAGAAATGGACACGATCCTAAAGTTTTTTATATTTTAAACTGATATGTTTCTCATATTTTGCTTTTATCATTTATAACTTAACCTTTGGTTTATCAATTCTTAACCATTCTATATGGTATAAGTTGAGAATTAACTTCATTGATGGGGGCAGGGGAGAATACAAAAATAAGTCATTGTCTTGATTTATCCATTGATCAACTATCTTTCTCCCACCACCATACCCCAGATTAAAATTTACTCTTAAACCTTAAAAGTCTCCAATAAAATAATTATTCACTTTATCCCTGTTATCCCGATGTTCATCGATTTGCTTGAGCGGGCATCAGTAACGTCACCATTGTGAGAATTGTTGTTACTGTTTTTGGCATATAGAATATGCCACAGGGAGCTTGCCAGGCTCTGCCGTGCAGGCGGGATACTTTCAGTAGCTTGCCGCGCTCTTCGAGAGAGATGGAGGAATCAAACCAGGGTCGGCGGTGTGCAAGGCAAACGCCCTGCCTGCTGTTCTATTGCTCCAGCATTAAAAACAATAAACAAAGCAAAATAATAGGTTGGAAAAATCAGCGCACAAAATACGTAGCATTCTATATGCAAATAAAGTACTTGAAAAGAAACAAACAACAACAAAATCAGCTTAATGGTGGTGAAGAATCAAGTACTTAAGAATCAATTTACAAAAAAAGTGACACTCTGATACTGATGAGAGGCATTTGAGGCCACTGAACATGGCCAGAGTAACCTGCATGGCAGCGTCCAAGCACCCACATCCCTGGACACTAGCACTGTACCACTCGCCTGACTATCACCTGGAGTGGACCCAGCACCCCTAAGCACTGCATAGGAGCCCCGACCCCTGAAGAAGATACAAGACTTATACATAAACAGCTTTAGACACATTTAAAAGACATAGCAGAGAACACATGGAAAAGGAAGAGAATTCCCATGTTTTTGTATTGGAACAGTTAACAAAATTAAAACGACTATTCTTCCCAAAGCATTATACAAAGTCTGTGCAATCCCTATCAAAACGGAGGATATAGTGAAAGAGGAAACTTTAACCAGTGTTGGTGGGAATGTTGTGATCAGGTTGTTTCTATGAAAAACAGTTTAGAGACTTCTCATGAAATTAAAAAGAAAACTCTCATATAACCCAGTGATTCCACTCTTTGGCTCCTATCCCAAGAACACATAAACGTTATATGAATACTTTTGCCCAAAGCAGCAATATTTAAGATAGCTGAGATTCAGAAAGAACCCAAATATCCAGCAACAGTCAATGATTTAAAATGTGGTAGCAGTAAACTATTCAGCTATAAGAAAAGATTGCATCATGAAATTTTCTGCTATGTGGATGGACCTAGAGAGTATCCTACTGAACAAAGTCTGAGAGAACGGGACTGACACAGAATGATCTCTCTCATGTGTGGAATATAAGGAGTGACAATAGTATAGCAAGTATCCAGCGAGTAACAGAAACTCAGAACTGGTCTTCAGGGGGAATTGGGTGGGGAAGGTGGGGAAGGGAGAATGCTTGGACAACAGAGGAGGGAGCAGACACTCAGGGGTAGGGGTGATGTTTATATACAATCATCATCATTAACAATATTGTAAGCCCCCATGCCTAAAATAAAATTTAGGAAAAAATTTTGTGGGTTTTCTATAGCAACACACTTTCTGTAATCTCCTGGCACAATGAGGAATAATTCCAGAGCACAAAGTGAGGAGTGAGGCCTGAGCCCTTCTGAGTGTGGCCCAAAGAACAGCAATAAGTTGTGGCATTTATATGTGATAAAAGGTTGGAGTGATAACCTAGCGGCTTGGGCGTTTGCCTTGCACGAGGCCAACCTGAGTTCGATTCCTCCACCTCTCTTGGAGAGTCCAGCAAGCCACCGAGAGTATCTCACCCACAGGCAGAGCCTGGCAAGCTCCCCGTGGCGTATTGGATATGCCACCAACAGTAACAAGTCTCACAATAGAGATGTTATTGGTGCCCGCTTGAGCAACTCGATGAGCAGCGGGATGACAGTGATACAGTGAAATTCTCTCTGTAGCACTGTTGCACTGTTGTCCCATTGCTCATTGATTTGTTTGAGTGGGGACCAGTAACGTCTCTATTGTGAGACTTCTTGTAACTTGTTGGCATATGTAATACACCATAAATAGCTTGCCAGGCTCTGCCATGTGGGCTGGATACTCTCAGTAGCTTGTCGGGTTCTCTGAAAGGGACGGAAGAATCAAACCCTGGTCGGCCACGTGTAAGGCAAATGCCCTAGCCGCTGTGCTATCACTCCAGTTCTTAAATTCTCTCAACTATAATGAAACATGAAATTTTTCTTTATTTACAGAATGATTGGAAGTAGAGTCTCATATTCAATAAGTCATAGGGAGAAGGACAATGATAAATCATTTTATTTACAATGTTTTGTAAGGAAGAGAAGCAATGGAATAGAGAGTACATTCTAATTACAAACTCTTAAGTTCAACTACGGAACTGAAATTACCAATCAGTTGTGAGGAAAGGCTTGGATGGAAGGAAGAAATGGTCCACAAGTCACATTAGGTCACTGGTGGTGGTGGCACGGTGGGGGGGAGGTGTGTGGGGGAGAGGTCATGTCTTTGGCACTTTGGTGCTGGTAGAGGTGCAATAACTCTGCCACCAAAATCATAGATATTTGCGCTTATTATAATTATATTACCCCAAGTATAATTTTTTAAAAATCCCATCTCATACCTGATGTTTCATCTGGAGTGTAAATAGATTTATCTGTCTGAATAAAGATGAATCCATTGTCATAACGCAGTGGAATTTTTGTTGTTTTTGAAAAATGAGCACATACAACTTCTAAGTACACATATGAAATTGCATTTGGTTCTCCAGGCAAATCTTTTCGTTCTATCTGTTAAAATATCAATATTTTAATATTAATTGTAGAAATATAATATATGTGGCCCTTTTCAGACATATTGATAAGGTCAGAAAACTGTACTACTAGGTTCATGGATATTTTTTCGTATTCCTTGAACATATGGTTCACATATTTGTCTGAGAAAAAGTTCACTTGCTTTGATATATATTTTAGCAAAATAATTATTTTTGAGAATCAGGTATATTTTCTAAAATATAAGCATAATTTAGTAAAACATATGTTCAGAATGGAATGTTCTCCATTCTATAAATATTTTGGAACAAGTGATACACCAATATATATCTCTCTCCAGATGTATTTTCCTTCTAATATTAGTTAAAATTTCATTATATAAATAATCTTTCCCTAAAATTCATCATGTAACTTTGAGACAGTTTCAAAACTGGTTTTGTTTTCAAGTCGCCAAATCTTTTCTCATCAATAATTTTTATCTGACACATTCTGACTTGTGTATATTCACATTAACCACAAATCAAAAGCAAGTTTCCTAACATTTTATTCTGACCTGAATATACAAACATGGGATTTTTCAACTCATCAACGATTGCACACACTTTTGTACTGTGTATCATATCTTTATCTATATGTACAACAGATGAGTGCATTAGTGATGCATGTGCTTTACAAGGAGAAATTAGACATGATGAGAAAATATACATACGATTAAGCTTGCAGAGTCTTGGAATTTATTTTCTGGAGATAAATTAACTTGCCCAAGGGAATATATGAAATTTTTGTCAGGATAACTTTTAATAGCAACAGACACAGAAAACGGTTCTGTATATCCATGAGCTTGAATCACTACTTTCTCAGAGGCACCAACACAGAAAGCTTTAGGTGCGAAGACAACATACCTGTTGAAAGAGCAAAATTATAGACATTTTTTTTAAGTCTCCAAACTTCCTTTCTTTTTCTTAATATTTTTAAATTTTTTACTAGTGAATTACCGTGGCGTACAGTTACAGATTTGCAAACTTTCATGCTTGCATTTCAGTCATACAATGATCGAGTACTTATCCCTCTATCAGTGCCCATTCTCCACCACCAATGATTCCAGTATCCCTCCCACCACCCCCACTCCTTATCCCCCACCCCACTCTGCCTCTGTGGCAGGGAATTCCCTTCTGTTCTCTCTTTCCTTTTGGGTGTTGTAGTTTGCACTGGAGGCATTGAGTGCCATTGTGTTTGATCTATAGTCTACCTTCGGTTCGCATATATAGAGATATTCTTTTAATAAAAAACAATATTTATTTTTTTACCTAAGAGAAGCAAGACACTTAATCAATGGTTCATGTACTTAGCAGTACATATTTTATTTCTCAAAATGTAACTTTTCTATGTTAAAACTAGGAGACTCCAGAGAGCATCCTAAGATGCTTTTATATAGAAGCAGATAAAAGGCATTTGGCTCCCTATCTCCAGGGGAATGTTTAATAGAGTCCCCTAAAGATGCTGCAGATAGGGATTATGATCTGGGCGGCTCATGAGCATGAGTTCATAATGACACAGAAATGCCTCTGGACCTTGCACCAGGACGATTTCACCTGGGTGCCTCAGATGGGAGCAGGCATTGGCCCTCCACCTGTCCCCTTTGAGTCCCGGCAGCCACAAACTTCCAGAACCCAATGAAAAAATCCCGGTACATGGGACCAGTGACTGCTAACTTCAGGTCTCAAGGGACCGGGAACAGGCCACTCCTTCCCATCTCCATGAAACATTTAAAATCAAAATACTAATCAGCAAGTTATACCTCTAGAATACCTGGATACCTGAATATTAGGACACAAATCATGCCAGGCCAGTAACAGCATTGATCAATATATACAAGTGGACATTTTCATAAGTAGGATGTTAGGAGGTTAATTTTTAGAAGTAGGAAGTTAACATTTTAGGGCACGAACTAAATTTGGCTTCCTCTGTAACTACTACACAAACATTTGCAAATGAAATATGGAATCCTTCACTTACGTTTGCTCCTGTCCCCAACTTCTTCCCAAGTAGAAAAATATACATATTATGCTTAAGATATCCATGGCTGGAATAGTATCAAATTGTGCTTGTAAGGTGTCTCTTTTTGTGAGCTCTACTTAAACGTTTTATTTAAATGAGTGTTCAGGTTAATAATTAATGTCTGAGAGTTTGTAAACTTAAGTAAGAAACCCAATTGTTTACGGGATAACCTCTTAGTGTCTATCAGCAATTTTGGAATCTGAAGCGAGTGCTGTTTGCTCATCTGTTTGTTTGTGATGAATGTGTTTGACTATGATGAATCAAACAGAAATGACACCCAAATAAAAGTCTCTTAGAAAATGTTTCAAAACTGGACACAGGCACAAAGTTCTTAAAGGCTGTCTTAGCTTCCACAATTTCTGGGAGTGGACTATGAAGTGAATGCCCCGAACCATTGCCTTTACTGGTTCCAGTGCATCGATCCTACAGATGTAGGGGCTGATGGCTAGTTTCCTTATTGCTTTGTTTTTCTCATTAAGTCATCTTGGCTGCTGGAGATAGCCCAGAGAAGCCTGGGAAGTCTTGTCCTCACACTATAATTTGGCCTCAGTGAACAGTTAACCTACTCTGGGAGACATACCAGTTAGGTTACAAATCTCAAGGTGGAACAACCTTGCGCCATCATTCAATCTATTGAGCCCCCTCAACAGGGGCACCTGAGTTGTTTGTTTGTTTTTACCTTCCTTTCTGCCCTGTTTGCTCTCTACACTGCTTCCAAATCTCGCTTGAGAGACATGTCACTTAAACTGCTTGTAAGAGGCTGTCTTAGGTTTTGTCTCTTGGATACTATTACATGTAATAATCAAGGGAGGAGATTGTCAACCAGGACCGCCTGTGGTGAGTCTCTGAAGCTTCCCTGATATAGGTGGGGTTTAAATTTGGATCCACCAGGCCTTTATCAGATCCACTTGAAACACACCTGAAATCGCAAGGCAGTCTTCCAAATGCTGAGGTGTAACCAGGAACTCTAGGACCAACAATAACGCATCAGTGTTCAGAACGTGGGCACAAGAGCTGAAGCTATTGCTGCCTTAGGTTTCCTTAAGTCTAAAATCAATGACATGCATAGATTTATTCTGAACCATAAGTTATCTGTTTTGGATGACTAATGGTTAGATTACTATTTCAGACAGTATTCTGAACTGAAACTAATGGGCTTATATTTAACCAATGTATGAGTTTTGAGCCATGTCAAACAAAATCATAGATAAGAAAATTATGAAGCAACAGTAGATTGTAAAGGATGATTTAATGTAAAAGAATCTTTCGTTTGCAGCAGGTGACATAAATCTGCCATAAATTGAGTGCAGAATATTCTCAGACCAAGAGTGTCAGGATCAGATCACCTCTGATGAGACTGACTGACTGAATTTTAATTTTGTGCTGATTGTCTCAATCATTGAAGGGCTCTGAAGAAGAAGGAATTACCACGCGGAGCATATGATCACATAGGATCCAGTTTTGACCATTAGAGGACACAGATCTCTGGTTTGTACTCAATGCTATGCATAATCTCACTTTGACATCAAAAGATATCACCAAAGGAAAAAAAATTCAGAGACCCAAAAGCTTTGAGTTAATGCATATTATTGCCAGTAATGGTATCTTTTTATTAGGCCACAAACATCCCACATTTTCCAACACTGAAATATTATGGCTTCCCTGCCACTATATCTTTTCACAAATGGGAGGATATAACTGTTCAAGTGCTCTCATCTTTTAGTGGAGAGATAACTCTCAAGCAAGGCTCACTGTGCACTGAGACAACTCCTAGTGATTCTCACACCTAGTGAGCTGAAAGGTTCCATGAACCAGAGCTAGAAGGTTCAATGCTAGCGAATAAGGATCTGGTGCTGTGCAGGCCTCTGTGGTGATGGGGATAACCTGAGTCACCCCAGCACTGCTTGGGGAACATGAGATTCACACAGTGGTTTCTTAGGCGTGTCCTGTGCTATGCCCCCGAAGGCTCACAGATCCATGTTGTGTGAGAATTTAATCTCAGGTCAGGCACATGCTTAAGTGAAGTTGTTTAAGCTGACTTGTTTCAACAACACTGTATTTTATTCTAATACAGTCTGCTATCCTTGTACCCAAGAAGAACAATTTGATTATTATATACTAAATTCAAAATTATTATCTTTTGCATGACTGATTTTATACTGGAGGAGAAGACAAAAGAGACTGAAGATTCAAAAGCTCTGTTTACATGGGATAGGTGGTAGAAGAATTTATTGGAGGGTGGTATCTAGCAGATCTTTAACAAGAAAGGGAGAGAGATATAAAAAGAATAGAAAAATAAAAAAGATATAGAGGAAAGGATGGTGGGAATTTTCTTGGATTTTTTATCTTGGTATGTAACCTCTACTTTGAGTGGTGTCTGTTTAACCCCTCTTCTACATTTTTCTCTTCTGTTTTTTATATTTTTAAATTTTACAGGTGCTTTATGTATACTTAATTTTTACCCATTGTTAGATGAATAGTGAGCAAATACACAGGATCAGTCTGTACAGTTATTGAGATGCTTATTAATTTGATGTCATCCTATTTATTTATTTATTTTTATTTTTTACCTTGTTTTGCCTGGTCAATGACGCTAAGTATTGTAAATGCCTCCAGGTTCAATGTCATGAAGAGTCTTACTTATGTTTTCCTGAATTCAGGTTGTGGGTTCAGGTCTGATAACAAGACATTTCATCCATTTAAATAGATTTTTGTGTATGCTGTGAGATAGGGGTCTGAGTTCATTTTCTTGCATGTAACTGACCAGTCTTTCCCCACCATTTGTTGAAAAGCTTTTTCTTGCTCCACTTCATATACCTAGCTCCTTCACCAAAGATTAGCTGTCTGCAAACGTGAGTCTGTCTCTGGACTCTCAATCCTATTTCCTTGGTCTGAGAGTCTGTCTTTATTCTAGGTCCACACAGTCTTGGTTACCATAGCTTCATAATTTTATGTCAGGATAGATAATACCTCTCATCTCCTTTTTAAAAAAATTTCATTGGATAGATAGAGAGGCCCATAATTTTGTACTAAGCTGAGTTACATTTGCTCTGCATCCAAATATTGAAAATGTCATCAATATTTTAATAATGCTTGAATAGGATATTTTGACAATATTAGTTTTTCAAATTCCTGAACATGAATTTTTAATTTTCCAGTGTTAGCTTTTATTTGTTTTCATTAGTGACGTCTAGTTTTCTATGTAGAAGTCTTTCACGCCCCTTTTAATGTTGATTCCTAAGTCCTTAAGATTTTTTAATGCTATTTGAGGGTCTCTTGCCCGCACGCCTGGCTGTCTTCTCAGGGGCCCCTGGAGGGGATGGGCTCCAGCTTCCCTCCCCACCCCGAGCAGAACTCAGTGGCCGAAGACTACCGGAACCTAGCTACAGCCATGCTGGAGGCCCCTCTCCACACATTCAGACAGGCCTCATGCATGAAGGTACCAGCAGAGGAACCCAGGTGTGTGTAATCCCATCAACGGCCAACATCCAGAGAGAGACTTAAAAGCAAGCTCTTAGAAGCACGATATCTTTAGCCTTCTTCTCCCTCTGGGAGAAACTGGCAATCTTCTGAGAGTTTCCTGCCCACATGGGACAGCCTTGCAAGCTTCCCATGGTGTATTCATATGAAAAATCCAGTAACACGCTGGATCTCATTCCCCTGACCCTGAAGAGCCCCCAGTGCAACACCATTAGGAGGGCCGAGTCAAGATGGATTTCTAAGATCTCAGGGAAAGGACGAAATGAGATGTTACTGAGCCCACCCGAGAAATCAGTGAATAACGGGATTTCGGGATTTCGGGATTGTGATTTGAAATAAAGTTGAATTTCTATTTCTTTTTCTAGTTACTGTTTACATATATAAATGCAATAGATGGGGGGAGGGCATATTTTGGACCACACCTGGCAGTGCTCAAGGCTTATACCTGCTCTGCATGCAGAGATCACTCCTGGCAGGTTTAGAGATCCTCACAGATGCTGGGGATCAAACCAGGGACGTCCACTTGCAAGGCAACTGCCTTAACTGCTGTACTAATGCTCCAGCCCTTCAACTAAAGTGGATTTTTATATCTCTTTTATAACCTAATACTTTATTTTTATGGTTATTTAAAAATAGATTTTTAGTAGTAGCCAGGTGTGATTCACTAATGCAGAGGCAGGAGTAAGCCTTGAGCACCACCAGGTGGGCCCCTACAAAAGAGCTTTTTGGTGAAGTCTTTAGGGTCTTACTGTGTATTACCAAACCACCCTCAAATAGCGACATTTTAGATTTTAGGGTTTTTACTTGGAGAATCTCAGAGTCTACTCATGACTCTGTGCTCACGGATGACTCATCACTCCTCGTGGTGCTCAGGAGACCATATATGGTATCCGGAATTGAACCTGGTTTAGCTACATACAAGGCAGTTGCCCTACCTCCTGTACTAATGCTCTATCCCTCATGCAACTGTTTTATTAAACTTCTTGGTACATGTGTATTCTTCCAATACTCATTATATTTACCTATAATAAATTAGAAAAGCCTAAAAGACGAAAAAACTGTCTTCTCCCTCAGTTTACGTCTAGCACAACATATTTTGTGTAAGTGGGTGACTAATTCAGAGAAGTGATGGGAGCAAGGAAAAAAAGTGAAAAGGTTTCTCAGTCATGCGCATGTTCTAAACACAGCAGATATCTTTTCTTTTTTTAAAATGTTATTGAATCACTATGAGATAGGTACAAGCTTTCATGTTTGGGTTACAGTCTCACAATGATCAAATACACATCCCTCCACCAGTGCACATTCCCCACCCCCAATATCCCAGGTAAAACCCCCCTTTCCCACCCTCCCCCTGCCTCTATGGCCAACAATATTCCCCATACTCTCTCTCTACTTTTGGGCATTATAGCTTGCAACACAGACACTGAGAGGTCATCATGTTTGGTCCATTATCTACTTTCAGCATGCATCTCCCATCCCAACTGGTTCCTCCAGCCATCATTTTCTTAGTGATCACTTCTCTATTCCATCTGCCTTATCCCCTCCATTCATGAAGCAGTCTTCCAGCTATGGGGAAATCCCCCTGGCCGTTGTATCTACTGTACTTGGGTGCCAGCTTCATGTGATGTTATTTCATATTCCACAAATGACTGCAGTCCCTCTATGTCTGTCTTTTTCTGACTCATTTCACTTATATGATACTCTCCATGTCTATCCATTTATAAGCAAATTTCATGACTTAATCTCTCCTAACAGCTGCATAGTATTCCATTGTGTAGATTTCCAAAGTTTCTTTAACCAGTCATCTGTTTTAGGGCACTTGGGTTGTTTCCAAATTTTGGCTATTGTGAACAGTGCTGCAATGAATATATAGGTACAGATGTCATTTCAACTGTGCTTTTTTGCATCCTAGGGATATATTCCCAGAAGTGGTATTGCGGGGTCATATGGAAGTTCAATTTCTAGATTTTGAAGGCCTGTCCATATTGTTTTCCAGAAAGGCTGGACCAGTTGGCATTCCCACCAACAGTGACAGAGCGTCCCTTTTCCCACACATCCACGCCAGCACTGGTTGCTTCTGTTCTTTCAAATGTGTGCCAGTCTCTGTGGTGTGCGATGATATCTCATTGTTGTTTTGATTTGCATCTCCCTGATGACTAGCGGTGTGGAGCATTTTTTCATGTGCCTTTTGGCCATTTGTATTTCTTTTTGAGGTAACTTCTCATTTCTTCTCCCCATTTTTCGATGGGGTTGGAGTTTTTTTTCCTCATACAATTCTACTAGTGTCTTGTGTATCCTTGATATTAATTCCTTATCAGATGTGTATTGGGTAAATATTCTTTCCCATTCTGTGGGCTCTTTCTGCATTTTTGTCACTGTATCTTTTGAAGTGCAGAAAACTGGATAGTTACCTGCAAAAAAATGAACTCTGACCTCTGTCTGATGCCAGGCACAAAAGTCAGGTCAAAGTGTAATAAATACCTCAATATTAGACGTGAATCAAAAAGCTTCATAGAAAAAAATGTAGGCAGAGCTCTCCATGACATTGAAGCTAAAAACACAGCAGATATCTTTTCAAACGTTCCTTTGCAACAGAAAGTGTCAGCAACTCTGCTTGCCTGTAGCTGAGGTATACTGAATTTGTTCTCACTGTGACTCTCATCGAAGGTCTGCACTTTTGGGGTCCACAGATGAATTTCATTGTGAACACTCAGTATAAGTGGGGCAGCAGGAATAGTGTAAATCTTCTTCTTCACATACTCTATTGTCCCATCAGACTTCACTTATAAAGTTCATATGCAAAATAATTATTTTGAGACAGAGTTTACCTTGAAATTAAGCATGAGGACTTCTAAAAGCTGAGTTCTGTGCCAATGAACAGATTAGTTGTCTAAAAATCCAGCTCTAGAATATCTCTGGTTAGGACTACACAAATAAGAGTCTTAGAACATCACATGGAGTCTCCCCAAATAACAATGGACATGGGACCTACAGAGCAAGTAGACAATATCAGAAATATGAGACACTTCTCAGAGGCTATGAAAGTAACCGAGAACTACTGGCCTGGGACTGGGTAGTTAGAGATGTCATGAAAGAGATTGAAAGATGGGAGACTATCAGAATGGAAAGGGTGTAGGGGCTAAAATATGGGAGGAGAATAAGGAGTGGTTAGACTCACTAGACAAGGAGAGGGTGATCAGAGGACAGAACTATCCAGAGACTTCAATAGACTCATCAATGGATGGGAGTTATGGCCTAAAAGGAGCAGTCCCCCAAGGACAGAGAAAGTTCTAATCTGTAGAGGGTTTTGAGCACTTGTGGAACTATTATGTATAGCAAGTATAGATGTTTCCCAAGAAAGAAAAGGCCAAAGAGTTGGCTAGTACCATGGGTTTAACAAAGTGAAGTCACATATGGTTGGCTATCCTGGGGTCATTCCTCAGAGCCACATCAGGTCCACATCAGGTCATATCATGGAGCCCTACATAGGGAAGCAGATAGGACCTAGAAACAAGACAGAGGCCCATTTCTGACAGAGAAGCAGATGTATGGGGATTCCTTGTTTAATGGTACAAAGTTTTGTTGTAGATAACAGGAAATGTGGGGTATAAATGTGGGATATAAATGGTGGTGTTTGTTGCATCGCATCATGCATATATGTGTGTACTGAAAAGTCAACATAATGTTATATTTATTATACTACAATGTGCAAGTGTGTGTTTGTGTGTGTGAGAGAGATACTGAAGCTCAGATTTGGGGTCTCAGACATGAATGGCATGCTCTCTTCCACCCACCAGAATTCCATTTCAATGCATTTTTTAACCTGGAAAAAGGAAAATGGGAAACAAGCTGTGCTATGAAATTTGCCAGATGATGCATAGAAAAGTTAAAAAATTAGAATTTTTGCATATATTATTAGGAAGTTCCAATTTTAGTGTATGTGCTCCTGAAGTGAAGGGACTGGAGTGACAGCACAGAGGGTAGAGCATTTGCCTTGCATGTAGCCGACCCAGATTTGATTCCTCAGTCTGGCAAGCTACCCATGGCATATTCGCTATGCCAAAAACAGTAACAACAAGTCTCACAATGGAGATGTTACTGGTGTCCGCTCAAGTAAATTGATGAACAAAGGGATGACATTGCTATTATTTGGAAGATGAAATGGATGTCAAATTCCACATCACACGTACTCAGAATCTTACTAACAATCGATTTGAGATGATACAGAATCACCTAGGAACTATGCCTGTTTCCCTCAAGAAAATCAAAACCTCAGGAGTGGAGAGATAATGCAGCACATAGTTTTCTTTGCACAACACCAACCTGGGTTCAATTCCTGACACCCTATTCGCTGCCCCTAGTCCTGCCAGGAGTGGTTCCTTGACACAGAGCTGGGGATAAGCCCTAAGCATCACTGGTGTGTTGCCCCCCGCCCCCACCAAAGAAAAGGTTTAAAAGGAAAAAAGATGAAAATCAAATTCTGGAGGCAATAGCTGAGATCTGAATGGGGATGCAGGACTAAATTCTTCCTCATCCTCTTTGTGGGGAGGAAACAAAGAAGCTTGATGTGGGCACCTCTCTTTGGTGGGTTTTTTGATTGCTGAGCAGATTCCCTGCTGTGAGAAGCTGCTGTCCAGGGTCCTTGGGTGGGACATGATCAGAAGCCCAAAGTGTTTGAGCAAGGTGGGGGATCAAATACTGCCATGTCAGAGGGAGGTCCCTCATACCAATGCCAGGCTGGTCACAGTTAGAAGATCTCTGGAGTCACAATGCCACAATATCATGTGTTAAGTATGAACTTGCCTCTCAAAATCCCCTGGAACCTGCAGAATCCCACCTTAGGTACCATGTGGGACCCTGCTTCAAGTGTGGCCAGAGAAAAAAGACCTGAGTTTCTGTTTCATTCTCCTCTTAGGGTCAGGTTCTTGATCTTTGAGAAACTGGTGGAGTATATCCCAGGCATCCTTGGCTTGGGAATTAGGCATACTGTGGAAAGGCATAAGGGGTCGTGAGGGGCGGATGAGGTGATGGATCAAGGTGGGAGAGGATTGAGTTGTCACTAAGGATAGAGGAAAAGGATGAGTTAATCAGATTAAAAAATTGGCATATGGGGTAATATATACAGCAGAGAGAAGGGCAAAGATATGAGGGAAATGCTGTTTAAATGGTCCTGTCATCATGAATTCACAAATGTTCATGGGCACTTCACATACAGCAGACACTGAGCTTGGGGTTGGGTAGCAGTGAAGCAGACTGAGGCTCAAGGTACCCATGTCTAGGGTTGAGAACAGAGCAATCCGTGATGAACATTGTGAAGGGAAACTAGGTTGAGGAAGGAAAACGATTTACACTTAGAACTAGGTCTTCTTGTTTGTAACAGATGATCGACAAAGTGTTGCTGAAATGAGATCAAAGTTTATTTTTCACATGAAAGAAATAAAAATCTGGGATGGCATCTCCACGGGTCATCAGAGATAGGAACTATTATTTTTTGTTCCTCCATGGTAGCATCAATCTTCCAATTTCACTGTTGCCTCTTAGATGACTGCTGGAGCTCCAAGTTCCAAGTCACTTTGGTTTAGGGCTGCAAAACAGAAGGATAAGAAAAGGACCCTCTCCTATGAATCAACTCTCCTTCCTAGAAGCATCACGTAATTTCGATCCTACAGGAGTCTCATAACTTATCTCTACCCAATTTCATGACCAAGAATGGTGGCAATATGGCAGGCTAAAATTGAGATTCTTAAAATAAGGAAGAGATTATACTAGGTTAGCCAGATATTTATGACACATATTGTTTTCATATTTTGCCTTTAAAAATCATGAATATTGAGTATTTAATATTTAGAAATATTATCCTGACTTTGTAAGATCATCATTTTTGATACAGAACATTTTAATAAAATGTAAAACTTATAAAAATCATTATAAATTATATAATTCTTCCCTTTTTGACCAAGAATCACACTGTTTGGCTTGGACCCCAGCTCCATGTCAAGGTATGTTTTATCCCCACCCTTGCTTCAAGGTGTTTATTCCTGGAAAACATTACTTTTTGATATATGCTTTAATTTCCCCTTACAAAATTGCAATTCTTGTAAGAGGAGAATATATAAAATATCTTCTTCAGGTGAAGTTACTGCAGGATGACATTACTTTGTTTTTTTTTTTAATTAATTAATTTATTTATTTATTTTTATTAAATTTATTTATTTTTAATTAGAGAATCACCGTGAGGGTACAGTTACAGATTTATACACTTTTGTGCTTACACTTCCCTCATACAAAGTTTGGAACCCATCCCTTCACCAGTGCCCATTCTCCACCACCCGTAAACCCAGTGTCCCTCCCACCCTCCCCAATCCCATCTCCCCCCCACCCCACCCTGCCACTGTGGCAAGGCATTCCCTTCTGTTTTCTCTCTCTAATTAGCTGTTGTGGTTTGCAATAAAGGTGTTGAGTGGCCGCTGTGCTCAGTCTCTAGCCCTCATTCAGCCCGCAACTCCCTTCCCCAACATGGCCTTCGACTACAATGTAGTTGGTGATCGCTTCTCTGAGTTGACCTTTCCCCGGAACGTGAGGCCAGCCTCGAAGCCATGGAGTCAACCTCCTGGTACTTATTTCTACAGTTCTTGGGTGTTAGTCTCCCACTCTGTTATTCTATATACCATAGATGAGTGCAATCTTTCTATGTCTGTCTCTCTCTTTCTGACTCATTTCACTCAGCATGAAACTTTTCATGCCCATCCACTTGACTACAAAATTCCTGACCTCCTTTTTTCTAACAGCTGCATAGTATTCCATTGTATAGATGTACCAAAGTTTCCTCAACCAGTCATCCGTTCTGGGGCATTCGGGTTTTTTCCAGATTCTGGCTATTGTAAACAGTGCTGCGATGAACATACATGTGCAGATGTTGTTTCGATTGTACTTTTTTGCCTCTCTGGGATATATTCCCAGCAGTGGTATTGCTGGGTCAAATGGGAATTCAATATCTAATTTTTTGAGAGTCGTCCAAATTGTTTTCCAGAAGGGCTGAACCAGTCGGCATTCCCACCAGCAGTGAAGAAGGGTCCCTTTCTCCCCGAGGATGACATTACTTTGTCCTCTGCCCCCTTGCCACACGGAGCTTGTCCCGGTTTTTCCCGGAGTTTAGGCATACCCCAGTCTCACCCATCAAGGTGTTCCTGAATCACTCCCATCCCTTTGTTTAGCTTATAATCACTTCTCTATGCTCTCTTTCCCAAAACAGTTAATTCGCTTTCCCTTAATCTGACTCTGCTAATTTGTAATGTCAGACCTTCCTAGGACACTGAATATTATAACAATGCCTTTCTCCCCTCTTTATGCCTTTTGAATAATTTACTTTAAAACTATGTCTTTTTTGTATAGACACAAGAAGACAATATTATGTTTTTGTAACTTGGGACTTAATTGACTTCGAATATTATTCCCTCCCGGGCATCTGATTTCTTCACTTAAGCCTCAGTTGCCCTCAGTTCCTAGCACCCCAAAAGCAGGGTCCCGATGAGGGACTGGACGGATCCAGAGCAAATGGTGAGTTATGTGTTACCCTGGCATCGAGATGGACCTGGCCAAAGTGTCTAATTCTTAACTATAAGTTAAAAGCTTGATCATAGACAAATGCTGTCATGATCCAAAAGTAATGATGAGACTAGGACCCTGCTAGGGATAAAAAAGACTGATCTGGCCTGAGCACTGTAGTCTGAGATCGAGATGGCCCCTGAAGAGTAATTCTATAAGCTTTAATTTCTATAAGCTTTTCTTATTGTGTCCACACAAAATGATTAATATTATGAATTCTTATATGTTTGCTGACTGAGGAGAGGAGAAACACACTCATGGGACTCCACCCTTGGGTGGATCCTCCTGCTGAAAGGGAGTCAGTCCTAGGAGAAGCATCGCTTGAGGGAAAGGAACCTCACCCCTATTGATGGTGACCACACCTATGTGTACACCCCAACCCCCTCATGCTGGGGAGATTTAACTAGGCTGTAAGAGTGGGTAGGGGGGCCAGATCCAGAGATCCAGTGAGAGATCGAGAGCCGGGAGAGAAGCAAAGAGAGAGAATGAAATAAAATGATTGAGCAACCAGTTTGGCCTTCTTCCTTCTGTCGCCTGCCCTTGCCCAACAGCCACACACAGTGGTTCCAGGGCACCGAACGTGAGCGTTGAGACAGAGTCTCTCGGAGAGCCCGCGAGTGCACACGGCCCTCGGTGTGCTTTAGTTTTTTACAAGTTACAAAGTGATTAGTTAATAAAGCTTGAGGGAGGATAAGATAGACTAGGTGTGACAGTGGTGGAGGGTCTTGAATACTTTGTTTACCAAAAGCATATGTGTTAACACTACTGTAAGTACATTACCTGAGCCTGCAATGTTTTTTAAAAAAGAATAAACAAAACCACTTCTTGAATAATATTCCACACTACTCCAACTCCATTCTTGCACTGCAAGTTTGTTGTATATATTAAAATCTAATAAATATTTCTTATTCTGATTTTAATGGAAATATACCATTTATCTCAACCTAAATCACCACTTACCTGCCCTGTTTGATATACTAGTCATTGTATTTTCAGTCTTTCCACTTTCTCTCTTTCCTTCACCTAAGTCTCCTTCTCTTGAAACTCCTTTGCGAGTTTCCAAGAAAAGCGTGGGGGCACTCAAGGGAATTGAGAATTCGGTGGCTGAGAGCTGCCTCCCCAGGTCGGCCTATAGCAGTGAGAGACAGAAGAAGGACCCGGGTAACGGAGAAACATGGTCCAGGCCCCAGCTGTTGGCAGTCAGTTTATTTCTCTTTCCCAGCATAGTCCAATCTCTCCCCTTACGGCGCAATCGTGGTCATAGTTTTGGTCGTAGTCCCAGTCACCATAGTTCCATCATCCTCGTCGACCTCAAAGTCCTCTCCTTCATTATCTCCTTCCTCATCTTGTCGTAGATTCATAGTTCTCTACTTCCAGTCACTGTCTTCCTTCTAGTCCTCACAGACCCTCTAGTCCTCAAAGATCTCAAAGTCCCAAAGTCCCCTTCTATTCCCCTGAAGAGCATAGTTATATAGAAGTCATGAAGGGTTGGGGTACACATAGGTGGGGTTGAACATGGGTATAACAACAAGCCACTCTTTCTGGGGCAGCTCTAGGAGATTAACTCACGGACTAAAATTTCATCTGAGGGTTCAGCACTCTAAATTACTAGGAGACCTGCTCAAGGCAGGATTCCATCCAGGGTGTATTATTTTATCCTTGCCTCAGCTAGTAATCCATTTAAACAATCACAGTAAATTTACTTCTTATATTCTATCTAGTCATTTTGTGTGAACACAGTAAGAGATGTATTAAGGTTAAAGGTTGATTGTTCCTGGGAACATCTCACTGTATATCCCAGACCAAGTTATGATTTCCTAACCCAGCAGGGTTCTTATTCAGTTACTTCTTTTTTGGATCATGGCATAGTTTGTTCTATGACTATGCTTATTATACTTATGGTGCTTAGCTTTGATGCCAGGTAGCTTACAGCTTGCTGTGGCTTCATCCAGCCCCTTTTCAGGACCTTCCTTTTGGGGGTATTAAGAAGTAAAGAAACTGAGGCTCAAGTCAGGTAAATATGATGGATGCCCAAGAGTAAATATTATTTAGAGTCAATTAACTCCCATGTTACAAAAGCATAGCATCAACTGTATTCCTGTGTCTATACAAAAGACCAAACCATGCAAATGACATAAAGGAAATAGAAAAGCAATAGAGGATTATTATTAGTGTATGATGGAATTGGCCGTGCCTCAATGGCACTCTGTGGGAGTAGCTCAATAAACCTAAGTTCTGTGCCGGAGCAGCAAGGACAACCCAATGTTATCCAACACTCCTGCATCTCAAAAAAAAAAAACAGTGAACAAAATATGAAGACAGCCCACAGAATGGGAAAATTATTTACTTAATACCAATAAGAGAATATAAAAGATATATAAGGCACTGGTAGAACTTGACAAGAAAAAATCCAAACTCATCAAAAAATGGAGAGAACAAATGAACAGAAATTGCCTCAAAGAAGAAATAGGATTGGACAAAAGGCACATGAAAACATGCTCTACATCGCTAATCAGCAGGGAGATGCAAATCAAAACAAGCATGAGATATCCTCTCACAACACAGAGACTGACCCACATCAAAAATAACATGAACAACCAGTCACGGTATGGATGTGGTGAGAAAGAGACCTTTATTCATTGTTGGCAGAAATGCTGACTGGTCTAGCCCTTTTAGATAACAATATGGGCATTCCTCAAAACACTAGAAACAGGGCTTCTATGTGACCCAGCAATACCACTTCTCAGAATATACCCTGAGGACCAAAAAACATGCGCAGAAATGCCATTGCAGTTCTATGTTCATTGCAGCACTATTCACAATAGCCAGAATCTGGAAACAACCCAAGTGCCCAAACACAGATGACTTCATAAAGAAACTGTGGTACATCTACACAACGGAATACTATGTAGGCACCAGGAAAAATGAAATCATGAAATTGGCTTATTAATGGATGGACATGGGGACTATCATTCTCAGTGAAATGAGACAGAAGGACAGGGACAGACAGGATAATCACACTTCTTTGTGGGATAATACAACATAAACATTGTAGGAGACTAATACCCAAGGACAATAAAAACAAGGGCCAGCAAAACTGATCCATGGTGGGAAGCTTGCTACAAATGGTGCAGCGGGAGAGGGTAGTTAGGATAGAAAAAACCACTTGACAGTGATAGCCAGAAATAATCAATCTGGACCAACACTAGGTGCTGAGAGTAGGTAAAGCGATAAACATGATAATCTTTTCAGTATCTGTATTGCAAAGCATATGCCCAAAAGAGCGAGAGCAAGAGAGAGACAGACAGACAGACAAACACACAGAGACAGAGAGACAGAGAGAAAGGATAAAGTGCCTTCCAACAGGACAGGTTTTAGGGAGTGGGGGAGACACTGGTGGCAGGAAGTGTGCACTGGTGAGGGGAAGGGTGATGGAACATTGTATGACTGATACCCAATCATGAACAGTTTTGTAACAGTGTATCTCACGGTGGTAAAATAAAATAAGAGATATTTTAAATGCCCCCAAAAGCTTTCTATACACTTAATGCTCAATTCACTCAGCACTGAAGTGAATTGTGTGCACTGCTTTTACTTCAGATTTCTCAGTTCTAGTGTTACATGGAATGATTTAGGTTTCATGGTGCCATCCACGTAAGAACTTACATTCTGGAGTCTGGGTGTTGGAAGTGGCCTCTCAGTTGTCTCTTGTGATGTGGCCTATTTTTAGAAAGTGATCTTGAAAATTCCACAGGTGCTGCGCATCAGTAATACACAGACCTACAATACATGAGTGTGCACGGGTATATCAGGGCTTCTCCATTCAGCTTGGATATGCTTTAAGAAAAAGCACTGCATCACAGTGAACACCACTACCATCCCGTGCCACTTCCCTCCCTCCCCAATATTAGTTACATAGCCACAATTTTGCTTAAAGGTACAGTTAATTCAGCTGCAAGTAGAAATCTAGGTACAAGCTAGGATAGGGTTTTGGTTTGTTTGTTTGTTTGTTTGTTTTTCAAAATGTCTGACAAGTCAAGGAATGAGAGTATCATTGGTTCACATGCATTTGCTTCCTGACACTTTCTTCATTTTCCCACCACGTAATATCAGCTGAACAGAGAGTATAGAGCTCAGGTAAATGCAGCCAGCAAGTGAGAAAGTGGGGACATGACAAGATGCCCTCCATCTACATCTCTCCTCAGCTCTTCTTGGTCATCAGATCACCAGATGTCTGTGGACTTTGTGTCTCCGTCACTTGACCTACTCAACTTGTTCTCATACGATTTTGATCAACTTTTCATTTTTTTAATAAGACAAGATGTTACAATTTTTGTTAGAAACTGCTTTCATTTATTTATATCTGTTGTGGAATGCACTGAATAGATCTTTTAAAAATTTTCATGATTACTCATTTGTTATATGGTTAATGCTCTAGTAACAAGATAGCACAAGCTTTTTAGCAGTCTGTCCTGATCCTATTTTTAAATATAGCAAAAATCTCTATTTTTTAGAATCCACAATTATTAAAAATAAGACAACTATGAAAAAAACCGTATCTTTAAAAATACTAGTACTGAGTGGCATTTACCCATATTAATAATGGGGAAATGCATTAGTGAGTCCTATTTTTTATTCCCTGCTTCAACCTCTTGGCAAATAACAAGATTTTAGGAAAAGGGAATTTGAAATAATTGCTCAAAAAATAGTGACTTAAAGTGGTTAAAGAATTATATATTTCTAATATATAAAAATTCCTTGTTTATCTTATTACAATAAGTTTGAAATATACCACTGTTAATG
Source organism: Sorex araneus (assembly GCF_027595985.1). Taxonomy (NCBI): domain Eukaryota; kingdom Metazoa; phylum Chordata; class Mammalia; order Eulipotyphla; family Soricidae; genus Sorex; species Sorex araneus. The sequence continues at coordinate 12,795,261 of NC_073302.1, read as the reverse complement.
AAATGATAAACAGATTTCAATGGAAAAACTGTTCCCGAATTTCAGTATTTCATATACAAGATTCTTACCTTTTTCTGAGATGCTGACGCTTTGGATTCCTCAGACACTTAGATAAGTCGGTACTATGAAATCCACCTGATGTCTACAACAAAAAGTATTTCACAGTTTTCATACACAACTTACTTAATTAACTTGGATCCAACTTGACACCATCTCCTATTAAACAGAATCTTTCTGTTTTTGCCATATAGAATTTTGAAACAACAAAAAAAAGAAAAGAAATCAGTGGCCGTTGGTTGGAAAGAATTAAGAAAAAGGAAGGGAGCTTACCACTGTGGGAGAGGGTAGGGGAAATAGAAGGGAGTGGCACTATGAGGATGGTGAAGGAAGTAGAGGGCTTGGCACTGGAATGTTCTATGCAGGAAATCCTACCATGGACAGTATTATAAACCACAGTGCCTAAAATAAAATTTTTAAAAAGAAGAGAGAAGATCTTCTAACAGATTCAGAATAATTGTCTATACATCTTTGAGATTTAGGCATAAAGTATAATATTTGTGTAGATCAAGATCTACACAAATGTGTAGATAGTGTTGATGGGTATGTGCTGATAGACTTATTTGCCACAGACCGAATGTCTATCCTTTACCCAATTTGGTACCGACAGCTTAACCCCCAAGGTGATGGTTGTTGGAGGTAAGATCTTAAAAGATAACTGAGTCATGAGGGTTTAGCTTGTAGCAGTAGAATGAATGTACTTACGAAAAAAGGACATCAAACATTTGCTCATCTCTTCTGCCATGAAAGGTTATAGTGACAGGTTGTGAACCAGAAAGGTGGTTCTCACCACATACTAGTTTGCTAGTGTTTTTATCTTGGACTTCCATCTTTCAGAACTGTGATAAACTATCACAAAACACTGTCCTTCTATACTATTGCATGTAGCATTTCTGTTTGACAGTCTAAGACACAGTTAACTTACAACTTAAATTTCTATGATTTGGTTTGATTGTCATGCTCTCACAGTTTGAAAGAACTGTGATATGAATCATCAAATAAAAATTACATTACTGAACTTCTAAAAGCAAAGGGAAAGATGCAAACAAGGCGAAGACAAAAGGAATTTCAGATCAGCAAAGTTCAATCATATTTCCTAAATTTTTAACATTTACAATCCATAGTTCTAAGATTTGTAGTCAGTGTAGGAATAAATCACAAAGAATTTGCCTTCATGATATTTATTCTAAAGCAGGAGAGAAATAGGATATATTTTTCACAAGGAGGTAATAAATACTTCAATAAAGCATATACAACTTCAGTGTAAGTGCAGAAAAGTGAGTAATAAACTATTGAGAGCCTATTCTTTGGGATATTTTTAAAATTTTTAAAATTTTATTGAATCACCATGAGGTAGTTACAAGCTTTCATATTTGGGTTACAATCTCACAATGATCAAATACACATCCCTCCACCAGTGCACATTCCCCACCACCAATATCCTGGGTATAACCCCCCTTTCCTACTCTCCCCCTGCCTCCATGGCAGACAATATTCCCCATACTCTGTCTCTACTTTTGGGCATTATAGCTTGCAACACAGACACTGAGCGGTCATCATGTTTGGTCCATTATCTACTTTAGGCACGCATCTCCCATCCCAACTGGTTCCTCCAGCCATCATTTTCTTAATGATCCCTTCTCTATTCCATCTGCCTTCTTCCCTCCACTCATGAAGCAGTTGAGAGCCTATTTTTCAGACAACTCAATCTCTACATGGATTACCAGAGGAATATAACATGAAATGTTATTTAAAGAGCATTTCTAGTAAAATATATGAAGGATATATTTTTTTTTAAAAAAATTACTATTTCTGGAGCATATGTGCACAGTAAGGAAGAGAGGTAGGGATTGTGGAGGAGGTGCTAGAGGTACAAGAACTCTTGGAGACAACATCATATAAATATAACTTTTGCTGAATAGATCATGGAGAAGTGCTTAGGATGAGGAAGGAACATGACTTAGGGTATTGTATTTTAATATAACCCCTGTGCAGCTGTTTGGAAACTTAATTGGAAAAGAAAAAAAGATAGCACTAGAGTCAGGGAGAGAAAAACATCTGTTGTCACTTGCAGCAAACTAAACAAAATAACTAAACAAAATATGAATCACTTTCCAAGTCTCTAGATTCACAACTTTGAAGTGTGTGTTTCTTACAACAATGTTTTCTCCTCTCATTTGTTATATGGAGAGCTAGTGTGATAAAGAAATACCTAAAGGGGTATTATTCGTTTTTGGACATATTTCTATAAAACAATTCCTACAAAGAATAAATCACTACATATTACTATATAGAAGTGAGAAACCAAGATTCACCACAATTTTTAAGCTAGATTAGTAACTTCAAGGTAAGTGAAATGGCATTTTATACTGAAAATTAGTTTTCCAATATATGCTGCTACTAACACAGCAAAACATCCACCCATCAACACATAAAGCTAGATCAACTTAATAATATCCTTAATTATAAAGGTAAATAACAGAATACTTAGAAATAACTATAATATTTTTTATATTTTCAAAATAAAAGATAAAGTCTTAGAATACCTTTGGAAAACATGATGTACATTCTATAACAAGTTTTCTGATATAAATTGTTTGCATACCATTTTTGTTTCTGAATTAGAAATATAAAGTAGAGTAAAATGATTTTGACATATAATAGGATTATACTAAACACAAATAAATACATTTTAGAGCTATATTATAGCATGATGATTTAATTTTAATAAAATATTTAATATATTTGAATATACAGGGCTGGAGAGATAATACAATGGCTAAGATGGTTGCTTTGCATGCTACCCATTCTGGTTTGATCCCCTGCATCTCATAGGTCCTGTGAGCACCACCAGGAGTGATTACTGAGTGATTGAAGAGCCAGAAGTACCCCTGAGCATCGCTGGGTGTGGCTCCCCTCAAAGAATTGAACACATAATACTTCTATGATATTAATTTGGAAAAGTAATTTAAGATGCCTAAAATACAATCAGTGTAAAAAGTAATATGCATTATTTTAATATATCATAGGTATCAAACAAAATATAAACATGGATTCAGATGTAAATGTAAATATTATAAAGTCAAAGAAATGTCTTGGATGAATATAACAATTATAAGCAATGGCAACATGCTGGAAAGGAAGTAAATATGTCATCAAGCATTATAATTTTGTTTTTCACATTGCTTAACACAGAATTACTACTATAGCAAAAATTGGTGTTAAATTTGAACTGAATAGTAAAGAATAATGATGTACAGAAGCAAGTCAGCAAAATACAAGGAAGGATAAAAAGAATACAGAAGTATCATTACATAGATAACAACAAATACCCAAAGTAGGTTTTTGAATAGTGACGCCAAAAATAAATGTTCATATGACAATGATCAATTGATCATTGAAATCAAGAACTATTTTAAATGACACATAAAATCAGCACACTCTTAGAAGTATCATGAAGAAAAACAACAACAACCAAAAAAAAAAAAGCAAAGTAAAGCCTACTAAATAGACTCAGAAGTAAAAGGAAATACTATAGAACAGATAGTGTAAAAATGCAAACTGTCCCAAGAGACTATCATAAACAAGTTTACCTCACTAAGTTAGAGAACCCAGTAGAGTCAGAAGAATCCTAGAATCATAGCAAAGGCCATGTATGACTGACCCACATCTAATATCGTATTCAGTGATAAAAAAGAAAAAAAATTTTTTTACTCTCCAATCAGGTGTAAGAAAAGGCCATCCACTGTTAGAAATCCCTTACTACAGAAGGGTATCAGCTAGAAGAAATCCAAGTAAAAATACCCCAAAATACATCTTGATCAAAAGGACCAAAAGCTTAGATGGAGACAAAATCCAGAAAGCAGCAAGATCAAAGAAAGAAATTGCCTATAAAGGAGCATCCTTAAGATTCACAGTCGACCTGTCTGATGAAACCCTCATGGCCCGAAAATAGTAATGGGATATAGTGAAAAAACTCAATGGAATAAACGCCTCACCAAAAATACTTTACCCGGCTAGATACTCATTCATAACAGTAGGAACAACACATAGTTTCACAGATAAACAACAGCTCAGGAACTTCATAGACTCAAAACCATGGTTACAAGAACAACTGAATGGACCATTTTAAGACAAGACAGGCCCCTCAAATACACCAAATTTCAGCAGAAAATTGGGACAAAACCCCAAGACAATAATCTCTCTCTCAATGTCAGTGGGCTAAACGCACCAATTAAAAGACACAGAGTGGCAGGATGGAATAGAAAATTGAACCCAACATTCTGCTGCCTGCAAGAAACACATCTCAACAGTCAGAGCAAACACAGACTCAAAGTCAAAGGCTGGAAAACAATCTTACAGGAGAACAACTCCCATAAATAAGCTGGGGAAGCCATCCTAGTATCAGACCACATTGATTTCAGACTGAAGAAGGTCACAAGAGACAGTGAAGGCCATTTCTTATTTATACATGGATCTGTACAACAGGAAGAACTAATAATACTAAATATATATGCACCTAATGAGAGACCAGCAAAGTACTTAAAACAACTACTCATAGACTAGAAGAAAGACATCAATAGCAACATAATACTAGTGGGAGACTTCAACACCACTTTATCACCTCTTGATGCATCAACCAGACTCAAGTTTAGCAAGGACATACTTCATTTGAGGGAAGAAATGGAAGAAAGGGACTTAGTAGATATATACAGGACACTTCATCCTCAAAAAGCTGAATGCACATTCTTCTCAAGTGTGCATGGAACATTCTCCATATAGACCACATGCTGAGCCACAAAACATACATCTATAAAATTCAAAAGATTATATCAACAATCTTCTCAGACCACGATGCACTGAAATTAGAAATAAATCACACACACACAAACAGAAAACTAAATCAAACATCTGGAAATTAAATGACTCACTTTTGGACAACAAGTGGCTTAGAAAGAAAATCAGAGAGGAAATCAAAAGATTCCTGGAAACAAATGAAAATGAGGACATGAGTTACCAAAACTTATGGGACAAAGCAATAGTTGTGTTAAGAGGAAAGTTTATAGCTTTACAGGCATTCCTCAGGGAGAAGGAGTATGCCCACGTAAGTAGCCTAACCTCACAGCTTAAAAGCTTGGAGAATGACTAACAAAAGGAGCCCAATCCAAACAGGAGAAAGAAAATAATAAAACTCAGAGCAGAAATTATCGAGATGGAAACCCAAAAAACATTTCAAAAGATCAATGAAATCAAGAGCTGGTTCTATGAGAAAATAAACAAGGTCGATAAAACTCTAGCAAGACTCACAAGAAAATGGAGAGAGAAAGCCCTAATAAACTGAATCAGAAATGAAAATGGGGACATTAAAACAGAGACTACAGAAATTCAAAGGATCCTCAGAGATTACTTTGAGAATCTTTATGCCACGAAACACAAAAACCTGAAGGAAATGAATAAATTCCTAGACTCCTATAGCCTCCCAAGGCTGAACCAAGAAGACCTGGAATACCTGAGTAGACCTATCACCATCAAGGAAATTGAAACAGTAATAAAAAGTCTTCCCAAGCACAAAAGTCCTGGCCCAGATGGATTTACTAGTGAATTCTTCCAAACCTTTAACGAGGACTTACTCCCAATCCTCTTTAAGCTTATCCAGGAAATTGAAGTATCAAAAATACTTCCAAACAGTTTCTATGAAGCAAATATCACCCTGATACCAAAAGCAGACAAAGATACCACAAAGAAAAAGAATTACAGAGCGATATTCCTGATGGACAGATGCAAGATCCTCAACAAAATATTAGCAAATAGATTCTATGACTCAACAAAAAGATCATACACCATGACTGACTAGGACTCATCCCAGTGATGCAAGGATGGTTTAGCATTTTCAAGACAATCAACATCATTATCATATCAATAAAAGAAATATTAAAAACCATACAATCATATCAATAGATGCAGAGAAGGCATTTGACAAGATTCAGCACCTGCTTTTGATGAAAACTCTCAGCAAAATGGGCATCGAAGGAACTTTCCTCAATATGGTCAAATCCATCTACCACAAGCCGATGGCAAGTATCATTTTCAATGGAGAAAATCCAAAAGCCTTCCCTCTAAGATCAGGCACAAGACAAGGTTTCCCACTCCTATTCAATATAGTACTGGAAGTCCTGCCCATAGCAATTAGACAAGAAAAAGATATCTGCATAGATAGGAAAGGAAGAGGTCAAGTTATCACTATTGCAGACAATATGATACTATACTGAGAAAACCCTAAAGACTCTACAGAAAAGCTCCTAGAAACAATAGGTTGATATAGTAAAGTGGCAGGCTACAAAATCAACACCCAAAAGTACGTGGCTTTCTTATATACAAATAATGAAAGAGAAGAAAGAGATATTTAAAAAAATCCCATTCACAATAGTACCTCAAAAAATCAAGTACCCTTAGATGAAATCTAAAAATAAGCAACAATAAACAAACACGAGAGTGGGTTGAAAACTGAGTCAATAACAGAAATATTTTCATAGAGATATTTCTCTGCATTAAGCCCACATATGAATTTATACATGTGATCATCATAACATTATTTCTTTATCTAAACCTTTTAGTAACATAGAAATTGAGGTTCACAGATACAATTTATTAGCCTGAAAGTTGCTTCTCTCAGAATCAATAAGCTTCTTGCTTACTTTAAAAAAAAATGGCTCAGCAAATAAGATGTTATCAGTCACTGAAAGGAAGAGACCTTGGAATTGTTTGTATTCAAAGGTTTCTTTCTGAACAGGAATTTATCTAGAAAATGACCTCTGATCATGCTGACTCAGAGTCCAAGCCTTCTTTAGGTAGAATATCATGCTATTGGTATTGCTAGCTTGTACTTCAATTTTAAAAAAAATTTTTCACGTTCCCCTGCCTCTCTTATTGTTATGATGATCTAGTCCAGAGCTATATACAACTGGTTATAATGTTGCCAGGGTTGCTTAGTGTCAGTGCTCTCACCTTTTCAGTTGTGATATACCCGCTTTAATGCACTGTGCTTTGTTGCCAGAAATCCCAAATAACAGTTCCACCAGGATGGCCATTGGTATATGCAGTTGTATTTGCCATGGCAACCATAAACTCATACCTGCAGCCTAGGTACTACACCGTGACTCAACAAAGCCACCACGAGTTTGCATTTTAGATAGCAATGTACAATGACTGGAAATACTACATTCTTTTTGAGTACACAGTTAATATATTCCCTTTGTAAATAAGGCATGTTCTTAAAGAATGTTACGCTCCCTATGAGTCTAATCCCTGGTCATGCTCTTCATTCACCAGGACCAATCTGGAGACTGAATGAAGGCTCTGATCAGACGTCTGGCTCACACCACAGATTATAAATCTAAGAGTTAGGAGATATCAAACACAATCTCAAAACTACCCCTGAGTACCTGTGACCAAGGCAGATTATTGATTCTCTCTACTCTACGGCGCTGTAGTATGGAGTTCAGGGAGGAGTTCTGAGGATCTGTTAGGAAGATGATTGTGAATGTGCTATTTAGACTGTAAACGGTTGTGTAGGTGCATCCACACATTCATTAAATATCACTTTGGTGTTTTTTCTGTCTTGGGTGAGTTATTGGTTATTTACATTAATGTTGTTGTTATTGGTTATTGGTTATTACATTAATGGGTTAGTAACACAAAGAACTGTTGCATTAAATGAACTTACCAGGTAATTGTACTGTGTAATTCTGTCAACATAACTTTGGCAGTGTGTTGAGTAAGTCACTGCTTGATAGACATTGCTAGCCTTGATAGACATTGCTTCCTCTGGAAGTTTTGGATCATCCGTTCTGACCTAAAGAACACAGTAGCAAAAATGTGAAGTCCAGGACCAGAGTGATAGTACAGAATGTAGGGCTTTTGCTTTGGAATTGGCCGCCCTGGGTTTATTCTTGGCATCCTATATGGTCCCTCAAGCCAGTCAGGTGTGAACCCGGAGCACAGATCCAGGAGTAAGCCCTGCGCACCACAGAGTATGGCCTCACCAAAACAAAGCAAAATAATAAAGTGCTGACAGTAAAATTTACATCAATGATGACCAGAATGAGGGTGGTTGTGGTGGTAGTGATTCTCAACATTTTTCTAGCTGTCACTGGCAGATCTGGTTCTAATGACAGCTTAATGAATGTATCCACGTACTTCATACATATTTGGACTCACAAAGTCTTATGTAAAGAATACCATACTAAGTTGTGGTGTGACATGTCTACATACTGTTGGTTAAATACAACAAAATTAACTATGAGCATATGGAAGTTTGAAAGAGTTCCAAATAAGGAAAGGAAGAAGGGGATATCTGACATATGTACTCTCCCCTTAGATTACCTAGAAGAACTAGGCATGGGGCTGGCAGGAGTGCTTAGTTTTGCATAAAGTAATGCTTATATATTTTTTCAAATATCCAATGAAAAATGTACAGAAACAACAATGCACAGAAGGGCCCTCAGTGTATGAGATGAGTCTTTAGCATCACCTTTCAGATTGGGCTGGAGGCAGAGTTCTTGCCCTCGTGACTGACCAGGGTTTGATACCAGTACCTGATATGGTCCCCTAGGCCCTAGTAAGACTTAACCTTGAGCCCAAAGGAGTAATCCCCTAGAACCACTGGGTGTGACCAAAAAAATTAAACAAAACAAGCAAACAAACAAGAAACAAACAAACAGACAAAATATAGAAAATTAAAATTTGTTTCATAAGAAGAGAGGAGAAGCTGAGCAGAACTTTGAGAATCACCTGTAACTGAGAACAGTCCAAGGATTACTGGACAAAGTAGAAAATAAAAGAAGAGATCAAAGAATAAAACTTAAAATGCAGAAATTTACTTTTTAAACGACTGGTGAGACCCAGCCCCAGCAGTCAAAAACTTCCAGAAACCAGCTGGCCATGCTCAGGGCCACTCCCCACATGCTCAGAACTGAGCCTCACACACAAGTGTACCTATTCTTAGATGGCGTGGTCACATCATAAGACACAACCCAACCATTCTCCAAGAGTACCACATCACATTGATGAGGTTCAAATAGAAGGCAATCAATCATAGAGGGAAATATGTGAGTGTGTGTCTGTGTGTGTGTGTGTGTGTGTACCTAACCAGAATATAGGATGAGTCCTTGGAGGCTGACCTGCAAGCAGGCACAACCCTAGACCCCATTTCATGAGTGGGCAAGCAAAGGCTTGTGAGTTCACCTGATCTGGAAAGGGTTAACATTTCTTCCCTGAGCTGCCTTGGCCTTACTCTAACTCCTAGTATAACAAAGCAATCTTCCCTTTCTCACAGACCCCTAACCCAGGTGGGCTTTGGAATGCAGACATTCTCTCACATCTCCTTATCACCCTGGGTGAAGGACTGTAATCCATGGTGCAGCCTAGGTTATTGACCATTGGGATTACAGATTCAACAGGTTGTTGACCATTGGGATTACTGATTCAACAGGACAAATATTCCTTGATGTTTTATTTTCCCTCCTGTAAACCCTTTTCCCCTTTAATGATTTCTCTGTATTGAGTGCATTAGAGTGTGTTGTTACAATGGTAAATTAAAAAGGTTGAGGAATGTTTCTCTATGCTTCTCAGCCAGAGCCAGCAAGAAGCCTCTCCGGCAAATCTCATTTCTCTCACGTCTCTCATCTCAGCATCCCCAACCGAAGGACTATTCACACAACATATATCACTGTCATCCCATTCTTCATCGATTTGCTCGAGCATGTGCTGGTAACAATTTTATTTGTCCCTATCCCATGCTAGTGTAGAGCAATGCAGAGCCACATATATGTATATATACACATGTATATATCTATAGATATACATAGAAAAGTTCACAACACTCAATCTTTAGCAACATGTTAATGATATCTTAAAGAAGGTCTTAATGGCCCCTGTCAAAATAGAACAATCTTCACACTCTTTCCTCTTGGATACACAAGAAGCTGTACAAGCCTGATATAAAAGAACACATCCTTTGAAGCTTGACTTGAGGCCTCACATAAGTCACATAGGAGCACCTAAGAGGAAGGCAGTATTCTAGAAGGAGAGAAAGGTGACCACCATCAACTGAAGTCATCCAGAATCCTTTCCTCGAAGCAAGAGAGGGATACTGATAGTGAATTGGAAGGTCCACCTCCATACTACCACAACAGCATGAAGAAACAGCAAAGGTCCCCACCACGAGGAGAGGATGAAGAAAAGAGTTAAAAAACCTCAACAGGGGTTACCCACAAATACAATCTCTCCAATAAAGAATTCAGAGATGAACTCAAAGAAACTGTGGAACAGCACCCAGTAAATTAAAGGAGGACATAAAAGAAGCAGTGAAATGTACAGCCAAGAAAATACAGGAAGAAATGAGAGCAGAAACAAGATAGTTACAAACAGAAGTGTCATTAATAAAGGACTCAGTAGATGAAATAAAAAACTCAGGGGCTGGACTGATAGCACAGTGGGTAGGGCATTTGCCTGGCATGGAGGCGACCCAGGATCAATTCCCAGCATCCCATATAGTCCTCCGAGAAAAGTCAAGAGCAATCCCTGAGTGCAGAGCCAGGAGTAAGCCCTTTGCATTGCTGAGTGTGACCCAAAAGGAAAAAAAAAACAACTCAGTAGGTGCCCTAAGCAGTAGAATGATTACAGCCTAAGACAGAATCAGTGAGCTTGAAATTGAGCTGCAGAAAGCTTACCAATAACAGCAAGCAATGGGAAAAGATCTCAAAATAGCTCAAGGGCAAATCAGAGACCTCATAGATGAACTCAAGAGCAACAACATAAGAATTCTCAGAGTATCAGAAGGACAGGGAGACAACCCCAATGAAAAAGCCACCGTTAAAAATATCATTGTGATTCACGTGTGCCCACTCCCCTCACGGAGCATCCCAGCACTCCGTGCCTCCTTGCTCTGAGCACAGTCCTAGGACCCGATCTCAACCTTACTCTCCCGCCCCTTACTCTGCTGACCCTGCGTTTCCTGCTTCCTCACTCAGGTGTGCCTACTCCCCTCACTGAGCATCCCAGCCCTCCCTGCCTGGGCCCTCTGCACAGGGCCCCAGAACCAGATCTCAAGTCAGCATCCAGTGGTGAGAAGGGGCATGGCTTCTGTGTTGTGGGCGTGGTCTCCGCTGTAGGGGGTGTAGTCTCTGGGGGTGACTGCAGTTTTTTACCCCTATTCTAGTATACTTGACAGAGGTCTCAATCCCCATTAACTAACTTCGTGGAGATCTCCCCAGCTACCTCAAACACAAAAGGTAAATAAGCCACTAGCGTACTCTAATCGCACCAAAATATCGAAACCTCACAAAAAGAGAGAATAGCTCTAGTGACGTGGAAGGTCCAACCTCCATACAACCGCGCCAGCATGAAGAAACAGCACAAATCCCCACAGCAAGGAGAGGACGAAGAAAAGAGTCCAGAAGCCTCAGCAGGAGTTTCCCACAAACATGATCTCTCTGATAAAGAATTCAGAGAAGAAATTCTGAGAATGTTCATCGAACTTAAAGAAACAGAACCTGTGGGACACAGCTAAAGCTGTGTTAGGGGGGAAATGTATAGCTCTGCAAGCATATCTCAGGAAGGAAGAAAGGGCCCACATAAATAACCTGACCTCACAACTCAAGATCTTAGAAAAGGACCAACAAAGCGAGCCCAAACCAGGCAGAAGGAATGAAAGAATAAAACTTAGAGCAGAAATCAATGATATGGAAACCCAAAAAACAATTCGAAAGATCAATGAATCTAAGAGCTGGTTCTGTGAGAAAATAAATAGGATTGATAAACCACTAGCAAGACTCACAAAGAAAGAGAGAGAGAGAACCCTAATAAACCGAATCAGAAATGAAAGGGGGAACATCACAACGGAAACCAAAGAAATTCAAAAGATCATCAGAGACTACTTTGAAAGTCTGTGTGCTACGAAAAAAGAGACTCTAAAAGAAATGGATAAATTCCTGGATTCTTATAGACTCCCAAGGCTGAACCAAGAGGATTTGGACTACCTGAATAGACACATTACTATCCAGGAAATCGAAAATGTAATCAAAAGTCTCCCTAGAAACAAAAGACCAGGTCCAGCTGGATTCACTACTGAATTCTTCCAAACATTTATTATTTTTTTTTAAATTTTTTAATTTAATTTTATTTTATTAAATCACCGTGTGGAAGATTACAATGCTTTCGGGCTTAGGTCTCAGTTATACAATGCTGAAACAACCATCCCTTCACCAGTGCCCATATACCACCACCAAAAAAAAAAAAAAAACCCACAGTACACCTCCCATCCCGCCCTCCCACCCCCCACCTTGTAACTGATAAGTTTCATTTTACATTCTGTTTACTTTGGTTACATTCAATATTTCAACACAAACCTCACTATTGTTGTTAGGAGTACCCCACTAGAGTCAGACCTACTGTGAAGACAAATAAGGTCGCGCGGCCACAGTAGCGGCTGCGCGGTTTTGAATTTTTGTACTTTAACAAGAAGTCCAGGGAGATTTCTTCCAGATATTAGATAATTGCAGGCTTGAAAACCCAATCTGTGGTCGTCTTAATATGGCGGCCACCGCGCCCTTCATCCCCGGAGAGAAAGAGGCGAGAGAGAGAAATACCTTTCCCCTCCCGGGCGGGCACGGGGCCGAGGCTTAGTTCTCAGGCTGGAGACATTCTGCGAGGAGTTGCTCACACCGAAAGAGGCTTTGCTGGGTCTGGATTCACGCTTGTACAGCTGCGGAGAGGCCGCACATGCGTGCGGCCCCCAGGATCACATCTCGGCGGTGTCTTCCAAACATTTAAAGAGGACCTATTGCCAATACTTCTCAAGATCTTCCAGGAAATCGAGAAAACAGAAACACTCCCAGACAGTTTCTATGAGGCACATATCACCCTAATAGCAAAAACAAAACAGAGACACCACAAAAAAAGAAAACTACAGGCCAATATCTCATATCTCTGATGAACACGGATGCGAAGATCCTCAACAAAATATTAGCGAATAGAATCCAGCAACTGATCAAAAAGATCATACACCACGACCAATTGGGATTCATCCCGGGATGCAAGGATGGTTCAACATTCGGAATTCAATCAACATAACCTACCATATCAACAAAAGAAAAGATGAAAACCATATGGTCATATAAATAGATGCAGAGAAAGCATTTGACAACATCTAGCACCCATTCATGATGAAAGCAATCACCAAAATGGGCATAGAAGGGAATTTCCACAATATAGTCAAAACCATCTCCCACAAGCCTATAGCAAGCATTATCCTCAATGGGGAAAAACTAAGGGCCTTTCTTCTAAAATCAGGGACAAAGCAAAGATGCCCACTCTCACCACTTCTGTTCATTATAGTACTGGAAGTATTTGCAATAGCGATAAGGCAAGAAAAACACATTAGGGGCATCCAGATAGAAAAGGAAGAAATCAAGCTCTCACTATTCGCAGATGATATGATATTATATTTAGAGAACCCCAAAGCCTCTACCAAGAAACTCCTTGAAACAATACACTCATATAGTAAAGTCTCAGGCTAGAAAATCAATACCCAAAAGTCCATGGCTTTCCTCTATGCAAATAATGAGAGAGAAGAAAGTGATATGAAAAAAGCAACCCCGTTCACAATCATGTCTCAGAAAATCAAGTACCTTGGAATCAACATAACTAAAGAGGTTAAATCAACTAAACTAAAGGACCTGTACAGAGAAAATTACAAAACGTTACTTCATGAAATGAAAGAGGACATGAGGAAATGGAAACACATCCCCTGTTCATGGATTGGGAGAATTAACATTGTCAAAATGGCAATACTTCCCAAAGCATTATCCAGATTCAATGAGATCCCTATAAGGATACCCATGACATTCTTCAGGAAGTGGAAGTAACACTCCTAGAATATGGAACAACAAATCCCCACGAATAGCTAAAGAAATTTTGGGGAAAAGGAAGATGGGGGGCATCACTTTCCCCAACCTCAAGCTCTATGACAAAGCAGTAATATTTAAAACTGCATGGTACTGGAACAGAGGAAAGCAGTAGACCAATGGAACAGGGTAGAAGACCCTTACACAAAACCTCAAGTATATGATCATCTAATCTTTGATAAGGGAGCAAGAAATGTAAAGTGGAGCAAAAAAAGCCTCTTTAACAAATGGTGTTGGCAACACTGGACTGCTACATGCAAAAAAAAGGCTCAGACTTATACCTAACACCATGCATAGAAGTCAGATCAAAATAGATTAAAGACCTCAACATCAGACCACAATCCATAAGGTACGTTGAAGACAAGGTTGGCAAAAAACCCACCATGATATTGAAGCTACAGGTATCTTCAAAGAGGACTCTCCACTGACCAGGCAAGTAGAAACGGAGATAAACAAATGGGACTATCTTAAACTAAGAAGCTTCTGTACCTCAAAGGATACAATGACAAGAATACAAAGACAGTCTACAGAATGGGAAAGGATATTTACCCAAGGATAGCGATTGATATCAAGGATTTACAAGGCACTGGTTAAACTTCACAAGAAAAAAGCATCCAACCCCATTAGAAAATGGGGCGATGAAATGAACAGAAAATTTCTCAAGCAAGAAATCCGAATGGCTAAAAGACACATGAAAAAATGCTCCTCATCACTAATCATAAGGGAGATGCAGATCAAAACAACAATGAGATACCATCTCACACCACAGAGACTGGCCCACATCCAAAAGAACAAAAGTGACTGGTGTTGGCATGGATGTGGGGAGAAAGGGACTCTTCTTCACTGCTGGTGGGAATGCTGACTGGTTCAGCCCTTTTGGAAAACAGTATGGACACTTATCAAAAAATTAGAAATTGAGCTCCCATTTGACCCAGCAATACCGCTCCTGTTAATATATCCTGGAGATGCAAAAAAGTATAGTAAAAGTGATATCTACACCTATATGTTCATTGCAGCACTGTTCTTGATAGCCAAAATCTGGAAAAAACCAAAGTGCCCGAGAACAGATGACTGGCTAAAGAAACTTTGGTACATCTACAAAGTGGAATACTATGCAGCTGTTAGAAAAGATGAAGTCATGAAACTTTCATATAGGTGGATCAACATGGAAAGTATCATGTTAAGTGAAATGAGTCAGAAAGAGAGGGACAAACATAGAAAGATTGCACTCATCTGTGGAATATAAAGTAACAGAATGGGAGACTAACACCCTGGAATAGTAGAGAAAAGTACCAAGAGGAGTACTCCAAGCTTGGAAGCTGACCTTACATGCTAGGTGAAAAAGCAGCTCTGATAGAGAAGGGATCACCAAGCAAAGGATGCTGGGCGGGCCCACTAGGGATGGGAGATATAGGCTGTAAATAGACTATAGACTGAACATGATGCCTACTGAATACCTCTATAGAAAACCAAAACACCCAAAAAAGAGAGCGTGAGCAAATGGGAATGCCCTGCCAGAGGCAGGGTGGGATGAAGGGGACAGGGTGGGGGTGGGAGTGGTGGGAGGGATGCTGGGACCATTGGTGGTGGAAAAGGGGCACTTGTAGAGGGATGGGCACTCAGTCATTGTATGACTGAAACGTAAGCATGAAAACTTGTAAGTCTGTAACTTTGTCTCATGGTGATTCACTAATAAAATAAAATAAAATTAAAACAATTAAATAAAAAGAACCTCATTCTTGGGTTTCATGTGGGATTTAGTTTTGAGTTTTCTGAGAAAGAAGACAGGCTTGCATCTTATTCTAGATCCTGACACTTCTGAAGAATTGATGAAGTACATGCCAGATATCTTTATGGTGATGAGGGTGAGGTACTGGGATGAGTTAGATGACTGAGTTGTCATTAAAGATGGAGAAAGAGAGAGAGAGGCCAGAGAAACAGTATAGTGAATAAGATGCTCATTGTGTATGCAGTTGACTTGGGTTTATACTCAGACACACCATATGGTTCCTTGAGTACTACCAGGCATCAATCCCGCATAATGCCCCGAGTGAGCTATGAGTGTATTCCAAAACAAAAAGCAATAATAATGGAGAGAGAGAGATGAAAAATAGTTTAATCATATGAAGAAGTTTGGCATATGGTATAATATGTACAGGAGAGAAGGCTAAAGCGTGGAGGGGAAATACGGTTTCGATGCTCCTGGATGTTTATGTAACAAATATTCATTAGATATCTCAAAGGTTAGACACAAAGCTGGGGGGTGGGGCTTGACATCAGAGAGAATGCTCAAGGAGTTTGGGGTCTAGGGCTGAAAATAGACCACGTTGTGATGAATATTATGAAAGGAAACTAGGCAGGCCAAGGAAGAAAATGAATTTATGCTTAGAATTAGGTCCTACTGTCTATACAACAGACAACAAAACAACCGTTGGTTAAATGAGACAAATCTTTATTCATTTCTCACATGGAAAGAATTTTTGAAGACCGGTGTGTCAGCCTCAAATGTCATCAGGGTCAGGGATTAGAAGGGGCTATTATCTTTTGATTCTTCCATGCTGGATCAATGTTCCATCTTCAGAATTATGTCATGGTCAAAATGGTTGCTGGAGCTTTCGCCATTCTCTCTAAGGTAAGGGCTGCAAAAGCTAGAAAAAAAAAGGGGGATCACTTTCTGTGAATCAACTATCTTTATCCTTCTCTCAGACAAGCTATTTAGAGGAATATGAATTAGGAAGCATATTTGTTGTATTACCCTCTACACTTGTACTTGTTTAAAAATTAATTTTTCTTCACACTTTTCAGATCTATGATCCTATTTGATTTCTATGAGGTAGTTGATTTCTACACGTAGTTGAGTAAGTGTTGGATACAGAAAGGTTCAATGACTTTCTAAGAGCTGCTCAGCCAAACATGAGTGATTCCTGAGTTGGAATCCAGGATGAGCACTGCTTGGATGGATAACTAGTGTGGGTCCTCTTCCACTGGGCTGTGTGCTAGTGCTGAGGAGCAAACAGGGAGACACAGCTGCTCTTGGGAGCTCCTGTGGGTGGGCTCAGGAACCAGACTGGTAGGCTTGGGTCTTGTTTCTGCCTCAAGCTGATTCAGCCTGGGAGAACTAGTTTTGTGAGTCGAATTCCCCTTTGTTAGGTGAAATAAATAAAACATGTACTGCACAGGATTGGGCTGGAGCCATAGCTAGGGGTAGGGCGTTTGCCTTTCATGCAGCCAACCCTGTTCGATTCCTCCGCCCCTCTCGGACAGCCTGGCAAGCTACCAAGAGTATCTCCCCCACCTGGCAGAGCCTGGAAAGCTACCCGTGGCATATTCTATATGCCAAAAACAGTAACAGCAAGTCTCACAGTAGACATGTTACTGGTGCCCGCTTGAGCCAATCTATGAGCAATGGGATGACAGTGACAGTGACAGAGACTTCACAGGATTGTCGTGACAATTAGATCAATACATTCTTGTAAAAAGCTCAGTGTCAGGGATAAATTCTGATGTTAAGTAAGTCCTTTGTAACAGATATGATTAGTGGAGAGGCAGACAATAATTACATAAATATTCTGGTAATAGACTTTAATAAAGGATGTCTTGGAACACTAGATGTCTTAAGAAACAGAAGGTTTTTTTTTTAATTAAATATCCAGTGTTCTTTCTCTTCAGTCACAAAAACCACTCAGTCACCCAACACCCAGGGTCTGCCCCATTGCCATGTTTCTCTTCATGAAAAGTAATTTCAGGGTGAATAGCTGTTCTGTCATAAGTTGGGTTTTGATACTACACTTGATCTTAGCCAAAAGGACGAGAAGCAATAGTAGCTTGGTTTTGAGATCACTACATGTCCCCCAAGAAAATGGCCTTGAGAGTAGCTCTGAATTTATTTCATTTGCTTTTTTGGGTCACACCTGGAAATGCACAGGGGCTACTCCTGGTTCTGCATTCAGGAATTTCTCCTGGCAGTGCTCAGGGGACCATATGTGTTGCTGGGAATCTAAAAAATGCCCTACCCGCTGTGCTATTGCTCCAGCCCTAAAATTTAGAGATGAATTCTTATCGACTATTTTCACACCAGTCATTCTCATAACAAAAGTAAGCATCCAAATACATTTCCAAATTTTCCTCACAGTGAGCAATTGAGTGGTACTGAGTCCACGGACAGTGTTGTCATGTTCTACAAAGTGCTATCTCATCTCATTCCTAAATACTTTTAAAAAATAGCCTCTTACACATTAAGCAATTATTCCCGTTCTGTCAACCTCTACCTATGGACACCACTAGCCTGCTTTGTATTCTTAGGGGATTACTTGAGAACTATTTCTCTCCCTTCTCATAATTACCCAGAAAATGTAAGGTTTGTCTTTGACTAAAATTTCAATGAACTCCCTGTTGATACAAGATGACAGGTATGTGCATTTTGACAGTCATTACTACCTCCCTCTCCAGTAGATGCCGAGTTTACTCAGATGCTCTGATCACTCAGGACGGAATAGTGTTTATTTCTTATTTCACAGCTACTGAATCTAGTGCCACACATTGACTGGTTTAGGTGCCATGGTGCAATCCACTTACCTACTTAAGTTCTGGAGTCCCTCTCAGG
The DNA here is from genome assembly GCF_027595985.1 of Sorex araneus. Taxonomy (NCBI): domain Eukaryota; kingdom Metazoa; phylum Chordata; class Mammalia; order Eulipotyphla; family Soricidae; genus Sorex; species Sorex araneus. The sequence goes on along the minus strand of NC_073302.1, from coordinate 12,776,637 downwards.
TGGCTCTGTGACATTATTGTTCCAGACTCACTCGTCCCTGCAGCACATCAGCAACACACAGACCTAGCAGAGGCAACAGTACACAAGATATTTCAGGGCTCCCAGGTTGCTAAAACACCTCTAAATGGCTTGATTTGGTTTAAGGAAAAAAATGCTCTAATATAAAGGTTTTATTTTCTCTTCTCCTCTTTTTCTACCTTCTGGAAAATTCTGTTTAGTAATCCTGCCTCAAAATCAATTAATACTTTGAAAGATTGTGTGCACAGCCTCTATTCACTATGAAACAAAAAAAATCGACTTACTCATAAAGGTGGCATAAAGAAATACGTTATAAAATGTAAGCATGCAATATAAATACTATAGAAAATGTAAGGGCAGAGGAAAATAGCAAATATGGTCAAAAAGTACAAATTCCAGTTATAAGATAAAAACTGAGATAGTGTGGTCATAGGAGTAGACCGAACTTACAGCACAGTAGTAAAGATTCCATATTTATAAGATAGCAGATCTTTCCCCTGTTCGTTTTTTTTTTTTCCCTTTTGTTTAGTCTGGCTTTGCCTAGGGCTAACTCCTGGCTCTGTGCTCAAGGATCACTCCTGATGGCCTCAGGGGACCATATAAGGGTATCGGGGATTGAATTTGGATTGGCCACATACAAGAAAAGCACCTTACCTGCTGTATTATCGCTCCACCCCAAGATAGTTTATCTTAGAAATTCTTACACAAACCATTTGCATTTGTACTTGTGTCTAGCATACACGTTAACTAGACTCAGCGAGGTGACCATTTTGCGACTTAAAACGTATAGAAACATCGCTTTACATAACATAAATTAACATATGTATAAGAATGTTAGCTCCATAAAAAGAATTAATAGGGAAATTAGGAGAAAGCATGATGGAGCTTGATTTCTGTTTAGACAGGCTGGCCAGAATAGGTTTGAAAGTTGTGAGAGTGAACCACAGTGGTATTTGCAGAATCTGTCTTGATCTTGTACACACAGAGAAATACCATCAATAAAGAGTATCTCATTGTTATGACTTAAACTTAATTTTTCCATTGGGAAGAATTCCATTGGAGAATTCGCACCTATATAAAAAGTAGTGAGAATGTCATAATGAGCTCCCATGTACCAATGACAAAACTTCAGTTATCAGCTCATGACCTCTTCTGTTTCCATATATTCATTTTTCCCTACAATCCCCAGATTATTTTGGGAAAAATAATCTTAGCATCATGTAATTTAATCTGCTAATTGTCCCATGAACATCTCTCAAAGAAAATGATCCAGGGCTAAAGTGATTGTACAGTGGGTAGGTAATTTGCTTTGCACACAATTGACCAGGATTGGATCTCAGCATTCCCTACGGTCCCATGAGCATCATCAGTAGTAATTAGTAATTCTGGAGGGCAGAGCCAGGAATAACCCCAGAGCATCACCGGGTATGACCCATAATACAAAAAGAAAAAGGTTCCCTTTTGGGGAAAAATGTTTTATCCTCAAAGAAGAATTTCTTAATATTGTGAAATTCCCATTTTTTTCATGAATGTTACACAGGATGGACACGGAGTTATTTACTTCTACTAGTGGTTGTTTTCTTGATGTCATTATGCTAATAACATTAATTATATATTCATAACTTTAATTAAAGGTACAGTTTATTCTGAAACTGGTACAAGTCAGGAAGCTAATTTGTTCAACATAACTGACAAGTAAATGTATAATAAGGTATGTCACTGGTTCACATGGGGTTGCTTGGCTTTTCCCACCAAGGAGTATCAGCTGGATGCAACCAATGCAACCAATAAATGAGAAACTGAGGACAGTGACAGGTTTATCCATCCATGCTAGTTGTTTCCTTGGCTCTAATTGGCCAATGGTTTCTCCAGGTGGCTATGAGCTTTATGTCTACTTAACCCACCCTCTTTTATCTTTTTTCACACCACCTTTTTCTTTCTTTATTTTTCCTCCCTTGGTTCAATTTTGGCCATTCCTTATAGTGCTCAGGGCTCACTCCTGCTCTGTGCTCAGGGATCATTCCTGGCAGCTCGGGGGTACTGTATGAGATGCTGGGAATCAAACTTGGGTCAGTCATGTGCAAATGCTCTACCTGCTATGCTATTTTTCTAGTCTCTCACTTCACCTTTGATAACCCACATTCGTTTTCTTTTTCAAGTAAACAGCTATATTTTTGGTCAGAGAGTAATCTTTTTATTTATTTATATGGTCCCAGAGAGTGAAACAACTTTAAGACCTTTTTAACATTATTGGTATTGTTGTTCTTTTGGTTTTGTTGTGAATTTCTAACTGCAAAGGTGCATAGATTTGTTAGCTATGTCTTCCAATTCTTTACTTCAGTGGAACAAAAACTTTTTGATTATTATGGAACTCAGACCAATAAAAATTGCAGCATTGTTAAAAAAACAAATTTTTAAGATTAAACACAGTTTGTAGATAGTACTGTGTTGCACAGTTACCTATATTAATTGGGAGAAAATACATTGAGTCCTACTTTTAGCTTCCACATCAATCACCTAGAAAATCAGAAAGTTTTTATGGAAATAGGAACATGAAGGCATGCCTCACTATGTGCTGTAGAAACCTTAATCGGGCAGGACAGATAATACAGCAGCTGAGGCACTTGTCTTGCATGTAACTCACCGGGGTTCAATCCTTGGTACCATATATGGTACCAGGTGCTGGTCCCCTGAGATTCACTAGGAGTGATTCCTGAGAACTGAGCCAGCAATAATACCTGAGCACAGTCAAGTGTGGCCCCCAAACAATAAATAAAACACTGCATTGTGTATCACTGTCATCTCATTGCTCATCTATTTGCTCGAGCAGGCACCAGTTAACACCTCCATTGTGAGATTTGTTGTTACTCTTTTGGGCATATTGAATATGCACAGGTTACCTTGAGTAAACAAAATATTTCAGTGACATATTTACCCTAATTAGAGTAGTTTAAAATATACACTGCTGACAATTAAATGGTACATATAAAATCTGCTCCTAAATATATAACTTACCATTATTTGAAACACCAACACCATGAATTTCCCAGGAAGTTAGAGACATAGGTAATGTCAAATCCAGCTTATACCTAGAACATAAAATAGTTTATGGCTGTCAAATTTTTGGAACCTGTCCCTCTCCTTCCCCTCCCCCATGGGACTCTGAGATGATGCCCAAGAACTGCCCCCAGCTACTTATTAAGCTCCTAAATGGCCATGATCCAGAGAAAGACAAACAACAGATTGTTTAGCACTGCCTTTTCGGCAGGTTTGAGTGGTGGTGGCAAAATTCCACATAATAATGGTGGAACTGGTGTCAAAATATTGAATGTAATCAAAGTAGAGAGAGAGTGAAATGAGTCAGAAAGAAAGAGACAGACACAGAAAGATTGCACTCATATATGGAATATAAAGTAGCAGAGAGGTATGAGCTAGCAATGATGCAACCTCTGGCAGAAAGCCCTCTAGACTTAAGCATTATAATACTAAAATACAGAAATCTATAACTTCGCGGCCGCTACTGTTGCCATGCAATCTCATATCTCTTCATTCTCAGCAATGGAAAACGAAATGTCAAATGGTTGCTTTCCAGCAGGTCAGACTCTGGGGGAGGGGGGAACTCCAAACAATAATAGTGGTTTCTTTTGTTTGTATGTAATCAAAGTAAAGAGAAAGTAAAGTGAAATTAATCAGCTACACAGGCGAGATGGGGGGCTGGGAGGCAGGGGGTGGGGTGGGGAGGAGGTTCACCATGGTTCTTGGTGGTGGAATATATGCACTGGTGAAGGGATAGGTGTTCGAGCTTTATGCAACTGAGACTTAAGCCTGAAAGCTTTGTAATTTTCCACATGGTGATTCAATAAAAAATAAATTAGGAACAAAAACAAAGTAGAGAGAGAGTATTGTGGAAATTGTCTGCCACATAGGCAGGGAAAGGGTTGGGATGGGGGGGCGAATACTGGGGATTTTGGTGGTGGAAAACGTGCACTGGTGAAGGGATGGGTATTTTATCACTGTTTGACCGAAACTCAAACATCAATGCTTTGCAACTGTATCTCACGGTGATTCAATAAAAAAGAAAATAAAAAAGAAAAAATAAATGCCTAAACCCAGCGGCTTCTTACAGAAATGTAGCTAGACTGTGAGCTGAGCTACAACCCCATGCCACCCCAGGAGGGGAAATGTCTTTTTCTCTTGGCCTTTTTTTTTTCTTTTTTTTCGGCAACTTCTAGCAGAAATCTCTCTGGACTTAATCACTAAAATATCAGAAATCCAAAACCACGCGGCCGTGACAGTGGCTGCACAAGTCCATAATTTTTTCATTCTCAGCAATGGAAAACAAATTATCAAATGATGCCTTTTCAGCAGGTTTGATTGTTGGGGCAAAATTCCAAAAAGTAATAGTGAATTTTCTGTTGAAATATTGACTGTCTTCAAGGTATAGAGAGAATAAAGTGGAGATCATTAGCCATGCAGGTGGAGGGGTGGGTGTGGAAGGGGGGGTATACTGGGGTGCTTGGTCATGGAAAGTCTGCATGGTGAAGGTATGGGGGTTTGATCATTATGCGACGGAGACTTAAACTGAAAGCTTTGTAACTTTTTTCAGGGAAATTCAATAAAATAATAAAAATTTAAAAAAACAAAAAATAAATGCCTAAATGTAATAGGAAAAAAATTTAAATAAAAGATGAGGGCATATGGTGCCACCAGCAGGTCAACCTATACCTGTAGGGCAAGTGCATCAGCAGCCTGATGGTGCCTTCAGACTTCCAGATAGCCCAAAATTGCTACTGTGCCTTTGGCCAGACCCCAAGAAATTGGGGCTATGTTTACCAAGAAATTAAACGGCCCAAAGGTAGATATGTGGGAGATACACCCAGAAACCACCTCCGGCTTAGCTCTAAAAGCTCATTTATTGGCCTTATTTCAGAGACCCATAAATCTCAAAAGAGATCAAAAGATGCAGTTAGGGCCTGTAGCACAGAGGTAGGCGGGAACCTGTGACTCAGAGCTCCAGGCCCACTTGGATCGGGACTGGTCCTCCACCTGTCAGGTAACCAGTTTTCCAGTAGCTTGGCAGTCACACCCACAGACTACCCCAGGTACTATGTAATCTCATCAGTGGCCAAGACCCAGGGACTATAAACCAACTCCTAAAAGAGAGAGTCGCAGAATGTCCTGACCCCGTGCCAGGCTGTCTTCACCAAGGTGCCCCGGAGGGGGGCAGGGGAGAGTCCTCCCCACCCCAAGGGACCCAGCTCTGGCAGCCATAAGCCTCCACAACCCAACCACTGCCATGCTCAAGACCACTCCCCACGTGCTCTGACTGAGCCTCACATATGAGTAAACATGCTCCTGGACCATGTGGCTGCGAAAGACACATCATAAAATACTCCCTTACCCATTCCCCATAATTACCACACCACATTTGATGGGGTTCAGATAGTAGGCAACAAATCATAGAAGCAAATATATATAATATGATATATACATATTTTCAGATATATATATATATACTAAAGCTCATATCATCCAAACTTTAACAACATGTTAGTGATATACTACAGGATGTCTTAATGGCTCCTGCCAAAATAGAACAATCTTCACACTGTTTTCTATATGAACACTTTTTTGTAAGTATGTTCAGCAGTTCTTCATAACAGACAATATGAAATATACTATTTCAGTTTGAGATTGGGGTTTGGTATGGAAACATCCCAAATTTGGTGGTGGGAAGGTGTAATAGTGCTGGGATGGGTGTTTGAATATTGAATGCAATCAAAGATTGTGAACTAACTTATAAAATTTAAAAAAAGGGAATGTGGAGTTCACGCCCAATTCAATCAGCTTAATCAATGGCTAAATAAATGGGAATGCTCCTACATTATAAAAATAATAAATAAAAATTAAAAATGTTGTTGCATACCTGTGGTACTCAGGGACTATCCCTGGCTTTGCCTTCAGGGATTACTCCCAGTGTTGCTCAGGGAACAGGCAGTACCAGATCTCTGCATGCAAAGCACGTGCTTCATTGAGCTATCCCTATGGCCCTAATCTTAAAATCTTTCCCCCTCTTCCCTTCCCTGTATCGCTGCTGTCACTGTCATGTCCAGGACGGTTACACTCTTGGTTGTGGTACACCAGAGACTGTGCAGGGGGGGTCACACTCAGGGATGTGGGCGGTGGCAGGAGATAAATTTAGGGTCTCAGGCCTACAAAACAAGACTTGTTTGTGAGCCACGTCCCCCAGATCCTAGATAATTTCTTTACTAGTTGAATATTTTAAAATAAAATTTAAACGAACAAAGGGGCATTCTACAAAGATAATGAAATCTGCAAAGATGATCACATTTTCACTTAGTCCTGGTACTGACAGAAAAACCGAACAAACCAAACCTACCAACAAACCAAATTAACCTTCATCAATTTTAGCACCATCCTTAGTTACCAAGGAAGCTTTTAGCAGAATAATGAACCATTTATCATTTTAATATTTTTCAGGTTTTCTAAGAAAAAGAAAAATGAAGTTTCAGATTACCTTTTAAGAACATGATAAACATTCCATAAGCGCTTGTCAGGAAGCTTCAATGTAATAAGGCCAGAACCTAGTAAATTAGAAACATAACAGTAATTATCATCATAACAGAAGATAGGTTAATATATAAAAGCATTTTGGCTAACTTTTATTGAAGTACTTTAAGACATTTGGTCATGCATTTAATGTCTGTGATATCAAAACTGAAAAGAAAAATATTGATTTCAATATCTAAAATATCATCGTGGCACAAAGCAAGGTGAAGATGAGATACCCCATACGTACAATACAATAATTATACACAGAGCCTGGCCCACCATTCCCTGCCCTCAGAACCAGATTCCACCCTACACACACACACACACACACCCGACCCAGCCCCCGAATCAGAAATGAAAAGGGGGACATCACAACAGAAATTAAAGAAATTCAAAAGATCATCAGAGACTACTTTAAAAGTCTATATGCCATGAAACAACAAAACCTAGAAGAAATGGATAGATTCTTGGATTCCTATAATCTCCTAAAGCTGAACCAAGAAGATCTGGAATGCCTGAATAGACCTCTTACTATCAAGGAAATTGAAACGGTAATCAAAACTCTTCCCCCCCAAAAAGATCAGGCGCAGAGTTTTCTTTTCTTTTCTTCTTTTTTTTTGATAATTTTACCAAACATTTAAAGAGGACCTATTGCCAGTTATTCTCAAGGTTTTCCAGGAAATTGAAGAAACAGAAACTCTTCTAAACATTTTCTATGACATACATGTCTTTGCCTCAAAGACACACAAAAAGAGACAATTACAGGCCGATATCCCTGATGAACATGGATGTGAAGATCCTCAACAAAATATTTGGGAACAGAATGCAAAAACTCATCAAAAAGATTATACACCATGACCAAGTGGGATTCATCTTGGGATGCAAGGATGGTTTAACATTCAGAAATCAATCAACATAAACATCATATCAACAAAATAAAAGTTAAAAACGATATGATCATATCAGTAGATGCAGAGAAAGCATTTGACAAGATCCAGCACTCATTTATGATGAAAACTCTCACCAAAATGGGTATTGAAGGAACTTTCATCAATATAGTCAAAGTCATCTACCACAAGCCTATGGCAAGCGTTATCCTCAATGGGGAAAAACTAAAAGACTTCTTTCTAAGATCAGGGACGAGACGAGGATGCCTACTGTCACCACTTCTATTCAATATAGTACTGGAAGTACTTGCAATAGTGGTTAGGCAAGAAAAAGATATTAAGGGCATCCAGGTAGGAAAGGAAGAATTTGAATTCTCAGTATTCACAGATGATATGATACTGTATTAAGGCCCTAAAATATTTTGATGCTAAAGCCTCTACAAGAAGCTCCTAGAAACAATAAACTCGTTTGGTAAAGTCGCAGGCTGTAAAATCAATACCCAATAGTTCATGGATTTCCTATATGCAAGTAATGAGAAAGAAGAAATTGACATGAAAATAGCAATCCGTTAACAATCATGCCTCAGAAATACAAGTACCTCGGAATCAGCTTAACTAAGGAGGCAAAGAACCTATCCAAAGAAAACTACAAACTGCTATTTCACAAGATAAAAGGGGACACAAGCAAATGGAAACATATCCCCTTGCTCATGGATTAGGAGAATTAACATTGTCAAAATGGCAATACTCCCGAAAGCATTGTACAAATTCAATGCAATCCCTATACGGATACCCCATGACATTCCTCAAAGAAATAGATCAAACACTTCTGAAATTCATATGGAACAATAAGTCCCCACAAGTAAGCTAAAGCAATTCTTGGGAAAAAGAAGATGGGAGGCATCACCTTCCCCAACCTCAATCTCTACTACAAAGAGGTAATAATTAAAACAGCATGGTATTGAAACAAAAGCAGAGGCGCAGTCCAATGAAACAGGGCTTAATAGCCTGACACACAACCTCAAATATATGATTATCTAATCTTTGATAAGGGAGCAAGAAATGTGAAATGGAGCAAGGAAAGCCTCTTTAACAAATGGTGCTGGCAAAACTGGACAGCTACACGCAAACAAATGGGCTCAGACCTCTACCTAACACTATGCACAAAAGTCAGATCAAAATGGATTAAAGACCTCATCATCAGACCAGAATCCATAAGTTACGTTAAAGACAGGGCCGGCAAAACCCTCCACGATATTGAAATTAAGGGTATCTTCAAAAAATGACAAGCCACTGACCAACCAAGTAGAGACAGAGATAAACAAATGGGACTATCTTAAACTAAGAAGCTTCTGTACCTCAAAAGAAACAGTGAACAGAATTCAAAGACAGTCTATAGAATAGGAAAGGATATTCACCCAATACTCATCTTATAATGAGTTGGTATCAAGGATGTACAAGTAAAATGTGGTTGGAGGCCACGAGGGGGAGGGGTGATGAGTGCTGAATGTAGACTAAAGACTGAACACAATGGCCACTCAACACCTTTATTGCAAACCATAACACCTAATTAGAGAGAGAGAACAAAAGGGAATACCCTGCCACAGTGGCAGGGTGGGGTGGGGGGAGATGGGATTGGGTGGGTGGGAGGGATGTTGGGTTTATTTGTGGTGGAGAATGGGCACTGGTGAAGGGATGGGTTCTCGAACTTTGTATGAGGGAAACATGAGCATGAAAATGTATAAATATGTAACTGTACCCTCATGGTGACTCACTAATTAAAAAATAAATTAATTTAAAAAATTAGAATAAAAAATGTTGAACTACTAATGTCATATCTAAAGTGTTGCTTTTATGAGTAACTTATTTTACAATCTCAATTGTCTATGTTATGTATAATGTGATAACAGGTAAAATATAATTAGATTTATTTATTAAAACATACTTAAATTGGCAAAAAAAAAACAGGCAAGGAAGGATATGCCAAACATAAGAGAGTGTGCTTTAAATGTGAAAACAGTTCAACTGTACAATATAGGTGATAGAATAGTTGTATTATCATAAGTTGTAATAGTTGATTCCAAAGTATGTACAGAAGATAACATACCAATGAAATATGATTTGTTTCCTAAAATAATTAATATGTTAGTATATCCTTTGCTGAACATATATAAAAAAGAGAGTAAAACCCATAACAAATATGAATTAAAGTGGCAAGGGTTACCATAGATGAGGGTGTAATGATAGCACAGGGGGTAGGGTGTTTGCCTTGCATGCGACCAACCTGGGTTCAATTCCCAGCATCTCATATGGTCCCCTGAGCACCACCAGGAGTAATTCCTGAGTGCAGAGCCCGTAGTAATCGCTATGCAATGCCGGTGTGACTCCCAAAAAGCAAAATAAATAAATAAATAAAAATAAAAATTATTAGAAGTAACAAATCAAAACAAATGTTTCATTACAAAAACATACCTCAACAGAATCAGCAAGATAGAAATTGTGTCAACGATCTTTTCACACCATGATGCACTGAAAATAGAAGCTAAGCACACACAGACATGGAGCACCAAATCGAACACCTGGAAATTAAACAACTCCCTGTTGAACAACGAGTGGGTCAAGAAGGAAATCAAGGAAGAGAGCAAAAGATACCTTGAAACAAATGAGAATGAAGACACAACCTACCAGAACCTATGGGACGCGGCTAAAGCTGTGTTAAGGGGAAAATTTATATCTCTGCGAGCATATCTCAGGAAGGAAGAAAGGGCCTGCATAGAGAGCTTGACTTCACAGCTCAAGATCTTAGAAAAGGACCACCAAAAGGAACCCAAGCCAGACCAAAGGAAAGAAATAATAAAACTTAGAGCAGAAATCAACGATATGGAAACCCATAAAACAATCTGAAAGATCAATGAAACAAAGTGCTGGTTCTTTGAGAAAATAAGCAAGATTGATAAACACTAGCAAGACTCACAAAGAAAGAGAGAGAACCCTAATAAACCAAAGCAGAAATGAAAAGGGGATATCACAACAGAAACCGATGAAATTCAAAAGATCATCAGAGACTACTTTGAAAATCTCTATGCCACTAAACAAGAGAACCTAAAAGAAATGGACAAATTCCTTGATTCCTACAATCTCCCAAGACTGATTCAAGAAGAGTTGGAATACCTGAATAGACCCATTAATATCAAGGAAATTGAAACTTATCAAATGTCTTCCCAAAAACAAGAGCCCAGGCCCGGATGGATTCACTAGCGAATTCTTCCAAATATTTAAAGAGGACCTGTTGCCAGTTCTCTTCAAGCTTTTTAAGGAAATTGAAGGAACAGGGACTCTACCAGTTTTTATGAGGCTCATATCTCCCTAATACCAAAAGCAAACAAAGATACCACTAACAAAGAAAACTACAAGCCAATATCCCTGATGAACAGGAATGCAAAGATACTCAACCAAATTTTATCAAATAGAATCCAACAACTCATGAAAAAGATCATACATCACGACCAAGTAGGATTTATCCTGGGGATGCAAGGATTTTTTTAACAGTCGGAAATCAATCAACATAATCCATCATATCAACAAAAGTAAAAATAAAAACCATATATATTATTGTTGGTATACAACATCCCATAATTTCAGGCCTAGCTAGGCCTGAATGTAAACGTCATTTTCTATTATTGTTACTGTTACTTTAACTGACTTTGATACTGTTTCTGTTGGCTAAGTTAATTTGCATATTCTGCCTATGTGACTGAATATCATTGGTTAGTACATCAACCTAGTAAATAAAAGGGGGTTGAACAGGCTGCTCTCCAGCAGGCCATAACAAAGAACCTCGGAGACAGTCATGTGATCCTCCCCCAAAATGTATATTTCTTCAGCGAGTGAAATGCCTCGACTGTCAAGTAAAACTGCAACATTGTTTCAACATATGGCGCCCAGTGCGGGCGGTAAGGAAGAAGTAGAGAAAGGGGAGAGATAAAGAAAGGGAATTAAGAAAGACAGAAAGAAAGAAAGGAAAAAAGAAGAAAAAGAAAGCGAATAAAGAAATATGATAGAAAGAAAGGAGGAAGAAGAAAAAGAAAGGGAATAAAGAAATATAGATAGAAAGGAGGAAGAAGGAAAAGAGAAAGGGAATAGAGAAATGTAGATAGAAAGAAGAAAAAGAGGGAAGAAGAAGTAAAGGAGAAAGAAAGGGACAAAGAAGAAATATGTAGAGAGAAAGAAAGGAAGGAAAGAAGAAAAAGAAAGGGAATAAAGAAATAGAGATAGAAATGAAGGAAAGAAGAAAAAGAGAAAGGGAATAAAGAAATATAAGTAGAGAGAAAGAAAGAAGAAATATAGATAAGAAGAGAAGAAGAAAAAAGAAAGAAAGGGAGAAAGAAGAAATATAGATAGAAAGAAAGGAAGGAAGGAAGGAAGGAAGGAAGGAAGGAAGGAAGGAAGGAAGGAGGTAAAGAAATAGAAAGGAAGAAGAAAAAGAGAAAGAAAGGGAGAGAGAAGAAATATAGATAGAAAGGAAGAAAGGAAGTAAAAAAATAGGAAGGAAGAAGAAAAAGAAAGAAAGTGAGAAATAAATAAAGATAAGGAAGGAAGAAGAAAAAGAGAAAGAAAGGGAGAAAGAAGAAATATAGATAGAAAGGAAGGAAGTAAAAATAGGAAGGAAGAAGAAAAAGAAAGAAAGGGAGAAAGAAGAAATATAGAAAGAAAGAAAGAAAGAAAGAAAGAAAGAAAGAAAGAAAGAAAGAAAGAAAGAAAGAAAGAAAGAAAGAAAGAAAGAAAAGAAAGAAAGAAAAGAAATAGGAAGGGAGAAGAAAAAGAGAAAGGGACAGAAAAGAAATATAAATAAGGAAGGAAGAAGAAAGGGAGAAAGAAGAAATATAGATAAGGAAGGAAGAAGAAAAAAGAGGAAGAAAGGGAGAAAGAAAGATAGGCAGGAAGAAAGAAAGAAAGAGAAAAGAAGAAAGAAAGGGAGAAAAGAAATAAAGAATAAATAAAGGAAGAAAAAGAAAAAGGGGCAATGGGCAATTCTGTAACTTCTCAGCAGGATGCCTATGTTGACATTTTGAACTCTCTAACAAAAGCAGCTGGTCTGCCTTTAAAGGAACAGATAGGGGCTGGAGCAATAGCACAGCGGTAGGGCGGGGTAGGGCGTTTGCCTTGCATGTGGCTGACCTGGGTTCGATTCCCAGCATCCCATATGGTCCCTTGAGCACCACCAGGGGTAATTCCTGAGTGCAGAGCCAGGAGTGCAGAGCCAGGAGTAACCCCTGTGCATTGCCGGGTGTGATCCAAAAAGCAAAATAATAATAATAATAATAAAATAAAGGAACAGATAATAAGATGCCTCCTTGAGAGGATACAAAAGTACTGTCATTGGTTTAAGCCAAAAAATATAGAACAATTCTATCTAGATTTATGGATAAAAATAGGGAGAGAACTGTGTTATGCACAGAAAAATGGAGATTAGATCCCAGCAAAGAAATGGAGGGTGTACAATTGTATTGCTGCTGCCCTGAATTTTTCAGTTAGACTTTGAGTATGAGGAGCCTTCTCTCTCATCTTCTCATATGGCTCTCTCCACTAATTCATCAAATTCTAAGTCAATTTACAGGGAAACTCCTGTGTTAGAGGAGAAAAGTGGAGAAGAATCTTTGATATTGCCAAAATTTTGTGCTAAGCTAAGAGCATCTGTCTAGTCTGGTGAATCATATCAAATTGATGATTCACCTGCCCAGTCTGAGTCTGACAGCGTCAAGTCAGACACAGAAAATTCAGTTTTAAAAGAGGTTGTAAACTCCCATGAGTTGAGAATAGTTAATGAAAAATTAGATGAATTAATTAGACAAATGAAGTACCTTGAGATGCACCACCCTTCTGAAAGAAGGATAATGCCTGCTGTACAGGGTGTCACTGATCCTGACCCTTTGGCAGTTCCTTCCCCTCAATTATATAAGAATAAGGAAGAGGAATCTCTGTGTTGCCATTTTAAGCTTACTCCTGAGTTACATTCTCTGATGCAAAAATATGAAGCTCCTTTATATAAAGCAAAGTTGAGTCAACAGCCTGTTCAGTTTATGACTTTTCCAGTTGTTTGTAATCCTGATATACAAAGAAAAAGACAGGCAGGGCAATATGAGCCTGTTCCTTTTAAGTTTCTTTCCTTGCTTAAGCAAGCTGTGACCACCTATGGTGTTCCTTCTAACTATGTGCTAGCTCTTCTAGAAAATTTTGCAGAAGCTAATACTGTAATTTCGTTTGATTGGCAAATTCTTGCAAAGGCAGTGTTAGAAATTAGAAAATTCTTAATATGTACAATTTAATATGTACATATAAATTCTTAATATGCACAATTTAAATCCTGAGACCGGGATTTAAAAGAGGCTGAGAAATTTGCTAGAATTAAAACACTAAAACAAGTTGATAACACTGTGAACCGGATTTTAGGCACTGGCAAGTGGGCTTTAGTGGAAGAACATGTCCGTTTAGAGGCAAACATTTTAGAAGCTGTCAATAAGACCTGTCTAAAGGTGTGGCATTTTCTTGAGAACTCTGCAAAATGTACTATGTCATTCACAAAAATCTTTCAGGAAATAAATAAACTTTACACAGATTTTATTGCCAGACTCCAGACTCTCTTGAAAAGGTTGTACCTGATGAAGGCCTTCATGAAACGCTTATGCTAACTTTAGCAGTGGAAAATGCTACAGCAGATTGCAAAAAGGCAATTCAAACTGCTAAGGTAATGGGAAAAATCTCTCTGGATGATTTTATTAAAGTACGTAGGGAAGTGGGAACACCAACCCATCAGGCGCAAATAGCAGCTGATATTTCAGTTTTACAGGATTTGTTTCTGACTCCTCATAAAATTTATAAAATTTCAACTAATTTTTATGGCCCCCTTCCAAAAGGAACAGCAGGATTGATCTTAGGGAGAAGTAGTATGACTCTGCGAGGTGTTAATGTAAAAGTGGGACTCATTGACAGTGATTTTGTGAATGAAATCTCAATTATAGTCACTGTCCAAGCAGATATTAGAATATTAAAAGGGGAACATATTGCTCAACTTCTTTTGCTTCCTTGTATACTAGGAAAAAATACAGGCATGAAAAGAAAGGGTGATTTTGGAAGCACTAATGCAGAAATATTTGGGGCAAAAAAGATTACTGATGATAAGCCTACTTTGGTTATGACCTTTGAGGATGGAACAAAACTGGAGGGTATGTTAAATTCAGGTGCTGATGTTACTGTTGTCGCCTCCCATCATTGGCCTAAAGTTTGGCAAAAGCGTTGTGTGGACGTTACTTTTTCTGGTATGGGCGTGGTCACTGATGTTCAACAGAGTGTGCAACCTCTTCGTTGTAGTGATCCTGATGGAGACATGGCAGTCATCCAGCCATATATTGCTCCAATAGCTATCACCCTATGGGGACGAGATTTGTTGCAAAAACTTGGTGTGAAATATATTAAAGAAAAAGAGGTGTCTCAGCAATCGCCTTTTTAATTTGGGCTGCTGCTCAAAGAACAGCTCTCCCAATAGTCTGGAAAGAGGTTCAGCCTGTTTGGGTTGAGCAATGGCCCTTAATCAAAGAAAAACTTAAGGCTTCATTTAAAGTTACAGAACAGTTTGAATTGTGACATATTGTTTTAAGCTCTAGTCCCTGGAATTCACCAGTATTTGTTATCAAGAAAAAGACTGGTAAATGGCAAATGTTAAGTGATCTAAGAAAAGTTAATGACTGCATGGAACCAATGGGCCCTTTGCAAATGGGTCTACCTAATTTAGCCATTATTCTAAAACAATGGAGTATTATTATAATTGATCTAAAGGATTGTTTCTATCCCATCCCTTTGAGAAAGGAGGATAGAGAAAAATTTGCCTTTACTGTGCCTTCCTTAAATAGTAAAACTCCTGCTAAAGATATCACTGGACTGTTTTGCTTCAAGGGATGATGAATAGTCCCACAATGTGTCAATATTTTGCTAATCAACCATTGGATATAACGAGGGCACATTACCCTGATCTCAAAATTATTCACTACATGGATGATATTCTTATCACTGCTCCATCTTATATAAATTTGTAAAAGGTTTATGAAGCTGTAACTTACCAACTAGAGTCATGGGGTTTAAAAATTGCACAGGACAAAATTCAACGTCAGGTTCCTTGGGAATTTTTGGGACAAATAATATGGGAAAGTAGAATTGCACCTCAAAAGGTTCAAATTCAGAGATATAAATTAAGAGCTTTAAATGACTTTCAAAAATTATTAGGAAATATAAATTGGCTACGGCCTTCTTTGGGTATTCCAACCTATGCCCTACAAAATTTGTTTCAAACACTGGAAGATGATCCCTCTTTAAATAGTCTAAGGCAACTTAGCCTGGCAGATGAAAAGGAATTAGAAATAATTGAGGATATTGTTAATAAGACTCAGCTGGATAGAATTGACTTTTCAGAAAGTTTAAATCTGATAGTGTTCTGTACTTCACATTCTCCTACTGGAATTTTGCTACAAGGAACTAATATTGTGGAATGGAGTTTTTTATGTAACAAGTCTAGTAAAGCATTGGGAAATTCAGGATAGTTCAGAAGAAATAAGTTCTAATATAATTAAAAATGATTTAGATAAAATTAATCAGAGATGTAAGGTCCTTTACAGGGACCCAGTCTCTGAGAGTTGGATGCCAGGTCAGGTGGAAAGGTGGGGACAAGGTTTTGCTTTTATTTCAGCGAGCAAAAACCACTTTTGGTGTCCTACAAAAAGACTAAAGCTTCTCAGTGAATAATGAATAGCAAATGAAAAAACTGCAGTATGGATTTCTTTTTCATAGATTTTTGCCGGCTTTGTAAAAACAGAAGCGCTTCTCTTCTTTTCTTTTTGGATCCAATTTTACAAGCAGGAGACAGGCTAGCTGAACTGAAAAATGGGGGATAATCCCAATCAGCCGACAGGGACATTTTTACCTTGGGGACTGCCCTTCCTTTCTCTGTCCGTCAGTTTTCTTCCCTGGTTCTTGAGGGTCAGAATCAGGATCAGGTA
This sequence comes from Sorex araneus, assembly GCF_027595985.1. NCBI lineage: Eukaryota > Metazoa > Chordata > Mammalia > Eulipotyphla > Soricidae > Sorex > Sorex araneus. Next base: position 12,760,112 of record NC_073302.1, on the reverse strand, counting down.
TGTATGAATGCACATGCATGTGATTTTGTTGTCTTTCTGTATATCTGTCTGTGTTAAGTATTTAAATATTGAAGTCAGATTGAATAAAGAAGTGGCAGGCCTACTCCAAATTTTCTTAAAATTTTGAGTGTTTTTTGGAGCTTATTAAGAGTTGTAAAATTAGAGCATGAAACCAAGGTGAAAACTGTTAAAGATTAACATAAAAGGTTCATGATTTAAAATATCTAAAGTATAATAACTATTAAAAGAACTGTTAAAGGAGAATTGAAATAATTGTATATAAAATAGGTTCAAAAGATATTGCTTTATTTTAAGAGATAACAGGTTTATTATATAAGATTGGATGATATTCCAAGCATATGTTATGGGGACATCTATGAAGTTTGAGAAGGAGGAAGTTTCTAATTTTACTTATGGATGCCGGTGATTCTTCTTTGTTCTTGAGAGAAGAATCTGAAAACAGGAGTACTTCGGCAGTTACTGATTGTGGAAAAACCTGGACTGTGAAGATTATCCAGAAATGGCATGAAAGTGTTGTTTTTGCAGCATGGTACTGGAACAAAAGCAGAGCCGCAGACCAATGGAACAGAGTGGGATATCCCAACACACAACCCCAAATGTATGATCATCTAATCTTTGATAAGAGGACAAGAAATGTGAAGTGGAGCAAACAAAGCCTCTTCAACAAATGGTGCTGGCATAACTGGACAACCACATGCAAAAGAATGGGCTTAGATCTCGATCTGACACCATGCACAAAAGTCAGATCAAAATGGATTAATGACCTCAGCATCAGACCACAATCCATAAGATACATAGAAGACAAGGTTGGGAAAACCCTCCACGATACTGAAGCTAACGGTATCTGCAAAAATGACATGCAGCTGAGCAACCAATTGAAAACAATGATAAACAATTGGGACTATATAAGAACCTTCTGCACCACAAACGATACAGTGACCAGAATACAAAGGCAATCAACAGAATGGGAAACGATATTTACCCAATACTCATCTGATAAGGGGTTGATATCAAGGATTTACAAGGCAGTGATTGAACTCTACAAGAAGAAAACATCCAACCCCATCAAAAAATGGGGCAAAGAAATGAACAGAAACTTTCTCAAGGAAGAAATACGAATGACTAAAAGGCATATGAAAAAAATGCTCTTCATCACTAATCATCAGGGAGATGCAGATCAAAACAACTATGAGATACCACCTCACACCACAGAAATTGGCTCACATCCAAAAGAACAAAAGCAACCGCTGTTGGTGTGGATATTTGGAGAAAGGAACCCTCCTGCACTGCTGGTGGGAATGCCAACTGGTTCAGCCCTTTTGGAAAACAATATGATCACTCCTCAAAAAATTAGAAATTGAGCTCCCATTTGACCCAGCAATACCACTGCTGGGGATATATCCCAGGGAAGCGAAAAAGTATAGTCGAAATGACATCTGCACATATATGTTCACTGCAGCACTGTTTACAATAGCCAGAATCTAGAAAAAACCCGAATGCCTGAGAACTGATTGGTTAAAGAAACTTTCGTACATCTACACAATGGAATACTATGCAGCTGTCAGAAAGATGAAGTCATGAACTTTGCATATAAGTGGATCAACATGAATAGATTTGTGATAAGTGAAATGAGTCAGAAAGAAAGAGACAGACACAAAAAGATTGCACTAATTTGCGGAATATAAAACAACAGAATGGGAGACTAACACCCAAGAATAGTAGCAATAAGTACCAGGAGGCCTGCTCCACAGCTTGGAAGCTGACTTCACATGCTGGGGGAGAGGGCAGCTCAGATAGAGAAGGGAACACCAACTAAAGTGTAGTGCAGAATCCACTCAGGATGGGAAAGGCAGGTTGAAAGCAGAGTATAGATTGAACATGATAGCCATCCAGTATCTCCATTGCAAATCATAAAACCCAAAAGGAGGGAGAGAACAATAAGGAATTCCCTGTCAGGGGGTGAGGGAGGTGGGGAGACAGAAATGGGGGGGTAGGGACCCTGGGCCATCCATGGAGGAGAATGGGCACTGGTGGAGGGATGGGTACTCGAGTATTGTATAACTGTAACACAGGCAAAAAACTCTGTAACTGCACACTCATGGTGACCCATCGATAAAAATAAATAAATAAATAAAATATAAAAAATGCTGTATTTCTATATAGAAAAAACAAATTAGAAAAAAGAGAAATCAAGAAAATAATTCTGTATTCCCAATTTCATCAAAAACAATTAGTAATAATTCTAGAAATAAATTTCAGAGAATGAAAGATTTGTATATTTAAAAATGTATCACTATTAAAATAAATAGAAGATACAGAAAATGGAAATGTAATCTTTTCTCTTGGGTTGATATTTAATATTAATATTTAATATTAATAATTAACATTAATGACAATCTTACCCCAAACCCTACATATTATATTATATTATATCAACAAAATGGAATACATTTCAAATAAAATATTAAAAATTAAAGTAAAAATAAGTTCTTAAAAGTGTAAAATAAACTGGGACTGAAACAATAGTACAGTGGGTATGTAATTTGCCTTCATGTGGCCCACCCAGGTTAGATACCCGGCATCCCTTATGGTTACCCAAGCACTGCCAGGAGCAATTTCTGAATGGAAAGTCACGAGTAAGCCCTTAGCACTGCTGGGTGTGCACCAAAAACAACAACAAGAAAAAAACCCACACAAAATACACTAAACCTGCATTATATTTTTTAGTTTTCCTCTGCTTTGATTTTCTTATTCTCCATAGTAATGTAAATAGAATTCAGAGGAAACCAAAGAAAGTATGCTGAAAAGTAAACCTTACAAGTAAAAAGGTTTTAAATTGCGCATATTACAATTTTGCATGTTTTGCATTAAAATGACATGTTTGAATAATTACTTTTATGTAGCCTCATTGAAATTCCTTCTATATCTTATACTCTTATTGACTAGTACTTTGTGAAAGGATCTGGAATGATACTTTGATTCCTTAAAACATGGCAATATCTTTATGGAAAATTGTAAGTATCATGCATGGGTAATGACCTGTGTATAAATATCACAGTCATTTGACTAATTTTGTTTTACATATCAGGATTTAAAGGATGGATAATGAACAGCAGCCACTGCATGAAGACAGTGGTTAAGCTGGGTCCAGTGGTATCTAAAATATTATTGCTGCTGCTACTGTATCTGCATTTTCCCACTGAGTTATAGTAGCCTATACTTATTTTTCTGTATTAACGCAAATTTGGAAGTATTTATTCCCAGGCAGCTCACACTCTTTAAACATGATGTTACTCACTGCAATGGAGAGGGGTTTTTATACATACCACGTACTGTATCTAAGGACATATGAGTACTCTCGAACCGCTGAATATTTGCCTTGGTACAACAATGAGAGAAAGCCTTGAAACAACTGGGTCCAATCTTAATCCGTGCAGCTCTTTCCTCGCAGCTCTCCTCAGATTCCCTGGCCCCATCATAACAACATTTCTGAACCACCGGGTGTTTGTATTGGGATGCTGAAACAATGACATAACGGTCAGCCAGGTACAGATGCAGAGGCCTGGATTTGGACTGGTCCAGCTTCTTCCCCGGTGTCCTGTTCCCCTTCTTGTACTGACAGTGACCAGAACCAGGTGGAGTAGCTCACTGAGGAGGCAAATTACTCCCTTCCCAGAAAGTTCTTCAATTTTATAGAGTTCCAAAGCTGGAAAATTCTTCTTGGCCTCTAAACCAAGATCTAACTTCTATTGCTAGTACCTACAGATTTCATCCTCTTGCTCAGAAAAGGACACAAAATGCTGTTTTGCAAGTAACTGCTGAAATGGTGAAGAAACTTCTAAGATCATCATCATTACTAAAGCACAGTATCCCTAATTCCTCCAATTACTATTATTATAATTCATATGAAATTTAAGTGGTATATGAAATAATTGGTTTTTTCAGATTCATCTTTCAAATGGTCTATATGGTCCTAAACAACTATAGATCAAAGAAAAGAGGAGATCAGAGGACACAGGGTAGAGATCCCCAGTGCCATGGATTCTGTCTCAGTCTCACCTGGGTTTACATTTGCCCTGTACCATTCACCATGCTAGGGCATTGGGTATGCCAACTCGTCGTATATCATCATTATTACTAATTTCTCTTTGTGCTATATGTTGTCATATGGAAAATGCAATTATAAAGTACCTTCAACATGTCACTAGAGTAAATATTAAGAGAAAACTATGAATCAGATTATGAGGCTTTCAAAAAGCCTCTCACATTATAAGTGTTCCAAGCTATTATTTACTATTATTTCACCAAATATAAGTCTTCTATAAAATTATTTTTTTAAAGTCATGCATTTGGGGCTGGAGCAATAGCACAGCAAGTAGCGTGTTTGCCTTGCACATGGCCAGCTCAGGTTCAATTCCCAGCATCCCATATGGTCCTCTGAGCACCGCTAGGAGTAATTCTGAGTGCATGATCCAGGAGTAACCCCTGAGCATCGTCAGGTGTGACCCAAAAAGAAAAAAATTCATGCATTTGATAGAGTAAAATCTATTAAGCAATTAAAAACCATATTATAACTATAGAGAATAGATAAGATGGAGACCTATTTCCTTTACAGCAACACAATATAAATTTTTAAAATCCTGGATGATTGATCCTAAGGAAAAGTTCAGTGTCCACAGATTTTTCAACCTGATGTATGTCAATTAGCTAAAAAAATATTGCAGATGCTGGATTATTTCCAAAATCTTATAAAAACAAATGAAACCTTAGAATACCTATCTTATCAATCTTCTGCTTCAAGTCTCTTTTTGACCTGAGAACTTTCTTAAATGATCCACCTGTTAAAAGAAAGACAGCAAGAATAATACTTAGAACAAATATTTCAGCTAAATTATATACTATGCTCAAAATAGTCACAGAGCTGAGACTAGAGACAATGCCCAAAGGGTTGGGGTGCATATTTTGACTCCAAAAGGCCTCCAGTCCGACCCTCAGCTCTTTATAACTCCCCTGAGCGCCACCAGGGGAGGGTGAATAGGGATCACCAGTGCATCCTGATTCTCCATCTCACCTCTGGAACCAGTGCACGAGAGGCATGTGTGACAGCCTATCTCTGGGCACATACATATTTGTTTTTGATTATAAGGGTTAATTTTAAAATAATGTTAAGAAGATAAGCTCTTACTTCAGTAAAAGGTTTCCTTTTGATTCTGTTTTGGCACCATATTCAGCAGTGCTCAGGGATTATTCCTAGCTCTGCATTCAGAAATCACTCTTGGCAGAGTTCAGGGACCCATACCTGGTGCTGGGAACCTAACTGAGTCAGTCGTGTGTGAGGCAAGGGCCCTACCTGCTATGCTATATCTACAGCCCATTTCGATAAAATTTTTAATGAAAACCAGATCATACTATGGGTATAAGAAAGATTTTTAAGGGAGAATGTATGTGGGGTCAGCAAAAGCAATATATTCTTTTGAAATCGTATCCAGGTCAGAGCTTGGAGACAGCTGAGGCACTCAGGAGAGCGCGCCGCCTTACACTCACAAGCCTGAGTTCCACCCTGGCAACTCATCTCGCACTGCTCCCCCAGAACTACTATGTATAACCAGGGAGGTCCCCTAACATGCCTGAATGTGGTTGTGTTGTCGTCCAACTTTGCCAGGCCACAGTACTGAAATTTACTCCATTATTATGAGGAGTGTCCCTGCACCCCGTAATCATTGTTTTGGAGCCCACCCCCGGATAAAGAATTCTCCGGTGAGTTTCAAATGGAATGAGTTACCATCTTGTTGGGAGCAGGCTGTGTCCACGTTGCTAAGGACAGTGAGTCCCGTGGAGCAGAGCACCTCGGTATTATTCCTGCCACCACCTGCCCCGCACTCCTGGCCGGGTTTGTGTGAAGACTGAAGTATCTGCTCAGAGAAGAAATAATTTCCCCAAAAAACAATAATTAGTGAAATGTTGGGAATTAGCAGAACTGTAAATAACGTTAGCTGTAAGTTGCTTGCTAAATGCTAAAACCTAAGTTTTCAGTTTTCCCAAGCCTTTTCCCATTTTTTATTTTAAAAGTAATTTTTAAAATGAGTCAGAGAGAAAGAGACAGACATAGAAAGATTGCACTCATATGTGGAATATAAAGTAGCTGAGAGGTACAAGCTTGCAATGATGCAATTTCTGGCCGAAATTTCTCTGGAATTAGTTACTAAAATATTAAAATACAGAAATCCAAAACCGTGCGGCCGCTAGTGTGGCCGCTCAACCTCATATCTCTTCATTCTGAGCAATGGAAAACAAATTATCAAATGCTTCCTTTTCAGTGGGTTCAACTTTGGAGGAAGAAACTCTAAACAATAATAGTGAGTTTTTGTTGAAATATTGAATGTAGTCAATGTAAAGTGTAAGTAAAGTGAAATTTATCAGTTGCACAGGTGGGGAGTGTGACTGGGGAGATGGGGGGCATGGGGGTAGGTATACTGTGATTCTTGGTGGTGGAATATGTGCACTGGTGAAGGGATGGGTGTTCGAGCATTGTATAACTGAGACTTAAATTTGAAAGCTTTGTAACTTTCCACATGGTGATTCAATAAAAGAATAAATTTTTTAAAAAATGTTGTTTTACAATAATAGTGAGTTTTGTTGAAATATTGAATGCAATCAAAGTGAAAGTAAAGTGAAATTTATTAGTTACACAGGCAAGGGGCTAAGGGTGGGGGGCTAGGGGCGTGGGGGGGTTAGGGGTGTGGGGGTGCGGGGTGGAGCTATACTGGGATTCATGGTGGTGGAATATGTGCACTGGTGAAGGGATGGGTATTTGACCATTGTATAACTGGGATTTAAACCTGAAAACTTTGTAATTTCCACATGGTGACTCAATAAAAAAAAAAACAACTTAAAAAAATGTTTTACTAAAACACTGTGATTTACAGAGTTTTTCATAATACAGTTTTTCCGGCATAGAGTGTTCCACATCAATTTATAAATTATTCCTACTGAAATTTACTCCATATAATACCTCAAATATATAAAATACTTGATATGAAAGTATGAAAAGATGCTAAAAAATCACCACAACTCCAGTGCCTTTACTACCAGAATAATTCCTCTGTGAGAGGACTGGTTTCCAGCTCCAGCATTTTGGGGCCCCAGCACCACTAACTGTGACCCCTGAGTCCACCAGGAGTATCCCCCAAGCATTTCCAAAGTGGCTGAACAACAGAAAAATTAGAAAATGCAAATTATGACTGCTACCCAATCCCTGTCCACCTTCTTTTTTCCCTCTGGAAATGGCTCGCTTTTTACACAAAGTTTGTATTTTTTTTAACCTCCCAAGAGAGAAAAAAATTTGAGAAAAATCCTTAGAGACTCATTTTGATCAAGAGAATTCCTGAATAGTGCTGATAACTATTACTGAACGGCCTGTGCCAGGAGAGGCAGGAGAGAGGAAATGGCAAGTCCCAGATGTAGCTATTTTGTGTGTAGCTATCTAGTCTCCCCACCATCGCCCTGTTTCTGCTGCTCTTTCATCATTGTCCCATGGACTGAGTATACTCATTCCATAAGAAAACCAGTTTGTAGTTATCTACATTCCTTGGAATGAGCAAGGAATCTAATTTTATACATGAACTTAGAAGATGCTCTATAAATAGACTTATTAAAATGGCAAAAGAAACAAGGCCTCATATACCTGGGAAGAAACATGATTCACACAAGATTTTGTAACTAAAATTCTATATGCAAGAAGAAAATGTAATGATGTATTCAAAGTATTCAATGAGAAGACTCTCTAGCTAAGAATCCCAAACCTGAAAGATTATAATTCATATTTAAAAAGTGATAAAAAATATTCTCAGACAAACCATGGCCGAGGTCATTTGTCAATCAAAATCATCTTTGCTAGGAATACTGAATAGCATCATAAAAAGCAAAGGTCAATGGTATAAACAACAAAATTCTTCATATGGAATTGTCACAAAATACTTCCTTCATATCAATAATTTCTCTAAATATCTAAGTGTTGAACTCTCCCATTAAAAAGCATAGACTTGTTAGTTGAATCAGGAAAAAAAATCAAATTTCCGATTAAAAGAGTCACACTGGAACTCTCACAATAAACAGAATCAGAGTTAATGGTTGGACAATGATCTTACAAGATGAAAGTAAGCTAAAAAAATCAAGGACAGTCATACATATATCAGATCAAATAACATTCAAGATAGAGAAATTATTACAAGATAAGGATGGATATTACATACTGATTAAGGGATTACTAAACTATTATCAATAGCAATATACCAAGTGAAGTTTAGTTTGAAAAGCAAAGTTTATAAAGCAAACGTTGGTAACCCTGAGGTAATATATAGGTGGCAACATACAGTGGGAGACTTTAACACCCCATTATCATCCTGTTCAATCTATAGTCTAAGACTTTCAGCACACATCTCCCATCCTGGGTGATCCATCCAAGTATCATTTACTTAGCAGAGGAACATTAAGTTTTAAAAAATGTATGCACCTTCATAAGTGGATCAACATGAAAAGTATCATACTAAGTGAAATGAGTCAGAAAGAGAGGGACAGACATAGAAATATTGCACTTATCTGTGGAATATAAAGTAACAGAATGGGAGACTAACACCCAAGATTAGTAGAGATAAGTACTAGGAGGCTTGTTGCATGGTTTGGAAGCCAGCCTCACATGCTGGAGGAAAAGGCAGCTCAGATAGAGAAGGGAACACCAAGTAAAGGGTGTTTGGAGGACCTGCTCGGGATGGGAGATGTGTGCTGAAAGTAGACTATAGATCGAATATGATGGCCACTCAAGACCTCTATTGCAAACCACAACACCCAAAAGGAGAGAGAGAATAAAACAGAATGCCCTGACACAAAGGTGGGGGTGGGTTTTGGGAGGGATACTGGGATCACTGGTGATGGAGTATTGGCACTGGTGGATGAATGGGTACTGTGCATTGTATGACCGAAACACAAGCATGAAAGTTTGTAAGTCTGTAACTGTTCTTCACGGTGTTTCACTAATAAAAAAATTATTAAATGTATGCACCTCTACATTTGGCACTTAGTATAGCAGCAAGAATATGGAAACAAATCAAATTTCATATCTCATAAATGTATAAAGAAGTTGTGATATCAATACACAGTTGGATACTGTAATGTTCTGTAGAACAGGATAGAATCCTGCAGATTGCTGCAACTTGGATGAAACTGAGGGTATCATGTTATGTAAAATAATCAGAGGAAGAACAAATATTAGATGACCTTAGTCTTCTTGTATATAAAGAAACAAAGCAAGGTAATAAAGACATCAAATGAGAATAGGCTAAGATTACAAAACTGTGAGGGCAAAGGAAAAAAGGATGAGGTGGACTGGAAGTGATCTAGGAATAGTGATAAAGGGTCTTAGACATTCTGGAGGAGGTAATGGCACAACTTTGTACATCAAAATCATGAAAGCTAACACCAATGTAACCAAGTCTCTTAAACTTGAGGAAATTAATTGATTTAAAAGGAATAATCTGAGTTAGTAAGATTATTGCTCTTTCCAGCAAATGTGTTAGTAAACAAGATGTTTTCATCAATTATTGATAGGAAGACAGTATGAAATTGGTTGTGATTGGTTTGTTTCTGAAGTGCATGTAATTATATTTTAGCTTATTCCATGAGTAAATGGATATTTGGCATTTTACCGGGATAGACACAAAGTGATAATATAATACAAAAAATAAATTAGAGAATAGACCTATTGGATATATGTAATATATATGGATAAATATATGGGGTAACTTGACCAAAAAAGTTTTCTTAACTCTAGCTTTATAGGGATTCAACTCATTTAACTCAGACCATAAGTCACCAAATATTCCTAATTCAGTTTTCTTCATCAATGACATAAGAACTGTACTAGTGTAAAACTTTTTTTAAATTTTTGAAATGTAGACCCAGCCAACCGATGAACAAAGGCTGTTCCAAGTCAGTGCTTGGGGATTGCTCCTGGCAGTGCTCAGGAACTATGCAGTAGCAGAAAATCAAAGCCAGATCTTGTGCATATCAAACTTGCACTTGAGCCCTTTGAGCTATCACCCAGCCCCATGTTAATTATCCTTATTATTGTTATTCTTCTCAAGGTTTTGTTGTGGATATTGCATTTGTGTGCAATTTGTATGCCGATAACCTGTATTTAAACCCCTGCAATACGTGGTCACTTAAGGACAACTGGGAGACACTCTAGAATCTTGCCAGGTATGGTCCCCAAATCAAGCAAACCAAAACTATTAGAGATGTAAGTCTTCACAAAGATACTTTGAATAGTAATGATGTCATAAATGCTATTTGTATTCCTATCCTTAAATCTTACTGAATTATCCTTCAATCTAACTTAAATCTAATTAACTCTAAATTACAGGTATACCAATGAGCATCTATGTGTTTCCTTAATCTCCCTTCTACCGGCAGCCCGCAGTGTCAGACAGAACATTGGTGGTCACTTGGCCCTGAGTCAAGTCAAGTGTCAGTAATCACAGCAGTTATTTTACTTAACTCTTTCCACGAAACTTTTGCTTCTTTCTTCAGAGTTATATGTAGCAACATCCGCTAATGATAATGCTACCCATGATTCTGACCGAGTTTTAACAGTCAGAGAAAGGCGTTCACCTGGTGAATATACATCTTTATTTGGAGACACACGTATCTAAAATATTTGAAAAAGTAAGAATTTTAGTGTCAGGTTAAACAGCCTTAGTATTAGAACAATGAAGAGGAATTCAGGTGTTTTTGTGGCTTACCTGAAGCTGATTGCCACATTTTTCTTGAATCTTTAGGCAGACTGAGTCAGACACTAATTCTGTCGTCTGATCTCCTGTGACAAAGTAATAGACCAGGAGACAGGCTGTAGGAGCCATGTGCTGAGTCAGGGGAAGTTTCAAAACTTGGGAGGATGAGCCTGGGAGTTTCTCCGCTGTTCCAAAGTGGATAACTTTTCCTTTAGAAGAAACCTAAAAATACACAGCAGTCAATAAACATCAAATGGGGCTAAAAGCTGGGTAGAAGTTGGTGAAGAGGAAAAGAATTAATATTTGTGAGTTTCTAAAGAAAAAAGTGCATGGGTGCACGTGGGACTTGAGCGGTCGGTGGCTGAGAGACGTTTCCTGGCCAACACAAGGCACAGACAAATGTGGATGGATAGGAACGAACGGGAATGAAGAAACAGGCCCCAGGCCCCAGTGGTCGGTGGTCAGTTGATTTCTCTCTCCTCCTTCTCCCTTAAGGCACAGTCACAGTCATAGGTTTTTTTGTTTTTTGTTTTTTTTTTGCTTTTTTGGGTCACACCTGGCTGGCGGTGCTCAGAGGACCATAAGGGATGCTGAGAATTGAATCTAGGTTGACTGTGTGCAAGGTAAATGCCCTACTCACTGTGCTATTGCTCCAACCCCCACAGTCGTAGTTTTGGTCAGAGTCCCAGTCACCATGGTTCCCTCATCCTAGTCTCTTCGTAGACTCAAAGTCCTCTCTTTCTTACCTCTTCTTTCTCATCATGTTGTAGACTCCTAGTCCTCTACTTCCAGCCATCATCATAATCTAGTCCTTCTTCGAGTCCCAAAGTCCCAAAGTCCCCGTTCTCCTCTAGTCTTCAACGTCTAGTCCCCTCTTACCCCTCACAGCATAGTTATATAGAAATCATGAAAGGTGGCGATACACAAAGGTGGGGTTGAACATTATCATAACAGCAAAGAGATGTAAAGCCAGTCCTTCAGGTGACTAACTCAAGAACAAAGTCTCATCTGAGGGTTCAACACTCCAGATTAGTAGGAGATCCACTCAACAGTGGAATTCCACCCAGGGTGTATTACTGTATCCTTGCCTCAGCTAGCTAGCGATCCATTTAAACAATCATAGTAAATCTTGTATCACTTGTATCACTTCTCTTCTTGTTGATCTTCGATTTGCTTGAGTGGGCACCAGTAACATCTCCATTTGACTCTGTTGCGTGCTAGTATAGCCCAATGATATCTGCTGGCTCCCGGGACAGGAAGTGCCTCAAACTGTTTATTCAGGGTTTTGATGAAGAAGTCTGACCATCTCGCAGCCACACGGTCTTTTGATGTCCCATGGAATACAGTCGGTAACAACTCTAGTCCAGCGGTCGTCCTTGAATTGCATTATATGTTTGGCCCATTTGATTTTTGATGTCTCGGCAAATGAGACAGCATGCCTGATTCTTGACCGTCTACAGATGTCGGAACTCTGGATTCTTTCCCTCACTTGAGTGAGACGTGATACGCCTAGCATAGCTCTTTCGATTCCTCTTTGGGATACCCAAATCGGTTTCTCATCCTGTTTGCATAGGGCCCAGGTCTCTGAGGCATATGTTAGTGCAGGAAAAATGGTGGAATCAGAAAGATGTGCCCAGAGTCGGAGATCCTTCATAAATCTACTTCTTATAATATTTCTAGTCATTTTGTATGAACATAGTAAGAGTAAGTAAGTAGGCTTAAAGGTTGGCTCTTCCTAGGAACATTTCACTATATATTCCAGGCCAGGTTAGTCTTTGCTAACCCCAGCAGGGTCCTTATTCAGTTACTTCTTTTGAAGTCATGACTAAATTTGTCCATGACCATGCTCTTAACTTATTATACTTAAGGAGCTTAGCTTTGTCTCCTTTTGATGCCAGGGTAGCTTACAGCTTGCCCTTAGTCCATCCAGTTCCTTCACTGGGCCCCTGCTTTTGGAGCTCAAGGAGCTAAATGCAACTGAGGCTTAAGTCAAGTAAATATGGATGCCCAGGAGTAAATATTATTTTGAAGTCAATTAACTCCCATGTTACAAAGCATAGCATAACTGTCTTCATGTATCTATACAAAAAGGACATTGGCAAATAAACCATGCAAATGACATACAGGAACGAGAAAAGCAATATAGGGTTATTAGTGCCTGATGGAATTGGGTGTGCCTCAGGGCACTGTTGTGGGAATAGCTCAATAGACCTTAAGCATCCTGCAGGAGGAGCTAGGACAACTCAAAGTTATCCAACAAATATTCATTTGGCATATATTCTGAAATTGGTACATATATGAACATAAACACTTATTGTGATCAAATTATTATGGTTTTATTAAACTCATTGATTAGTTGCAAATTAAGTTTCACGTATAGATACAAGGTATTCATTTGCTCAGGCTGAGTGATAGTGCAGCATTTTTCCACAAGTGAGGCCCACAAAAGTTCAATTCCTGGCACCCCCTATGGTCCCCCATACTTCACCAGGAGTGATGCCTGAGCACAGAGACAGGAGTAAGCCCTGAGAACCATTAGGTATGACTAAACCTCTAGCCCTGATAAAAAACAAACAAACAAACAAAAAAACCTGTCCATTAGCCTAAATCTGCTTTTCTCAGAATCAATAAGGTTCTTACCTAGTTTTTTAAAAAATGGCTTAGTAAATAATACGTTATTAGACACTGAAAGAAAGAGAGCTTGGAACTGTTTGCATTAGTTGTTGCTTTCTAAACAGATATTTATCTAGGAAAAAAATCCATATCACGATGATCTATTTTTTAATAGATCATGCTGTTGATCTTGCTATTTTTCAATTCAATGGGTTAAGTGGGTTTTTTTTTTCAAATTTTTCCCCTTCCCTTCCTATTGTTGTTGCTCTGATGACCTAGGGTTGTCCACATTTGGTTGTGATACTTGCCAGGATTTCACAACTTAATTGTAGTGCTCTCACTCATTTGGAAGTGCTGCAACTGATATCACACACACAGTTAGTACTCACATTGTGGTGGGCCCTAGGATCCCGAACAATAGTGCCAAGATTTCCCTAGTATATGGGACTGTGTTGAAGATGAAACTTTAGAACTAATGTCTGCAGGGCAGATGCTCTACCACTGAGCCATCCCTGAGTCCAACTAAAAAATTTTTTTTTCAGGGACCCAACATTCATTATTTAATAAGACAAAAAAGAATTATTTTGTTTTTTTTGTTTGTTTGTTTTGGGGACCATACCCAGTGGTGCTCAGGGCATAGTCCTGGCTCTGTACTCATAAATCACTCCTGGTGATGGGGGACCATGTGAGGTATTGGCCACATGCAAGGCAAGTACTCTACCCGCTATACTATCACTCTGTACCCAGGTGAAGAGAATTGTTTTTATATGCACAAATAAAATTAGGACATCAATTGATTTTAAAAATACAATGAATACACTCAACTTAATTTTATTTTCAAGAGAAATTAGTGCCTAACAATGCTACATCCTTTCTTGAATATATGGTTAAATTCTTTTTTATTGTAATTCAGTCCTAGAGACTAAATCCCTTGTAATGGCCATGACTACTCTGAAGACTGAACAAACGCTCTCATTAAAACGTTGTCAACATATGATCCAACACCCATTTATGATGAAAACTCTCACCAAAATGGACTTTGATGGAACTTTCTTCAAGATAGTCGAAGACATCTACCACAAACCCATGGCAAGCATTATCCTCAATGGAGAAACACTAAGGGCCTTCCCTCTAAGACCAGGACAAGAGAAGGATGCCCACTCTCACCACTTTTGTTCAATATATTACTGGAAGTACTTGCAATACCAATTAGACAAGCAAAAGACATTATGGGTAATCAGATAGGAAAGGAAGAAATCAAGCTCTCACTATTTGCAGATGACATGATTCTACACCTAGAGAATCCTAAAACCTCCACTAAGAAACACCTAGAAACAATAGACTTGTACAGCAAAGTCTCAGGCTATAAAATTAATACCCAAAATTCCATGGCCTTCCTATGCACAAATAGAAAAAGAGAGTGAAGTGGCATTAAAAATAAATCCCATTCACAATTGTGCTCCAGAAATCAAGTACCTCAGTATCAGCTTATCTAAGGAGGTAAAGGATCTCTACAAAGAAAAATATCTACAAAGAAAATTACAAAACGCTACTCAACGAAATAAAAGAGGACATGAGGAAATGGAAACATATCCCCTGATCATGGATAGGAAGACTTAACATTGTCAAAATGGCAATACTCCCCACAGCACTATACAGATTCAATGAGATCCCTATAAGGATACCCGTGAAATTCCTCAAAGAAATTGATCAAACACTCCTGAAATTCATATGGAACAATAAATGCCCACAAATAGCTAAAGAAATCCTGGGAAAAAGATGATGGGAGGCATCACCCTCCCCAACCTCAAACTCTACTACAAAGAAGTAATAATTAAAACAGCATGGTACTGGAACAAAGGCAGAACCGCAGATCAATGGAACAGAGTGGAATATCCCTACACACAACCCCAAATATATGATCATTTGATCTTTGATAAGGGAGCAAGAAATGTAAAGTGGAGCAAGGAAAGCCTCTTCAACAAATGGTGCTGGCATAACTGGACAACCACATGCAGATAAATGGGCTTAGACCTGAACCTAACACCATGCACAAAAATCAGGTCAAAATGGATTAAAGACCTCAGCATCAGACCACAATCCATAAGATACATGGAAGACAAGTTCAGTAAAACCCTCCACAATACTGAAGCTAACGGTATCTGCAAAGATGACACGCCACTGACCAACCAAGTGGAATCAGAGATAAACAAATGGAACTGTGTTAAACTAAAAATCTTCTGCACCACTAAAGTTACAGTGACCAGAATACAAAGGCAATGTACAGAATGGGAAAGGATATTCACCCAATCCCCATTGGTAAGGGGTTAATATCAAGAGTATACAAGGCACTGGTTGACCTCTACAAGAAGAAGGCGGATTGGGGTGTGCGGGGCAGAGTGGGGAGGTGGGAGGGACGCTGGGGTCATCCTTGGAGGAGAATGGGCACCGGTGGAGGGATGGGTACTCGAGTAATGTATGACTGTAACACAAGCATGAAACTCTGTAACTGTACCCTCACGGTGACTGATTAATTAAAAAATAGTAATAATAAAAAAAAAGAAAAGAATTTTCAAAAGGAAACAAACAAACAAACAAAAACTTCGTCAACATCATTCATAGTAACATAAATGGGACTAGAGGATATCATGCTGAGTGAAGTCAGTCAGAATGAAAGGGACAGAGACAGACTGATCTCTCTCATCTGTGGGACTTAAAGACACATAGCAATGTAGCAACAAATGTCCAAAAGCAGCATAATGGGAGAACTGATCCACGCAGTTGGGGAGGGGAAGGGGTGACAGGGAGGGATGATGGGGTTCTTGGGGAGGAGGATGCATACACTGGTGATGTATGTGATACTGGAATTATGTGCATGAAAAACTATTAATAGCACGGAAAACCATGAGCTCTCAATCAATAAACAATAATTTTAACCCCTTGACATCATGCCATAGGCTATCACTCCAAGAGTTAGAAGACGTTAAAGGAATCTCAAAGTGCACGCACTCATTCACTAACAATTGAGCACAGCCTTGTCTCAGGTAAGGAACTCTTTCAAATATTTTTTGTGTAGTAGGTTTCTAGGTATAAGTTAGATATTATCAATCTTACCAGGTAGTTGTAGTGTGTAATACTGTCAACGTAAGGACTTTCAGGGGTGACGGTTATGCTCAGAGTTTTCCCCACAAACAAAGTCTTGTGACTGTCTGGCCAGCTGAGTGAAAGGAAACTGTGACTGTGGGATGAGTAAGCCACCGCTTCATAGTCCTTGCTGGCTTGGTATTTGGCTGGAAGGTCTGGGATAGCAGTTCTGACCTAAGGAAGATAAGAGACAAACACGTCAAGTGCTCTCTTCTTGGGGAGATACAGGAAGAAGGGAAGTAAAGATAATCTGTTTAAGAGTAAGGTCATGGTGAATTCTTGCAAATATAAGTGCCACTCTATACCCATCCTTTAACCCACACATATTTGGCCCATTGATGTTTTTCTTGAAGCTGAAGAATTGGATGCTATTTGCTGAAGATATTATTGTGGAGGTAACTTGGAAACAGTGAAATACAATGGGGAAAATACTCTGAGAGAGAAGAAACATCTATTTTAACCCTTCTTTAGTATTAGAAATATATATATCCATTCTGGCAACTAATATTTTCTTGTTCCTACTTTGTCAGTGTGTATACTAATTGACAGACACAAAAGTGATGAGGATATATTTTTGAGAAATTTGAGGGCACTTGAAATTTCTAAGATCTGCATCAATGTTGATGCTCCTGAGGCTTGAGTCAAGGCTCAGTGAAAAAATATAAGCTTTGTCTGCGTGACACCTGTGTTAACTCCCTGGACTGAAAGGGCCGGTACTGACAAGGAAGAAAAAACAGACATCCACCATTGGCCCCAAAGTAAGGCATTAAGGACTGAAAAACAGGGAGAGTCGAAGGTAGAGTTTCAAAGACCTCTCAACAGTAGAGAACAGGACATTTGGAACCTGAAAACTACCTCAGATGACTGAATTTGAGGTAGCATGGGTGGGCAGTACGCAATGTCTATGGAGGGGATCTAGGACAGGGTCAGTTGAGATCAGAGGTGACAGAGAGTACACTCCAACTCTCTGGCACTTGTTGATAGAGAAGTAGGATGGTTGTAGACCGTTTGCTAAAACAAGGCACCCTGGAGGAGATCTAGACTGGAGGTGGAAGGAGGCGTGTAGTTTTATACAAACTGAGTCTTATGGGAGCCAGAATGTTAGTACAGTATGTGGGTTGCTTGGCTGGTATGCGACCAACCTGGGTTTACTCCCCAGCACCCCATTTGGTGCCTGAGCCCCACCAGGAATGCACCCTGACCACAGATCCAAGAGTAAGTACTGAGTACCGAGATGAGTGTGACTGAAAAATAAAGAAAATAAGTCCTATACTTTTGAAAAAATATGAGAAAAAGTGGGGCCAGAGAGATCGTACAATGGGTGAGGTAGCTGCCTTCACTGGCTGACCAGGACTTATTTTTCTGGCACTACATATGATCCCCTGAGTCACTAAGAAGTGATCCTTGAGATCAGAGCCAGGTGTAAATTGCCAGGTATGGCCCCCCAAAATGAAAAGATAGGAAAATATTAATCCGTAGAAATGTCTTGACTGCATAGAATAACTTTAATATTAGATTTAAGAGAAAACTGAATCACAGAAATATTTCAACTAAACTGTTTCATATAAGAAGAAAAGATAGGGCGAACATAACCTGAGAATCACCCCAAAATAGCCAATGAACAAGGGATTACTGATCAAAAGTGAAGGCTAGAAGAGGAAAGAAGAAAAGTTTTAAAGTAAGGAACAAATAAAATTGTACTGAGAGTATGACAGGATACACATGTGTCTATGTTTCATCCTGGTCCCCCAAATGTCACTAAGGGAGACCCCCAAGAACCAGTAGGTGTTTCCAAAAAGGACAAAAATGAATAACAAAGCTCAAAAGCAAGTGCAGTACAGAAGGCAATAATAAATTTAAATTTGTCACTTTAAATAGTACAATGTTTAGAAAAAGAAGCAAAAAGTTAACTCCTAGATACAGAACTAATAGGATCATGCCCTTCATGGAATGTTCATTATGTGAAATTGTACTCCTTGTGATGATGGGTCAAATGTTCCTGAGAAGTTCATGAGACATGAAATAAAACGTTCCCTTCTATCTGGCACACTAATTACTCCACAGGCTTAAATACATTTGAAGTACAACACATCATAATTCTGCTCACATGAAAATCCAGTGTTGCCGCATCAGAGGGAATGTTAATGATAAATGAGGCTACTCCATCAGAATTTGTGGTACTTTGCATTGTTCCCAGATTCAGGGATTTATCAAATATTCCTTCCAGTATTACTGCAACCCCTCCTGTAACGTGGCCAGGAGCATTCACCTGTACCTAATGGAATAATCCATTTCAATAGCTAGTTAATACTATTAACTGTAACAATATAGCACATTGTACAATAGCTAGCATTGATTTTTAATAGATCAGTCTATATTTTATGGTAGAAAATAACACACATATCCTTTATACAGTCATGATTTTTCTATTAAAATTTTTCCCATCTTTTAAGAACTATGATTTATAGTACTATCAGTGATAGTTTCCTGCATACATTTTCCCAATATCACCCTCCATAGGTAAGTCTGCTCCCCCCAAGAATGTTCCAGGAACCCCTACACCTCCCCTCTATCTCCACAATTGATTCTTATACAGCAAACCTTAAATAAATTCCCTCTTTCACTACCAGGCACAAACTTGCTGGATTTAAGCTAGTAATCAGATGCATTTCTACTATGCTTGTGTTTTAAGAATTTCAGATATATATAATAATTGCATTCAGTTCAAAGTCTAGTGACTGAATTGTTAGATTAGTGTTTGACATGGATTGGTAAAATTATTGCCAGACCAGTAAGTAGACAATTGTTTGTTGTTATCACTTTTGTTCTCCTCTTTGCATTATAGGCTTTATGACTGCCTTGTCTTACTCTTTGTCTCCACAATCTCTTCTTCTTTTTATTATGTACCCTGTAGCCCACAAAGGAGCAATAGCTTTCAGAGATTCTCTGCCCACCACAAACTCGACCATATTTGATTTTCTAGTCATCTCACCTTGATGGGAAATGGATTTCCAGGCTTCAGGAAAAGAGGAGTGGCAACCAAATCCAGAGTGTAGGGTGAGATGCTGTATTTGATATCAGTTATTTTGCTTTCATGGAATTCACCTGTTAGAATAATATGCACTACTCTGAAAATATGGTACGCACAATGTAACATCTCCATGTTCCTTGGTTCCCACTCTGTGAGAACCAAGAACGTATTTGATTAAGAATACGACATTCATTTATTCTCTGGTCACTTAATAAAGAATTACAAATCTATATTTCAATGATTTCTCTGCTCATCCTGAAAGAACCTGACTCCTCCTTGAGCCAGTAAAGTGTGGTTGTCAGGAGGTTGGCCAGACTTCCATTCATCAGTTGCAATAACTGTGTTCTTGTCTAGACGATTTGAATTATCAGATCATTTAATCTCATTTTCTCATTGAATAATTGAAATAGAAAATAGAAATAGTCTCATGTCCTAAAGTATAAAGTATACTTTCCTGTGGGAAGATTCATGCGCGTATGTTCTCACAGCTTGTTATTATTTCCAAGGCCACAGTTAAAGCATTTCCACGCAGTGTAAAAGAGGGCAGCCTCAGTTTCCCCTTGCCAGTGAGAGAGAGTGTCACAGTTTTCTCTTGCCACTCTCCATCCACCTAACACATGCTTCATCATCCCCAGGGTTCTGACTTGACATTCCCGGAATTACCCAGGACCATAAAATTCTGCCCTGGAGTTTAGGCTAATAGGGAACTCACAATGACTGAGGCAAATGGCAAGAAAGCTAATCCAGTAAACTCTTTAATTAATAAGAAGCATGAAAATCCCAGTTTCCTTCTAAAAGGGTCTACAGGAAGAACCTTTATCTTCCTGTAACTTTACCTGTAAGTTTTTTGCATCCTCTGTAATATTTATCAATTGAATACCAAAAGAAATTCAATTGACCAGAGAGCCTTTAGAAGGGGCTATACAAAACTCCCTTTTTAGTACAATACGAAATTCTTCCCTACTTGGGGAGCTCCTTTTCTTTTCTCTTCTCCATTCCAATAAAGTTTTCTACTTTCCAACTCTGAACATCTTTATTATTCAATATTTTCATTCTTGAAAATATTGACTAACCCGAGAATAGTGAAGGAACACGGAGACCTGCCATCACTGCTTCTGCCTCACCTGTGACAGCGTGATAAAAAAAAAAACAAACTTGTGATAATTCATTAAAAAATTTAAAAGGACATCCAAATGTCAGTGAAGTTTTCATAATTTTATTACTTTTTCTATAATTTACTATAATTGTGCAAGTAAAATTTCCTGGTAGCAGCACCACTTATTCTTTATGATAAAAGGTTATCTTTTCCAGGCATAATTTGATGAGTCACTATTAGAGACAGAAACTTTTATTTTAAATTTAAATATTTTTTTATTTTATAAGGTAGTTCACAATAACAAACACTCCATTTCCATGGAGCTCATGGATAGTATTTTGATAGAGCGACTGTGCTTGCCAAATACTGAATCAATATCAGTTACTGATTAAAATGTAAACTTTGAAATGTGAAAGAACTGTAAGATGACCCCTGGGGTCATATTATTGCCACTACCTATTATCATAAATTGCACAAGTTTCTGCCGAAATTAATATGTTTGAAGGAGAGTTAGCCCCAAGGATAAGCACATTCACGTCAAAACCAGAAGTGATTTCTGGTGTGGGTTGCAATCAAGTTTGCAGAACCACAACACAACCATGCCTGTGACCTAGGTCAGGGCAAAAGAAATCAAGAGAAATAAAGGGGAAAACAAGGAAAAGGAATTAGAAATGAATTTATACAGTACTGTAGGAACTTACCTGCACTTACGTCCATGAAAATATTAAGGTACTTGTTATTTAAATCTCCTGGACTTATATTTAATTTTTTAATTTCCTCTGTAGTATTAAAACTGATTTGTGCAACACCATCAACCAGCTGTTGTTTTTTAAATAAAAGGGCAAAAAAGGAGAGTCAATAATTTATAGAACTCTGAGAAACAAACTCACAGAGAAACAAGTTCTCCTTTCATCAATCTGCAAATCCTTCACTTGAAAATAGCATTGTTTGGGGCAGGTATGGCATTTGCCTTGCACACGGCCCACTAGGGTTCAACTTTCCACATTTCATATGGTCCCCCTGAATCACCAGCAGTCACTCCTGAGTGCAGAGCCAGGAGTCACCTCGTAGCTTCGCAGAGTGTGGTCTATCCTCCCGGCACTCTGCCCAACTGCCTTCCCCTCCCCCCACCAAAAAAGAACATTGTAGATATTATTCGGATCATTCCATGTAAGCCTTCAGCTTCAGGTCATGTTCTTCCTTCCTAGGCAAGAAGATTCTGATGGACTGAAAATCCCTGATGTCTAATCATGTTAAAAATTTAAGGTTGTAATTGGGTACCACCATATCTGCTGGATCCAAATTTAAAGTGTATAATATCAGGTCCACAAAATGATGAGGCTTCTTTAGAAAGCAGGTTTTGAAAACTGAAATCATATATTTCCAAAGCCCAATGGCTTATTGGTTTGGCTTAGTTCTGTAAACCCTTAAAGAGGAAAGCCCACTTTTATTCTATACATTCTGATTAGCTTGCCCCAATTCTCCATTTCTGTAAAGACTGATTTATCTCTTCTTACCTTTGTCGTTTGTATTTCTGCAAGCAACATTTCTTTTTCATCATCATGTAAATCTTCTTTTATTGCAAAAAAGACAAAAACATCCCCTTCAGGAATAATCCTATTGAAATATTTGTTAAAAAATATGGTTAACTTCCTTTTGGGCTTTGTTATTTTTGGGGCATTTGGATCCTTGGGGAGAAATCACCAGCAGTTTTCAGGGTTATCTCCTGACTTATGCGCAGGGACCACACACAGTGCCTGGGAATTAAACAGAAGCCAGCTCTGTGCAAAGCAAGTGCCGTAATGCCTTACCATCTTTCCAGCCCTTAACTCCTTTTTAAATAGTAATTTTTTATTAAAATCTAACGTAATCACTAGACATTTGCTTCTCTCTGGAAACAGACTTGATGTTCACTAATGTATTTCATTCAGAGTCCACCAGTGCTGGAGTAGCAATTTCTATTATTGACAAATGAGGAAGTTGAGTCTCATGATGACAGAAAGAACTTATTCCACTTCCATATATTTTAAGTTCATAATAAGTTGGCACAGAACTGTGTTTCGACCCACGTGTCTGTCTATAGAATCCTTAAACTTCTGCTGCCCATTTAATAAAACAATTAATATCACATTGATCCCAAGGGTACTGGAGGCAAATTGTTTGTATGTTAGCTGTGTATTCCTAAAACGAATACAAAGCCCGAAAGTCTCTCGAAGCCTGCATTTGGTGGTCTCAAGCCACTTCTCCCACCCTGGAAGACCGATGGCAATGGGTGGACAAAGGAGGAACCGAGGGCCAGGCTGGTTGGTATCAATTGCAGTTTACTCCAATCTCGTCTCATTCTCTCCTGATTTGCTGGGTCCTCTTGATTCTCCCTGGGATTCTCCTTAGTTCCTCTCTTGGATTCTCCTTCATTCTCCCCTTGCCCAATCTCTTTTACTCCTCCTCCCTCTGCCCCTCTTTCAGCCTAGTTATCTCCCAAATCATAAGAGGGCTAGGGTAGCAATTACACATAGGTGTTGTCATAAAGTCAACCGATGTAAGATCCCTCCCTCAATGTTATACTGCAATTAGTCACATATATACCTTTCCATTAAAAGGAAAACATGAACTCTCTCTTTTTAAATATAAAGCAGCAAACCGGTGTTCGTACCAGTTCATATGCAAGTATAATTTCTGATCTATTCAATAAATTCTAGAATCACTGTATCACTCTCGTGCCATTTATTAATATTAGCACTTGTAGCACTGTTGTCCCATGTTCATCGATTTGCTTGAGCGTTCACCAGTAATGTCTCCATTGTGAGACTTGTTACTGTTTTGGCATATTGAATAGGCCATGGGTAGCTTTCCAGGCTCTGCCGTGCGGTTGGGATACTCTTGATAGCTTGCCGGGCTCTCCGAGAGGGATGGAGGAATCGAACCTAGGTTGGCCGCATCCAAGGCAAACGCCCTACCCGCTCCTGCCAGTTATTAATATCAATTGCCACAAATAAAAGGAACTATATTTTTTAACATCATATTTTACTACCTGAGTAATTGGAGTCACCTAAATAGTCAGTGTAATGTTCAATATTTTTGATTATTTATTACAAAGTTATAAAACACCTCTAAGTACCAAACCAAGTATACTTCTGATAAGTATTAAACTCACCTGCAGTAACTATGGCAGTTATTTTAAATTATATTATTTTAAATTTTGAATCAGTCTTTTTCAACACAAAACCCGCTGGAAATCATAATTGACTCACTCCCAAAATTAAATACTTTTGCATACTTGATGAATCAGAAAATAAAATTTTCTTACCTAACTTTTATATTAATCTTGAAGTCCTCTAGATTTTTATAGCTGATAACATTGTTTTCTGGTTCTACTAAGACATAATTTGCTCCCTCTAAAAATAAATGTAAGCAAGAAATAATACATTTATTACTATAACTGCTATTCAAGTAGAAATTCTTTGCTTCAAGGGGATGATAAATGTCAATAACATTAATGTCCTTCCCCTGGTCATGCCCACTGTTCACACACAGGGAGCCTCTTTATCACCTCACAGAGACGAACCTCATCTTTCCTCTAGCAATGCTATCTTCACTGAAGCGCATGTGCTACTATCAGAAGTCTGATAAGACCAAGGTTCAGGTTTGCTTATTGTGTAAAGGTCTTTTCCTATGACTTTTATAGAGGGTTTGATGATCTCCCAGGTATTCATGAAATTGAAAAGAAGTTGATTCATTAGTATCCATGGTGTTTAGCGATTCTCTTTCACTCTATCCAAGATCCAAACAACAATCTCATACTCTCACCACAGCAAGACATTAGTATTTGTAGAGCATCAATTAATTTTTTTTTTTGCTTTTTGGGTCACACCTAGTGATGCACAGGGGTTACTCCTGGCTCTCCACTCAGGAATCACCCCTGTTAGTGCTCAGGGGACGATATGGGATGCTGGGAATTGAACCCGGGTGGGCTGTGTGCAAGGCAAATGCCCTACCCATTGTGCTATTGCTCCAGCCACCCGTAAATTAATTTTTAAATGAGAACTAAACCAAGGGAGTGAAGGCAAATTTGGTACCAAGGTGAGCAGAGCAGGTGGTAAAAGGCAAAGCAAGTATATCTTCAGGCTGCTTCTCTCTAAAGATAAGTAGAGCAAGAAGCTTATGATTTGACTGGAGTCCAAGACACTTAATTAGTAACTCCAAATATCGACTTCAATCATGTCAGGGG
This sequence comes from Sorex araneus, assembly GCF_027595985.1. Lineage (NCBI taxonomy): Eukaryota > Metazoa > Chordata > Mammalia > Eulipotyphla > Soricidae > Sorex > Sorex araneus. Next base: position 12,735,195 of record NC_073302.1, on the reverse strand, counting down.
GTATTCTGTTGCAAGTCTTTTTCCAGACATTACCATTCATCTTAATCTCAAATTGCGTAGTTCCTGTTGTTGTGAAATTCTCCCTGTGCTTAGCATTAATTGTCCATAAACCAAGCCTGTGGAAAAAAAACATTCAAAATATGTAGGTCCCATCAAATCATATCTCTAATTCACCCATTGATTATGTCTACTCTTCCAATGAGCTTTTAGTAAGGGTTAAGCACTGTGCTCATTGATTTGTGTGTTAAGTCATTCAATCCCCACATAAGTATTCAAGAATACATTATATTATTGGGTTGGGTTACCCAATTACTTTATTGGAGAGAGCAGATGCGGTTGGGCTACACTAGCACGCAACAGGGATGAAGGGAGACATTACTGGTGCCCACTCGAACAAATCGATATACAAAGGGATGACAAGTGATACAAGTGATTACATTATTATCTCGATTTTATCATCAGAAAAATCTCTTCCAGAGAGATTAATTAGCATGCCCAGGAACAAAATGGAGACTTGGACTTTTATTGATCTTTCTGGCTCTTAAAATCCTTGGCCAAAATTCTGTGCTAGTGGACAATGACCACAGTGGATAACCTAATATACTATGTCTGCTGGATTTTTAAATTATAGATAAAAACATGCATTTTAAGAAGAGTTGTATGCATACTGCAACTTCTTTATTTCTGTACACTGTCTGGTATACCATAGTATATATTTAGCTGGAAAATATTTAAATTTAAAGGCAGTGGTCAACCAACCAATATGAAGTTCTATCATATTACTAGATAACACAGAATATAGCATAGGACAGAAATATGGATTATGTGTTTAGGACCATTTGATAAGATGAAGCTCGAAATGATCAAATGCAGTTTTGAAGACAACTCAAAGCTAGTGTGAATTTTTTTTCAGTGTCAGGAATGAAATATGAGACTTCACACATGCAAAGCATTGACTCTATCCATGAGCCACATCTCCAGCCCCCAAAATAATTTTAGAGGGGCTATATGGAGAAAGGAAAGAGCGAAGGAGCATCTAGTCATCAGGTAGATCTGGGTTCTTATTTCAACTAACTTTTTTAGATCTGCATTACCTGAAAAGGGCTATACATTTCTCTAATACTTAATATTCTTAACTGGAAAAGAGAAAAATTAAGGAGCCGAGTTCTTGGCACACAAGAATTCATAAATGTTCATTTTCTCTATATGTGGAAGAGTTTCAAAACACTGTGCAATATGAAATTATCCATGTATATCTCAGAATGTCCTAGGAATTATCGTCTGATGCAATTTGAATGTTTCTGCAGACTCTGAATCACATACTTAGTCCATTTGCAACATTTTTCTATTCTATGAAACTCTTAGAAACTTGGGGGCAGTGTCTGTCTCACAGTGTCCCGGGCCTGTCTTTTTCTCTGAATCAGACAGAGCAGACTGGCTTGGTGCTGGTGCTGGCCATGTTGTCAGGCCCTGTCCTTGCTGCAGAGAAGCCCATGCCGATGTCCCTATAGGAAGAGGACAAAGGACACTCACTGGCTCTGAGAAATAGTAGGAAACAAACTTTCTTTACATCAGTTATTTTTGTCATATATAAATGTCTCCAAAAATCCATGCCATAACTCCAGGCACATCTACTGATTATAAACAAAATAATTTCAACAACAAATATTTTTAAATACTTAGCATCTGATGGAATGTTGAAATGAGGGAAAGTTACAATTCCAGGATTTGTAGTACTTCCTACCATGTCAGTTTCTTTCCCTTTTGGGTCCTACAAGTAAGAAGAAAAAAGTGAGTTTTATTTTTCAGACAACCTATAAAACATGAGTTCATATATACAAAATAGCATGTGATGGATTGTCTCAATAGATATATATTGTCTAAGAAACTATGTTGAAACTAGGTACAGCAACATTGGCCAGGTATAGAGTCTGAGACTGTCAGCCATTCAAGTTAGTTAGCAAATATTAATAACACATAACAGAGTAAGGCAATTAGAAAGGCTTATATTTAGAATAATCATAAACAGAATGATGAATGGGTGTTAAACTCACTTTCCTTCTCCCTGAGTGAGACTTCTAGGATAATTTTCAGGCAAAGTCTCCAGCTATGCTCAAAAGGTTTTCTTGATTTCCTGTCATATTCAGGATCAACTCACAATATATCAGGAAATGTCATAGTAATGTCCTCTGACCTCTTCAATATCTCCTCTCCATGGAGACTCCTAACAAGTATCCACAAGGCTGTGTGGAGCCATTTACCTTTCCATCAAGACTACCTGAACCCAAACCTGTCTGTCCCAGACAGTGTCTCTTGATGCAAAGTAACATATCAAAGCTTTGACTCTATCATTCTGGAGTGTTTCTGAGACATTTCTTTGTGATCAAGCCATTATTTGGTCCAGTCCTATACCTTGATTTTTCATGTCTTCAAACCTCTGCTTCTTCTCAGATGCCAAGACATAGTCCAGCTTCTATCTGTCAATCTTCCCAGTGGTATTCTAAAAGACCAAGATCAGAATCTGCCTTCATTCTTCAGCACTTTCTTCCAGAATAATTAGTAGCTATCTTTTCTTAGATCTGTTCTTCGATTGGTCCTGTATTTTCTTTACCTGGTTTATTATATTCAACTGAAA